>NC_082712.1:9542234-10142234 GCF_030144855.1 Hypanus sabinus | reverse complement strand
TGAGAGCTGGGCGCCTACTCTTCTTTTTTTCTCTCTTTTCTTTCCTCTTCTCTCCTATCCTTTCTTTACTCTGTCTCTTATGTTTTATTTTTTCCTTCCTTTTTTCTAAATGCGGGGAGAAGATGTTGTGATAGGGGTTCTTTTTCTCTCTCGGATTTATTGATGTATTTGAATTATTTTTTTCAATATGTATTAATTATTGTATTAATTGAGTCCTTGTATTCCTTTTTAAAAATTTTAATTAAAATATGAGAAAAAGAGGAAAGGAGAGAGAGAGAGAGAGAGAGAGAGAGAGAGAGAGAGAGAGAGAGAGAGAGAGAGAGAGAGAGAGAGAGAGAGAGAGAGAGAGAGAGAGAGAACTATGTAATAATACTTGTTTGTAAATGTATCTGTGTTTTTCTGGGAAAAAATGAATGGGAGAGGTAGGTAACAGACTTTTATATGAAAGGACATCAAGAGTTCTGCGGCATAGAAGTGAAATATGGCAGAATACATAGTCGGTGGTTTTAAGTATGTACTGTTTCATTTTTACCTATCGCTTAGATTTTGTTCAACATGGGAATTGGAGATATTTGAGGGAGACGATACACGCAGGTTGGAATGACAAAAACTAAGATCACACAAACGGCAGAGCGAGAATCATGATGACTCCAGCCAGCCATTAACACTGATTACCACCAATCATTAGACCTTCATCCCTGCAGGGAAGTAGGACAATTTGTCAGAGCTGCCCTCACTTAAAGTCGCTTGTGGGAATTCGGAATTCTTACGTATAAATGATCGAAATTCACCAGTCGCACCCCAAAGGTACACAAGCAAGTAAATGAGTTTTGAAATGCTTTCCGAGCCTCCTTAATCATGTGTGCCACTGAAACTTTCTTGTTAGCCTTTGCCCTCTCAGGTTCGGTTTTCGACAAACACGTCTGAACTCTCCACACTTCGCAGAGTCCTTTTCCGTTCTCAGGTGGTCATAACTAAAGGCACAAGGGTCAGTTCCTGCAACATATCGAACATCGACTGTACTCCTTTCCATTGATGCTGCCTGCCCTGCTGAGTTCCTCCAGCATTTTGTATGTGCTGATTAGATTTCCAGCATCTGTAAGTTTTCTGTTGTTTGTGATTTGACACACCAACCCTGTGTGCATCATGGACTTCCTGTCAGAAGTCAGGAAGTTCTGATTTCTTTAGTTAGAAACGAGTAATTTATCTAATTATAACCAGTGTATCAAGGTGAGGAAATGACGAAAACTTCATGCAACTTCTGCATTTCACTTTTGGGAAACAAAAAAGGACACCAGACCTAAGGGTTAGCGATGCTCTCTCTCCGGGTTTGTCTCTGCACGGTTCTGCTATCCGTCTCAGTCCAGGGATACAGTAAGTGTTTTCCATTATCCTGATCATCTCCTTACCTCATCTGAATTTTCGGGTGTCCGCTGTGGCAGCTTTGCATCTGTTTGAGCGTTGGGTTGAACCGAGGGAGTGAGGGGATGTTGGGAGACTGGTCCACCTTATTGACACACCACATTCACTATGGTGGAGGTGATCTGGTGGTCGGGCAATTGGAGAAACACACCCGTCTATCCCAGGGTTTCGTACCCCTGAGTGGAACCCCCGATAAACAAGAGGGGGGGTGTTGTGCGGCTTACGGCGGTGCAGAAGGATAGAGTGTTGAATTTAAACAGATCAGCCATCAACTTATTCAATGGCGGTAGAATTAGGGGCGCCCAGCAGCCTCCTGCTTCTAACCCAGCTTCTGGATGATCTCGTTACAGCAGCGGAGGTCAGATGGAAACCTGGTTCGGGATGAGTATTAAAATTATGAAGAGTGCAGAATGAGCGAGGCTGTCCCATTGGTGGACGGGGAAAGAATTGACGTTATAGAATCAAAAAGATTCGCCATAGATCTATAGAGTTGTCTGGACACATAAAATCCTCGTATTTAGGGTACAACGTGGGCCGGGATAGGAAGGCAGTGTTGAAAAGGGGAGGGGGACAAGTGTCTGAAACTGAATTCACGGGGCGGTGGGAACAGGATGGAGGAGTGGGACTGCGTGGGTTGTTCTTACAATGGGCTGAATGTCCTCGTACCCGACTGTAATCTTTCCGTTACTCTGAGAGAATTCCAAGAACTCTCTTATCAGTAACCGATGCTCCAGAATCTCCAACCACTTCCTCCCTGAAGCGGCAAGATTGCAAAAGCCTACAGATCCGAGAAGCAGACAACGATAAAGTTCTGAAACTACCCGATCTCATCCTGTAATCCGTTCCCCGATATCGGTTATTCTACATATAACTACCAGTCCCACGTCAGACCCCAGACTGGAATCCACCCCCAAGTATCCGTTATTATACCCTTAACACCCAGCCCGACGCCTCTTACTCCCGGGTATCGGTTACTACACATGTAACTACCCCAACCCACTCGCACATCAGAACCCCCTTCCTGCACCTGACGCAAGGAATCCGTTATGATACATATAACTCCCAACCGGACGTATCCCACCTCAGAATCCAGCCTGTAACCCTTTCCGCTGGTTCGATGTCCAAACCAGATCCCCCGATACATTGCGATACTGTGTGGGACGACAACACGGGGTCGGGTTCAGTGGGGTTCTGTGTCTGTTTACCTGCTGCTCTGTGATTTCTCTCTCGCTTTCCCTCAATCTCTCTCTGTCTTTCTGTCTGCCTGTCTCTTTAGCTGTCTCCCTCTGCCCTTCTCCTCTTCTCCCTCTTCACATCTATCCCCTACTCATCTCCCTCTCCCTCTCTCCCTCTCTCCTTCTCTCACGTTCTTCTCTCTATCACAGTCTCACAGGCACACTCTCTCCGCTCTCTCTCAGACACACAACACACTCTCACTTACTTTCACCCACCCACTGTTCAGCTTCGTGATTTGCTACGAAGTGGAATCAGGTGCTAAAAAAGCTGAAGTTTAACTGCACATTTCCCAGTCCCGGCCACTCCTGGTGCGATATCGCGACACACGTGATAAATAAATGCTGGTCAGACTCATGTCTGTGTGTCGTGCCAGGGTTTCTACTCCGGATCCTTCTCCTGTGAATTATGTTGGACAGTATGCTCGGGGGTCGGAACGAAGCTCTGGCTGTGGTATATTTCATCGACTTCTTGAAGATAAAACTGTTGCAGCTTTATAAAACTTTGCAGAGTCCACAGTAGGAGATTTCTGTGCTGTTCTGGGTGCTGCCTTAAGGAAAGTTCTGGAAGCTTTGGAAAGGATTCAAAACCTCACGTCTTATCCTCTTGCTTTTCACATGCTTGCAGAATGCCTTGTGGTTTTCCTGAATCCTGTCCTCCAAGGCCTTCTGATGGCCCCTTCTGGCTTTCCCATTTCCAGTCATAAGCTCCTTCCTAATAGCCATACGAACTTCAAGATTCATATCATTACCTAGTTTGTTGAACCTTTTTGAACCTCTTCTTTTCTTCCTGACTAGATTTACAACAGCCTTTGTGCACCACCGATCTAGTACCATACCATCCTTTCCATGTCTCATTGCATCGTACCTACTCAGAACCCCACGCAAGTATTCCCTGAACATTTGCCATATTTCTTCCGTACGTTTCCCTGCGGACATCTGTTTCCAATTTATGCTTCTCAATTCCTGTCTGATAGCCTCATATTCCCGCTTACTCCAATTAAACGTTTTCCTAACCTTCCGGTTCCTACCTCTCTCCAATGCTGTGGTAAAGGAGATAGAATTGTGATCACTATCTACAAAATGCTCGCTTACTGAGACATCTGACACCTGACCAGGTTCATTTCCCAATACGAGATCAAGTACAGCTCTTCTCCTGTTGTCTTATCTACAGATGGGTCAAGAAACCTTCCTGAAAACACCTAACAAACTCCACACCACCTAAACCCCTCTCTCTCTAGGGAGAACCAATCGATATTCGGGAAATTAAAATCTCCCACTATGCCAAAGCTGTTATTATTAAACCTTTCCAGAATCTGTCTCCCTATCTGCGCCTTGATATCCCTGTCACTATTGGGTGGTCTATAAACAAGCACCCAGTAGAGTTATTGACCCCTTCCTGTTCCTAACTTCCACCCACAGATACTCCGTAGAGAATCCCTCCATGACTTCCTCCTTTTCTGCAGCCGTGACACTATCTCTGATCAACAGCGCCACGCCTCTACCTCTTTTGCCTCCCTTCCGTCCTCTCTGAAACATCTAAAGCCTGGCACTCTAAGTAACCATTACAGGTCTCTGTAATGGATCATAGATCCCTAATCTCATCCACTTTGTTCATAATACTCCTTGCATTAAAATAGACACATCTCAAACCATCGGTCTGTGCAGGTTGCTGCACGATCACCTGCCTATCCTCCCTCTCAGACTGTCTCCAAGCTTTTTCTATTTGTGCACCAACCGTCTCCTCCACCGTCTCTTAATTTCGGTTCCCACTCCCCAGTAACTCTAGTTTAAACTCTTCCCCAAAAGCTTTTTGAAGGATATTGGTGTCCTTTTTGTACAGGTCCCGCCTGCCCCCAAAGAGGTGGCATTGATCCAGAAATCTGAATCCCTGCCCCCTGCTCCAATCTGTTAGCCACAGGTTTATCCTCCTCTTCACTCTATTCCTATACTCACTGTCAGGGGCACAGGCAGTAATCTCTAAATTACTACCTTCGTGGTCTTGCTTCTCAATTATTTAATTTCCCTTTCTTGTTTTATGTGCACTTACTGTAATTTATAGGTTTTATTATTATACATTGCCTTGTACTGCTGCTGCAATACAACAAATTTCACGACATACGCCAGTGATGCAATCTCGTTGTCTATTCTATTGTTTCTATATTAAATCTGATTCTGATTCTGACGTAACCCCCACTCCGGTCTCTACAGCACCAGACCGCAGTATGTAGCCCACTCCTGAGTATCCATTATTGCACATATAAACCCCCCAGCCTGGACCCTCCTATGGATCACAGCCTGTTCTCAGTCATGGCTATCCATTACTGATAATTTAGTTGTCAGGCCCTGCTGGTGTATCTGGAAGATCGCTGAAAGTCTGCATCGATCAACTGTTGGAAAAGATAAAGAATATCTTCAATCCCTCACTGCTGCAGTCAGAGGCCCCACCTGCTTCAAAAGGGTAACATTATACCGGTGCCCAAGTAGAGCAGGGTGAGCTGCCTTAACGACCATCAGCCAGTGGCACTCACATCTACTGCCATGAAATGCCTTGAGAGGTTGGTCCTGACTGGAATCCGCACCTGCGTCAGGAAGAGCCTGGGCCCATGGCAATTTGCCCGTCACCACAACAGGTCTACAGTGGATGCAATCTCACTGGCTTCTCACGTGGCCTTGGCTCACCCGGACAACAGCAAAACCTTTGCACTACCTATCGAATTGAATTTTTAAATATATTTATTGTAAATAATAGTTTTTATTTTATGCTTTGCACTGTACAGCTGAGGCAAAACAACAAATTTCACGACAGATGCCGGTGACCTCAGACACGTCTCAAAACTCCTCAATGCATCAATCGCTTCAGACTCCTGTCTCACCCTTCCTTAATCCATCAATCACGGACTCCTGCCGTACACCTCCTCAATGCATCAATCACCTCAGAATCCTACCCCTCCCCTCCTCTATCACCACAGATTCCTCTCTCACCCGTCCTCAGTCCATTAATCACATCTGACTCCTGTCTCAACCTTACTGAATGCATCAATAGACACCTCTCTCACCCCTACTCAATCCACCAATCACCCGAACACATGTCTAACCTCTCCTTAATCCATCAAGCACCTTCGGCTCGACTCTCACCCTCACCAATCCATCACCTCAGATACTTCTCAGTGCTCCTTAATCCATCATTCATTTCAGATTAGTGTCTCACCCCTCCTCAATCCATCGATCACCTCAGACTCGTACCTCAACGCTCCTCAATCTGAAACGCCAAGGGCTATCGGCTTGTGTTTGTCTAAGGGAAAATCCGTCCACCGGCCAAATCGTGTCTCTTGTTTGCGTAGATGCTGTGTAACGCACACTGAAACAAATGTGCGCACACAATATCAGACGGCACACAATGTATGTTTTACAGAGTACACTTCATAAATCTTACTGGAACTAGGTAATTAATAGATACAATATAAAAAGAAAATAAAAAAGGTGTCAAAACTTATCAGGGTTCAATCAATTCGTGCACAACCGTTGGAGTTCAACTATCGAAATCTTCGGTTCACCATTCGATCTTCTCTGATCTCCTCGGCCCGCCGCCTGGGACCAACCTTGGTGGTCGACCAGAGCGCGTCCAGCACTTTCTTTATCTTCGGTTGTCCTCCCGAAAATCCCGTGCCCTCACTCCAGGTTCCCACACATACTTCATTGCTTTCATTGGTTAGCTCCTCTGTTATCAATAGTCATAACCCAAACATTTCAACTAAACAGATCATTACCTCATCAGTTACCTACAAAGAAGCCATTTCATTCCAACGCTACAGAGAAGCCATTTTATATACATATGCAGTTAACTGTTAACACTCCAGTTAATAATCTGAGAACCCTGTACATCCATCAATCACCTGACTTCCGGCTCTCCGCTCTGCCATCCATCAGTCTCCTCAGATTGGTCTCATTCCTCCTCAATCCATCAATTACCTCATACTCGTATCCGGACCCTCCTCAATCCACCAGTCACCTCACACAAATACCTCACCCCTCCTGAATCCACAATCACCTCAGTCTCCTGTCTCACTCATCCTCGATCCATCAATAACTTTACACTCCTGTCTCCCTGTTCAGCAAACCGTCAAGCACTTCAAAGTCCTATCTTACCCCTCTTCAATCACCTTAGTTTCCTGACTCTCCCCTACTCGATCCATCAATCACCTCAGACTTGTCTCACTACTCTTCAGTCCATCAATCCCTTCAAAAGCCTGTCCCATACCTCCTCAATTCATCAATCACTGCAGACTTCTGTCACACTCCTCCTCAAACCATCAATGACCTCAGACATCTGTCTCACCTGTTGTCAGTGCTTCGATTACCTCAGACACCTGTCGCACCCTCCTCAACCCATCAATCACGTCAGACACCTATCTCGTCCCTCCTCAATCCTTCAGGCACCTCAGACTGCTGCCTTATCCCTCCTTAGTCTTCCAATCACTTCAGACTTCTATCTCTCCCCATCTGAATCCATCAGTCCGCCCAAACCACTGTCTCTCCCTTCCTCAAACCGCTAATTATTGAGAATCCTGCCTCATCTCTTCTCAATCCATCAATTACATCAGACTCCTGTTACGTACTCGTGACACATGATAGTGGTACCCTTGTCACGAGACTGGGGTTGAAGCTATACTGGACTTGAGGTAATGGTCTTGTGATGGTGGAGTGATGTCATTTTCCCGCCAGTAGAGATCATGCAACAGGTTTATTTACAGGGTATGAAAGGAAGACTCCACCTTGTGAGGAGGGACAGTTCGTGGCTGGATTTGCCATGTTGACTTCATGCCACTCCGTGATTTAATGTGATGACGCAGTTCAGTTGAAGGACGATGTTTTTATCTAATGCCTAAAGTTTAAAAGGTCATTGCCAGCAGTTTCTTTACAATACTGCTAGCTGAGAATCAGTGGAGAGCGAAGATCGGAGTTCGCGAGTTAAAGATCGAGGAGAATCGATTTTCGACAGTGAAACGGGTTCGACCTCGCTTAATCTTTATTCGGAAGGATTTCGTTGACTGTTCTCGTTTTAATCTCTGCGGGATAGCAGAAAATATTGAGGACAGTGTGATAAAGGAAAGGTCAGTGCCTTTAAGCCGTTTCGTTTCGTTTCGTAACTTCTTCGTGGGAAAAGTTCGACGTCGGGGATCGAAACAAAACGACGTGAAAGAGAATTTAAATCGTCTTATAAAGTCTCTCCTTTTAAATGGACTGTGAGCATTTTTGAACTTTTGGCAATACTACTTTAAAGAACTGTTTTGTCAACATCGCTTTAAGAACTGCTCAAGCTGCCGCACAGCAGCTGATTTCCGGTTACGTTAGTGTTTGTTTACTTTTAGGGGGGGTTTGTTTTCAGTGTTTAATAAACGTGTTATTTGTTATATAAATCCTTGCCTAACTCATATATTTATTGTCGCCTGAATACGTAACATAAATATGAGGGCTCCGTCCGATTGGATCGTTTGAGTTTAAATGCTTGCTAACTTTTGAATCGGTGTTTTGGAAAAGGGGAATACTCGATTCTTTTGTTTGATTGGCTTGTGAGTGGTATTCGGCAACAATGAATATTGATGAGTTTCTGGTTTCGCCAGATGCGGAGTTGTTAGCGAAGGCGAAAAAGACTGAGGTGTCTGAGATAGCTAGTAAGTTGCAACTTAAAGGTATTTTGCAGAGTACATCTAAGGCTGTTGTACAGAGAAAAATCGCGTCACACCATGTGGATTCGGGTGTTTTTGATGAATCGATTTTAGAGTCGTTTCCTATAAGTAATCTGGAGATGCATTTGCGAATCAAACAAATGAAGTTGGAACAAAGTAAAGCTAAATTGGAGCGTTGTAAATTAGAGGCTGAACAAAAACAAAGGGAATTTGAATATGCAATGTCGGAATTAAGGTCTGGGAATTAGTCTTCTGGTTCTAAAATCGTTTGTTGCTAGTCAAGAAATTAAAAAGGTCCCTCCATTTAGTGAAACAGAAGTGGAAAGATATTTTCAACATTTTGAAACTAGTGCTCGGATGTCAGAGTAGCCGAGAGATAAATGGTCAGTGTTGTTACAGAGTGTAATTAAAGGCAAAGCACAACAAGTTTACACAGCTTGAACTGCTGCACAAGCATTATATTATGATATTGTGAAAATGCATATTCTGAAAGTATACGAATTAGTCCCAGAAGCGTATAGAGAAAGATTCAGAAGTTTGAAAAAGTCTGTGGAAAAAACTTATGTGGAATTTGCCTATGACAAAGCGGTGTGCTTTGAGAGATGGGTTTCTTCTAAAAATGTAAATGGGGACTATGATACACAGAGAGAGCTGATTTTAATGGAGTAATTTAAAAGAAGCATTCCTGTTGAAGTAAGGACCTACTTAAATGAGAGGGATACTGATAAATGGCAGGACTATGCTAGATTAGCTGATGAGTATGTTTTAATCCATAAGAATATATTTCCTCAGTGCGGAAATTTTAAGAGGAAAAATAACATGGAGACTCAAGGTAAATCAGAAATTAAATCAGAAGTTAATGAGAAAGGTAAGGAGGAAGGAAAACCTGTGAAGGAAAGACAGTTTGGTCTTATTTGTAACTATTGTAAGAAGCCTGGCCATTCAATAGCTAACTGTTTCAGATTGAAAAAGAAAGAGAAGGAAACAGTTCCAGATGCTTGTGTGCAACATACTGAAGCATCAGTAAAGTTACAGGGTTTGATAAACACAAATGAGACTTTGTTAGTGTCTGATCATGTTAAAGAGGGATGTGATCATTTTATAACTGTAGGGTTTGTATCTTTGAAAGAAGGATCTACTCTGATGCCAATAAAAATCCTTATGGATACTGGAGCTTCTCAATCACTAATGTTAGACAGTGTGTTGAAGTTTAATGGAGAGTCTGATACTGATGAGGTAAATTACATAAGAGCTGTTGGGAGTGATTTTATGCCTGTACATTTACATAAGGCTGAGTTACAGGATTTGTTGAAGTAGGATTACAGCATAGCTTACCTGTGAAGGGTATTTCTTTATTGTTAGGTAATGTCTTGGCAGGTAGACAAGTTTTTCCTGAAGTGCATTTGACAATGGAGTCAGAGGAACCAGAGTTGAATTCTAACACAGATTCTTCCTGTGTTGTGACTGGAGCTATGGCTAAAAAGATTGATGTGCAGAATGAGGTTGTTACTCAGGACTGTTCAACTCAGGATTCGAGTTTTGAGGATGTGTCAGAGACTTTCTTACCTTCGTTGTTTGAACAAGATTCTTGGAGTAAGTCTGGCTATGAAGATTTATCTCTGTCTTGGAAGGAGATGATAGCAGAGCAGAATAGAGACTCTGAGATTATAAAATTAAGAGAGCAAGCTTTACTAGGTAGTGAAATTGAGAAGGTGCCAGTAGGATATTACTTGGAAAAAGAAGTGTTGATGAGGAAGTGGAGATCGCCTACAATTCCTGCAGGTAAGGATTGGAATGTTGTTTACCAGGTAGTTGTCCCGAAAGTTTATCGAAATGAGATTTTCACTTTAGCTCATAGTGTGCCTTTAGGTGGACATTAAGGGGTAAGGAAAACTGTGGACAAGATTTTAAAACATTTTTACTAGCCTGGTCGAAGAACAGATGTGCCGCTGTTTTGTAAAACGTGCCATGCTTGTCAAATTGTGGGTAAACCAAATCAGGTTACACCAGTAGCTCCATTACAACCTATTCCAGCATTTGGTGAAGCGTTTTCTAAAGTTATTATAGATTGTGTTGGTCCATGACCAAAGACAAAAACTGGTTATCAGTATTTGTTGACTATCATGTGTACTTCGTCTAGGTTTCCAGAGGCGGTACCACTTAGGAATATAAAAGCTAAAACTGTGACAAAGGCTCTTATAAAATTCTTTACTTATTTTGGATTACCTAAGGAAATACAAACAGATCAAGGCAGTAATTTTATGTCTGGATTGTTTCAACAGATAGTTTATAAATTGGGAGCTAAGCAAATCACTTCGTCTGCATACCATCCAGAGTCGCAGGGTGCCTTGGAGAGGTTTCATTTTACCCTCAAGAATATGATTAGGACATATTGTGTGGAAAATGAAAGTGACTGGGATGAGGGTATAAACTTGCTTTTGCTTGCAGTAAGGGAATCGGTACAGGAATCTTTCGGTTTTAGTCCATTTGAACTTGTGTTTGGGCATAGAGTTAGAGGACCTTTAGCTTTATTGAGTGGATTAGTAAGGAAGTACACACTAATTTGTTGGACTATGTTTTGAAATTAAGGACAGGTTACATAAAGCTTGTAGCTTCGCCACGAAAAAATTTAAAGTTGGCTCAGGAGAAAATGAAAACTTGGTATAATAAAGAAGCTAGGATGAGGATGTTTAAGCCTGGAGATAAGGTGTTGGTTCTTTTCCCAATGCAGACAAATCCTTTACAAGCTAGATTTCATGGTCCTTATGAAATTGTGTCTAAAATCAATGATGTGGATTACGTGATAAAAACTCCGGATCGTAGAAGGTCAACACAACTTTGCCATATAAATATGATAAAACCATATTATGAGAAACAATCTGATACTGTGACTGTTGTGGTTAGTGAGAATGAGTTTGATTTAGCTAGGAACATGATAGATGATTCATCTGACTTTCATTCTAAATCCAACATTGTTTCTGTTAGGTTACCAAATTCAACCATTCTGGAAAGTATTGATGAGAACTTAGCACATTTACAGCTAGAGCAGAAACAACTGATGAAGGAATTAATTGTTAAATATAAGGAGTTGTTTGCAGATGTTCTGAGAAGGACTACTATAGCTTCACATGATGTAGATGTTGGAGATGCCAAACATATCAAACAACATCCATATAGGATGAACACAGAAAAATGTGAACTTGCTGAGAACTTGCTGAGCCGTTTCGTTTCGTTTCGTAAATTCTTCGTGGGAAAGCAAAACGACGTGAAAGAGAATTTAAATCGTCTTATAAAGTCTCTCCTTTTAAATGGACTGTGAGCATTTTTGAACTTTTGGCAATGCTACTTTAAGGAACTGTTTTGGCAACATCGCTTTAAGAACTGTTTGAGCTGCATCGCTTTAAGAACTGTTCAAGCTGCCGCACAGCAGCTGATTTCCGGTTACGTTGGTGTTTGTTTAATTTTGGGGGGTTTGTTTTCAGTGTTTAATAAACGTGTTATTTGTTATATAAATCCTTGCCTAACTCATATATTTATTGTTGCCTGAATACATAACACTCCTGTCTCATCCCTCCTCAGCCCATCAATCACCTCAGACACCACTCTCAGCCCTTCTGGATCCCTCAATCGCCGCAGACTGCTGCCTCACTGACTTAATCTTCCAATCTCGTCAGACTACTGTCTCTCCCCTCTTCAATCCATTAATAATTTCAGAATGCGATCTCACCCATCCCAATTCATCAATCACTTCAGACCACTGTATCACCCATCCTCAATCCACAAATCATTCGGAATCCTTCCTGAACCCTCCCCAATCCAGCAATCATTTCAATCTCCTATGTCACCCATCCTCAATCTTCCAATCACCTCAGACTCCTGGGTCCACAACCTCAATTCCTTAATCTCTACAGTTTTATTCTCACCTCGTTTCATTCCATCAATCACCTGAGACTCCTGTCTCAATCCTTCTGAATCCATGAATCACCACAGATTCACCCCTACTCAATATTGACTCTATCGTAACCCTCCTCTATTGATCAATCAAGTCAGACTCCAGAGTCTCTCCTCCTGAATTCACCTCATTCTATCAATCAACTGAGACTCGTCCCACTCCTCATTAATCCATCGGGAATCACAGAAGCTTGTCTCACCCCACCTCAATCCATCAATCAGAAATCACCTACACTCCTGCCTCACCCCACATCAATGGAACAATCACCCGTGACTCCTTTCCCCACCCTCATCAATCCATCAATCACCCCAGTCTCCTGTTTCTCCCTTCTACAATCCATGAATCATCTCAGACTTTTCTTTCACTCCTCTCAATTCATCATTCATCCCAGACTCCAGTCTCACCCTTCCTCAATCAATCAATTACTTCAGACTCCTGTATCAACCCTCCACAATACATCAATCACCTCATACTCCTGTTTCATCCCTCCTCAATCCATCAATTACTTCAGACTCGTCTCATTCCTCCTCAAACCATCAATCACCCCAGACTCATGTCTCACCCATGCTCAATTCATAAATATCCTCAGACTCCTGACGCTTCCAGTCTCAATCCAAACTTCCCCTCAGACACTTTTCACCACACCTCAATCCATCATCACCTCAGACATGAATCCATCATCCATCAATCAACAGACTCCTGACTCACATCTCCTTAATCCTTCAGTCACCTCATACACGTGCCTCACCCGTCAGCAAACAATCAATCAATCAATCAATCAATCACCTAGACTCCTGTCTCACCGCTCTAAATTCATCAATCACCTCAGGTCCCTGTCTCACTCAGACTCCTATGTGAGCCCTCTTAAATCCATTAATTACCTCAGACTCCAGACTAAACCCTCCTCAATACATCAAACACCTCAGACTCGTCTCATTCCTACTCAGTCCCTCAATCACCTGAGACTCATGTCTCATCCTCTATTCATCAATCACTTAATACTCCTGCCTCAGCCCTCCTCAAACTATCAGTCATTTCAAAATCCTGTCTCACCATCCTCAGTCCATCAATTACCTCAGGCTCATCTCACCCTTCCTCAATCCACCAATCACCTCAGACTCCTGGCTCACCTCCTGAATACATCAATCACCGCAGACTCGTCTCACTCCTACTCAGTCTCTCAATCACCTGAGACTCATGTCGCATCCTCTATTCATCAATCACTTAATACTCCTGCCTCAGCCCTCCTCAAACTATCAGTCATTTCAGAATCCTGTCTCACCATCCTCAGTCCATCAATTACCTCAGACTCATCTCACTCCTCCTCAATGCACCAATCACCTGTCTCCTGTCGCGTCTCTCCTCAATCCTTCAGTCACCTGAAACCACGGCCTCATATCTCCACTATCGAGCAATTACCTCACTCATGTCTCACCCCTCTCAATCCAAAAATCACCTGAGACTCCTCTCTCACTCCTCAGCAATCTATCAATAAACCCAGACTCCTTTATAATGTCTCCTTAATGCTTCAATCACCTCAGACTCCTGACTCTCCCTTCGTCAATCCATCCATCACCTGACACTACTGTTGGAATACTCCTCAATCCATCAATCACCGACTCATTGTCCCCCCTTCTCAATTCATCAATTAATCACTTCTGTCTCACCTCTCCTCAATCTAACGATCACCTCAGACTGCTTTCTCACCCCTCTTCAATCTAACAGTCACCTCAGACTCCTGACTCTCCTCTGCTCAATCCATCAATCACATCAGACTCCTATCTCACCGCTCCTCAATCCGTCATTCCCTTCAGACTGCCCATTCCTTTTCTTCTGGCTATTCAACAGTCCTCTCTCAGTCCTGATGCAAGCCCAAAACTTCAATGTTCTTTTACCCCCACAGATTTGTTGTTCAACTATCGTCCACTGCCTGTTCCTCCTCCCACTCATTCTCTCTCTCACTCTCTCTCGCTCTCTCTCTCTGCAGACTATTCGATAAATGGTTGGTCAATCTCCGGCGCTGATGTGGTCTCAGCGGTGGAAGGAGCCTCCGCTGTATTACCGTGTACTTTCACCCACCCACCTCCTGATGTCGCCCTGAGCGGCTCCGTGATCTGGTACAGGGTGGAATCAGGTGCTACAAAACCGTTGTATAACTGCACATATCCCGATTCCGGCCCCTCCTGGTGCGATACAACGATACAGGAGGCTGGAGGAGGGCGGTTCGGATTCGTGGGGAACCTCAGTCGGAGAGATGCCTCGATAATGGTGTAGCGTCTGAACCGGAGTGACGGTGGTCGGTATCGGTGCCGGGTGGAGCTCAATGTTGGCAACTTTCAAACACGGGTTCTAACAAATCTGTCTGTGAGAGGTGAGGACCGATGTTTAAGCATTGAGTTGTAAAACTACACTAATCATTTCACATTTATCTCCCTGAAAACTTGTTTCATAATTTGCAAGTACATTTTGCAGGAAAATCATGTCAAATAGATGTAATTGTCATGTGCACATAGAACGACAGCACATAGAACAAAAGCAACATACAGGCACTTGAGCCCACAATGTTGTACTGACCCTTAAACCTGCTCCAAGATCAATCTAGCCCTTGCTTTCCACATACCCCTCCATTTCTACAAAATCCGTGTATCTCTCTCTCCACCTCCCACAAATTTGACCTACCGAAATGAACCACTTCATACTTACCTAGGGTAAAATCCATCTGCCACTTCTCAGCCCAGTTCTGCATCTAATCGTTGTACTGCTGTAATCTCTGACAACCCTCCAGACTATCCACAACACCTCCAACTTTTGAGTCTTCAGCACAAACCCACCCTTCTACTACCTCCTCCAGGTCACTTATAAAAATCACAAGAACGAGGGGACACGGTACAGATCCCTGCGGACCACTAGTGGTCACCGACCTGCATGCAGAACACTCTTAGTGTGGCCTCTACCCATTGACCTGTTTGAAATGGGCGAGCCTCTAAAATGTCTTTAAATGTACCTGCCTCGGTCACAAATCTGGCGAGGCGTTCGAACACCCACCACACACCGTGTAATGAACCAGCCTCTGACATCCCCCTATACTTTCTTCCAATCGACTGAAAATGAAGCCCCTTTATATTAGCCATTTCCATCCCAGGAAAAATCTCTGGGTGTCTGCTTGATTATGCCTCTTATCATCTGCTTCATCTCTATAATGTCACCTCTCATCTTTCTTCACTCCCAAGAGAAAGTCTCCAGCTCGCTCAACCTTTCCTCATTAAACATCCTCTCTGGTCCAGGCAGCATGCTGGTAGATCTCCTCTACATCCTCACGAAAGCTTCCTCATCCTTCCTGTAATGAGGTGAGTGGAACTGAACTTACTTGCTGCTGCAGGTTGGATTTTCATTGCACGCCTGCCTGCGTGTCTGCACAGGTACAGTGAAAACCCAGTTGCCGTAGCAACACAGACACAGAGTGTTGCATCAGAAAAGCAGCAATCAAGTTCAAGTTTATTGCCATCTGACTGTACACTGATACAGAACCAAACGAAACCACCTTCTTCCGGATCTAGGTGGACTCACAAAACCTATGTCACACACAGCTCATAAAACACTATAAATCGCCAAAAAAATAACTAATAAAGTATAATTCAGAATGCATGTAGTTCTCAGCACAGGTGACCAGTAGCAGCTCCCTGTCCTATCTTTGAATAACGCAGGGTATACTGTAGAAATCCTTGTCAAACACACGGGTTCCGGCTGTTGGACACTTACAGTACAGTAAGTATTTACAATGGAGAGTGTTCAATGTAGAAATCCTTCTCAAACACACCAGCTCAGGCTGTTGAACAGTTTCAGTACAGTAAGTATTACACTGGAGTGGGTTCACTGTAGAATTCCCTGTCAAACACACCAGCTCAGGCTGTTGAACACTTTCAGTACAGTAAGTATCACACTGGAGAGGGTTCACTGTAGAATTCCGTGTCAAACACACCAGCTCAGGCTGTTGAACACTTTCAGTACAGTAAGTATTACACTGGAGAGGGTTCACTGTAGAATTCCCTGTCAAACACACCAACTTTCAGTACGGTAAGTGTTGCGGAAAAATATTACTTGGACCCGGAGTGAGGTTGCTTCAGAAATCCTTCATTGTAGCCCGATATCATGGAGAGCTCAGACTCCTAAAAAGTGGAGTTCTGATACTCAGCCCAACAGATGATTACACTCAGTTTTTATAGTCAAAATCTACATGAGAAGAAGCACTTCATCATACAAATTGAATAGAGAAATTTCACAGTATATTCTAGGTGATAACCCGTAGCACCAATCAGCTTAAATGTTACTCTGCCTGCAGCGTTGGGCAGATTACGGAACAATAATTCCAAATAAAAACATGATACCCCATCCTTCTTAAAGTACAAGCAAACATGTGACTCAATTACTTATATTTAGCAAAGCTTAGTTAGTTGTCAGTTTATCAAGAACAGACAGTCGTGCTGTCGTGGCAGAAATGGCTTGAATCTGTGGTTCCTAATCAGTAATTATGCTTTAAATTTTTTCCCACAGTAAGTATATTCACTGGAGAGGGATCACTGTAGATTTCACTGTCAAACACATCAGCTCAGGCTGTTGATGTTATGGTCCGGTCCTTTAAACCCGCGTTTTGGCACACGGTTCGGTCCGTGGACCTCAGACTCCAGGTTTTTCGGCGTTTACTTGTCTCATTTGGTCTTGAATCATAGGCACCTGATTCTCTTCTTGGGCCCGTGAATATAAGTGGCCCTGGGTTCGAGGCTGGCTGCTGATTTGTTTTGTCAGTATCCTGTCCTTGCCTCTGTGGGGTTTGTCTCGTCAGTATCATGTCCTTGCCTCTCTGTGGGTTTGTCCTGTCGGTCTCGTGTCCTCGCCTCCGTGGGGTAAGTCAGGCTGTCTTTGCTGTTACCCTGAGGCTGGACTTTTCCCTTCCTTCCATCTGAAACCCTGCATTGCAATCTACGCCTGGGGCCCTGCCACGCCTTGCCCCTTCCTGGACAATGGCCTCGCCTTGCCCCTACCTGGATCCTTGCATCGCCTTGCCCGTGCCTGGAGCCTTGCCTTGCCTGTATCTGGAGCCTCACCCTGTTTGGAACTGTCTGTCTGTGTCCACGCCTTCGCTAGGTAGGTCTGGCTGTTTTGCTGCTAACTAGCGTTGGGAACTGTCTCATCGTATTCAGCGTTCTGTGTAATGAGTCCCGGCCCAAAGTCCTGTCCCCAAGCAGGGGACCCGGCTCGGTGTTCCATGTTTCTGTTCTCCCTCGACCCAGGCTCGCCCAGCCCAGAGGTACCTTGCCCAGCCCGGTGCTGGGATTCCCTCGTCCTGTGCCTGGGTTCCCTTGTCCTGTCCAGTAATGTCATGTCCCATCCTGTGCCTTTCCTCATCCTGTAGCCATCTTGTCTTTGCCTGGTTTTGGAGTCCGAACCCCAGTCAAGACCCAGGTTCTGCGTCCTTGTCCAGTCTCTGGTTCGGAGCACAATCCCAGGCTCCTAATTCCCAGTTCTATGTTCTGGTTCCGCTAACCTTATTAAGTACTAGCCCAGGCCCAGATTCCTTGTCTCGTCCGGGACCTTTGTCATGTCCAGCATCCTTTCTTCCTCGCTTCCTTTGCTTCCTGCTCACGCCTAGTCTTGTTCCTGGTAGTTCAGTGTCTGTGTCTTGCATTTGGGTCCACTCCCAATGCCCACTTTATGACAGTTGAACATTTTCAGTGCAGTAAGTATTACACAGGAGAAGGTTCACTGTAGAATTCCCTGTCAAACACACCAGCTCAGGCTGTTGAACACTTTCAGTACAGTAAGTATTACACTGGAGAGGGTTCACTGTAGAATTCCCTGTCAAACACACCAGCTCAGGCTGTTGAACACTTTCAATACGGTAAATGTCGCGGAAAAGTATTACTTGGACCCGGAGGGAGGTTGCTTCAGAAAGCCTTCATTGTAGCCCGATATCATGGAGAGCTCAGACTCCTAAAAAGCGGAGTTATGAGACTCAGCCCAAAAAAAGATTACACTCATATTTTATAGTCAAAATCTACGTGACAAGAAGCACTTCATCACACAAATTGAATAAAGAAATTTCACAGCATGTTCTAGGTGATAATCCGAAGCACCAATCAGCTTAAATGGTACTCTGCCTGCAGCGTTGGGCAGATTACGGAACAATGATTCCAAAGAGAAATAAGATATTTCCATCCTTTTTAAAGTACAAGCAAACACGCGACTCATTTACTTATACTTAGCAACGCTTAGTTAGTTGCCAGTTTACCAAGAACAGACAGTCCTGCTGTTGTGGCAGAAATGGCTTAACCCTGTCGTCCCTAATCAGTAATAATGCGTTAAATTTTCTTCCACGGTAAGCATATACACTGGAGAGGGATCACTGTAGAATTCCCTGTCAAACTCACCAGCTCAGAACGTTGAACACTTTCAGTACAGTGAGTATTACACTGGAGAGGGTTCACTGTAGAATTCCCTGTCAAACACACCAGCTCGGGCTGTTGAACACTTTCAGTACAGTAAGTATTACACTGGAGAGGGTTCGCTGTAGATTTCCTTCTCCAACACACCAGCTCAGGTTGTTGAACTTTTTCAGTACTGTAACTATGACACCGGAGAGGGAGCACAGGAGATTCAAGTGAAGTTCAAGTTATCTGTCATGTGACTGTACATATCTACTGTTACTCTTGTGCCCCCCCCCCTCCTTTTTGAGAATCGCAAGATCGCTATTAAGTCAGGTCAGGAGACCCAGGAAATGAGAGAAAGACGTTTGGAATATCCTGGCCCCAGCGAGACAAAGCCACGGAACAGGTCATTGTCTCTTGGAGACGGAATTGTGTGTTGAATACTGTACTTCATGGAAGCCCTCAGGCAACGTGGGCTGGTTGGGGGATGGCATCATTCCGCCCTGATTGACATCTGAGACCCTGTGAGTCAGGATAAAAGTGGATCTGGGGAACAGCCCTTGACACGCACCAGGAGAAACGCTAGAAGTTCCGTGCCGGTGTTTAATAGCGATAGCCGGTGGAGGGCCCACGTGTGTCCTTTCCCGTTGCCCCGGGATTGAGGCCCTACCACGGAAGGCGGCTTAGCTAAAGGAGAAATCAGCCCCAACGACTCTCGAAGGATCGACATCATGAAAGGAATGGGCAAGTTTTAATTCCTCTCTCTCTCTCCAACCAAAAGCTGCAGCTTGAATGAACTAAGGTGACTTTTATATTTCCATCGGACAATACATTATCCCCTAGACAACGATAGGGCTATTTCTTATTGATTATTATTATACCCGCGCTTTTAGATTTAGTATTGACGACGTATGTTATCTGTATGTTTGTATTGATATTATTTTTGTGTATTTTTATCAATAAATACCGTTAAAAATAGTACCATCAGACTTCAACGGACCTCTCTATCTTTGCTGGTATGTGACCCAGTTACGGGGTACGTAACACTACAAGCAAATGAAACAATGTTCCTCTGGATAACGGTGCACTCACGCAACATATATCACACACAGCTCATAAAACAAAATATTCCCACAAGTATGTTAATAACACGTTATTTAAAGTGAATGGAGCGTGCAGCAGAGTAAACAGGGAACAGACTGCTATCTTCGTGAGGAGAACTCAGAGGTGAAAATGCATCTTTTACTCTCACTCATTAATTTAAATTAAAAATTACTACAAGAATCGTTACATTTTTTACAGGAGAATACGCAATTATACCAAAGGAAAAACACTTTAATGCAGTGCCTTAGTGTTGATACACTGTACTGATTAGTGTTACTAAACTGTACTGATAGGTCTTGTTACACTCCATTGATCTGTGTTGCTGTCAATTGGTTCAACAACTGAATGATTGAACGGAATTAGTTGTTCCTGAACGTGGTGGTGTGATATTTATGCTTCTCTACCTCCTGCCCAATGGGACTGTTTTATATTCGAAACAGTTTCTCTTGTTTGAATAGTTTGCAATTAGTGAGACACAGATGGGTGGTGTTTTTATTCAGGAGGGTGCTGTGGGGAGTATTTATTATTTTGTAGACTGGAAATTTTCTCAGTGGTTAAACATGTTTGGTCGTGGTTAACTGATTTATTCTGGCAGCTGTCCTTCCCTCAGCTCCCAATGAGAGTGTCTCAGTGATGACTGGAACCGAGGGAACTTCGGCCACGTTACCCTGTGTGTTCACACAGCCTCGGCAGAACCTCATCGCACACACGGTGACGTGGATGAGGAAGGATCCCTACCGACACATCGTCACCTTCAGGCGTATTCGAAATGGATCGTGGGCAGCGGAAAACGGAGTGACGCGGTACGAGTTCGTCGGGGACCCAGAGCTGGGAAATGCCTGGATCAGGATAAAGCAGCTGAGTGCGGAGGACAGTCACAGCTACCTGTGTCTGGCTGAGTACAGGAAAGGCGATCATGATTACTCATCCCATGGAGACCACGTCAAACCCCCATTTATCCATGTGTTCCAGAGAGAGATCCGGCTGCAGGTCAGACCAGGTAAGAAACCATTGCGGATGCATGAGGGAGGAAGGAAGGGAATGGGAAGACGCATCTCACGACATTCCAGAGGCTGCGCAGAGAAAGATTCAGTGGAATACAGAGAAGTTGAGAGAATCGGCTGGAAGTTGGAAGAAGAGAAATACATTACCCTTCTTTTTATTTAATAATGGAGTAAAGATCCTTCACTAGAGTTAAGTAAGCAATTGTCAGATGTTCATCTGGGATAATATGGAAAAGCAGAGAAAATCGGTGGGTACACAATAAACCAGAAAGACAATGATATGCAATTTTGTTTTAAAAATAAGAGAGTGTTTGAATAGTTGAGTAAAAATACTACACAACGATCATTTATGTTATTATATACGTTATAGATATCCAGAGAATGTTCTCGAGGATGACTCCTGGAATGAAAGGGTTATCGTATGAACACGTTCGTTGGCTCGGGGATTGTACTCGCGGAGGTTACAGAATGGGCCGGGGATGATCTGGTTGAAACCTACCGAACATTGAAAGGCGGAGATGGAGTGGATGTAGAGAGGATTTATATCGTGGGGGAGTCCAGCACCAGAGAGCCCAGCTTCAGGATAGAGCGACATCCCTTTAGAACAGAGTTGGGGGTGGGGATTTCTTCAGCCAGACGATGGTGAATAGGTGGCATTTGTTGCCACAGACGACTGAATGTCAAGTCTTGGTCTTTAAATGGAGGTTGAGAGGTTCTTGACTGGAAAGGGCATCAAATTTTATGGGAGATGGCAGGAGAATGGGATTGAGAAGCATAACAAATTGGACATGATAGTATGGCGGATAAGACTCGTTGGGCCGAATGCCGCAGACCTGGTCCTATACTGTATGATCTATGGGCTTACTACGGGTTAAAACTTTTTGTTCAAACGTTTAACTTTTGTTACTCTGATCTCTAAATTCTTATTAATATCCTTTCCTTATTCCTTCACACACCGGTTTTCATCTGCAGTTTCTTCAGTATAAATCTGCTAAGTGATAAACTCGTCCGCACAGCTGCAGCTTTTAATCAGTCTACATTGTTGGTCTCTTCCTTTTTGCCTGAGTCTGGATTGACGTCTCTCACTTTCACTTCAGGGACAGACGCTTCTGAAACCGTGCTGATGTTGTGTATCCCACTCGGACTGAAAACTCTCGCCCTTTTAGTGATGGGCGCCGTTCTCTACTGTGACAAACTCAGGTACTGTATGTACTAATGCTGAAGGCTCTTGCCGTGACGTGACTGAAATCCGATTCACTCAGACAGTCGGTGGACGTTGGGAACTGGCTCAAACACTTGAGGCGGCCCAGTCAGTACTTGTCGTTTGCTGTTTGTGGGAGCACCACAGAAAATACTCGTTGCATCAGAAGAGTGACTCCTTCAGAAGAATTTGAGGACTATTTAGCATTTTGAGATATCTTTCGGATTAAACGTACCCGCTAAATAGCCTCTAAATGATAGACAAATGTATGGATATGTAGGAGCAAACGAGAGAAAACCTGTAGCTGCTGTAAATTAAAGTAACACACACAAAATGCTGGAGGAACTCAGCAGGCCAGGCGGCATCTGTGGAAAAAAGGTGCAAGTCGGCTTTTCAGGCAGAGCCTTCGGCAGAACTAGAGGAAAGGGTTAGAGTACCTGGCGCCCTTAGTTAGAAGGTATGTACGCTCTTCCCATGTGCGGATCGATTTCCTCCGGGTGCTCTGGCTTCCACCCAAGGTCCAAAAAAAGCTCTAACCAATCGAGCCTGCCACACCATTCAATAAGATCATGGCTAATCTGTCCGTAAACTCAACTCCATCTACCTGTCTTTCCCCCATAACCCTTAATTCGCTTCCTATGTAAAAAAAATCTGCCTAACTGTTTCTTAAATATATTTAGTGAAGTAGCCTCAACTGCTTCCCTGGGCAGGGAATTCCACAGATTCACCACTCTCTGGGAAAAACAGTTTCTCCTCATCTCCGTTTTAAACCTTCTCCCCTGAACCTTGACGCAATTTGCCCTCGTTCTAGTCTCACCTACCAATGGAAACAACTTTTCTACCTCCATCTTACATATCCCTCACAAAACTGTGTATGATTCTATAAGATACCTCTCATTCTTCTGAATTCCAGCGAGTATAGTCCCAGGCGACTTAATCTCTCCTCACAGATTAACACCTTCATCCCTGGAATCAACCTAGTGAACCTCCTCTGCACTGCATCCAAAGCCAGTATATCCTTCCTCAAGTATGGAGACCAGAACTGCACACAGTACTCCGGGTGCAGCCTCACCAGTATCCTGTATAGTTGCGGCATGACCTCCCTGTTCACAAATTCAAACCCTCTAGCAAAAAAGGCCAACATTCCGTCTGCCTTCTTAATAACCTGTTGTGACTGCAAGCCAACTTTTTGAAATTCATGAACAAGCACTCCCAAGTCGCTCTGCACAACAGCATGCTGCAACCTTTCACCGTTGAAATAATAATCTATTATTATTATTATTATTATTCTTCTATTATTCAAAGTGGATGATCTTACATTTACCAACGTTGTATTCCATCTGCCAAACCTTGGCCCACTCACTTAAACTATTTATATCCCTCTGCAGACTCTCCACATCCTCTGTACAATTTGTTTTTCCACTCAGTGTAGTGTCATCATCAAATTTTGCTATGTTACACTCAGTCCCCTCTCCAAATCATCAATGTAGATGGTAAACAGCTGCGGAACCGGCACCAACCCCTGTGGCATCCTACTCACCACTGACTGCCAACTGGAGACACACCCATTGAATCCAACTCTCTGCCTGGTTAACCAATCCTCTATCCATGTCAATACACTTCCTCTAACTCCATGCATCCGTATCTTATTTATCAGTCTCTTGTGCGGCAACTTATGGAACACCTTCTGGAAATCCATGTATTCGACATCCACCTGTTCTGGTCTATCCACTGCACTCATTACATTCTCAAAGAACTCCAGTAAGTTTGTCAAACAGGACCTGCCCTTTCTGAATCCATGCTGCGTCTGTCTAATGGAATTCCTCCTTTCGAAATGTTTCGCTATTTCCTCCTTAATGACAGCTTCAAGCATTTTTCCGACTGCAGATGTTAAACTAACCGGCCTATAGTTGCCCATCTTTTGCCTACATCCTTTTTTTTGAAAAAAGTGGCGTGACATTTGCTGTCTTCCATTGCACCGGGACCTGCCCAGAGTCTAGAGAGTTTTGATAAATGATTAACAACGCATCTACTATAATATCCACCGTTCCTTCAGCACGCTGGGATGCATCCCATCAGGACCAGGAGACTTATCTACCTTCAATTACAGCCTCGATCTGTTACTGTCAACAATATGTTGCATTTACTTAGCTCCTATGATTTTTGAATCCACTTCCCTCTACTCCGGATTCATCCTGAGAAATCTGAATTTCAAAGGCCTGTGTCCTAGAAGTTGAATCACAGCCAGGAATAACTTCACTCTTCCATTAATAGAAGGATTTTGCTTTAGAAAGGATATTCCGAGGAATTTCCTGAGCCAGAGAGTAGTGAATCTGTGGAATTTACTGCCGGAAACGGCTGTGGGGATACTTAAAACAGAGATTGATGTATTCTTGATTAGTAAGGGCATCAAAGATGATGGGATGAGGACAGGATAATGGGGATAATGGGGATAATAAATCAACCACGATTGAAGGCAGAGCAGAAGGGATGAATGCCGAAAGTCTGATGCTATTTCGCATGCACTTACAGTCTGAATCTAAGCACCATACAATTTTATCAATATTATCCTATACCCTAAGACCACCTTACTGCCAAAAACACGACCTATATTGTGACGTCACTGTAGAGTTTCCAATTGAATGCATCTTTGAGCTCATCTCCAGTTGTGTTGTCATACACTGATACTGACGATAAAATCTATCCTGTGAGATATCCCATTCATGCCTCGATCCAAATTCCTTCAAAGGTTATAAGTGAATTGGGCGGAGGGAATCGGATGTGTTGTCATTGTACAACGAACAAGGTTCGTGTTAACCGTTTTGTTCTGTCCCCAGAAAGCGACGAGACTGATCCACCGCAGGAGGCTGGGAGGACCGGTTTTCCAACCACAAGTTGCATCCACCCCTACCATGTGCGGGCCATCAGATTACCGCAGTCTGGGTGCGGGCATTTCTGATCTGATTTCCAAATGGCTTTCCCATTTTCCCTTGTCTGTGTTTTATGGTTCCTGCCCCGCTGACATTCAGAGCCCGCCTTGTCCTGTCAGAATTTTATACGCTTTTATGAGTTCCAGTTATTCCTCTCAATTCCAGTGACAATGGGGCCAACTGATTCAATCTCACATCAGGTAATAGTTCTACTTCCTCGGGATCCTAAGAAACCTTCAAAGCACTCGCTCCCGGATAAATCATCGCAACTGAGACAAACTCAAAATTACACAAACTTCAGACAGATTCGCACTGGGGCCCTGTACAGCTTCAGCGACATCCTTTCTTCTGTTCTCAAATCACTTCACGTTACTCTATCCTCAGAGTTGGAGGTGTTGAAATTATTTCGCTAATCCAGTTCATTGCTGTTGACTTTGAACCACTGAGGCATAAACGCAAATTCGCTCGGTTGTCTTCTAGTTACAGCTTGCCACCTGGGAAAAGACCCGATTCCTCGTCCACTTTGTTATTGGAATCTGACGTTTTAAATTCAAAGTTCTTTCAGCAGCGGGAATTCAACCTAACGGTTCAATCACTGACTAGCGCTCAAAAGCAAAGCCATAAACGCTACTCGACTGTGTCACCCGAAATTAAGGTTGAGCTTGGAGCGGGTTAAAAAGTTGAGTCAACATCGTGGGCCGGCAGATCTCGAGTGAGCTGTGCTGTTTTATGTTCGAGATCTTTTGGTGTGAAGGAAACAGGGTCATTAGGCACCTTGTACCTGCTCTCCTTCTCAAATACAAACATGTCTGATGGTTCCCTGCATATGCTGCATATTCCCGCACTTTCCAGGATTTTCAAAAATATATCCTTTGTCATAAACATTCTCAGTTGCTGGACAAGCATCCAACCGGATCTGTCTTTTGGCGAGAATGTGGTGAGTCCGTAGGTGGTCGCTTGCTCTCACGGTGAACAATTGGGCCTCATAGGCGCGGCTGGCACTTTATTTTGGGCGTGGGCTTTCGAGTGCGCATGCGTTTCGCCATGCCAAACCGGGATGGTCTCACCCGCATTGTAAGTTACCCAGAGTGTATCCTAGTTAACATAACTCAGTAAAAATGTTTAATCACACTACTCTGCTGTCGCTCTTGCTCTGCGCATAGGGAACAACCACAGTACAATTAGTTGAAGAAATCGAACGAGAGCGCCATGTTCTCGTGAAGAAATGTTATTTGTCTTTAATTGGCCTTTGACTCTAAAACCTGTTACGGAATTCTGGGCTGAGCGTGCCCAATATGTAGATCAGGATAACGATCATGCATAGAGGCCTCATTAAGGCGGCAGTAACGCTGCATAGACGGCGATCACTATCGGGCTTAGGACAATGAGTAGGGATGAGGGCCAAGAGCTACTCAACCTGGGTAGTTGCGTTGGTCATCTTTTCTGAGTCCATTCTACATGCACGGACATACACTGCTCAGCCAGTTGTGGAAACGTGGTTCTCGACCCATGCTTCTGTTTGCAGTGGAAAAGGTCAGCGTGGTGTGGTCTGGGAATTCACCAAGCAGGAAATGAATTCACATGTGCTAGTGCATGAGGTAGACAGACTCGTTGTGGGGAACTTACTGCGGGTATAGAGTCACAACCCAAGATCATCTTCGTCCACACCCCAACTCTACAAACAGTTGTCTGGGTGTGGGGGGTAGGGTAGACAGTTTAAACAACGGGACAAGTTTGTTTTACACAGAATGTGATGAGTGGATTGAGACAAACTTTGCTGTTGATTAAATTCGAAGAATAGCTTTGTTCTCTGCTCGGCTTCCTGATACCTTTCAGTTCTAAGTGTCAGTGTTGCAGTTCAACAGTTCCTTGACCTTCTACAGCTTGCGAAAAAAGTAGGGTATTTGAGGCCCAGGAAGGAAAGGGCAGCATGCCGGGAGGCCCAAACAGTGAGTGTATGTGAAGAACACTAGTGTTGTCTTTGCAGGGTCTTGCTGCCAGTTTCAGGCTGGGGTACCAATAGCTGAAACATTCTTCACACTAATTTCATCACAGTATCTGTAAAGCCCAGAGCCTGTAGCCACAGACTCGGGACACATTGAACTAGTCCGAGATCAGCAGAAATTTCTCGACCTCCTAGTGCGATGAAATTAGAAATGTGAGAACGTTCTTTACACAATAATGGAGAACACACATTGTTGTCTTCAGCGCAGTAGTGGATGGTCAACATGAACGTGTTGACTAGTGGAGCAGGGCTGATCGATCGAATGGCCTACACAGGTTACTGGGGTCAAGGTGATAGGCGGAGGGAAGAGAGGGACTGTTTCTGAGAGGGAAACCTTCGGTGGAGCTGGGGGACTTGTGGGATGAGGTATGGGGGGTGTGGGTACTTTGTCGGTGAAATTGAATCTGGTTTTAGGTGATGCACTCGGAAAGGATCCTATATATATATACATATTATCACGAGGGACTATCCTAAGATTTATTTTCATACAGGCATTCACAGCGGAACAAAGAAATACAATAGAATCAATGAGTAACGACACAGATAGACTGACACATAACCATTATGCAAACCAAGGCAACCTGAGTTAATATAAAGGGGAGAAAAACACATAAATCGATAGATAATTGGATAGATAGATAGATAGATAGATAGATAGATAGATAGATAGATAGATAGATAGATAGATAGATAGATAGATAGATAGATAGATAGATAGATAGATAGATAGATAGATAGATAGATAGATCGATCGAAAAAATGTGATTTAGAGGGTCCCTGAAACTGAGTCCATAAGTTGTGTTCAGTGATCAGTTTTGTGTTAAGATAAGTGATGTTTTCAACAGCGGTCATTGTAGTTGAAGCATAATAACTGCTTCTCAGCCTAGTGGTGTGGGACCCAAGAGACATGTATCTGCCTCCCGATGGCAAAAAGGAAGAATGCATATTCTGGATTTTGGGGAATCTTTGATGATGAATTGACGAGTGCTGCTTTCTTGTGGCAGCGCTGCTTGTAAATCAACTGTGTTGGGGGTGGCTTTTCTTGTGATAGACTCCCTGTACCAACCGCTTGTTAGCTTTTCCTTTCTTGGGCATTGGTGCTTACTCTGGTAAGATATGAGCAGAGGATCATCTCTGGCCCTCAATTATTGATGGAGTTTTGATATGCTTCTTGTTGGTATATTTCCCATTTGCAACAAACATTGCATAAAAGAGGATCAAAAATAGATTATACAGATGGAGGACAAAGGGTTTCAAAGGCATTTTATGGGAACGAGATTTTTACCTGGAACGTCTTTGATGTAATCAGCCAACACTTAAATAGGCAAGGCGTTGAAGCCTACATACCTAATGGGGTCAAGCAGGATGAATAGATGGACAACGTCATCAGTCCGCAGTACAAACTTTGCTCTGTACAGAATTGTGATAGCACTTGAGAGACATTTAAATAAGTACATTGATGGGGGAGTGAGGGTGTTATGGACGACAATCTTGCATGTTTGCATCGATGGTGCTAGGCAGAATAACAGTTTGGTGGTGACTCTACAACCAGAATATTTCCAGTCCTAACCTTGGCAGCTCCCGATTTAAACACTGGGGACGTCTTTATAAATCCACCCGAGGCAGTCACCATATTTGGCATTAATCCCTATAACCGCATTTTTATTAACTAATACACTTAACGTTTTAAAGGTTGGGAAGTTGAGAATGCGCATTGTGTAAGTAACTATTAAACTTGCATATCTAACTTGGAATGCATATCAGATTTTCCATCTTCTGGTAATTCTCCCATCCTCTCCAGTCCTCAGACTTTTGCTGGATGCTCTTCTGCACATCACTGTTGTAACGGGTGGTTACTTGACTTACCATAGGGCCACAATACATATGATTTAGGCCATTTGGCCCATTAAGTCTGCTCCGGTATTTCATCATGGCAGATCTATTTTCGTAATCCTACTTTGAAACACTCCAGTTTCAGTGCATCCTTTCTAAGTTAAAGGGACGAAAACGGCTCACAATCCTCCAACTGAGGCTGTGTAGTGCTTTATAAGCTCTCAACATTACAACCTTGCATTTATATACAACCTCTTGAAATGAACGCTAACATCATACTTGCTTTCTTCACTACAGACTCAACCTTGCAATTAACCTTTAGGGAATCTTAAACAAGGTCTCCCAAGTCCTTTTGCTCCGCTTTTTTTTGTATTTTCTGTGTATTTTCTCTCCATTTAAAAAACTTGTCAAGCTTTCATTTCTTCTACCAATGAGCATGACTATACATACCGACAATGTATTCCATCTGTCACTTATTTCCCTATTAGCTTAATCCATCTAGGTCCTTCTGTAGGCTCTCCACTTCCTCAAAACTGCCTGCCTTTCCACCTATCTTCGTATTGTCTGCATAAAAACAACAATGCTATCATCCAAATTACTAACGCATGACGTACAAAGAATTAGTCCTAACACAGGCCCCTGTGCAACATCACGAGTTACTGGCATCCAACCAGAAAAGGCTCCCTTTATGCAACACACACAAAATGCAAGAGGATCTCAGCAGACCAGCCAGCATCTATGGAAAAGAGTAAACTGTCGACGTTTCGGGCTGAGACCCTTCATACCCTGATCTCTTTTATCCATGTTAGGTCTTCGATGTAATTCCATGGGCAAGTATTTAATGAATATACTGTTGGTGGCTGGTAAAAAGACTCTTACTAGGAAATGTTTATCACAGGAGAGCTCAACTTTAAATACAGGGATGAAAATTACAATGGAAAATTACATTTACAAAATGGAGAAGATAACAGCATCTGTTAAACATAAACTGGAGCAATTTGATTCATACTGGGAAGAATGGTTTAACTACATAATGCCTCATAGGCCTGATTTTATTCTCACAAATCAATGAAGCTGTTGTAAAAAAAAAAGATCACTCCCTATTTGTACACAGTTCTTTCCTTTTGCTCGTTTTTTCTTCCACACTTTGCTATAAGTGTATACCCCAGATAAATACTTTGTGGAGATTTTGTGATATATATGTACAATGTCTGAAATACATCTTATGGAAATGTTTGTTTGATGAACTTCAATAAAAAAAATAAATTACAAAAAAAAAAGAAACGGGGACGGTGCCAGAGGATTGGCATATTGCTCATGTAGTTCCATTGTTTAAAAAGGGTTCTAAGAGTAAACCTGGCAATTATCGGCCTGTCAGCTTGATGTCAGTGGTGGGCAAGTTAATGGAAAGCATTCTTAGAGATGGTATATATAACTATCTGGATTGACAATGTCTGATTAGGAACAGTAAATTTGTGCGTGGAAGGTCATGTTTGACAAATATTGAATTTTTTGAAGAGGTTACTAGGAAAGTTGACGAGGGTAAAGCAGTGGATTTTGTCTATATTGACTTCTGTACGGTCTTTGGCAACGTTCTACATGGAAGGTTAGTTCAGAAGGTTCAATCGTTAGGTATTAATACTGAAGTAGTAAATGGATGCAACAGTGTCTGGATGGTAGATGCCAGACAGTAGTGGTGGATAACTGTTTGTCAGGTCGGAGGCCGGTGACTAGTGGTGTGACTCAGGGATCTGTTGTGGGTCCAATGTTGTTTGTCATATACATTACTGATCTGGATGATGGGGTGGTAAATTGGATTAGTAAGTACGCAGATGATACTAAGATAGGTGCCGTTGTGGATAATGAAGTAGGTTTTCAAAGTTTGCAGAGAGATTTAGGTCAGTTAGAAGAGTGGGCTGAAAGATGGCAGATGGAGTTCAATGCTGATAAGTGTGAGGCGCTGCATTTTGGTAGGACTAACCAAAATAGGACATACACACTGAACTGGGCTCTAAAAAGGCACAAATGCCACCCGGTTGGAAGGAAGTGATAAGCTCAGCTATACCAAAAGAAGGCAAGGATAAAATGGAATGCGGGTCATTTCGACCAATATCTGTTCTTAATGTAAATGAGAGGTTATTTACCTCCATGATGGTCAAACGATCAGAGGAGTTTCTACCCATATTGATACGTAATGATCAGATAGGTTTTATACGATAACGCCAGACTAAAGACAATATACGAAGGAAACTTCAGATTATGGATCATATACAAAAAAATAAAATCGAAGCAATAGTGATAAGCGTGGATGCTGAAAAAGCATTTGATTCGGTTAATTGAAATTTTCTTTACAGAGTTTTACATAGATTTAGTTTCCAAGATAAATTATTAAAACTATACAGACACTATATGACAATCCTCTTGCTAGGATTAAAATCAATGGATATTTAACAAATTGTCTTACCCTAGAAAGGGGCATGAGACAGGGTTGTGCATGGTCACCACTACTCTTCGCGTTATATCTGGAACCATTAGCTCAATACATCAGACAAAATGAGGATATAAGGGGAATTACTATTAAAGGGACAGAGCATAAAGTGGCTTATTATGCGGATGACATTTTGATCTATCTAGGGCAACCAACATACTCTTCACCTAAATTGATGCAATCCTTTGAACAATATGGTCAATTATCAAGATACAAGATCAACATAGATAAAACCCAATTACTTTCATACTACTAAAGCCCACCAAGAGAAATTGAAAGTTGATACCCCTGGGCATGGCACACAGAGTCTTCCAAATATTTGGGCATCATTATGCTAAAAGATTTGGCAAAATTATCAGAATGTAATTATCAGCCTTTATATAAAAATTAAGGAAGATGTGGCAAGATGAAACCTGATTCCTTTTTTCAGCCTCAGTTCAAGGATTGAGTCTATTAAAATGAATATACTACCCACACACATATAACTCTTTCAGACCCTACCAACAGAGATTAATCAAAATCAATTCAATGAATGGAACAAGATGCTATCAATGTATATTTGGCAGCGTAAAAGGCCTAGAGTTCATCTCAAAACTTTGCAATTAGCATAGTAAAGGGGGGGGGGGTGGGGTGGTGGATGGGGCTTGCCTTCTCTTAGAGATTATTATTTTGCAGCACAGTTGAGAACTGTGATATGTTGGTGCAACCCATCATATGACGCTCAATGGAAAAACATTGAAGATTGGGTACTTCCCATCCCCATACAGGCAATTTTGGCTGATAACAACCTGCAAAGGTACATAAATACTATTGATAACCCATGGGTGAAATTGACTCTTAAAATATGGAAAACTACTATAAAAGAATATAATCTAGAGGGAGATATTGCAATTCTTAAATGGTGTGCATATGACTCTGATTTTATACCAAATAAATTGGATGCTAGATTTATGGACTGGACAGCTAAAGGAATAACAGTTCTTTGCAACATAATGAAAGAAGGAACATTGTTCATTTTTGAAATGCTTAAAGAGAAACACTTATTGGAAAAACAAGACTTTTATCGGTATTTACAGATGCGACAATATGTTAATAAGATGCTTAAAAATGTAACCAAGGCAAATACATGCTTGATAGAGCTCTTTAGAAAAGCATATAATTCAGATAATGGTAGTAGAATCATTTCAAGCATGTATAAGGGGTTGTCAAATCTTAAAACACATTCGACTTCATACATTAAAAAAATGGGAGAAGGAAGGAGGGATAATTATATCTGAGGAAGAATGGACAACAATATGGAGATATCAATGGAAGTGTACCATTTCACAGAAATGGAGGGAGTTTGGATGGGAAAACTTGATAAGATATTTTATTACACCCTCTCAGAAATCCCATTATGATAGTAACCTCCCTGTTTGCTGGAGAAATTGAGGAAATCAAAATGCAAATCATTATCATATTTTTGGGGACTGCCCTGTTATCAAAAACTATTGGAGGGGGATACATAATGCCCTACAAGACACCATCCCCGTTTCTAATGACATTTGAAATATTTCTGTCAGAGCCCCTGCTATTTCTGCTCTAACTTCCCTCAGGTTCCTAGGGAATATCGTGTCAGGACCCGGAGACTTCTCCACTTCTATATTCTTTAAAAGCGCCATACGTCCTCTTTTTAATCATCTTAGTTTCCATAATTACCCTATTTGTTTCCTTTACCTTACACAATTCAATATCCTTCTCCTTAGTGAATACCGAAGAAAATTAATTGATCAAATTCTCCCCCATCTCTTTCGGCTCCAGACATAGCTGTCCATTCTGATTCTCAAAGGGACCAATTTTATCCCTCACTATCCTTTTGCTATTAACATAACTGTAGAAACCCTTTGGATTTATTTTCACCTTACTTGCCAAAGCAACCTCATATCTTCTTTGACCTTTTCTAATTTCTTTCTTGATTCTTTTCACATTCTTTATATTCTTCGAGGACCTCATCTACTCCATGCTGCATAAATTTATTGTAGGTCTCTCTCTTTTTCCGAACCAAGTTTCCAATATCCCTTGAAAACCATGGCTCTCTCAAACATTTAACCTTTCCTTTCAACCTAACAGGAACATAACGATTCTGTACCCTCAAAAGTTCACCTTTAAATGACCTCCATTAGGCTATTACATCCTTCCCATAAAATAAATTGTCCCAATCCACTTCTTCAACATCCTTTCACATCTCCTTAAAGTTAGCCATTCTCCAATCAAAAATCTCAACCCTGGGTCCAAACCAATCCTTCTCCATAATTATACTGAAACTAATGGCATTGTGATCACTGGACCCGAAGTGCTCCCAAACACATACCTCCGTCACCTGACCTATCTCATTCCCTAAAAGTAGATCCAACACTGCCCCTTCTCTAGTTGATACCTCTATGTATTACTGCAAAAAGCTATCCTGCACTCATTTTACAAATTCCAAACCACCCAGCCCTTTTACAGAATGGGCTTCCCAGTCTATGTGTTGAAAATAAAATCTCCCACAATCACAACCTTGAGCTTACTACAAATATCTGCTATCTCCTTGCAAATTCGCTCCTCCAATTCTCGCTCCCTCGCTCCCCATTAGATGGTCTATAATACACCCCTATAAGTGTTACTACACCTTTCCCATTCCTTAATTTCACCCAAATAGAATCCCAAGACGAGCCCTCTAATCTATCCTGCCAAAGCACCGCTGTGTTATTTTCTCTGACAAGCAATGCAACACCACCCCCTCTTGTCCCTCGATTTTATCACACCTGAAGCGACGAAATCCAGGAATAATTATTTGCCAATCACACCCGTCCTGCAACCATGTTTCACTAATAGGTACAACATCATATTTCCAGGTATCAATCCATGCTCATAGTTCATCCACCTTTCTTACAATGCTCCTAGCATGAAAATAAATGCATTTAAGAAATTATCCACCCCTTACTCTCTGTTTATCCCCAGCTGTGCAAACAACTTTACTATCTTCTTTTTCTTCCTTCTCCCCTACATCTTCGGTCTGAGCGTTCCCCTTCTCTATCACCTGCCTATCCTCCCTCACACACTGTCTGCAAGCTTTCTCTATTTGTGAACCAACCTGCTCTCTCTTCGTCTCTTCAATTTGAGTTACACCCCCCAACCATTCTAGTTTAAAGTCTCCCTAGTAGTCTTAGCAAATCTCCCCGCCAGGATATTAGTCCCTCTAGGATTCCAGTGCAACCCGTGCTTTTTGAACAGGTCACACCCGCCCCAAAAGAGGTCCCAGTGATCTAGAAACTTGAATCCCTGCCCCTTGCTCCAATCCCTCATCCACGCATTTATCCTGTACCTCATTCCATTCCTACTCTCACTGTCGCGTGGAACAGGCAGTAATCCCGAGATTACTACCTTTGCGGGCCTTCTTCTCAACTCCCTTCCTAACTCCCTATATTATCCTTTCAGGACCTCTTCCCATTTCCTACCTAGGTCATTTGTACCTATATGTACCACGACCTCTGACTCCTCACCCTCCTACTTCAGGATATTTTGGAAGCGATCAGAAGCATCCCGAACCCTGGCACCCGGGAGGCAAACTACTATCCAGGTCACCTGACTGCGTCGACAGAATCGCCTATCTGACCCCCTAACTATCGAGTCCCCTATTACTACTGCCTTCCTCTTCCTTTCCCTACCCTTCTGAGCTGCAGATCCGGACTCTGTGCCGCAGGCACGGCCATTGTTGCTTTCCCCAGATAGGCTGTCCCCCACCCCAACAGTACTCAAACAGGAGTACTTATTGTCAAGGGTTACAGCCACTGGGGTACTCTCTAGTACCTGACTCTTCCCCTTCCCTCTCTTAACCGTGACCCACTTGTCTGCCTCCCGTAGCCCCGGTGTGACCAACTGTGTGGTAACTCCTCTTTATCAACTCCTCACTCTCCCTGACCAGGTGAAGGTCATCGAGCTGCAGCTCCAGTTCCCTAACGCGGTCCCTTAGGAGTTGCAGCTCGGCGCACCTGACGCAAGTATAGGCGTCCGGGAGGCTAGGAGACTCCAGAACTTCCCACATCCGACACCGAAAACAACAAGCTGCCCTTACACTCATTATTCCCTCTTTCCTTAAATAACAGGTAAATAGAAAACTAAACCTACCTTGCCTCGCTCGTTTCCGCCTAAGCCCTTTGAGCCGAAGCCTCTGTACCCGGATCACTCCGCTGCCCGCTGTATAAGACTGTTCCTTTGAAATCTTCCACGCTTTACTGCCCGACGTCACACGCATGCGCAGTCCCGCGTCTCTTAACTCCGATGAGAAGAAAAAATCAAAATGGCTCCCGCAGCACTCCCGTTCTGTTTCTCAGACTTCCTTCTCCAAATTCCATCTTCTGCCTTCTCCCCGTAATGTTTGACCTCCTCATTAATCAAGAACCTTTCTACCTCTGCTTTAAATATAGACAATGACATTGTGTCCACCGCCATCTGTGACAAAAGAATTTCACAGATTCACTGCCCCGACTAACGAAATTCCTCCTTATCTCAGTTCTAATCGGACATCCCTCTTCTCTGAGACTGTCCCTTCTGATCCTAGACTCGCCACTATCGGAAACATTCTCTCAGCATCTCCTCTATCTTGACCTTTCAACAGAATTCAGTGAGCTCACCCCCACCCAGTCTTCTGAACTCCATCGAATACAGTCCCTGGACCATTAAACTTACCTCTTATGTTAACCCACTCATTCCCCGAATCATTCTCCTGAACGTCTTCTGGAACATCTCCAATACCAGCCCATATTTTCTTAGAGCAGGGCCCAAAAACTGTTCGCAATGCTCTTTTTCTCCAAATACAGCAAGTCGTAGTTTTATGGTTAACGTGCATGTATGTGTGGTGGTGGTGGTGGCGGGAGGGGGCGCTGATGTAGCGTGGAGTGTGCAGGGGTGCAGCTTATAAGAGCTGGCAAGTTTGATTTACAGAGAATATGGTGAGTGTAGCAAGACACACTGCTGTTCTTACAAGGACTAAAAACAGTTTTCGACCCATATCACCGAAAATATGTGTTGTCATTGGAGAGAGTCCAGAGGAGGCTCACGAAGAGAATTCCGGGAATGAAAGGGTTAACATGGAGTTCTGTTTGGCAGCTTTCTGCCTGTACTCTCTGCAATTTAGAAGAATGCGAGCAGATCTCATTGAAACCTACCGAATGTTGAAAGGACTATATAGTGTGGATGTGGAGAGGATTTTTCCCCTGGTGCAGGTATCCAGAGCTAGAACGCACCCCGTCTAATTTAAAGGGTGACCTTTTACAACAGAGCGAAGGAGAAATTTTTTCGCCAGAGTATGTATCCGTGGAAGGCTCTGCCACAGACTGCGGTGGAGGCCAAGTCCGTGGGCATATTTAAAGCGAAAGATGATCGTTTCCTGCTCGGTCAGGGCATCAAATGATTTGCCGAGAAGGCAAGTGTATCTGGATCAGCCTTGATAGAATGGCGGGAAAGGCTCAATGGGGTGAATGGCCTAATTCTGTTCCTATGTCTCATTATCTAATGTTGAACTGAAGTTGATGAAGTTATTCCCTTTGGTTCATAAGCCTGATGCTTAAGGGGTAATAAGTATTGCCGACGCTCGTTCTGCCAGTCCTGAGACCCCTGTATATTCTTCCTAAAGATAGCAGTGAGACGGAGCTCACTGGGTGGACCCCTGGGTGCTCGGGGTCCCTGATGATGGATGCTACTTTCCTGCATCAGCCTCCTGTGTACATGTGTTCAATAGTGGGGAAGGCTGTACCCGTGAAGGACTCTGTCGTATCCATTACATTTGTATGATTTTCCGTTCAAGGGCATTGGCGTTTCCCTGTCAGGCTGTGATGCACCCAGTCAATGAACTCTCCACCACACATCTGTACAAGTTTGGCGACGTTTTAGATGTCGTGCCGATACTTCGCAAACTCATAAAGAAATAGCGGCGCTTTGCAATTGCACGTAGGTGGGGGTCCAGGGTCGATTCTCGGAAATAGTAACACGGAGGAATTTAAAGTTACTGACCCTCTCCACCTCTGATCCTCCCATGAGTACTCGCTTATGGATCTCTTTGTTCCTCCTCCAGAAGTCAAGACTCAGCTCCTTGGTCTTGCTGACATTGAGTAAGACATTACAGCAGCACTCAGCCAGATTTTCAGTCTCCAGCTTCTATGCTGATTGGCCACCACCTTTGATTCAGCCGGTGACAGCGGTGTCGTCAGCACACTTGAATATCGCACTGAAGCTGTGCTGAGCCACACAGTCATGAGTGCAAAGCGAGTCGAGCAGGGGACTGAGCACACAGCGTCGTGATGCACCTGTGCTGATGGAGACCGCGGAGGGGTTGTTGTTGCCAATCCAAAATGACAGAGCTGTGCAAGTGACGACATCGAAAATGGACGTCAAGATAACTCTCCCTCCGGAGGCTGAACAGAGATGGCCTATGCACAGCAATACTTACGCCCTTCTACAGACGTGAAATAAAGAGCATCCAAACATGTTGCATGACTGTATGGTATGGAAACTGCAGGACCCGACCACCTTCTCGAACACCCTTCCAGCGAAATGCCACCCTCGCCATTTCCAACATTCTTTGCTCCTGCCAGATTCACAAACTCGCTTTTCATTTCACTTTGTCAAATATAGTGCTGTGCTACAGTCTTTGGTATCCTAGGTATAAGCCTTCTGCACGCTACAGTATCTCAATGTTATAAAACTGTTGATAATTGTAAGTTTAGATGGTCTTTTGAACTCGTAATTTACCCTGTCATGGCGTTGCACTTCCTGGCCTGCCATATAATGCTCAAGGCATTTTGCCATACCAATCGGCTTCCTTTCTGCTTGGATTTGTACTTGTGGTTTTATGGGATTTTTCTTCAGGGGTATCAATTTGCCTCAAAGCACTGTTGCCTCATCTCTGTAAATAAATCGTGCCCTGTAAAATGTTTTCCAGTACTTCCCCTTCCGCTAATGAACGATTCGTGAACACAGCGGATGAGCTCAGATCGTGGACCGGTACTTGGAGCTCTGATGTTGAGGCCATTACAGAAACTGGATGGCTCGTTCGACGGCCAGGCTTTGGGTGTTTCAGAAAGGACATGGAGGGAGGAAAAGAGGCTGGGGCGTAGAACTGTTGATCAGATATAGTGTCACGGCTGCAGAAAAGGAGGAAGACATGGAGGGATTGTCTACGGAATCTCTGTGGGTGGAAGTTAGAAACAGGAAGGGGTCATAAGCTCTACTGGATGCTTTTTATACACCACCCAATAGTTACAGGGACACTGAGGAGCAGATAGGGAGACAGATTCTGGAAAGGTGCAATAATAACTGGGTTGCCGTGATGGGAATTTTTAATTTCTACAATATTGATTGACGTCTCCCCAGAACAAGCGGTTTTGATGGGGTGGAGTTTATTAGGAGTGTGCAGGAAGGTTTTGGGACACAATATGTCGATAGGTCTGCAAGAAGACAGGGTGTATTTGATCTGGCTTTGGGAAATGAACCTGGACAGTGTCAGGTCCCCAGTTGGAGATAGTGATCACAATTCTATCTCATCTGCCATAGCATTGGAGAGAGATGGGAGCAAACAATTCAGAAAACGTTTAATTGGAATAAGGGGAAGTATGAAGCTATCAGGCAGGTACCTGGAAGTATTGTTCGGAGCAGAAGTTCTCAGGGAAATGTACGGCAGAAATGTGGCAGATGTTCAGGGGATATTTGCGTGACGCAATGCAAATGTTCCGTTCAGACAGGGGAAGGGTGGTAGGGTACAGAATCCATGGTGTATAAAGGCTGTTGAAAATCTAGTCAAGAAGAAAAGAGAAGTTTACGAAAGGTTCAAAAAACCTAGGTTATGATAGAGGTCTAGAAATTTATAAGGCTCGCAGGAACAGGCATAGGAATGAAATTAGCAGAGCCCGAAGGGGCCATGAGAAGGCCTTGGTGAGCGGGATTAAGAAATATCCTAAGGCATTCTGCAAGTCTGCGAAGAGCAAAAGGATAAGACATGAGAGAATTGGAGCATTCAAGTGTGACAGTGTAAAAGTGTGTATGTAACTGCAGGAGATAGTGGAGGTACGTAATGAAGACTTTGCTTCAGTGTTCACCACAGAAAAGATCCTTGGCGATTGTAGGGACGACCTTACGCGAACTGAAAAGCTTGAGCACATAATCATTAAGAAGGAGGATGTGCTGGAGATTTTAGAAAGCATCAAGTTGGAATGGTCCCCGATACCAGACGGGATATACCCTAGGCTACTCCTGGAGGCAAGGGAGGAGATAGCTGAGCCTTGAAAAATAATCTTTGCATCATCAATAGGGATGGAAGAGGTTCCGGAGTATTAAAGTGTTGCAGATGTTGTTTTCTTGCTCAAGAAAGGGAGTAGAGATAGCCGAGGAAACGATAGACCACTGAGTCTTGCTTCAGTGGCTGGTAAGTTGATGGAAAAGTTTCTGAGAGGCAGGATTTATAAACATTTGGAGAGGCATAGTATGATTACGAAGAGTCAGCATGGCTTTGTCAAAGGCAGGTCGTGCCTTTCGAGCCTGATTGAATTTTATGAGGATGTAACTAAACACGTTGATGAAGGTAGTGCAGTAGATGTAGTGTATATGGATTTCAGCAAGACATTTGACAAAGTACCCCATGCAAGGTTTATTGAGAAAGTAATGAGGTATGGAATCCAAAAGGAAGCTTGCTTTGTCGATCCAGAATTTGCTTGCCCACAGGAGGCAAAGGCTGGTTGTGGACGGGTCATATTCTGCATGAGGGTCAGAAAGGAAGCCTCAATAATCTGGAGGGTGGATCGGGCGTTAAGGTTAAAGCAGATTATCCGCCAATTTATTCAATGATTGTGAGATCTACAGGTGCCCAGTTATCCCCCTCCAGGATGATCTCCTTACAGCGGCAAGTGTTGGAGAGATACCTGGTTCAGGAGCAATGGGGATGATTTAAAATGTTGAAGAATGTGGACTGAGGGAGGCTCAGTGGACGGAGTAAGAGATTACTTTATAGAATGAACGTGAATCCGCAAATAACTGAGCTATTGCCTGGAGACATTGTTTCCTACCCAGTAGTATTCATAGTGAATGGCGGGGATACAGTAGGAATGGGCGTTGCAACGAGGAGCAGGGCAAGAGTCTGCAAAGGAATTCATGGTGTTGTCGAGAGAGCGTGATGGAGTTGCACCGGCTAAGAAGTTCTTAGCTAGGGTCAGTATGTTCTCAATGGGCAGAGTGTCCTTCAATCTTGCTGTAACCGTTCCAACACTCTGAAGTAACCCTAACAACTCTCTCGGAACCCTCCTACGTTAGAATCCTATCCGCCACCCTAACTATCGAGTCCCCTGTGACCATTACTCAGCCCGACTTTACCCTGTCCATCTGAGGCTCACACCCGACCACAGTGCTATTGGTCTGGCCGCTGCTGCCTTGCCCAGATAGGGCATGCTTCGGAGTAGTAATCAAAGGTAAGTGTCTCCTGTTGCTGAGGTGAATCACCACGGGGAGACCCTGTACTGACTTCTCTCCCCTTCAACCTCTCCCGATATTCACCCATATACTTCCCGAATTCTGCATTCTGGGGGAAACCATCTGCTAAAAAGTTGTATCTAGCAATTGTTCTGCCTACTGGATAATCCTAAATTCATCCAACTCCTGTTCCAGCTTCCTTAATACTGGAGTTGGCTGCAATTCCGGCAGGCGGAGTCATCAAGGAGACTCTCAGCTTCCATGAAATCCCACATCCTACAGGAGGAACATTCCACTGCCCGATCCGCTATTCTACCTGCACTGTACAATGGATAACCAAGGACAAATCAACTAACCTGTGTCTTTAGCCTCAGCCTCTTCTCGTTAAAGTCTCTTGAGTCAAAGCCCGGCACTCCTACACTCAGCGCTGGTCTATTCCAATAGTGGCCGCCCCCACCCCACCCCTGTACTTTCATTTAATTTGATGTGCTGAGCTCCTGACGCGGATTGGTCCATTCGGAATGTCCTAACGCCCGCGAAGCTCCCTTTCATACATGATTGGCTGACCTGTGAGTAACCTCTTCGAAGTGCTCTGCTCCCGATGGCGATTGGGCCTCTGGCTGCTGCTGAATTCCAGGAGGGAGAGATTCTACGGCGACTATGAGATGGCTTTTAGAAAAGCTCATGGTTGAGCCTACTCTGGGATCAACCATTCTGGATTGGGCGTTGTGCGACGTAGCAGAATTGGTAGATAAATTAAGATAAAAGAACCCATATGGGAAATTGATCGCAATATGACCGAATTCACTCTCACATTTGAGAAGTGGAAGATAAAGTCAGAGGTATCAGCATTACAGTGGGGAATAGGAATTGCTGACGCTTGAGAGAGGTGCTGGCCAGAATTGATTGTTAAAGAACACCGACAAGGATTACAGCAGTGCTGCAATGGCTGGAAATTCTGGAGGCATTTCGAAAGGCACAGGAGAGATACATCCCAAAGAAGTATTCTAAAGGAAAGTGGAAACCAGTGGCTAACAAGAGAAGTCAAATGCAAAATAAAAGCATAGAGGGGGTATATAATACAGCAAACGTCAGCGAGTAGTTAGAGGATTAGGAAGTTCCATGTTTCAGGAGTCATAAAGTGTGTTAAATTACCAGAACTGGAGAAAAGGTTCTTGTCTGCGGAAGACAAAAAAAGCACTTACACACTTTAAGAACGGAGGGAGGCAGAAGGAAGGAAACTATAGCCCAGTTAGCCTGACCTCAGTGATTGGGAAGATTTTGGAGTCGATTATTAAGGATGATGTCTCGGGGTAAGTGGAGGCACACGACAAAGTAGGTTGTAACTAATATGGTTTCAACTATGGAAAACCTTGCTTGACAACTCCATTGGAAATCCTTCATAAATTAACAGGGAGGATAAGACAAAGGAGAATCGGTGGATATTACGTACTTGGACTTTTAGAAGACCTTTCGCAAGTGCCACACATAAGGCTAACAAGCGATGAGCGCATGATATTGCAGCGATTATTCTAGTATGCATAAAGCAGTAGCTGATTGTCAGGAGACAAAGGGGGTCGTGGGGGGAATAAAGGGTATCTTTTCTGGTTGCCTGCCGGTGACGAGTGGTATTCCTCAGGGCTCTATGTTAGGACCGATTCTTTTTACTTCATATGCCAGTTACTTGGATGATGGAATTGATGGCTTTGTTGCAAATTTTGCAGATGATATGTAGACGGGCGGAGGGGCAGGTAGTTTTGAAGAAGCAGAGAGGCTACAGAAGGACGTAGACAGATTAGGAGTGTGGAAAAGGAATGGCAAATGGAGGCGTGCCGTGAAGTTTATGGTTATGCACTCTGGTAGAAGAAATGAAAGAGTTGACTATTCTCTAAATGGAGAGAAAATGCAAAACAAATGAGGCTCAAAGGTACTTGGGACTCCTTGTACAGGATTCCCAAAGGCAAATTCCTTAAAGGCTGAGTTCGTGATTAAGAAGGCCATTGCAATTTCAGCATTTATTTCAGCATTCATTATAGAAGGACTAGTGTATAAAGCAAGGAATAGTGTTGAGACTTTATAAAGCACTGATGAGGTTTCACTTGGAGTATTGTGAGCAGATTTGCGCCCCTTATCTTTCAAATGATATGTTGTAACAGGAGACAGTTCAATGGAGAAACAATTCCCCAGGTTAGAATAGCTAGTTATGTGAAGAGCTTTTTGAAGGTTCTGGTTTGTTTTTACTAGAGTTCAGTAGAATGGATGGAGACCTCATTGAAACTTAGTAAAATACAAAATAGTACAACCGCGGATGACAAGGGAATTCAAAGCTAGTATAAAGTTAAAAGAGAGGGCATACAAAAAAGCAAAAATTAGTGCGAGGACAGAGCATTGGGGAACTTTTAACACCCTACAGAAACTAAAATAAACATTAGGAGGGAAAAGATGAAATTTGAAATCAAGCTAGCAAACAGCATCAAAGTGGATAGTAAAAGCATTTTCAAGTATATAAAAAATAAAAAAAAGAGTTGAGGGTGGATATAGACCGCTGGAAAATGAGACCAGAGAAGAAAATAGGGGGCAAGGTGATGGCAGATGGTCAAAATGGGTATCTTGCATCAGAAGTCACCGTGGATGGCACTAGTAGTGTGCCAGGTGTTGAAGGCTGTGAGCGAAGAGAAATAAGTGCTGTTACTATTACACGGGAGAAGGTGCTGAAAAAGCTGAAAGAGCCAACGGTACACAAGTCACCCGGACCAGATGAACTTCACCCTAGGGTTCGACAAGAGGTAGCGATAGAGATTGTGGAGACATTACTAATGATCTTTCAAACATCATTGGACTCTGGCACGGACCTAGAGGCTGGAAAATTGCAATTGTTACTCTACTCTTTAGGAAAAGAGGAAGGCAGCAGAAAGGAAACTGTAGAACATTTAGCCTGGCCTCAGTGGTTGAAGATTTTAGAGTCAATTGATAAGGATGAGGATCTGGGGTACTTGGTGCCAGAGGACAAGATAGGACAAAGTCAACATGGTTAACGGAAAATCTTTCCTGATGAGCCTGTTGGAATTCCCCGTGGAGATTACACGGAGGATATATAACAGATATGCACTGGAATTTACATATTCGGACTTTCAGAAAGCCATTGATAAGATGCCACACATGAGGCTGTTGCCAAGAACCAATGGTATTACAGGAAAGTTCCTGGCATGGTTAGAACTTTGGCTGATTGGTAGGAAGCAACGAATTTGAATAAAAGGGTCTTTTTCTGGTTGTATCCTTGAGACCAATGGTGTTCTGCAGGAGTCTGTGTTGAAAAAGCTTCTTTTTCTGCTGTATTTCAATGATTTAGATGATGGAATAGGTGTCGTTGTTGCTAACTTCGCAGATAATAGAAAGAATGGTGGCGGGGCAGATAGGGTTGAGGAAACAGCAAAGGTGTAGAAGGAATTCGACAGATTAGAAGAATGAGCAAGAGAGTGGTAAATGAGATGCGGTGTCAGAAAATGCATGGTCATGCACTTTGGCAGAAGAAATAAATGCGTAGACTAGTTTCTAAATGGAGAGAACATCCAAAAATCGGAGATGCATAGTGACTTGGGTGTCTTGTACAGAACACCTTAAAGGTTAACTTAAATGTAGATACGGTGGTGAAGAAGGCGAATGCAATGTTAGCATTCATTTGAAGAGATCTTGAATACACGAGCAGGGAAGAGGTGCCGAGGCTTTATACTGGATTGGTGTGGCCTCACCTTGAGTATTATCAACATTTTCGGTTTCTTGTATGAGAAAAGGATTGCTGGCATTGGAGGGGGCTCAGAGGAGGTACACAAGGATGATTCGGGAACGAAAGGGTTATCATACGAGGAACGTTTGATATCTCTGGGTCTGTAATCGCTGGAATTTAGAAGAATGAAGGGAGATCTCATTGAAACTTTTCAAATGCTGGGAGGCCTGGAGATAGATGTGGAAAAAATGTTTCCCATGGTGGGGAAGTCTAGGACAAGAGGGCTCATCCTCAGGATAGAGGGACATCCATTTGAAACAGAGATACGAAGAATTTCGCCAGAGCTGATGCCTTTGTGGAATTTATTACCACAGTTTCCTATGGAGGCCAAGACGTTGGGGGTATTTAAGGCAGAGGTTGATAGTTTCTTGATTGGTCACAGCAAGGATATGGAGAGAAGGCTGGGGAGTGGTTCTGAGGAGGGGAAAATAGGTTCAGCCATGATTAAATAGCGGAGCAGACTCGATGGGCCAAATGGACTAATTCTGGTCTTATGTTTTATGGTCTTATTGCTTGGGCTAGCCCCTTTCCACTTCTGGATATAATCTCATTTACTTTCTGCCAGACGATTATCGAGACGAATGGACTGTTTCATCAGAACCTCTACGGACTCTCGCAAGGCAAAGTCATCCTTCAGTTAATCCTGAAGTCTGTGGTGGTAAAGAGTGCACAGGGCCTCTCCGTTGCTACCACTTTCTTGGGCCAATGTTCGAAACTCCATAGCATTATCGGCCGTTGTCCCTCCGCTCTGTCGCATTTTCACCAGACTGGCCGAGCCTCAGCTTGTTCCGGCAGGGTGATGGAATAGCTTCCTCATGGCGGCCATAAATTCCGTAGACCTTCAATCACAATGCACAGTGGCCCAAGCTAGGGCTTTTCCAGTCAGAACAGAGATAATGAAGGCCGCCTTTCCAAGCTCCGAAGGAAACCGGAGCGGCTGGAGTTCTAACGCTAATGAGGATTGAGCCAAGAACCGCGGCAAAAGCCCGGATCACCGTCGAATCTCTTTCGGTTAGATGATGTAACGGCTCCTCAGAGGGACGAAGTAGCTCTCCCGCGCTTCTCTAACTTACACATTGTGAAACGGTTACCTGGAGCTCGTGTATCTCTTGGTACAACCGTACCATGTCGGGAGTCCTTGATGGGAATGGTTTGGACACATATGCTGGAGAGTCCGAGGCTAGGATCAAGATACGGAATAAAACTGGATCGAGAGCCGAGCAAAAACAGAAGGCTAGAGACAATACATCCGTTGGGCTTACGACTGAACATTGAACCTTTTCTTCCTTTTAATGTGGTTGGCTGTCCAACTTCAGGTGCATGACCGCCACCATCTGGAATGGAGTGTAATGTAGAGAGTCGGAAAACATAACTCCCAACGAGCGCGACCGCCCTGAACCCTTAAAGGGACCACCCCTGCTGTCCATACCCCGGAGAATTAGAGTCTCCAAATTCCGGAGGCTGGTACCGTTGAGAGCGTCTCCTAACAGTCCGGAATATAAGACGTGTGACCGCACTGACCTGGTAACTATAGACCAGTAAACGGAACGTGTATCGCAGTCATGAGAATGGAAATAATAATAAAGAATGAGTGGGAAAAGCAGCTGTTAAGAACGGGTATGTCAGCCGAAAGTCAGCATGAGTTCTGAACGGGAAAATCATTCTTTACTAATGTGCTGGAGTTCTATGAAGAGGCAACTAAAATTTACGACAGTGGAGCTGTAGATATCATTTACGTCCACTTTCGGAAGGCTTCTGATAAGGTATCCCACAAGAGATTAATAATCAAATTACAGGGAGTTGTGTAAATCAGTGCAGAATTGATCAAAATCATAAAAACAAGCCAAATTATGGTGAGATCATTTTCACACGAATAAGATGTTAAAAATGTGTTTCAACAGGGATTGTTGTTGGTGGCGCTGTTGTTCTTAATTTACATTAATGATTTGGATAAGCACATAACAAATATATTCGTGAAGTTTGCCAATGACACAGAAATAGTGAGGCAGGTGTCAACATTAAGGCAGCAGAATCATACTGTTAGGTTTAAAAAAGTCCAGATGTGGGTAAGAAAATGGCAGATGAAATTCAATGTAAGTAAATATAAAGTATTTAATGTAAGAAGTAGAAAGATTAGATATAAATATAAGATGGAGGTCTTGAGTTATAAAGTGTACTGTTTGAGAAGGATTTGGGCATCCTGGTGTAGACCTATCACTGTCAACTCCTAGACAATGCACAAAAACGATCGGGAAGGCTAATGGAAAGTTGGGCTGTATAATGCACTGAGTAGACTTCGAGGCTACACACTTTCTCCTTAAGTTAGATAATACACAATTGATTCCACACATTGAATAGGGTATATAATGTTGGTCTACATACTTTGTGAGAGATATGTAGGCATCAGAGAAAGTCCAGAGAAGGGCGACTAAATTCATTGTTTGTAGGGTATGACCTACGAAGAAAGATTGAAAGAATTAAAGCGGTTAGACTATGAAGACGTAGAATGAAAGGAGACGTGATAGAAGTGTTTAAAATGATTAATGTAAGAAGTAACGTGGATGCCAGCTGCTACAACAATAATCAATAATCAAGGACAGGTTAGAACATAGAACATAGAAAACCTACAGCTCAATACAGGCCATTTGGCCAACAAAGTTGTGCCAGGCATGCCCCTACCTTAGAAACAACTAGGCTTACTCATGGCTCTCTATTTTTCTAAGCTCCATTTACCTATCCAATAGTCTCTTAAAAGAACCGATCATACCCGCTTCCACCACTGTTGCCGGCAGCCCATTCCACGCACTCACCACTCCCTGAGTAAAAACATTTACCCCTGATATTTCCTCTGTACCTACTCCCCAGCACCTTAAACCTGTGTCCTCTTGTGGCAATGATTTCAGCCCTCGGAAAAGCCTCTGACTATCCACACGATTAATGCCTCTCATCATCTTGTACATCTCTATCAGGTCACTTCTCATCCTCCGTCGTTCCAAGGAGAAAAGGCCGAGTTCACTTAACCTGTCCTCATAAGGTAGGCTCCCCATTCCAGGCAACATCCTTGTAAATCTCCTCCGCACCCTTTCTATGGCTTCCATATCCTTTCTGTAGTGAGGCGACCAAAAATGAGCACAGTACTCCAAGTGGGGTCTGACCAGGTTCCTATATTGCTGTAAAGTTACCTCTCGGCTCCTAAATTCAGTTCCACGATTGATGAAGGCCAATACACCGTACGCCTTCTTAACCACAGAGCGAACCTGCGCAGCTGCTTTGAACATCCTAAGGACTCGGACCCCAAGACCCCTCTGATCCTTCACACTGCCAAGAGTCTCACCATTAATACTATATTCTGCTAACGAGTTTGACCTACCAAAATGAACCACTTTACACTTATCTGGGTTGAATTCCATCTGCCACTTCTGGGCCCAGTTTTGTGTCCTATCAATGTGCCGCCGTAACCTCTGACAGCCCTCCATACTATCCACAACACCTCCAACCTCTGTGTCATCAGCAAACTTTCTAACGCATTCCTCCAGTTCCTCATCCAGGTCATTTATAAAAATCACGAAGAGTAAGGGTCCCAGAACAGATCCCTGTGGCACTCCACTGGTTACCGACCTTGTGCAGAATATGACCCGTCTGCAACCACTCTTTGCTTTCTGTGGGCAAGCCAGCTCTGGATCCACAAAGCAATGTCCCCTTGGATCCCATGCCTCCCGACTTTATCAACAATGGTTAATGGGAGATTTCAGAGTAACATCAGGAATAATTACTTTACAGCGAGTTGTGGACATATACTCCAAACTACCTGGTTGTGCAGTTAAGAGTAATACCTTAGAGACCTTCAAATCTAACCTCGACAGTTATATCAGCACACTATGTGAATGGGAATTTGGCAAACTTTGAATGACGAATGCCTTGTTATTGTCAAACTCTTTCTCATGTTCTAATGTATACTAAATCACTAAACCCTTTCCTTTCTTGCATCCATTCCGGATTACTGTTATCCTTCTCGGGCCTTCTTGCTCCCCAATCGCCCTGCCCCTTTTCACCGTCACTCCCCAGCAGATAGGGCCAATTCGGTTCGTCAGCTGTGGTTGGCATCTCATCGAGGAGAAGGAATACTCTAATCTTAAACCTCTACTACCTTGTGGCTACACACACTTATGGGGACGGCTGTCAGAGCAAACTCTGAGGGAAAACTCGGCAGCTGGGGCCTCTAAGGCAGTTCTACGTAGAGTTCAACGCTGAATTAACAACGTCTGCAACGCCTTTTCTTTGGATTTATCAGCTGCGTGGAGAGGATTTATCTTTGGATTTATCAGCTGCATGAGCAACAGCTTGCTCTCCATGTTGTATTGTCCTCAATTGCGTATCAAGTAGACAGCTAAGGGACAACATCCACTGGCGACCTTGGCCAACGGAGGCTATCACATTTGACCTACAAGCTAAGGTAGCTTCTTGTTTCTAGACATGAGAGTAGCTGAACGTGAGAACATTTTGTGGTAGATTGCCGAAGCCTTTTCCAATCCATCAGTGGGCTGCAGGTATGGACTCCGTAACAGTATAGGGAACGTGACCCTCTATTGCACCGATTTCCAATCCACCTTCATTAATTTCCGAAGAGCCGGCTTTAGTAATCGTTTCAGCTTGATCGATAAGCATATCGGACATACCGGTATGTCAGCATGAGTATGTCAGAGTGTGGTGGGACACTTGGTTTAGTGGTGCCACAGTAATAAATTCTCGCTTAACGTCAGCAAAACTGAATGCGGACTGAAGGAAGGGGAAGGGAATTGAACAATGGGAATCTGTGCCGGAGAGCATCTTTAAATTCCTCAGCGTTCAAAGCTCAAGGTAAAATTATTATCAACATTCATATACGTCAGCATATACAACCACGAGATTCATTTTCTTGTGAACATACCTAGTAAATACAAAGGAACACAGTAGAGGCCATGAAAGAGCGCACACGCGACAGATAAACAACTCATGCAAAAGACAACACACTGTGCAAATTAAAATAATAATAGCAATAAATAAATAACAAGGACATGAGATGAAGAGTCCTCGAAAGTGAGTTCACAGGTTGTAGGAGCAGTTCAGTGTTGGGGGAGTGAGGTTGAAAGCAAGAGCCTGGTGGATAAGGGGTGATAACTGTTCCTGAAGCTCGTGATTTCTGTCCTTGGGCTCCTGTACTCCTTCCTGATGGCAGCAGCGAAAAGAGGGCATGGCTTGAAGAGAGGGGTTCGTGAAGATCGATGCTGTTTTTCTCTGACAGCATTCCGTGTAGATCTGCTTAATAGTGGGTAGGGTTTTAACCGTTATGGATTGGGCTGTATCCACTACTTGTAGTGGTCTTTACTTTTCAAGGGCTTGGTGTTTCCAAACCAGGCTGTGATACAACCAGTCAATACACCCTCCGCTGCTCATCTATAGAAGTTTGCCAAAGTTTTAGACGCCATGCAAAGTTTTAGATAAAGTATTGAATGACTTTTCATGAGCCATGAATCAAAGGAAGGCACACCAGCCATTTCTAGTTTTACGGGTGCTTACAGAGGTTTGGCCAGTCAATATGCTCCCCGCTGCACATTTATAGAAGATTTTAGCTTTAGGGGAGCTTAAGGGGGTTTGGCTTGTCAGCAAACACTTGAACGTATTATCTAGATGTGCTGTTAAAAGTATCTGACATTTTTGACACGGCAAGTCAAATGCATAGCAATGTAAGAAATTGCGAGAGAGTAGCTGACTCAATTCAAAACGTCACAGTCACATTCCACCCCACCGTCAGTAGTGTCTTCGCCTTACAAAATCAACATCTGTCATCAAGGATCCCCACCATCCGGTTATGCCATCTTCTTACAGCTCTTTTCGGGCAGGAAATGCAGAGGCCTGAAGTCCCAAACCGCCAGGTTCAGGAACAGCTAATCTCATCTGTTATGAGTGATGAACAGACCTGATGGATAATGGGGTGCAGATCTAACCATTCTCAACCCCCCCCCCCCCGAGAACTACGAACTATTGCTGTTGTTATGCTGCTCATGATAGACAGAGACGAAACACAGGCACGAACATTCGCTACAGATAAGAGAGAGAGAGAGAGAGAGAGGGACTGTTGATTTATTATGACTCTTCCTGGATTATTTACTTACACTACAAGGACGTTATTTTGCTCGTTAAAATTCCTCAGGAGACTGCAGAAGTGGCCTTATTTGATGGAAACAGTCATTCAGAATTTATGGATATCTGAGACCCCGTTAGTAGGGATAAAAGACAGGTCTGGAGAGACACCCTTCAAACACACCAGTGGACACTGATTGAGTGTTGGGAACCCACAGGAAGGTGGGGGCTTCGGAGAGCGAACCAAGAGATCGGTCAGTAAAGCTCACAGTGTTACAGCAGGGCCGGTGGGGACTTGTGTGTGTGTGTCCACTCATGCCAGAGTGACGAGTCCACCACAGAAGAACGGTCTAGCAGAACGACGGAGGGGTCATAGCTGAATGACCACCACAACAACGGTGCAACAGAATCAAAACGCAACAGAAAGGTTTGCTGACTGCAGCTGCTTAATCTCTCGCTCTCTCTCTCTCCAACGATTACAATACAACAAGCATAACTACCTCAGCCCTCGTAAACTGAACCGAACTTTATACTTTTCTATGACAATTCATTTACCCCTAGACATCGTTAGAGCTTGTTTATTATTGCTTATTATTATTCCTACACTTTTAGGTTTATTGCTGCTAGCTTGTGTTATATGTATATTTGCATTGTTGGTATTGTTTTGCTTATTTTACTAATAAACACTTTTGAATATAGTATCACCAGACTCCAACGGATACTTCTATCTTTGCTGGTCTGACACCCAGTTACGGGGTACGTAACACATCAAACATTCGGTCTTTGAACCAACCGGCGCAACTCTAATCACTACAGTTTAGCAGCGCTTTGGCTATATTCACAACTTAGCACGACAATGGATTTTGGTTTAATTACCCCGATTTCATTCTTTCTTTTTTTTATATTTCATGATTGTGTTGATTTTTGTTTCTCGTTAATGGGCTATGTACCTGGGATAGTGCTGCAAAGAAGTTTGGAGAACTCAATATACAGGTAGATCAACAAAATCAGGGAGTTGGATCCTAAAAGAAAGAATTTGTAGAATGACTACCAAATATTTTTTCAAGTAACAATGAAAAAGGCAATTCTGGATTGAGTGCTGTGTGGTGAACAAGATTGGAGCAGGGAGCTTAAGCTGAAGGAACCCTGATGAGATGCACTTGTGCATAAGACAATAGACCTGAGTTTGACATTGATTCTACCTGTGGGATGATTTTGGACATGACCAAACAATGTTCACTAAATGGGGTTTGTCTTGGTTCTCTGTGTTTCAGTACACTAACAGTGCAAGTCTACAGATGGTTCTCCGCAGCAAGGAGCACTTGTCCTGGTTGGTCTGGATCAAGTTTGTACTGCTCTCTGCTAAGGCATCTGAGTGCATCGTATAAGATCACGGCGAGAGATGGTCGCATAATAGTTAACGTAACTCTTCCACTGTGCCAGCGCTCAGTTCCCGCTGCTATCTATAAGGAATTTCTACGCTTTCGCTGTGAACACATGTTGTTCCTCCTGGTGCTCTGATTTCCTCCCACATTCCAAAGGCCTGTGCGTCAGGGTTAGCAAGTTGTGGTATGCTATGTTGATGGCCGAAGAGAGATAACACTTGCAGGTTGCTCCAAGCGCTTAAGAAGGGGCTGAGGAGAACAAGAAGGTGGCATGAGACGGCCTTAGTGAGTAGGGTAAAGAAACATCCCAAGGCATTGTTCAATTATGTGAAGAACAAAAGGATGACAGGAAGTGGCAGATGGAGTTCAACCCGGAGAAGGGTGAGGTGGTACACTTTGGAAGGAGAAACTCCAAGGCAGAGTACAAAGTAAATGGCAGGATACTTGGTAGTGTGGAGGAGTAGAGGGATCTGGGGGTACATGTCCACAGGTCCCTGAAAGTTGCCTCACAGGTAGATAGGGTAGTTAAGAAAGCTTAGGGGGTGTTAGCTTTCATAAGTCGAGGGGTAGAGTTTAAAAGTCGCGAGGGAATAATGCAGCTCTATAAAATTCTGGTTAGGCCACACTTGGAGCACTGTATCCAGTTCTGGTCGCCTCACTATAGGAAGGATGTGGAAGCATTGGAAAGGGTACAGAGGAGATTTACCAGGATGCTGTCTGGTTTAGAGAGTATGCATTATGATCAGAGATTAAGGGAGCTAGAGCTTTACTCTTTGGAGAGAAGGAGGATGTGAGCAGACATGATTGACGTATACATGACTAAGAGGAATTAAGAGGAGTGGACAGCTAGCACCTCTTCCCCGGGGCACCACTGCTCATTACAAGAGGACATGGCTTTAAGGTAAGGGGTGGGAAGTTCAAGGGGGATATTACAGGAAGTTTTTTTTTATTCAGAGTGTGGTTGGTGAGTGGAATGCACTGCCTGAGTCAGCGGTGGAGGCAGATACACTAGTGAAATTTAAGAGACTACTTGACAGGTATATGGAGGAATTTAAGGTGGGGGGGGGGTTACATGGGAGGCAGGGTTTCAGGGTCGGCACGACGTTATGGGTCGAAGGGCCTGTACTGTGCTGTACTATTCTATGTTCTCGGGTTTCTATGTTCAACATGACCTGCCAATTCCTGTGCTCAGTATTTCGATTTATGACGGCCAACATGCAAAAAACCTTTTGGACTTAAGAGCATAAATTGGAATATACTTTTGTGATTGTGAGACTACCGCGACTGCCTACAGAAAAATGTCTGCTTATTATGATGAATATTGGTGTCTGTATCACCAGCTTCATTTTCTCTCTTGTTCCGTCGATCACAGTTACAACATTTGCTGGAAACATTCGGGACACACAGTGTGGCCAGCAACTTAAGCAGTCCAGGGGGAGGGGAGTATTTTTAAGAGCAGCATCTCTTGCTTAGATCTGTTCAGAGCAATGACCACGGGATGACGAAATATCAAAAAACATGGTAGAAGCCTGACCTAGTAGATATAAAATGTGGAAGTGGTTTTGTGTGTGTCTGTGTCCGGATCTCCAGTTGCGAAAGGTCCGTTCAGTATCGGACGCCAATGGGATGTGTGTATAATCGTTCCGGAGAACTAGAGGGTATCATACTTGCTTGTGAATGTATTTGTGTTTTTGTAGGAAAACGTTCAGTGGTATACAAGTGAAATATTGCAGAGTGCATAATCTGTGGTGCTAACTTTACTTTTTCATTTTTACCCATCGTTTATATTTTGATGAATATGGAGATATTTTGAAATATTTTGGAGATATTTGAGAAAGACGATATATGCAGATTGGGGGTGTTAGCTATTGAGATCACACAACAACAGAGCGAAAACCGTGAGGACTCCAGCCAGCCATTAATACTGATTACAACCAATCATAAATCCTTTACTCCTGAAGAGAAGCAGAACATTTCAAAGGTACCCTCACTTAAAATCGCTTGTGCGTATTCAAAATTCTTGCCAAGCTCGAATAAATAACTGAAATTCACCAGACGCATCCCAAAGTTAGCCACGAGTTAATATATGCGAGTAAATGAGTTTTGAAAAGCTTTGGGATCGTCCTTAATCATGTGTGCCACTGAAACTTTCTTGCTACACCTTGCTCTCTCGTTCAGATTTTGAAACATGTCTGAACTCTCCGCAATCCCCATTGACCTCCTCGGTTCTCATTTGGTCATGGCTGAAGGCACTAGGGTCAGTTCCTGTAACATATCAAATATCGACTGTACTTTTCTTTTCCATAGATGCTATCTGGACTGCTAAGTTTTTCCAGCATTTTGTGTGTGTTGCTCGGATTTCCAGCATCTGCAGATTTTCTCTTGTTTGTGATTTGACTTCCAACCCTGTTCAGTTAGAAGTTAGTAATTTATCAAATTATAACAATTTTTAAGTGCGAGGATCTTTGAGGAAATGACGAAATCTTCATGCAACATCTGCATTTCAGTTTTAGGAAAGAAAAAGGACACCAAACTGCAGTGTTGGCGATGCCCTCTCTCCGGGTTTGTCTCTACACTGTTCTGCTATCCGTCTCAGTCCAGGGATACAGTAAGTGTTTTCCATTGTCCTCATCATCTCCGTACCTCATCTGAATTTTCGGGTGACGGCTGTGGCGGCTCTGCATCTGTTTGAGCGTTGGGTTGAACCGAGGGAGTGAGGGGATGCTGAGAGACTGGTCCGCTTTATTGACACACCGCATTCACTCTGGTGGAGGTCATCCGGTGGTCGGGCAATTAGAGAAACACACCAGTGGATCCCAGGGTTTGGTACCCCAGAGTGGAACACCTCCTGCTTCGAGCCCACATTCCAGATGATGCCGTACGGCAGCGGAGGTCACATGGAGACGTGGTTCGGGATGAGTATTACAATTATGAAGCGTGTGGACTGAGGGAGGCTGTGCCATTGGTGGATGGGGAAAGAAATGACGTTATAGAATGAAAGTGATTCGCCATAGATCTATAGAGTTGCCTGGGCACATTACTACCTCGTATTCGGAGTAAAACGTAGGCCGGGGGTAGGAAGTGAGCCTTGAAAAGGGGAGCGGGACAAGTGTCTGAAACTGAATTTCCGGGGCTATGGGGTCAGGATGGAGGAGTGGGACTGCTCGGGTTGTTCTTACATAGGGCCAGTGGGAACAATGGGCTCTCAGACCCTACTGTAATCTTTTCGTCACACTGAGGGAATTCCAAGCACTCTCCTATCTGTAACCGGTGCTCCAGAATCTCCAACCACTTCCTCCCTGAAGCGGCAATATTGTAAAAGCCTACAGGCCCGAGAAGCAGACAATGATAAACTCCTGAAACGACCCGATCTCATCCTGTAACCCGTTCCCCGATATCCGTTATTCTACAAAAACAACCACACACCCCCGCCCCCTTCCACGTCAGACCCCAGATGTAACCAACTCCCAGATATCTGTTATTAAACATTTAACACCCACACTGAGACCTCCTACTCACGGATATCGGTTATTACACATATAACTACACCCTCCCACTCGCGCATCATACCCGCTTCCTGCACCTGATGCCAGGAATCCGTTATGATACATATAACATATACATTACGTTGCGATATTCTGTGGAGCTACAAAGTGGGACCGGGTTCAGTGGGGTTCTGAAACTCTGTGCCTGTTCACCGGCTGCTCTGATCTCTCTCTCTCTCTCTCTCTCTCTCTCTCTCTCTCTCTCTCTCTCTCTCTCTCTCTCTCTCTCTCTCTCTCTCTCTCTCTCTCTCTCTCTCTCACTCTCTCAATCTCTCGCTTTCTCTCAATCTCTCTCTGTGTCTCTCTCCTGTCTCTCCTCGTCTCCCTCTTCCCATCTATCCCCTTACTTTTACTCTCCCTCTCTTCTTCTCTCACTCTCTTCTCTCTCTCACTTACACTCTCTCTTCTTCACACTCTCACACGGACTCTCTCACAGGCACACGCATTCTCCACTCTCTCACACTCTCTTACACGCACACACACTCTCTCTCGCACATATACAACACATTCTCATTCTCTCTCACTTACTTTCAGCCACCCATCCACTGAAGTCGCCCTGCTCGGCTCCATGATCTGGTACAGGGTGGAATCAGGTGCTAAAAAGCCGATATTTATTTCCCAGTCACGGCCGCTCCTGGTGCGATACAACGACACACGTGATCAATAAATGTTGGTCGGTCTCATGACTGTGTGCTGTGCCGGGGTTTTCTGCTCCGGATCCCTCTCCTGTGAATTATGTTGGACAGTGTGGTCGGGGGTAGGGATGAAACCCTGGCTGTGGCATATTTGATAGCGTTCTTGAATAGAAAAAAGTTGCTAATTTATAAAACTTTGCAGAGTCCAAGTTTGGAGATTACTGTGCTGTTTTGGGTGCTACATTAAAGGAAAGATACGGAACCGTTGGAGAGGATTCAGAACCTCACGTCTTATCCTCTTGCACTTCACATACTTGTAGAATGCCTTTGGGTTTTCTTTAATCCTGTCCTCCAATGCCTTTTCATGGCCCCTTCTGGCTCTCCTATTTTCTTTCTTAAGCTCCTTCCTGCTAGCCTTATAATCTTCTAGATCTCTGTCATTACCAAGTTTTTTGAACCTTTCGTAGGTTCTACTTTTCTCCTTGACTAGATTTACAGAAGCCTCTGTACACCATGGTTCCTGTACGACTACCATGCTTTCCCTGTTTCATTGGACCATACTATACCTATGCAGAACTCCACACAAATATCCCCTGAACAATTGACACATTTCTTCCGTACATTTCCCTGAGAACATCTGTTTTCAATTCATGATTCCAAGTTCCTGCCTGATAGCCTTATATTTACCCTTACCCCAATTAACCGCTTTCCAAACCCATCTGTTCCTATCCCTCTCCAATGTTGTGCTCAAGGAGACAGAGTTGTGATCACGATCTCCAAAATGCTCTCCCGCTGAGATGTGACACCTGACCAGGTTCATTTCCCATTAGCAGATCAAGTACAGCCTTTCCTCTTGTAGGCTTATCTACATATTGTGTCAGGAAACCTTCCTGAACACACCTAACAAACTCCACCCCATCGCTCTAGGGAGAACCAATCGATATTTGGGAATTAAAATCACCCACCATGAAACGCTGTTATTATTACACCTTTCCAGAATATGTCTCCCTATCTGCTCCTCGATGTGCCTGTTACAATTGGGTGATCTATAAAAAATACCCAGTCGAGTTATTGACCCCTTCCTGTTTCTAACGTACACTCACAAAGACTCTGTACACAATCAATCCGTGACTTCCTGCTTTTCTGTAGCCGTGACACTATCTCTGATGAACAGTGCCACGCCTCCACCTCTTTTGCCTCTTTCCCTGTCCTTTCTGAAACATCTAAAGCCTGGCACTCTAAGAAGGCATTCCTGCCTCTGAGCCATCCAGGTCTCTGTAATGGCCACAACATCATAGATCCAAGAACTGATCCACACTCTAACCTCATCTGTTTTGTTCATAATACTCCTTGCATTGAAATAGACACATCTCCAACTATTGGTCTGTGCGATTTGCTTCATGATCAGCTGTCTATCCTCCCTCTCACACTGTCTCGAGGCTTTATCTATTTGTGACCCAACTGCCTTTCCCACCGTCTCTACAGTTCGGTTCCCACTCCCCCGCCCCCAGTAATTCTAGTTTAAATTCTCCCCAGGAGCCTTTGCAAGGATACGGGTTTCCTTTTTCTACAAGTCACGCCTGCCCCAAAAGCGGTCGCAATGATCCAGAAATTTGAATCTCTGCCCCATGCTCCAATCCCGTAGCTACGCATTTATCCTCCGTTTCACTCTATTCCTATACTCACTGTCACGTGGCACAGGCAGTAATTCCGAGATTACTACGTTTCTGGTCTTGCTTCTCAGTTACTTTTCTTATTTTTATGTACTTACTGTAATTTATAAGTTTTATTATTATACATTGCCTTGTACTGCTGCTGCAAAACAACAAATTTCATGACATACACCAGTGATGCAAACTCGTTGCCTATTCTGTTGTTTTCTATATTAAATCTGATTCTGATTCTGACGTAACCCCCACTCCGGTCTCTACAGCACCAGACCGCAGCGTGTAGCCCACTCCTGAGTATCCATTATTGCACATATAAACCCCCCAGCCTGTACCCTCCTATGGATCACAGCCTGTTCTCAGTCCTGGCTATCCATTACTGACCATTTAGTTGTCAGGCCCTGCTGGTGTATCTGGAAGATCGCTGAAAGCCTGTGTCGATCATCTGTTGGGAAAGATGAAGGATATCTTCAATCCCTCACTGCTGCAGTCAGAGGCCCCACCTGCTTCAAAAGGGTAACATCAGACCGGTCGGTGCCCAGGCAGAGCAGGGTGAGCTGCCTTAACGACCATCACCCAGTGGCACTCACATCTACTGCCATGAAATGCCTCGAGAGGTTGGTCTTGGCTGGAATCCACACCTGTCCCCTACTTTCTTGTACTTGAGTCCACAAGGTAAAAGACAATTCAAGATTGGGTGTTGTGTTGTGAAAAAGTTAAGATCAGGGAGCTTTATCTAAAGAACCCTTATAAGGTGTACTTGTGCATAAAACAAGAGACTTGAGTTTCACTTTGATTCTATGGGTGAGATGACCTTGGACACGATCAAACTATGTTCGGTAAATGGTTTTTTTCTTGGTTCTCTGTGCCTCAGTGCATTAACGAGAGAATTCAACAGCAGGTTCTGGACAGCAAGGAGCACCTGACCTGGTAGGTCCAGAGCAAGTTGGCACTGCCCTCTGTAAAAGGCATCTGAGTACATCGTGTAAAACTACGGAGACTGTCGGTAGCATAGCAGTTAGCGTAACACTTTTACAGCGCTCAGTTCACGCTGCTGTCAATAAGGATTTTCTACGTTTTCGCTGTGAACACGTGCTGTTCCTCCAGGTGCACTGATTTCCTCCCACATTCCAAAGGCACTTGCCTCAGGGTTAGTAAGTTGTGGCCATGCTACGTTGACGCTGGAAGAGAGGTCACTCTTGCAGACTGTTCCGAGCACATCCCACGGACTGTTGGTAGTTGGTGCAAACGACTCATTTCAATTGATGTTTTGATGTAAGTGTGACAAATCAAGCAGGTCGTTCTTGTGATGGATACCATGGCTCAGATAGAACATCTGCCTCCAGAGAGGGAAAGAAAAAAATTATGGGAAGGAGAAATCGATATACATGCCATCAAGTTGGAGCATACCCAGACAGGTGATAAGGTGTTGCTCCTCCACGCTGAGGGTGGCACAGAAGGCATGGACTGACATGTCAAAATGGGAATAAGAATCAGAATCAAAATGTTGGGCCACCGGGAAGTTCTGCTTTTGGCTGATTTATAGACCTTCTCCATAATCTTGTATCCCTCTATCAAAGCTCCCCTCATTCTCCTATGCTTCAGTGAATGAAGCCCTAATGTATTAAACCTTTCCCCATAAGTCAGGTCGCCAAGTCCCAGCAACATTTTATAAAATTTCTCTGCACACTTCCAAACGTATTGATACCTTTCCTGTAAGTATATGACCAGAAATGCAGAAAAACTCACCAGCATTTTGTACAATTTCAATATAACATGTCAATCCTGCAGTCAGTACTTTGATTTATGAAGCCTGCATGCAAAAAGCCTTATGCACGTAAGAGCATAAAATATGATGTACTTTTGTGATTGTGAGAATCTACCCCGATGCCTGCTTACTGTGATGAATAATGAAGTCTATAACACCGGCTTCATTTTCTCTCTTGTCTCTTCAATCATAGTCACAACATTTGCTGGTTTGCCCTGGGAACATTCGTGACACAGAGTGTGGCCAGTGATTTAAGCAGTCCAGGGGGAGGGGAGTAGTTATAAGAGCAGCATCACTTGCTTAGATCTGTTCAGGGCAATGGCCACAGGATGACGAAATATCAAAGAACATGGCAGAAGCTTGATCTAGTAAATATAAAATGTGGAAATGTGGCGCGCGTGTGTGTGTGTCTGTGTGTGTGTGTGTGTGTGTGTGTGTGTGTGTGTGTGTGTGTGTGTGTGGTGTGTGTGTGTGTTTCTGTGTGTTTCTGTGTATCTGTGAGTATGTGTGTGTGTTTCTGTGTGTGTGCGTGTGTGTGTATGTGTGCGTGTGTGTGTTTCTGTGTATGTGTGAGTATGTGTTTGTGCGTGTGTGTGTCAGTATTTGTATCTGTTAATGCATGTGCATGTGTTTGTGTGAGTGAGTGTGTGTGTACTGACAGCTTTTCATCACCAAGAGTGAAGGCAGGTAGATAGGGTAGGACACTGGTACTCCATTGGCAAATCACTTCTGTCTTGGTGGTATTGACAGGGGCACGTGATAAGGATGCCCCAATGTCGGCTATTCCTCAGAGTGTTATATGGCCAGTTGCATCATTGTCGACGCTCAGCTGGAGGGCTGAAGAAGCGCTATAAGGATCAGATGAAGAATGATTTAAGGAAGTGCAAGATCAGACCTAAGGACCTGGAGGATTTTGCTGCTGACTGCAACACTTGGCAACAGCTGTGTAGGGATGGGGTTTGTATTCTGGAGATGGAAAGAACAATCAGAAGACAGGAGAAGAGAGCCCGGAGAAATGCAGCCATGGTTGCCAGCACTACCACCACTACCACATATACATGTCCCACCTGCAACAGAGCTTGTGGGTCCAGGATAGGATTGTATAGTCATCAAGGATCTCACCGTTAAGGGAGTGGACGTCATCATGGGATTCCGATGAACAACCAAAGAAGAAGAAGAAAGAAGAGGATGGTCACGTGATGTCGTTCCATTGATCGGGCACTTTCCTAAATAATTCCTACAAAAAGTTCCTTACAACCTGTTTATAAGGCTTTCATATAACTTTAACAAAAGCAATGGTTAAAAGGAGAAATCATGGAAATTCTACTGGCGCTAGTACTGCCGACCTTGCACTGCCGGGGGCGTCTGGAGTTGAGGGACGCGGCAGCAATGGTGATGAGGTTTGTTCGTCGGACGGTTCCTCTGAGCCTGCGGAAGTCCCGAAGACGGCGGCAGTATGACGCGGGGTTGGCTCGGGCAGTGACCTCGTGGCCGCGATTCATGAGTTGACGGATGCCGTCCGGACTTTAACCGGTAGGATGGATAAATACGATAGTCATTTAGACCTTATCATTCAAGAATCTAAGGAAAGGAAGCAAACTTTGGAATCTTTAAATTTACGAACCCAGGATTTAGAAAACAGTGCGAAGGATGTTGTGAGTAGATTACAAAGCCTGGAAAAAAAAAAGATTCTTGGAGGATTGGGAAAGTAAAAATAATGGATAAACTGGACTCCCTTGAAAACTATAGCAGAAGAAATAATATCAAAATAGTTGGTTTAAAAGAGGGACTGGACTGACCGGGATCTGGAGGGGGGGGGGGGGTTGTTGAGCATAAAGTTTCTCTTTATGCTGATGATTTATTTCTTTTGCTTTCAAATCCGTCCACATCCTTACCTCCAATGTTTTCACTTCTTGATCAGTTTAGCCAGTTTTCTGGCTATAAGCTTAATTTACATAAGAGTGAACTTTTCCGAATAAAGAAGCACAAGAGTTAGCATTTCGTGACCTCCCCTTTAAAGTAGTTCATAATCAATTTACTTATTTTGGGATTACAGTTACAAGGAACTGATCTTTTTCGTGAAAATTTTGCCAATCTTTTATATACTACAAAACAGAGTCTGTCACAATGGTCACCTCTATCTATGTCTTTGGTAGGTCGTAATAATTTTGTTAAAATGTATGTTCTCCCTAAATTTTTATATTTATTTCAATCAATCCCAATTTTTATTCCTAAAACCTTTTTTGATTCCTTAGACTCTATTATTTTGTCATATGTGTGGAAGAATAAGCGTTCTAGAATTAATAAAGTTTATCTTCAAAAATCTAAAAAAGAGGGTGGCATGCCCTTACCTAACTTTCGTTTATATTATTGGGCAGCTAACATACTTTGTACTACCTTTTGGTCTTTTTTTCATAGCCAACCCGAGTGCCGTAATTGGCTGGCAATGGAGTTGAGTTCCACCAAAGATTTGTCTATTTCTGCACTTCTTGGCTCTGCACTCCCTAGTAGTTTGTCTAGGCTAATTGTTAATCCTCTTGTTAGGCACACTTTGCGAATATGGGCTCAGTTTAGGAAATGTTATGGTTTTTCCCTTTCTAGACCTATCTTACATAATCACCTTTTTTACCTACTGTGTATGATTCAACATTCTATGATTGGTATAGGAAGGGTATTAGACATTTTGAAGATCTTTTTATCGATAATCGCTTCCCATCTTTTCAACAGCTCTCTGCTAAGTTCAATCTGCCTAATGCCCAATTTTTTTAGATATCTCCAAATTATATTAATCCTTTAATTCCTAACTTCCCTGAAATGCCCGAGAAAAATGGTATGGATTTATTTCTTTCTATTAATCCACTGGGTAAAGGTTTAATATCATTTATTCGTGATAAATTAGCATTCTTACGGCGTGCCCCTGTGGATTAAATTAGAATGGCTTGGGAGCATGATTTAAATATCTCTTTATCTGATGAGATTTGGGACTCGATTCTCAAATCGGTTAATTCAACCTCTCTTTGTGCTCGCCATTGCCTTTTACAGTTTAAGATTGTTCAGAGAGCACATATGTCTAAATCTAAATTATCTCGATTTTACCCCAATATTAGTCCTCTTCGTGATAAATGCAAAAGGGGCGAGGCTTCTCTTATTCATATGTACTGGTCCTGTCCTGGCTTAGAGAAATTTTGGAAAGATGTTTTTATAACTTTATCCTGTATTCTGAATCACCACTTAGAACCTAACCCTTTAATTGCTCTGTTTGGTTTTTTGGGTGAGACAGATGTACGTTTGAGTTCGATTCAGTGTCGAATATTATCTTTTGCTTCTCTCCTGGCTAGACGTTTACTCCTCCATAGATGGATAGATGTTGCCCCGCCCACGCATGCTCAATGGCTTACTGATATTATGTCCTGCTCAGACCTTAAAAAAATCATTATTCAATTCTTAGTTCGGATATAAAGTTTCATAAGGTCTGGGGACCTTTTATTGAGTACTTTCATAACCTTCCTCTTAATTAACGTTTTGTTTTTCAGTCCCTTACTTTCAGCTCTTCTCTTTGGTAGTAGGCATTATTATCTTCTGTTGTCAAGCATATTTACAGTTTTGGGGGTTTGAATGTCCTGATTTATATTCTCTATATTGTGTTGTGGTTGGTCTGGAGTGTTTTTTATGTTGTTGTGGGGCTTGGGGAGGATACTAACTTTATATGACTTCAATTTGGGTGCTTTCTCAATTATCTTTTTTGTATTATATTGTTATTGTATGTTTATTTTTGCACTGTATTAATTTTTTTATTCTGATTTGGGTTTTTTTTCTTATCCGTAGTGTTGAAGAAAATGCATTTAAAAAACCAATTAAAAAAAGAAGGGGGACTGGAAGGGAGAGACGCAGTAACTTTCTTTCAAGATTGGGTCCCCAAAGTTCTGGGGGAAAAGCATTTTGATAAAAAATTAATTATAGAAAGAGCACACGAGACTTTAATCCCCCAACCACCTCCAGAACAAAGACCCGCTCCATACATATATGCTTTTTGAAGTATCAAGATAAACAAAAAGTATTCCGAGCTGCAGCAAGAGGCCAGAGGGAGAAATGGCCTATTAGAGTTTGAAGGAAAGATATCCTGCTTTGCAGATATTAGTGTGGCCTTGTTAAGAAAAAGGAAATAATTTGACTTAACAAGGAGATTATTAAAGAATAAAGCTCTTCAATATTCTTTATTATGTCCAGCAAAGCTGAGAATTACTCGGTCAGATGGGAGGAGGAAATTTTTTACTAACCCCCTGGAGGCGATAAACTTTATTCAAAAATTAACTGAGACATTGTGATTCAGAATGTACTTCTGGAAGAAGAGGCCTAGAAACATGTATCTGGGACAAAATATATGAAGAAAATTATCTGATTTTCTTTATTAATATAGATTAATTTAAAAAATATTATAATCTTGAACTTCGAATCAATAGGATTATGGATGAAGACTGTTATGATTTCAAATATGGAACTTAAATTCATATGATTATGGATAGAAATCACTATAAATATTAATTTCTCATTAAATCTATTTAGTTTTCTTTTGGGTCTTTTAGAATTATACTACTAAGGAACTATATAGTTAATCTAATTTCGGTATAACAAGTATTAAAATCTTTGATTATATGGACATCATCTTTTGATATGTTTACTTTTTGGATTGCTGGATATGTAATAAGTTACAATATTTAGGGTTATATTTTGTAAGTTTCTTTGAATCCTTTATTTGGATATATTGCTATATTAATGATATTTACTTTCAATATTATAGATTATCTTAGATATTTAGTACTAACGGGTGTGGAATATAATTTATTTTTTACAGATGTTTAATTAAGGGGTTTTGGGGGAGTGATTAATCTTTTTTTTCTTCTAAAAAAAAGATTTCATTATGTTATATGTTAAAGAATGTCCATCTTTAGTGCGATGTTAATGGAACCCACAATAAGAGGGGTTAAGGTGCGGTAAACTTGGAGCGACAGTTGGGAGGGTATTTCTCCTTTTCTTTTTCTTTTCTTATTTCTTTTTTTCTTTTACTTTCCTCTTTGGTTTCCTCTCTACCTTCTATTGAGAATGGCAGCAAGTAACTCAGAGTCACTCAAAGAAATGGGATTAATTTATTTTTATATGGGCAGGATTTATCAACTAATAAGATCTGATAACTGAATAGAGCAATTAAATTTTTAAGACTTAATGTTAATGGGATAAATGGACCGATAAAAAGAAAAAAAGTCTTGGTATATCTTAAAAATCATATTGATATTATCTTTCTTCAAGAAACTCATCTTACAGTGACAGAACATAACAAATTAAAAAGAACAAACACAAGGAAATCTGCAGATGCTGGAAATTCAAACAACAACACACACAAAATGCTGGTAGAACACAGCAGGCTAGGCAGCATCTACAGGGAGAAGCGATGTCGACGTTTTGGGCCGAGACCCTTCAATGGGTTGTTCAAGTAATATCGCCCTCCTTTAATTCTAAAGCCAGAGGAGTGGCAGTATTGATAGGGAAGAATTTGCCAGTGGAGGTGGAGGGTACAATCATAGACCCAGCCGGGATATTTGCTATGGTCAACTGTCAAATATATTCAGAATCCTGGACACTTTTGAATTTATATGCCCCCAATTATAACGACGAGAAAATTAGTCAAACTATTTTTCTGAAAGTTGTTCAAGGATATGAAAATATCTGAATTGGAGTGGATCTCAATTTTTATCTGGATCCAATATTAGATAGATCAGTTAAAAACGTCATGAAGGTCAGGGCAGCAAAATCCAACCTGGCCTTCATGAAGGACTTGGATATAATAGATGCTTGGAGATGGCAGCATCTAAGGGAAAGAGACTACACTTTCTATTTAAAACAATATGATTCCTACTCAGCAATTGACTTATTTCTAATATCAGCTAAATTAGAAAGTAGGATCATTCAAAATAGCATATGCCGCTAGACTACTCTTGGACCATTCACCTTTAATTTTATCAATTTAAATGCCTGATAAACAAAAAAACATTATATAGATGGCGTTTTAATCCTTTGTGGTTGAAAAGACCAGAGTTTTCCAGTTTTATTACAGCTCAAATAGAACTGTTCTGTGAGACGAACTCACCCTCTACTGCCAATAATTTCTTATTATGGGACAAATTAAAAGCATATTTAAGAGGACAGATAATTGAATATTTTAAGGGAATAAAATTAATATGTAAAAGAATTAAATGAGTTGGCGAAAGAAATAACACAATTAGGAAAAGATTGTAAGAATTCAACAACAGAGGAAAATTATATTAAAAAATAAACAAAAATTAGAGTATAACACAGAACAAACATAGAATAGAAATAAATGATACTATAATCAAAACAACAATATTCAGTATTAGGAGAGAGAACCCATAAAGTACTATCTTCGCCATCGAAGGTGGAAGAAACCTCTAGAACAATAAATGTAATTCAAACATGGGAAGGTCAGATTTCATATGAACCAAAAGGAATAAATGATACTTTTAAGCAGTTCTAATCGGAACTATATAAATCAAAATCAGCGGGTGACTCATTGAAAATTGATAATCTCTTGTCTAATTTTCAACTTCCCAAACTGAGTCAACAAGATCAGGAAGAATTGAATGCTCCTTTTTCTAGAAAGGGGAGGGAGGTGTCGGAAATGGACCAGGTGGCATGCATGCAGAAGGCAGCGCCAATGCAGTCGTCGATGTAGCGAAGGAAAAGAGGGGAACGGATACCCGTATAGACTTGGAACATGGACTGTACCCTCTTTTCCTTCGCTACATCGACGGTATCCGCCCCCCTCTTTTCCTTCGCTACATCGACGACTGCATTGGCACTGCCACCTGCACACATGCTGAGCTCGTTGACTTCATGAACTTTGCCTCCAACTTTCACCCTGCCTTCAAATTTACCTGGTCCATTTCTGACACCTCACTCCCATTTCTTGATGTTTCTGTCTCCATCTCTGGAGACGGCTGTCTTATCTACTGATATCTACCATAAGCCTACAGACTCTCAGAGCTCCCTGGACTATTCCTCTTGCAAAACTGCTATCCCCTTCTCACAATTCCTCCGTCTCCGCCGCATCTGCTCTCAGTATGAGGCTTTTCATTCCAGGACGAAGGAGATGTCTTCCTTTTTTAAACAAAGGGGCTTCCCTTCTTCCACCATCAACTCTGCTCTCAAAAGCATCTCTCCTATTTCCCGCATATTTTCCCTCACCCCATCTGCCCGCCACCCCACTAGGGATAGGATTCCCCTAGTCATCACCTACCAGCCTACCAGCCTCCAGGTCCAACATATAATTCTCCGTAACTTCCGCCACCTCCAACGGGATCCCACTAACAAGCACATCTTTCTCTCCCCCCCCCTCTACTTTCCACGGGGATCGCTCCCTACGCGACTCCCTTGTCCACTCGTCCCACCCCTCCCTTCCCACTGATCTCCCTCCTGGCACTTATCCTTGTAAACGAAACAAGTGCTACACCTGCCCTTACACTTCCTCCCTCACCACCAGTCCTTCCATGTGAGGCGACACTTCACTTGTGAACAATACACACAAAATTCTGGTGGAATACAGCAGGCCAGGCAGCATCTATAAGGAGAAGCACTGTCGACGTTACGGGCAGAGACCCTTCATCTGGACTCAGCACTGAGCCTTGCTGTACCCCACTAGTCACTGTGTGCCATTCTGAAAAGGTCCCGTTTATTCTCACTCTTTGCTTCCTATCTGACAACCAATTCTCTATCCACATCAATACCATACCCCCAATACCGTGTGCTTTAAGTTTGCACACTAATCTCCAGTATGGGACCTGGTCAAAAGCCTTTTGAAAATCTAAATATACCACATCCACTGGCTCTCCCCTATCCACTTTACTAGTTACATTTTCAAAAAATTCTATAAGATTCGTCAGACATGATTTTTCTTTCACAAATTTATGCTGACTTTGTTGGATGATTTCACTGCTTTCCAAATGTGCTGTTATCACATCTTTGATAACTGACTCTAGCATTTTCCCCACCACCGATGTCAGACTCGCCGGTCTATAATTCCCCGGTTTTTCTCTCCCTCCTTTTTTAAAAAGTGGGGTTACATTAGCCACCCTCCAATCCTCAGGAACTATTCCAGAATCTAAGGAGTTTTGAAAAATTATCACTAATGCATACATTATTTCTTAAGCTACTTCCTTAAGCCCTCTGGCCCTGGGGATTTATCTGCCTTTAATCTCTTCAATTAAACTAACACCACTTCCCTACTAACATGTATTTCCCTCAGTTCCTCCATCGCACTAGACCCTCGGTCCCCTACTATTTCTGGAAGATAATTTAATTCCTCATTAGTGAAAACAGAACCAAGGTAGCTATTCAATTGGTCTGCCATGTTCTTGTTCCCCGTGATCAATTCAACTGTTTCTGACTGTAAGGGACCTAGATTTGTCTTAAACAATCCTTTTCTTCTCACATATCTATAAAAGCTTTTACAGTCTGTTTTTATGTTCACTGCCAGCTTTCTCTCATAATCTTTTTTCCCTTTCCTAATTAAGCCCTTTGTCCTCCTCTGCTGGTCTCTGAATTTCTCCCAGTCCTCAGGTGTGCCACTTTTTCTGGTTAATTTGTATGTTTCTTCTTTGGACTTGATACTATCCTTAATTCCCCTTGTCAGCCACGGGTGCACTACCTTCTCAGGTTTATTCTTTTGCCAAACTGGGATGAACAATTGTTGTAGTTCATCCTTGCGATCTTTAAATGCTTGCCTTTGCATATCCACCGTCAACCCTTTAAGTATCATTTGCCAGTCTATCTTAGCTAATTCACGTCTCATACCTTCAAAGTTACCCTTCTTTAAATTCAGAATCTTTGTTTCTGAATTAACTATGTCGCCCTCCATATTAATGAAGAACTCCACCATATTATGGTCACTCTTACCAAGGGGCCTCACACGACAAGATTGTTAACTAACCCTTGCTCATTGCTCAATACCCAATCTAGAATGGCCTGCTCTCTAGTTGGTTCCTCGACGTGCTGAGGATTGAATTAATATAAAATTAATTGATTTGCTGATGAGATTTTAGTATATTTGGCTGACCCAGCCGGCTCTTTGTTAGACTTAGGGCCTTGCTGGACAATTATGGTATAGTCTCAGGATATAAAATAAATTGGAACAAAAGTGAAATTTTACCTTCAGGTAGAGGAGACTATGCCCAATATCAATACGACACTGGTTAGATGGATTAACTCCAACATGAAGTATCTGCGGATAAAGTTTAATCGTAATTTGGATGACCTTTATAAAATTAATTATCTCCCCTTGCAGCAGAATGTTGAGGAGAATCTACGTAGGTGGATAAGCCTTCCTATCAAACTGATGGGCAGGGTAACTGCATAGAAATGAAGATAATGACAAGGCCTCAGTATTTTCTCAGTCTTTACCTATCCCATTATCTAATATATTTTTTAAGATTCTCAATGGACATTTTCCTCTATTATTATGGTGGGTAAAATATCTAGAATCTCCATGGAAAAATTGACTTGGGACTATAAATTGGGAGGGTTAAAATTACCAGATTTTAAAGAAATATTATTTAGCTGCACAAGCACGTTTTATTGCTTCTTTTTTGATGAGACAACTATTCCTTCTTGGGTTACAATTGGCTTACATATGGTAGGAGAAGAGATGGCAGGAGAATTTATATAAAAATGGGACTCCAAATTAATTAAAATGAAAACAAACAATCCTCCACTGAGACATGTAATTTATGACTGGGGAAAAAACATTTATGGGTCTGAAAAAAGGAATATCCTCAAAGACGCCTCTATCTCAGAATAGATTAATACACATGACTCTGGGTAATAAGTTCCTAGTCACCATGGTATCAACACAGTTTGAGTCACGTTGAAAATTGAATTGAGGCGCGTTGAATCAGCAGAGGCAATTTATATCTTTTGAGGGACTTAAAAATAAATATAGTTTATCTAATAATACTTTCTTCTGCTATCTCCAATTACGATCTGTTTTGAGGAACTGCTTGGGTCCATCACTGGCCCTACCAAGGTGCTCAGACATCGAGATTCAAATTCTAAAGGGGAATACAGCTAAATTTATCTCTAATATGTATTCTTTATTCCAGGACCAATGCCCAAAGTTTGGTATACATAGAGCGAGGGAAAGATAGGAGTCGTATTTGGGCATTGTAATTGATCACCAATGCTGGTCAAGTTTATGTTTGGATACTGTTACCACTCTTATCAACCTAGATACAGAATGATACATTTTAATTTTTTACATCAGTTATATCTCACACCTGAAAAAATACAAAAAAACCCCCAGAAATTTCTCATAAGTGTTTCAGGTTTGGCATTCCACCTGGCTATGTACGAAACTGAGGTCTTTTTGGATAGATCTGGTGGAGGTAATGGGAAAGATTCTGGGGATAGATTTCCCTCTGGACCCCGAATTGTTTCTTCTGGAGAAATTAGCAGTTTTGAAAGCTACCCTCCCAAGGAATTAATCCAAATTTATTAAAATTGCACTATCAGTAGCCAGGAAATGCGAAGTGGTAATATGGAAAACCGATTCCCTTGTTCATATTGATCATCGGAATAAAGAAATGCAAAGTTGTATACCCCTTGAGAAGATTACCTATACCCTTAGGAATGAATACAATATGTTCATTGAGATTTGGCAACCATAATTGGATTATTTAAATGCCCGGATTGTTTAACTTATTTGCTTTAATTCTTTTCAATTAATATATCCCTTATTATAAGCTAGTTTCTGCAATTTGTATTTCAAACTGACTCTGAGAGCTGGGTGCCTACTCTTCTTTTTCTTTTTTTTTCCTTTTTTCTTTCCTCTTCTCTCCTATCCTTTCTTTCCTCTGTCTCTTATGTTTTATTTTTTCCTTCCTTTTTTTCTAAATGCGGGGAGAAGGTGTTGGGATAGGGGTTCTTTATTTCTTTCGGATTTATTGATGTACTTGAACTATTTTTTTCAATTTGTATTAATTGAGTCCTTGTATTCCTTTTTTTAAAAATTTAACTAAAATATGGAAAAAAGAGGAAAGAAGTGTGTGCTCGAGTGTGTGTGTGTGTGTGTGTGTGTGTGTGTGTATGTGTGTGTGTGTGTGTGTGTGTGTGTGTGTGTGTGTGTGTGTGTGTGTGTGTGTGTGTGTGTGTGTGTGTGTGTGTGTATGTATGTGCATGGACGTTTGTTTGTTCATGCGACCAAACATTGAGTTCATTGAGACTAATCACCGGCTGCGAAAGTTTGTAACTGCCCGACCGTTCGGTACGGGATGCCATTGGGGTGTTTGTGTTTACTCGTTTCGGGGAACTATAATATTATACTTGTTTGTGAATGTATTTGTGTGTTTCTGGGGAAAAAATGAATGGGAGGGGTAGGTAAGAGGCTTTTATATGAAAGGACATCAAGAGTTCTGCGGCATAGAAGTGAAATATATAGTCGGTGGTTTTAAGTACGTACTGTTTCATTTTTACCTATCGCTTATATTTTGTTCAACATGGGAATTAGTCTGGAGATATTTGAGGGAGACGATACACTCAGGTTGGAATGACAAAAACTAAGATCACACAAACGGCAGAGCGAGAATCATGATGACTCTAGCCAGCCATTAACACTGATTACCACCAATCATTAGACCTTCATCCCTGCAAGGAAGTAGGATACTTTGTCAGAGCTGCCCTCACTTAAAGTCGCTTGTGGGAATTCGAAATTCTTGCATATAAATGATCGAAATTCTCCAGACACACCCCAAAGGTACACAGGCGAGTAAATGAGTTTGAAATATTTTGCGAGCCTCCACTGAAATTTTCTTGTTAGTCTTTGCCCTCTCAGGTTCGGTTTTCGACAAACACGTTTGAACTCTCCACACTTCGCAGAGTCCTTTTCCGTTCTCAGGTGGTCATAGCTGAAGGCACAAGGGTCAGTTCCTGCAACATATCGAACATCGACTGTACTCCTTTCCATTGATGCTGCCTGCCCTGTTGAGTTCCTCCAGCATTTTGTATGTACTGATTAGATTTCCAGCATCTGTAAGTTTTCTGTTGTTTGTGATTTGACACACCAACCCTGTGTGCATCATGGACTTCCTGTCAGAAGTCAGGAAGTTCTAATTTCTTTAGTTAGAAAAGAGTAATTTATCTAATAAACTGTTATAATAAGGGTGGGGTGATCTGTGAGGAAATGACGAACACTTCATGCAACTTCTGCATTTCACTTTAGGGAAACAAAAAAGGACACCAGACTGCAGGGTTAGCGATGCTCTCTCTCCTGGTTTGTCTCTGCACGGTTCTGCTATCCCTCTCAGTCCAGGGATACAGTAAGTGTTTTCCATTGTCCTGATCATCTCCTTACCTCATCTGAATTTTCGGGTGTCCGCTGTGGCAGCTTTGCATCTGTTTGAGCGTTGGGTTGAACCGAGGGAGTGAGGGGATGTTGGGAGACTGGTCCATCTTATTGACACACCACATTCACTATGGTGGAGGTGATCTGGTGGTCGGGCAATTGGAGAAACACACCCGTCTATCCCAGGGTTTCGTACCTATGAGTGGAACCCCCGATAAACAAGGGGGGGGGGGTGCGGCTTACGGCGGTGCAAAAGGATAGAGTGTTGAATTTAAACAGATCAGCCATCAACTTATTCAATGGCGGTAGAATTAGGGGCGCCGAGCAGCCTCCTGCTTCTAACCCAGCTTCTGGATGATCTGGTTACAGCAGCGGAGGTCAGATGGAAACCTGGTTCGGGATGAGTATTAAAATTATGAAGCATGCAGACTGAACGAGGCTGTCCCATTGGTGGACGGGGAAAGTAATGAATTTATAGAATCAAAAAGATTCGCCATAGATCTACAGAGGTGTCTGGAGACATAAATTCCTCGTATTTAGAGTACAACGTGGGCCGGGATAGGAAGGCAGTGTTGAAAAGGGGAACGGGGCAAGTGTCTGAAACGGAATTCACGGGGCGGTGGGAACAGGATGGGGGAGTGGGACTGCGTGGGTTGTTCTTACATTGGGCCAGTGTGAACAATGGGCTGAATGTCCTCGTACGCTACTCTAATCTTTCCGTTACTCTGAGGGAATTCCAAGAACTCTCTTATCAGTAACCGATGCTCCAGAATCTCCAACCACTTCCTCTCCGAAGCGGCAAGATTGCAAAAGCCTACAGATCCGAGAAGCAGACAACGATAAAGTTCTGAAACTATGCGATCTCATCCTGTAATCCGTTCCCCGATATCGGTTTTTCTACATATAACTACCACTCCCACCCGCCCCTCCCACGTCAGACCCCAGACTGCAACCCACTCCCAGGAATCCGTTATTATACCCTTAACACCCAACCCGACGCCTCCTACTCTCGGGTATCGGTTATTACACATTAACTATCCCCACCTACTCGCACATCAGAACACCCTTCCTGCACCTGACGCAAGGAATCCGTTATGATACATATAACTCCCAACCGGACGTATCGCACGTCAGAATCCAGCCTGTAACCCACTCCGCTGGTTCGATGTCCAAACCAGATCCCCCGATACATTGCGATACTGTGTGGGACGACAACACGGGGCTGGGTTCAGTGGGGTTCTGTGTCTGTTTACCTGCTGCTCTGTGATTTCTCTCTCGCTTTCCCTCAATCTCTCTGTGTCTTTCTGTCTGTCTGTCTCTCTAGCTGTCTCCCTCTGTCCTTCTCCTCGTCTCCCTCTTCACATCTATACCCCTACTCATCTCCCTCTCCCACTCTCCCTCTCTCCCTTTCTCACGTTCTTCTCTCTATCACAGTCTCACAGGCACACTCTCTCCGCTCTCTCTCAGACACACAACACACTCTCACTTACTTTCACCCACACTCTGTTCAGCTCCGTGATCTGCTACAGAGTGGAATCAGGTGCTAAAAAAGCTGAAGTTTAACTGCCCATTTCCCAGTCCCGGCCGCTCCTGGTGCGATACAACGACACACGTGATCAATAAATGCTGGTCAGACTCATGTCTGTGTGTCGTGCCAGGGTTTCTGCTCCGGATCCTTCTCCTGTGAATTATGTTGGACAGTGTGCTCGGGGGTCGGAATTAAGCTCTGGCTGTGGTATATTTCATCGACTTCTTGAATATACAAATGTTGCAGCTTTGCGGAGTCCACATTAGGAGATTTCTGTGCTGTTCTGGGTGCTGCATTAAAGGAAAGTTCTGGAAGCTTTGGAAAGGATTCAGAACCTCACGACTTATCCTCTTGCTTTTCACATACTTGCAGAATGCCTTGTGGTTTTCCTGAATCCTGTCCTCCAAGGCCTTCTCGTGGCCACTTCTGGATTTCCTATTTCCAGTCATAAGCTCCTTCCTAATAGCCATACAAACTTCAAGATTTATATCATTACCTAGTTTGTTGAACCTTTCGTAAGCTCTTCTTTTCTTCTTGACTATATTTACAACAGCCTTTGTGCACCACCGATCTAGTACCATACCATCCTTTCCATGTCTCATTGCATCGTACCTACTCAGAACCCCACGCAAATACCCCCTGAATATTTGCCATATTTCTTCCGTACGTTTCCCTGCGGACATTTGTTTCCAATTTATGCTTCTCAATTCCTGTCTGATAGCCACATATTCCCCCTTACTCCAATTATACGTTTTCCTAACTTGCCTGTTCCTACCTCTCTCCAATGCTGTGGTAAAAGAGATAGAATTGTGATCACAATCTACAAAATGCTCCCTTACTGAGAGATCTGACACCTGACCAGGTTCATTTCCCAATACCAGATCATTTCTCCTCTGGTGGTCTTATCTACAGATTGTGTCAAGAAACCTTCCTGAAAACACCTCATAAACTCCACCCCATCTAAACCCCTTGCTCTAGGGAGAACCAATCGATATTCAGGAAATTAAAATCTCCCACTATGCCAACGCTGTTATTATTATACCTTTCCAGAATCTGTCTCCATATCTGCTCCTTGATATCCCTGTCACTATTGGGTGGTCTATAAACAAGCACCCACAGGTACTCCGTAGAGAATCCCTCCATGACTTCCTCCTTTGCTGCAGCCGTGACACTATCTCTGATCAACAGTGCCATGCCTCTACCTCTTTTGCCTCCCTTCCTGTCCTCTCTGAAACATCTAAAGCCTGGCACTCTAAGTAACCATTCCTGTGCCTGAGCCATCCAGGTCTCTGTAATGGATCATAGATCCATGTACTGAACCATGCCCTAAGCTCATCCGCTTTGTTCATAATATTCCTTGCATTAAAATAGACACATCTCAAACCATCGGTCTGTGCAAGTTGCTGCACGATCACCTGCCTATCCTCCCTCTCAGACTGTCTCCAAGCTTTTTCTATTTGTGCACCAACCGTCTCCTCCACCGTCTCTTCATTTCGGTTCCCACCCCCCAGTAACTCTAGTTTAAACTCTCCCCAAAAGCTTTCGGAAGGATATTGGTGTCCTTTTTGTACAGGTCCCGCCTGCCCCAAAAGAGGTGGCAATGATCCAGAAATCTGTATCCCTGCCCCCTGCTCCAATCTGTTAGCCACAGGTTTATCCTCCTCTTCACTCTATTCCTATACTCACTGTCAGGGGCACAGGCAGTAATCTCTAAATTACTACCTTCGTGGTCCTGCTAATCAGTTATTTAATTTCCTTTTCTTATTTTATATGCACTGACTGTAATTTATAGATTTTATTATTATACATTGCCTTGTACTGCTGCTGCTGCTGCAAAACAACAAATTTCACGACATACGCCAGTGATGCAATCTCGTTGTCTATTCCATTGTTTTCTATATTAAATCTGACTCTAATTCTGATTCCGACATAACCCCCACTCTGGTCTCTACAGCACCAGACCGCTGCATGTAGCCCGCTCCTGAGTATCCGTTATTGCACATATAAACCCCCCCAGCCTGGACCCTCCTATGGATCACAGCCTGTTCCCAGTCCTGACTATCCATTACTGATCATTTAGTTGTCAGACCCTGCTGGTGTATCTGGAAGATCGCTGAAAGCCTGTGTCGATCAACTGTTGGGAAAGATGAAGGATATCTTCAATCCCTCACTGCTGCAGTCAGAGGCCCCACCTACTTCAAAAGGGTAACCTTCCTTAATCCATCAATCACAGACTCCTGCCGCACACCTCCTCAATCCATCTATCAACTCAGACTTCAGTCTCATCCCTCCTCAATACATCAATCACCTCAGAATCCTTTCCCACCCCTCCTCTATCACCACAGATTCCTCTCTCACCTGTCCTCAGTCCATCAATCACCGCTGACCTCTGTCTCAACCTTGCTCAATGCATCAATAAACTCAAACACCTCTCTCACCCCTACTCAATCGATCAATCACCCGGACACATGTCTAACCTCTCCTCAATCCAGCAATCACCTCGGGCTCCACTCTCACCCTCACCAATCCACACCTCAGATACTTCTCAGTGCTCCTCAATCCATCATTCACTTCAGATTAGTGTCTCACCTATCCTCAATCCATCGATCACCTCAGACTCATACCTCAACGCTCCTCAATCCATCAATCACCTTAGACTCCTGTCTCAACCCTCATCAATCCATCAATCACCTCAGACTCCTGTCTCATCACTCACCAATCTGTAACGCCTAGGGCTATCGGCTTGTGTTTGCCTAAGGGAAATCCGTACACCGGCCAAATTGTATCTCTTGTTTGCGTAGATGCTGTGTAACGCACACTGAAACAAATGTGCGCACACAATATCAGACAGCACACAATGTATGTTTTACAGAGTACACTTCATAAATCTTACTGGAACCAGATAATTAATAGATACAATATAAAAAGAAAAGAAAAAGGCGTCAAAACTTATCAGGGGTCAATCAATTTGTGCACAACCGTTGGAGCTCAACTATCGAAGTCTTCAGTCCACCATTCGATCTTCTCCGATCTCGGCCCGCCGCCTTGGACCAACCTGGGTGGTCGACCAGAGCGCTTCCAGCATGTCCTTCCTCTTCGGTTCTCCTCCCGAGAATCCCGTGCACTCACTCCAGGTTCCCACACATACTTCCATTGCTTTCATTGGTTAGCTCCTCAGTTATCAATAGTTATAACCCAAACATTTCAACTAAACAGATCATTACCTCATCAGTTACCTACAAAGAAGCCATTTCATTCTAACGCTGCAGAGAAACCATTTTATATACGTATGCAGTTAACAGTTAACACTGCAGTTAATAATCTGAGAACCCTGTACATCCATCAATCACCTGACTTCCGGCTCTACCCTCTTCCATCCATTAATCACCTCAGACTGGTCTCATTCCTCCTCAATCCATCAATTACCTCATACTCCTGTCCGAACCCTCCTCAATCCACCAGTCACCTCACACAAATGCCTCACCCCTCCTGTATCTACAATCACCTCAGTCTCCTGTCTCACTCATCCTCAATCCATCAATAACTTTAGACTCCAGTCTCCCTGTTCAGCAAACCGTCAAGCACTTCAAGGTACTATCTTACCCCTCTTCAATCACCTTAGACTCCTGACTCTCCCCTACTCGATCCATCAATCACCTCAGACTTGTCTCACTACTCTTCAGTCCATCAATCCCCTCAAAAGCCTGTCCCACACCTCCTCAATTCATCAATCACTGCAGACTTCTGTCACACCCCTCCTCAAACCATCAATGACCTCAGACTTCTGTCTCACCTGTTGTCAGTGCTTCGATTACCTCAGACACCTGTCACACCCTTCTTCAACCCATCAATCACGTCAGACACCTATCTCATCACTCCTCAATCCTTCAGGCACCTCAGACTGCTGCCTTATCCCTCCTTAGTCTTCCAATCACTTCAGACTTCTATCTCTTCAATCAGCTCAGACATCCATCTCACTCCTCCTCAATCCATCAATCACCCAATACGCCTGTCTCTTCAGTACTCAATCCTTCAATCACCTCATAATCATGTCTCACTCCTCCTTAATCAACCAATCACCTCAGACACTGGTCTCACCCCTCCTCAATTCATCAACCTCCTGAGACCCCAATCGCAACCCCCCTCAATACATCAATCATCTCAGCCTCCTATCTCACACGTTCTCAATTAATCAATTACCTCAGACGCCTGAATCACCCCTCCTAAATCCATAAATCACAACAGAACCTGTCTCCCCTCCTCCTCAATCCATCAATCATTTAAGATCCTTGTCTCACCCTTCCTCAAACCGTTAATCACATGAGAATCCGGCCTCAACCCTCCATAATTCTTCAATCACCACAGAATCCTTTGCCTTCTCATTCTATCAATCACCTGAGACTCGTCTCACTGCTCATCAATCCATCAAGAATCGCAGAAGCTTGTCTCACCCCACCTCAATCCATCAATCAGAAATCACCTACACTCCTGCCTCACCCCACATCAATGGAACAATCACCCGTGACTCCTTTCTCCACCCTCATCAATCCATCAATCACCTCAGTCTCCTGTATCTCCCTTCCATAATCCATCAATCATCTCAGACTTCTCTTTCACCCCTCTCAATCCATCATTTATCACAGACTCCAGTCTCACCCTTCCTCAATCAATCAATTACTTCAGACTCCTGTATCACCCCTCCACAATACATCAATCACCTCATACTCCTGTTTCATCCCTCCTCAATCCATCAATTACTTCAGACTCGTCTGATTCCTCCTCAAACCATCAATCACCCCAGACTCATGTCTCACCCATGCTCAATTCATAAATATGCTCAGACTCCTGCCGGTTCCCGCCTCGATCCAAACTTCCCCTCAGGCACTTTTCACCACACCTCAATCCATCATCACCTCAGACTTGAATCCATCATCCATCAATCAACAGACTCCTGACTCACATCTCCTTAATCCTTCAGTCACCTCATACACCTGCCTCACCTTGTAGCAATCAATCAATCACCTTGACTCCTGTCTCACCGCTCTAAATTTATCAATCACCTCAGATCTCTGTCTCACTCAGACTCCTATATGAGCCCTCTTAAATCCATTAATTACCTCAGACTCCAGACTCAACCCTCCTCAATACATCAAACACCTCAGACTCGTCTCAGTCCTCCTCAGTCCCTCAATCACCTGAGACTCATGTCGCATCCTCAATTCATCAATCACTTAATAGTCCTGCCTCAGCCCTCCTCAAACTATCAGTCACTCCAGAATCCTCTCACCCCTTCTCAATCCACCAATCACCTCAGACTCCTGACTCACTGCTCCTGAATACATCAATCACCGCAGACTCGTCTCACTCCTACTCAGTCCCTCAATCACCCAATACTCATATCGCATCCTCAATTCATCAGTCACTTAATGCTCCTGGCTCATCCCTCCTCAAACTATCAATCATTTCAGAATCCTGTCTCACCATCCTCAGTCCATCAATTACCTCAGACTCATCTCACTCCTCCTCAATGCATCAATCACCTGTCTCCTGTCGCATGTCTCCTCAATTCTTCAGTCACCTGAGACCACGACCTCATATCTCCACTATCAAGCAATCACCTCAGACTCATGTCTCACCCCTCCTCAATCCAAAAATCACCTGAGACTCCTCTCTCACTCCTCAGCAATCTATCAATAAACCCAGACTCCTTTATAATGTCTGCTCAATACTTCAGTCACCTCAAACTCTTAACTCTTCCCTCCTCAATCCATCTATCCCCTGAGAATCCAGTCTCACCCCTCCTCAATCCATCAATCGACTCAGACTCCTGACTCTCCCTTCCTCAATCCATCCATCATCTGACACTACTGTTGGAATACCCCTCAATTCATCAATCACCGACTCATTTTCAGCCCTCCTCAATGCATCAATTAATCACTCCTGTCTCACCCCTCCTCAATCTAACAATCACCTCCGACTCCAGTCTCACCCCTCTTCAATCTAACAATCACCTCAGACTCCTGACTCTTCCCTGCTCAATCCATCGATCACATCAGACTCCTATCTCACCGCTCCTCAATCCGTCATTCCCTTCAGACTGCCCATTCCTTTTCTTCTGGCTATTCAACAGTCCTCTCTCAGTCCTGATGCAAGCCCAAAACTTCAATGTTCTTTTACCCCCACAGATTTGCTGTTCAAATATCGTCCAATGCCTGTTCCTCCTCTCACTCATTCTCTCTCTCACACTCCCTCTCTCTCTCTGCAGAGTTTTCGTTCAATGGTTGGTCAATGTCCGGTGCTGATGTGGTCTCTGCGGTGAAAGGGACCTCCGCTGTGTTACCGTGTACTTTCACCCACCCACCTCCTGATGTCGCCCTGAACGGCTCCGTGATCTGGTACAGGAGGGAACCAGGTGCTACAAAACTGATGTTTAAGTGCACATATCCCCGTTCCGGCCCATCTTGGTGCGATACTAAAACACAGGAGGCTGGAAGAGGGCGGTTCGGATTCGTGGGGAATCTCAGTCAGAGGGACATCTCGATAATGGTGGAGAGTCTGAAGCGGAGTGACGGTGGTCGGTATCGGTGCCGGGTGGAGCTCAATGTTGACAGCTTTCAAACGGATGTTCTAACAGATCTGTCTGTGAGAGGTGAGGACCGATGTTTAAGCATTGAGTTGTAAAACTAATCATTTCACATTTATCTCCCTGAAAACTTTTTTTCATAATTTACAAGTACATTTTGCAGGAAAATCATGTCAAATAGATGTGATTGTCATGTGCACCAGCAGATAGAACAACAGCAACATACAGGCCCTTCAGCCCACAATGTTGTGCTGACCTTTAAACCTGCTCCAAGTTCAATCTCGCCCTTGCTTACCACATACCCCTCAATTTCTACAACATCCGTGTACCTGTCTCAGAGTCTCTCACGCTCTCTCTCTCTCTCCCCGCCCCCCCCCCAAATTTGACCTACCGAAATGAACCACTTCATACTTACCTAGGTTAAAGTCCATCTGCCACTTCTCAGCCCAGTTCTGCATCTAATCGATGTTCTGCTGTAACCTCTGACAACCCACCAGACTATCCACAACACCTCCAACTTTTGTGTCTTCAACACAAACCCACCCTTCTACTACCTCCTCCAGGTCACTTATAAAAATCACAAGAACGAGGGGACCTGGTACAGATCCCTACAGACCACCACTGGTCACCGTCCTGCATGCAGAACACTCTTAGTGTGGCCTCTACCCATTGACCTGTTTGAAATGGGCGAGCCTCTAAAATGTCTTTAAATGTACCTGCCTCGGTCACAAAGCTGGCGAGGCGTTCGAACACCCACCACACACCGTGTAATGAACCTACCTCTGACATCCCCCTATACTTTCTTCCAATCGACTGAAAATGATGCCCCTTTATATTTGCCATTTCCACCCCAGGAAAAATCTCTGGCTGTCTTCTCGATTATGCCTCTTATCATCTTGTTCACCTCTATCAAGTCACCTCTCATCATTCTTCACTCCCAAGAGAAAGTCTCCAGCTCGCTCAACCTTTCCTCATTAAACATCCTCTCTGGTCCAGGCAGCATCCTGGTAGATCTCCTCTACATCCTCTCGAAAGCTTCCTCATCCTTCCTGTAATGAGGGGAGTGGAACTGAACTTACTTGCTGCTGCAGGTTGGATTTTCATTGCACGTCTGCCTACGTGTCTGCACAGGTACAGTGAAAATCCAGTTGCCATAGCAACACAGGCAAAGAGCGTTGCGTCAGAAGAGCAGCAATCAAGTTCAAGTTTATTGCCATCTGACTGTACACAGATACAGAACCAAACGAAACCACCTTCTTCCGGCTCTAGGTGGACTCACAAAACCTATGTCACACACAGCTCATAAAACACTATAAATCGCCAAAAAATAACTAATAAAGTATAATTCAGAATGCCTGTAGTTCTCAGCACAGGTAACCAGTAGCAGCTCCCTGTCCTATCTTTGGATAACGCAGGGTATACTGTAGAAATTCTTGTCAAACACACAGGTTCAGGCTGTTGGACACTTACAGTACATTAAGTATTTACACTGAAGAGTGTTTATTGTAGAAATCCTTCTCAAACACACCAGTTCAGGCTGTTGAACAGTTTCAGTACAGAAACTATTACACTGGAGAGGGTTCACTGTAGAATTCCATGTCAAACACACCAGCTCAGGTTCTTGAACACTTTCAGTACAGTAAGTATCACACTGGAGAGGGTTCACTGTAGAATTCCCTGTCAAACACACCAGCTCAGGCTGTTGAACACTTTCAGTACAGTAAGTATTACACTGGAGAGGGTTCACTGTAGAATTCCCTGTCAAACACACCAGCTCAGGCTGTTGAACACTTTCAGTACAGTAAGTATTACACTGGAGAGGGTTCACTGTAGAATTCCCTGTCAAACACACCAACCTTCAGTATGGTAAGTGTCGCGGAAATGTATTACTCGGACCCGGAGGGAGGTTGCTTCAGAAAGCTCTCATTGTAGCCCGATATCATGGAGAGCTCAGACTCCTAAAAAACGGAGTTCTGATACTCTGCCCAACAGATGATTACACTCATATTTTATAGTCAAAATCTACGTGACAAGAAGCACTTCATCACACAAATTGAATAGAGAAATTTCACAGCATGTCTGAGGTGATAACCCGAAGCACCAATAAGCTTAAATGTTAATGCCTGCAACGTTGGGCAGATTACAGAACAATAATTCCAAAGAAAAAGAAGATACCCCATCCTTCTTAAAGTACAAGCAACACGCGACTCATTTACTTATATTTAGCAACGCTTAGTTCGTTGTCAGTTTACCAAGAACAGACAGTATTGCTGTCGTGGCAAAAATGGCTTAAATCTGTGGTTCCTAATCAGTAATTATGCTTTAAATTTTCTCCCACAGTAAGTATATTCACTGGAGAGTGATCACTAGATTTCACTGTCAAACACATCAGCTCAGGCTGGTGAACACTTTCAGCACAGTAAGTATTACACTGGAGAGCTTTTACTGCAGAATTCCCTGTCAAACACATCAGATGAGGCTGTTGATGTCATGGTCCGGTCCTTTAAACCCGCGTTTTGGCTCACGGTCCGGTCCGTGTACTCCAGACTCCAGGTTTTCCGGCGTTTGCTTGTCTCATTTGGTTTTGAATCATAGGCACCTGATTCTCGTTTTGGGGCCAGGAATATAAGTGGCCCTGGGTTCGAGGCTGGCTGCTGACTTGTTTTGTCAGTATCCTGTCCTTGCCTATGTGGGGTTTGTCTCGTCAGTATCATGTCCTTGCCTCTCTGTGGGTTTGTCCTGTTGGTCTCGTGTCCTCGCCTCTGTGGGGTAAGTCAGGCTGTCTTTGCTGTTACCCTATGGTGGGATCTGTCCCTCCTGGCCCTTGCCTTCGTTGGGTAAGTCAAGCCGTCATTGCTGTTACCCTGAGGCTGGACTGTTCCCGTCCTTCCCTCTGATGCCCTGCCTTACAATCTACGGCTGGAGCCCTGGCCTGCATCCCGCGCCTGGGACCCTGCCTCGCCTTGCCCTGACTGGATCCTTGCATCGCCTGTGTTGGGAGCCTCGCCCTGTTTGGAACTGTCTGTCTGTGTCCACGCCTTCACTAGGTAGGTCTGGCTGTTTTGCCACTACCTAGCATTGGGAACTGACTCGTTGAATTCAGCGTTCTGTGTAATGAGTCCTGGCCCTACGTCCTGTACCCAAGGAGGGGTCCTGGCTTGGTGCTCTAGATTCCTGTTCTTCCCCTACTCAGGCTCTGTGTTCTGCGTTTCTGTTCTCCCTCGACCCAGGCTCGCCCAGCCCAGAGGTACCTTGCCCAGCCTGGTGCTGGGATTCTCTCGTCCTGTGTCTGGGTTCCCTTGTCCTGTCCAAGAGTGTCATGTCCCATCCTGTGCCTTTCCTCATCCTGTAGCCATCTTGTCTTTGTCTGGTTTTAGAGCCTGAGCTCCAGTCAAGACCCAGGTTCTGGGTCCTTGTCCAGTCACTGGCTCGGAGTGCAAGCCCAGGCTCCTAATTCACAGTTCCATGTCCTGGTTCCACTTTCGTTGTCAATTCCTAGCCCAGGCCCAGATTACTTGTCTCATCCGGGACCTTTGTCATGTCCAGCATCCTTTCTTCCTCGCTTCCCTTGCTTCCTTCTCATGCCTAGTCCAGTTCCTGGTAGTTCAGTGTCTGTGTCTTGCATTTTTGTCCGCTCCCAACGTCCACTTAATGACAGTTGAACACTTTCAGTACAGTAAGTATTACACAGGAGAAGGTTCACTGTAGAATTCCCTGTCAAACACACCAGCTCAGGTTGTTGAACACTTTCAGTACAGTAAGTATTACACTGGAGAGGGTTCACTGTAGAATTCCCTGTCCAACACACCAGCTCAGGCTGTTGAACACTTTCAGTACAGTAAGTATTACACTGGAGAGGGTTCACTGTAGAATTCCCTGTCAAACACACCAGCTCAGGCTGTTGAACACTTTCAGTACAGTAAGTATGACACTGGAGAGGGTTCACTGTAGAATTCCCTGTCAAACACACCAGCTCAGGCTGTTGAACACTTTCAATACAGTAAGTATTACACTGGAGAGGGTTCACTGTAGAATTCCCTGTCAAACACACCAGCTCAGGCTGTTGAACACTTTCAGTACAGTAAGTATTACACTGGAGAGGGTTCACTGCAGGATTCCCTGTCAAACACACCAGCTCAGGCTGTTGAACAGTTTCAGTACAGTAACTATGACACCAGAGAGGGAGCAGAGGAGATTTCCTTCTCTAACACACCAGCTCAGGTTGTTGAACACTTTCAGTACAGTAAGTATTACACTGGAGAGGGTTCACTGTAGAATTCCCTGTCAAACACACCAGCTCAGGCTGTTGAACACTTTCAGTACAGTAAGTATTACACTGGAGAGGGTTCACTGTAGAATTCCCTGTCAAACACACCAGCTCAGGCTGTTGAACACTTTCAGTACAGTAAGTATTACACTGGAGAGGGTTCACTGTAGAATTCCCTGTCAAACACACCAGCTCAGGCTGTTGAACACTTTCAGTACAGTAAGTATTACACTGGAGAGGGCTCACTGTAGAATTCCCTGTCAAACACACCAGCTCAGGTTGTTGAACACTTGCAGTACGGTAACTATGACACCGGAGAGGGAGCAGAGGAGATTCAAGTGAAGTTCAAGTTTTCTGTCATGTGACTTTACATATTTACAAGCAAATGAAACAACGTTCTTCTGGATCACAGTGCACTCACACGGCATATATCACACACAGCTCATAAAACAAAATATTCCCACAAGTATGTTAATAACACATTATTTAAAGTGAATGCAGTGTGCAGCAGAGGTACAGAGTAAACAGGGAACAGAATGCTATCTTAGTGAGGAGAACTCAGAGGTAGAAATGCATCTTTTACTCTCACTCATTAATTAAAATGAAAAATGAATTATTACAAGAATCTTTACATTTTTACAGGAAAATACGCAATTGTACCAAAGGAAAAAACACTTTAATACAGTGCCTTAGTGTTGATACACTGTACTGATTAGTGTTGCTAAACTGTACTGATAGGTCTTGATTGATTGAACTGCTAGGTCTTGATTGTACTGACAGATCTTGATTGAACACTCCATTGATCTGTGTTGGTGTCAATTGGTTCAACAACTGAATGGTTGAACGGAATTAGTTGTCCCTGAACATAGTGGTGTGAGATTTATGCTTCTCTACCTCCTGCCCGATGGGACTGATTTATGTTCTAAAGAGTTTCTCTTGTTTGATTGGTTTGCAATTAGTGAGACACAGATGGGTTGTGTTTTTATTCAGGAGGGTGCTGTGGGGAGTTTTTATTATTTTGTAGACTGGAAATTTTGTCAGTGGTTAAACATGATTGGTGGGGGTTAACTGATTCATTCTGGCACCTGTCCTTCCCTCAGCTCCCAATGAGAGTGTCTCAGTGATGACTGGAACCGAGGGAGCTTCGGCCTCGTTACCCTGTGTGTTCACAGCGCCTCGGCAGAACCTCACCGCACACACTGTGACGTGGATGAGGAAGGAACCCTACCGACACATCGTCACCTTCAGGCACCAAGGAAATGGATCGTGGGCAGCGGAAAACGGAGTGACACGGTATGAGCTCGTCGGGGACCCAGAACTGGGAAACGCCTCGACCAAGATAAAGCAGCTGAGTGTGGAGGACAGCCTCAGCTACCTGTGCCTGGCTGAGTTCAGGAAAAGTGAGCATGATTATTCATCCTACAGACACCACGTAAAACCCCCATTTATCCACGTGATCCAGAGTGAGATCCGGCTGCGGGTCAGACCAGGTAAGAGACCATTGCTACATTCAGTAGGGTACGGGGAGGATGCGTGTGGGAGGAAGGGAGCAGGAACGGGAAGACGCATCGCACGACGTTCCAGTGGCTGCAGCCTCGCTGGTGATGGGTCAGCTTTAGCTCCAGTTGCCCCGGGTTGGTGGGGGAGTAGGAATCTAGGCTGTCACACCACACGGAGGGTGGGGTAGGTGGGGAAGGGAGCAGATGAATGGGATAGGCGGCGTAGAGAATGAGTCAGTGGAATACAGAGAAGTTGAGAGAATCAGCTGGAAGTTGCAGAAGAGAAATACATTATCCTTCTTTTTATTTAATAATGGAGTAAATATCCCTCACTAGAGTTAAGTAAGGTATTGTCAAATGTTCATCTGGGATAATATGGAAAAGCAGAGAAAATCGGTGGGTACATGGTAAACCCAAAAGACAATGATATGTAATTTTGTTTTAAAAATGAGTGAGAGTTTGAACATTTGAGTAAAAATACTACACAACAATCACTTACGTTATTATATACGTTCTACATATCCAGTGAAGGTTCTCGAGGATGACTCCTGGAATGAAAGGGTTAACGTATGAACACCTTCATTGGCTCGGGGATTGTACTCGCGGAGGTTACAGAATGGGCCGGGGATGATCTGGTTGAAACCTACCGAACACGAGTTGGAGTGGATTTAGAAAGGTTTTATATAGAGGGGGAGTCCAGCACCAGAGAGCATGTGGCTTCAGGATAGAGCGACGTCCCTTTAGAACAGAGTTGGGGGTGGGATTTCTTCAGCCAGACGATGGTGAATAGGTTGAATTTGTTGCCACAGACGACTGAACGTCAAGTCTTGGTCTTTAAGCGGAGGTTGAGAGGTTCTTGATTGGAAAGGGCATCAAGTTTTATGGGAGATGACAGGAGAATGGGATTGAGAAGCATAATAAATTGGAAATGATAGTATGGCGGATAAGACTCGTTGGGCCGAATGGTGCAGACCTGCTCCTATATTGTATGATCTACCGTCTTACTACGGGTTAAAACTTTTTGTTCAAATGTTTAATTCTTGTTACTCTGATCTCTAAATTCTTATTAATATCCTTTTTTTTTATTCCTTCACACACGAGTTAACAACTGTAGCTTCTTCGGTAAAAATATGCTAAATGATAAATTCATCTACACACCTACAGATTTTAATCAGTCTACGTTATTGGTCTCTCCCTCTCTGCCTGAGTCTGGATTGACCTCTCTCACTTTCTCTTCAGGGACAGACGCTTGTGCCGTGCTGATGTTGTGTATCCCACTCGGACTGAAAACTCTCACCCTTTTAGTGATGGGTGCCGTTCTCTACTGTGACAAACTCAGGTACTGTATGTACTAATGCTGAAGGCTCTTGCCGGGACGTGACTGAAATCTGATTCACTCAGACAGTCGGTGGACGTTGGGAACCGGCTGAAATACTTGAGTCGACCCACTCAGTACTTGTCGTTTGCTGTTTCTGGGAGCACCGCAGTAAATAGTCATTGCATCATAAGAGTGACTCCTTCAGAAGAGTTTGTGGACTATTTAGTATTTTGAGATACCTTTCGGATTCAACGTACCCACTAAATGATAGACAAATGTATGGATATGTAGGAGCAAACGAGAGAAAACCTGTAGATGCTGTAAATTAAAGCAACACACACAAAATGCTGGAGGAACTCAGAAGGCCAGACAGCATCTGTGGGAAAAAAAGTACAGTCGGCTTTTCAAGCAAAGACCCTTCGGCAGAACTAGAGGAAAAGGTTAGAGCACCTGGCACCCTTTGTTAGAAAGTATGTACGCTCTTCCCATGTGCACGTTGGTTTCCTCTGGGTGCTCTGGCTTCCACCCAAGGTCCAAAAAAGCTCCGGTTATCAGATTAATTGTTCATTGTAAACCATCGTGTGATTAGGCTGGGATTACATCCCTGAGCTGCTGGTTGTCAAGACTCAGTGGATCGTTGTAGGAACAGTAGTAGGCCATCTGACCAGTTGAGCCTACCACACCATTCAATAAGATCATGGCTAATCTGTCCATAAACTCAGCTCCATCTACCTGCCTTTCCCCCATAACCCTTAATTCGCTTACGATGTAAAAACCTATCTAGCTGTTTCTTAAATATATTCAGTGAAGAAGTCTTAACTGCTTCCCTGCACAGAGAATTGCACAGATTCACCACTCTATGGGAAAAATAGTTTCTCCTCATCTCCGTCTTAAATCTTCTCCTCTGAATCTTGAGGCAATGTGCCCTAGTTCTAGTCTCACCTACCAATGGAGACCACTTTCCTACTTCTATTTTATATATCCCTTTGAAAATTTTGTATGTTTCTCTAAGATCCCCTCTCATTCTTCTGAATTCCAGCGAGTATAGTCCCAGGCGACTCAATCTCACGTCATAGATCAACACCTTCATCCCTTGAATCAACCTGGTGAACCTCCTCTGCACTTTATCCGAAGCCAGTATATCCTTCCTCAAGTAAGGAGACCAGAACTGCACACAGTACTCCAGGTGCGGCCTGACCAGTACCCTGTATAGTTGCAGCATGTCCACCCTGCTCACAAATTCAAACCCTCTAGCAATGAAGGCCAACATTCCGTCTGTCTTCTTAATAACCTGTTGTGACTGCAAGCCAACTTTTTGAAATTCATGAACAAGCACTCCCAAGTCCCTCTGCACAACAGCATGCTGCAACCTTTCACCGTTGAAATAATAATCTGCTCTTCTATTATTCAAAGTGGATGATCTTACATTTACCAACGTTGTATTCCATCTGCCAGACCTTGGCCCACTCAATTAAACTATCTATATCCCTCTGCAGACTTTCCACACCCTCTGTACAATTTGCTTTTCCACTCAGTGTAGAGTCATCAGCAAATTTTGCTACGTTACACTCAGTCCCCTCTTCCAAATCATCAATGTAGATGGCAAACAGCTGTGGAACAAGCACTAACCCCTGTGGCACCCCACTCACCACTGACTGCCAACTAGAGGACACACCCATTGAATCCAATACTCTGCCTGGTTAACCAATCCTCTATCCATGTCAATACACTTCCTCTAACTCCATGCATCTGTATCTTATTTATCAGTCTCTTGTGAGGCATCTTATGGAACATCTTCTGGAAATCCATGTATTCGACATTCACCTGTTCCCGTCTATCCACTGCACTCATTACATTCTCAAAGAACTCCAATAAGTTTGTAAAACTGGACCTGCCCTTTCTGAATCCATGCTGCGTCTGTCTTATTGAATTACTCCTTTTGAAATGTTTCTCTATTTCATCCTTAATGACAGCTTCAAGCATTTTCCCCACTGCAGATATGAAGCTAACCAGCCTATAGTTGCCCATCTTTTGCCTACATTCTTTTTTTTAAAAAAAGTGGCGTGACATTTGCTGTCTTCCATTGCAACGGAACCTGCCCAGAGGCTAGAGATTTTTGATAAATGATTATCAACGCATCTACTATAACATCCGCCGTTCCTTCAGCACTTTGGGATGCATCCCATCAGGACCAGGGGTCTTATCTACCTTAGACCATGGGACTTATCTACCTTGAATTACAGCCTCAATCTGTTACTGTCCACAATACGTTGCATTTACTTAGCTCCAATGATTTTTTAATCTACTTCCTTCTATTCAGGATTAATCCTGAGAAATCTGTATTTCAAAGGACTGTGTCCTAGAAGTTGAATCACAGCCAGGAATAACTTCACTCTGCCATTAATAGAAGGATTTTGCTTTAGAAAGGATATTCCGAGGAACTTTCTGAGCCAGAGGGTAGTGAATCAGTGGAATTTACTGCCGGAAATGGCTGTGGGAATAATTAAAACAGAGATTGATGTATTCTTGATTAGTAAGGGTATCAAAGATGACTGGATGAGGATAGGAGAATGGGGTTGTTAGGGATAATAAATGAACCATGATGAAAAACAGAGCAGAAGGGATGAATGCCGAAAGTCTGATGCTATTTCACATGCTCTTACGGTCTGAATCTAAGCACCATACATTTTTATCAATATTATCCTATAGCCTAAGACCACCTTACTGCCAAAAACACGACCTATATTGTTACATCATTGTAATGTTTCCAATTGAATGCATCTTTGAGCTCATCTCCAGTTGTGTTGTCATACACTGATACTGACGATAAAATCTATCCTGTGGGATATCCCATTCATGCCTCGATCCAAATTCCTTCAAACATTATTAGTGAATTGGGGGGAGGGAATCGGATGTGGTGTCATTGTACAACGATCAAGGTTCGTGTTAACCGTTTTGTTCTGTCCCCAGAAAGCGACGAGTCTGATCTACCGCAGGAGGCTGAGAGAACCAGTTCTCCAACCACAAGTTGCATCCACCCCTACCATGTGCTCCATCAGCTTACTGCACTCTGGGTGCGGGTATTTCTGATCTGATTTCCAAAAGGCTTTCTGATTTTCCCTTGTCTGCCTATTATGGATCCAGCCCCGCTGACATTGAGAGTCTGCCTTGTCCTGTTGGAATTTTACACGCTTTTATGAATTCCTGGTATTCCTCTCAATTCCAGTGACTATGGGGCCAACTGATTCAATCTGTCATCAGGTAACAATTCTACTCCCTCGGGATCCTAGTAAACCTTTGTTGCACTCACTCCCGGATAAATCAACGCAACTGTGACAAACTCAAAACTGCACAAATTTCAGACAGGTTCTCTCTGAGGCCCTGTATAGCCATTCTATCTTCCATTCTCAAATCACCTCGCATTACGCCACCCACTAAGATGGAGGTGTTGAAATTATTTCTCTCATCGAGTTTATTGCTGTTGACTTTGAACAACTGGGACATAAACACAAATTCGTCTGGTTGTCCTCTAGTTACAGCTTGCCACCTAAGAAAAGACCTGATTCCTCGTGCACTTTGTTATTGGAATCTGACGTTTTACATCCAAAGTTCTTCAGCGGCGGGAATTGAACCCCGATGGTTCGTCACTGACTGGCACTCGAAAGTACTGCGATAAATGCTACTCGACTGTATCACCCGAAATTTAGGTTTTGCTTGGAGCAGGGTAAAAAGTGGGGTCGCCACCGTGGGCCGACAGATCTCGAGTGAGCTGTGCTGCTTTATGTTCTAGATCTTTTGGTGTGAAGGAAACGAGGTCGTTAGGCACCTTGTACATGCTCCCCTTCTCAAATACAAACATGCCTGATCGTTTCCTGCAAATGCTGCATATTCCCGCACTTTCCAGGATTTTCAAAAAATATATCGACCTTTGTCCTGAATATTCTCAGTTGCTGGACAAGCATCCAACCGGATCGGTACGTTTGTGAGAATGTGACGAGTTCATAGGCGGTCGATCGATCTCATGGGAAACAACTGGGCCTCATAGCCACAGTTGTCACTTTCTTTTGGGTGTGGGCTTTCAAGTGCACATGCGTTTTGTCCCGTCAAACCGGGTTAGTCTCACCCCCCATTGTACGTTACCCAGAGTGTATCCTAGCTAACATAACTCAATAAAAATGTTTAATCACACTACTCTACTGTCGTTCTTGCTCTGCGCATAGGGAACAACCACGGTCCAATTAATTTAAGAAATCCAACAGAGAACAGCATGTTCCACAGAGAGAAATGTTACCTGTTTTTAATTGGCCTTCTCCTACTTTTCGACGACCTGTTGCGGAATTCTGGGCTGAATGTGACGAATATGTAGATCTGGATAAAGATTGTGGATAGTGGCCTCATTAAGGCGATGGTAAACGCTGCAGAGACAGCAATCACTATTGGGCATAGGAGAGTGAGTAGGGGTGAGGTGCAATGCCTTACTCGACCTTCGCAGGCGCAGTGGCTATCTTTTCCGAGTCCGGTCTACGCGCACTGACACGCACTGGTCAGCCATTTGTGGAAACGTGATTCTCAACTCAGGCTTTCAGATTGCAGTGGAAAAAGTGAGCATAGTAGGTTCTGGGAATTCACCCAGCAGCAAAAGAATTCACATGTGGTGGTGCATGGACTATCCTAAGATTCACTTTCATACAGGCAATCTTAGCAGGACAAAGAAATACAATAGAATCAATGACAGACACATAAACATTGCACAAAAGAAGGCAAACTTGCACAACGAAGAAACAAACATAAAACTATTGGCAGATTATATAAATAGCTAAATGGAGATAGATAGATAGATAGATAGATAGATAGATAGATAGATAGATCAATAGATAGAGGAAAAGATAAATTGAAAAACGTGATTTATAGGGTCCTTGAAATTGAGTCCCCAAGTTGTGTTCAGTAATCAGTTTTGTGTTAAATTGAGTGATGTTATCTACGGTTGTCCAGGTAGTTGAAGGGTAATAACTGTTCCTCAACCTGGTGGTTTGGGACCCAAGAGTTATGCATCTGCCACCCAATGGCAACAGAGAGAAGAAAGCATGTTCTGGAAGATGTGGGGGTGGGGTGGGGGCGGCATCCTTGATGACGAGCGCTGCTTTCTTGTGGCAACGCTGCTTGTAAATCCACTCAGTGTAGGGGGTGGCGTGGGTGGGGGGGACCTTTTCCTGTGATAGACTTCCTGTATCTACCACGTTGTTGGCTTTTCCTTTCTTGGGCATTGGTGCTTCCTCTAAAATATTAGTAGAGGATCATCTCTGGCCCCTCAAATATTGACGAAGTTTCGATCTGCTTCTATTAGTTATCTTTCCCATTTCCAACAAACATTGCATAAAAGAGGATCCAAAATAAGATTATACAGATGGAGAACAAAGGGTTTTCAAGGAATTTTGTATGAACGAGATTTGTTACCTGGAACGTCCTTGATGAAATCAGACAACACCTAATTAGGCAAGGCGTCAAAGCCTGCACACCTAATGGGGTCAAGTGTAATGTATAGATGGACGACCTTATCAGCCCGCAGGACAAGCTTTGCTCTGTACAGAATTGTGACAACACTTAAGAGAGGTTTAAACAGGTACGTGGATAGGGGAGTCAGGGTTTTATGGAGGACAATCTTCCATGTTTGAATCGATGGTATGAGGAAGAATAACAGTTTGGTGGTGACTCTACAACTTCTTTCTAAATCCATCCGAAGCAGTTACCATGTTTGGCATTAATCCCTGTAACCGCATTTTTATTAAAGGTTGGGAAGGTGAGCATGTGCATTGTGTAAATAACAATTAAAGTTGCATATCTGACACCCGACGTACATTGGAGGACCGCTTTGTCGATCACCTTCCCTCCATCTGCAAAAGGTTGGATTTTCCTGTTGGAGGAGTAGAATCTCATATTCCATTTGGCTGGCTTTGCATTTGATGGCACGCATAGTGATTTCTCCAACTTCCGGTAATTCCCCCTCCCCTTCCCTCTTCTTCAATTCTCCACTCTGCCACTCCCTTACCACTCTCATCTCCTCAGCGGCTAATCATCTCTCCATGGTGGCCCTCCCACTGTAGTTTCCTTTTGCCCATGGTCCACTATCCTCTCTTATGAGAATTTTTTCTTCAGCAGCTCTTTACATTCTTAACCTATCTCCTCCCTGCTTCATACCTCATCTCCCATCGCCCACCCACCTGCATACACCCAGCTTCCATTCCTCCACTGTCTTAGTCTAGCTTCTTCCCCTTTCCTTTCCAAAATGATGAATGATCTCTGCCATAAACGTCAAATGGTTATTCATTTCCATAGATGCTGCCTGATATGCTGAATTGCCTTCGACATTTTGAGTGTGTTGTAGTGATTTAGTTAGCTATATCTATAGATGCTATTTGAATTCAGTAACTGTCCTGTGTTACATTACTCAAAAGGAGGACATCCAGCCCATTGGACAATGCTGGCTCTCAGCGGAGAGGTCCCAGCTATCCCGTTCCCTCTCTGTTTATTTGTAACCCATCTGGTCTCATCAATGACCATTAACTGCCCCCGACACTCCACCCAATCACACTCAGGATAATTTATATTGTAAAATTAACAAATCATCCCACTCATCCTGGGACGTGGGGAAAGAAGCAGAACACTTATGGGATACTCACCCACATTCACAGTGAGAACGTGCAAATTCCAGACAGAAACCACAAGAAACAATAGTTTCAGTGACGCCTGTTCAATTCACGCCGGGGATTTTAAGGAGTTTGATCATTTTTCCTGGTACCGTTTTGGTTTTCTCTGGATGTTCCGGTTACCTCCCACAGTCCAAAGATGTAGGGCTCGGAGGATAATTAGTCACTTGAGTGTACTTAGGCGGAGCAGGCTTGTTTGTGCTGTTTCTCTGAATAATAAATTGAAAGTGACATCCATTAGAAAGATATAGATTTCTATGTAAATTCGAGAGCAGGCTTTCCCAACTGGAGGTCCAATGTCCCTTTGCATTACTCCATGTCAAAAGAAAACACTTTGGCAATCCTGGTACGAGAGGCATTTGTCCTTGTTAAACATGATCATAGATCTTGGGTTAACAAAAGATAAGTGTAGAAGTTTGAAGCAGCAAAGTTCTTGTGATTGCAGCCTCCCCTGCTGATCTATGGGATCGGGAGGTATGTGGTTGCGGTATGAGATGTTACTGAGTTAGTTTAAGTTGAAGATCAAATTCAATTTATTTTTTCATTCATCCATACAGAGGAAAACATGCAAACGAAACAGCGTTACTCCGGGGTTAATGTGAAAAACACAATAGCAACAGTCAAACATAGCACATAGCACATTTAATTATGAATGGAGAAAATATATAGTCACAAAACATAATATTGCCCAAGTTCTTGAGTGACACCGCCGGTAGATTGATGATACATGGGATCTAATCCTGGTCCCGGTCGGTGATTCTATTGTGATTGTATTGGATGTCTCTGTGCGTGAGCTTCCCTGTTACTGTTTCTTTTCGTTAAAAGCTTCCAGAGCCTAAGGCAGTGACGTTTTTTGAATGAATTCTGCACATCACTGTTGTAACGGCTAGTTATTTGACTTACCATAATGCATACGAGCTGAATTAGGCCATTTGGCCCATTAGGTCTGCTCCGCCATTTCATCATAGCAGATCTATTCTCGTAATCATCCTCTGAAAACCCTTCAGTTTCAGCACATCCTTTCGAACTTAAGTGACCCAGCACTGCTCACAATACTCTAAGTGAAGCCCTGTCAGTGCTACATAAACTCTCAACATTACAACCTTGCATTTATATTCAACCTCTTGAAATGAACGCTAACATCGCATTTGCTGTCTTCACCACAGTCTCAACCTTGAAATTAACCTTGAGGGAATCTTAAACAAGGTGTCTGAAGTCATTTTGCTCCGCTGCTTTTTTCTTTTGTATTTTCTCTCCATTTAAAAAATAGTCAACCTTTCATTTCCTCAACCAATGCGCATGACCATACACTTACGTGTATTCTATCTCCACTTCTTTCCCCATTCTCTAATCTGTCCAGGTCCTTCTGTAGTCGCACCACTTCCTGAAAACCATCTTGGCTTCCACCTATCTTTGCATCATCTGCAAAGTGTGCATCAAAGCCAACAATTCTATCATCCAAATCATTAACGTATAATGTATAAAGAATCGGTCCCAACACAGGCCCCTGCGCAACATCACGAGATACCAGCAGCCAACTAGAAAAGGTCCCTTCATGCAACACACGCAAGATGAAAGAGGACCTCAGCGGGCTAGGCAGCATCTATGCAAATGAATAAACAGTCGTCGTTTCGGGCCGAGATCCTTTATAGCCCAAACCTCTTTTATCCATGTTAGGATCTTCAGTGTAACATCGCGGGCAAGTAGCTTGTTAAGCAGCTTCGTGTGTTGTAACTTGTCAAAGGACTTCCGAAAATCAAAGTACACAACATCAACTGATTTTCCTTTGTCTATCCTGCTTATTCTTTCTTAAAAAAATTCAAATATGCTTGTTAGGCAAGATATTCCCTTCAGGAAATTATGCTGACTACATCCAATAGTATCCATGTGACCTATAAAATCTTTTCTTCTGTCTCTTTCCCTTTTTGAAGAGTGGAGTGACAGTTGCAATTTTCCAGTCTTCCATAACCATTCCACAACCTAGTGTTTCTTGAAAGATCATTATTAATGCCTCAAAGATCTCTTCAGCCACCCCTTTCAAAACTCTAGTGTGTACATGATGTGGTTCAGATGACTTTTCTACCTTCAGAACTTACAGTTCCCAAGAACCTTCTCATTAACAATGGTAACTTCACACACTTTATGACCCCTGAAACCTAGAAATTCCACTATGTGTTAGTGTCTTCCAGCATCATTTTCCAGCGGTCCGAAATCCATTCTCACCTCTCTTTTATACTTCATATATCTGAAGAAACGTTTGGTATCCTTAAAAGCTTCCATTGCTTAAGGCAGAAATTTTTGCTGGAAATCCTAACACTACAGATGCAGGAAATGAGAAATATGTTTCATTTTTATATTCCCATGCATCCAGTCAAATTTGTTATCAGTGACTTATGCCAGTGGCCGTTTTACTAGGTACACATGATCGTTACTCCAAGGAACTAATCAGCAAATCATATGGCAGTAATTAATGCAAAAGGGCATGCAGATGTGGTCAAGAATTTTAGCTATATTTCAGGTCACATATCAGAATGGGGAAGACATGAGATTTGAGTGACTTTGGCCATGGATTGTTTGAAATCTTGTAGAATTTCACGTTTGTTCTGCCTCTTCCTGTGTATGGAAGTGTTCCTGTGTGTGATGGACTATTTTCCCATTGTAGGATATGGAGTTGTATTACTTAGTTCTCAGAGTGTTTGTAAAGACATCCTCAATTACAACCGTAAAATACAAGAGCAGAATTAGTTTATTCTACCCACATGAGACATCAGCCATCCCGTCATGATTATTTGTTTTAACCCTCAATCCCTTTCTTCTGCCTCTACACAGTAATGTTTGACACTCTCATTAATCAAGAACCTATCTACCTCCGCTTTAAATATACACAATGACATTGCCTCCACTGCCATTTGTGGCAATGAATTCCACAGATTCACTAAACCCTGACTAGTGAAAGTCCTCCTCATCTCTGTTTCAAGTGGACACCCCTCTATTCTGAGACCTGCCCTTTTTGTCCTAGACTTGCCACTATAGGAAATATCCTGTTACAATTGCCTCTGTCTAGGGCTTTCGACAGAATGCAATGAGCTCACCCCCTGCCATTCTGCTAAACTCCATTGAATACAGTCCCAAGACCATTAAACTTCCCTCTTATGTTAACCCTCTCATTCCCAGAATCATTCTCGTGAACCTTTTCTGGAACATCTCCAATGCCAGCCCTTATTTCCTTAGAGAAGGGGCCCAAAACTGGTCACAATGCTCCATTGCCCCACTTACAGCAAATCATAGGTGTGTGTGTGTGCGTGCGTGCGTGCGCTTGGAGTGGGCAGGGGTGCAGCTTATAATAGTTGGCAAGTTTGATTTACAGAGTATGGTGAGTGCATTAAGACACACTGTGCTGTTGTTCCTTTAAGTTATAAGAACAGTTTTGTGCCCCATATCTCCGAAAAGATGTGCTTTCATTGGAGAGATTCCAGAGGAGGTTCACGAGGAGGATTCTGGGAATGAAGGGATTAACATACGAGTTCTGTTTGGCAGTTTTCTGCCTGTATTCACTGGAATTTAGAAGGATGTGAGCAGATCTCATTGAAACCTAACGAATGTCGAAAGGACTATATAGTGTGGATGTAGAGAGGATGTTTCCTCTGTAGCAGGTAACCAGAGCTAAAAGGCACAGTCTCTAAACTGAAGGGTGACATTGTAGAACAGAGGTAAGGAGGAATTTTCAGCCAGAGTGTAAATCCGTGGAATGCTCTGCGACAGACTGCTATGGAGGCCAAGTCCGTGGGCATATTTAAAGCAAAAGATGATCGTTTCCTGCTCGGTCAGGGCATCAAATGATTTGGTGAGAAGGCAAGTGTATCTGGATCAGCATTGATGGAATGACGGAGCAGACTCAATGGGGTGAATGGACTAATTCTGTTCTTATGTCTTATTGTCTTATTATCTAATGATGAAGTGAGGTTGATGAAGTTATTTCCTTTGGTTCATGAGCCTGATGCTTGAGGGGTAATAAGTATTCCTGACCCTCGTTCTGTCAGTCCTAAGACTCCTGCAACCTTCTTCTCAATGGCAGCAGTGAGAGAGGGAGCATGTCCTGGGTGGTAGGGGTCCCTGAGTGTAGATGCTACTTTCCTGTATCAACCTCCTGTGTAGATGTGTTCAATAGTGGGGAAGGCTATACCCATGAAGGACTCTGTCGTATTCATTACATTTGTATGATTTTCCGTTCAAGTGCATTGGTGTTTCCCTGTCAGGCTGTGATGCACCCAGTCAATGTAAGCTCCACCACAGCTCTATAGAAGTTTGGCAAAGTTTTAGATGTCGTGCTGGATTTCCACAAACTCGTAAAGAAGTAGAGGTGCTTTGTAATTGCACATAGGTGGCGGGTCCAGGGCCAATACTCGGTAAAAATAACACAGAGGAATTTAAAATTGCCGACCCTCTCCAACCCTGATCCTCCCACGAGTACCCGCTTATGGACCTCTTTGTTCCTCCTTCTGAAGCCAATAATCAGCTCCTTGGTCTTGGTGACATTGAGTAAGAGGTTTGTGTTATAGTGGCACTCAGCCAGATTTTCAGTCTCCCACCAAGTCAAGTCAATACACTGATATTAATTCAGCCAGTGACAGCGGTGTCATCAGCACACTTGACTATAGCATTGAAGCTATGCTGAGCCACAGTTTCATAAGTGTAAAGCCAGTAGAGCAGGAAGCTAAGCACAGAACATTGTGGTGCCCCTGTGCTGATGGAAACCATGGAGGGGTTGATGTTAATCCAAACTGACTGAGGTCTGCAAGTGCAGAAATTGAGGAAAAAATTCAAGAAAACTCTCTTTCTCTGGAGGCTGAAGAGAGATGGTCTATGCACAACAATATTTATGCTTGTCTACAGATGGGCAATGAAGAACATCCTAACATCTTGCATGACTGCATGGTATGGAAACCGCAGTGCCCCCACCTTCTCGGCCATCCCTCCTTCGACATTCCACCCTCGCCATTTCCAATATCTTTTGCTCCTGCCAGATTCACAAACTCGCTTACCGCTTCAAGTTGCCAAATACAATACTGTGATAAAGTCTTCAGCATCCTAGGTATATCTTTTGCACGCTATGATATCTCCATGTTATAAGTCTGGTGATTATTATATGTTTAGATCTCGGAATTTACCCTGTCATGGTGTTGCATTTCCTGGTCTGCCATATAATGCTCAAGGCATTTTGCCATACCAGTCAGATTTCTTTCTGCTTGGATTTGTACTTGTGGTTTTATTGGGGAATATTCTTCAGGGGTATAAATTTGCCTCAAAGCACTGTTGCCTCAGCCCTGTAAATAAATCATGCCCTGTAAAATGTTTCCAGTACTTCTCCTTCCACTAATGAACGATTCATGAACACAGCGGATGAGCTTAGACGGTGGATCACTACTTCAAGCTATGATGGTGAAGCCATGACAGTAAGCATTGAAACAAGCCCTTCTGTCCATCTAGTCCATTTAAACTGCCTTTTCCCATCAACCTGTTTGAGGACGACAGCCCTCCATCCCCTACCATCCATGTACCTATCCAAATTTCTATTAAACATCAAAATCGAGCTCACACTTACCACTTGTGCTGGTATTTCATTCCACATCCTCACCACTCTATGAGTGAAGAAGTTTCCCCTCATGTTCCCCTAAACTTTTCATCTTTCATCCTTAACTCATGACCTCTGGTTGTAGACACACCCAACCTCAGTGGAAAAAAATCTGCTTGCATTTACACTATCTACACCACTCATAATTTTGTATACCTCAACAAAGCTGCTCTTAACATTATACCGTTGGAGGAATAAAGTCCTATCCAATTCAATCTTTCCTTGTAACTCAGGTCCTCCAACCTGGCAACATTCTTGTAAATTTTCTCTATACTCTTTCAACCTTATTTACTTAATTCTTCTAGGTAGGTGATGAAAACTGCAAACAATACTCCAAATTAGGCCTCACCAACATCTTGTAAAAATTCAACTAACATCCCATCTCCTATACTCAGTACTTTGATTTATGAAGGCTAATGTGCCAAGAGCTTTCTTTACCACGTTATCTACCTGTGATGCCACATTCAACGAATTATGGACCTGTATTTCCAAATCCCTTTGTACTACCACACTCCTCCATGCCCTACCATTCTCTGTGTAAAACCTACCCTGGCTGGTCCTACTGAAATGCAACACCTCGCCCTTGTTCGCATTAAGTTCCATCTGCCATTTTTCAGCCCATTATTCCAGCAGATGCAGATCCTTCAACAAACCATGGTAGCCTTCCTCAATCTCCTCTACACACCCAACCTTCATGTCATCCACATATTTTCTGATCCAGTTATCATCCACATTATTGATATTGTTGTTGTTCAGCCATTAAGTTGAGTCCAACTCTTCATGACCTCATAGATCATAGGGTGCATGGGGTTTTCATGACAAGATACGGAAGTAGATTGCCAGGCCTTTCTTCCACACTGATGCTGCTGCTATCCAGGTTGGGACCCGGCTGGGTTTAAACTCAGGACCATCTGCCCTGAGGTCCAGTGGTGATGCCACTACACCACCAGTCATTATTGATATAGATGGTGAACTACAATAGATTCAATACCAATCTCTGCTCTGTATGTGTATGTATATATATATACACACACACACACACACACACACACACACTATAAATAGCATGAAGATTGTAGGGTCCTTGAAAATGTGTCCCTAAGTTGTGTTCAGTGATCAGTTTTGTTATGTGAGTGAAGTTCTCTACATTGGTCCTGATAGTTGACATGTCATAACTGTTCCTCAACTGGTGGTGTGAAGTCAAAGGGTCCTTTATCTCCTAACCAATAGCAGGAGACAGAAGACAGCATGGCTTGGATGGTGAATGTTCTTGATGATGTATGTTGCTTTCTGTGGCCATGCTCCTTGTGATTGTACTGAATGGTGGGTAGGGCTTCTCCTCTAATCATCTGGGTTGTATCCATCACCTATTGTCATCTTTTCCATTCTTAATCTGGTGTTTCCTTTCCATTACTTGGTGAGGAAATTGATCATCTCTGACCACCAACTGTTGACAGTTTAAATTTGCTGCTTGTGGGAGACCTTTCTTTTTCCACCAATCCTTGAAAAGATCCAAAATAGATTTATACAGAGAGATACTATGGTTTCAAATGTTTTTTTCAGGCAATGACCTTTACACACAGACTGGTTGATGACTAGAATGTAAGAGAAGGTTGAATAAGTATTGGACATGGATGAGAGAGGTTCAGATGACTGTAGTCAATGTGTGGATCAAGGGGTTTAGACAGAATGACAGTTTGGAGTGGATTTAATGGGCCAAAGGGCCAGTTTCTGTGCTAGTGCTTTATGACTATAGTGTTATATCAACCTATTCAGAGTATTTTACTTGGCAGCCCCCTACTTAGTCATGAGGAACATCTCATGTATCTAACAATGTATCCAACGTAGGTTGAGGGATAGTGGGTGCAAAAGTGAACAAAACTGCTCACAATACTCTATGTGCGATCAAACTGTTGTCTTATAAAGTCTCAGCATTACATCTTTGCTCTTATATTTAGTCCTCTCAAAATGAATGCTAACATTGTATTTGCCTTCCTTCCCAACAACTCAACCTGACAGTTAACCGTTAAGGAATCCTGCATGAAGGCTCCCAAGTCCTTTTGCACCTCTGATTTTAAAACTTCTCTTCCTATTTAGAAAATAGTTTACACCTTTATTTCTTCTACCAAATCTCGTGACCACACACTTCCCAACTCTATGTTCCATCTGCCATTTTTCTCCTATTCTCACAACCTGTCTAAATTCTGCAAACTTCCTGCTTCTTCAGCACTACCTAACCCTCTAGTGATCTTCATATCATCTGCAAACTTGGCCAGAAAGCCATCAATTCCTTCATCCAAATCATCAGTCTATAACATAAAAAGAAATGGTTCCAACATGGACCACTGTGGAATACCACAGGCCACTGGCAGCCAATCAGATAAGTCTCTGTTTATACCCACTTATTGCCTCTTTCCAGTCAGTAATCTTCTATCCATGCAAGTATTTGTCCTGTAATGCCATGGGCTCTTATCTTGTTGAGCCATCACATGTGCAGCACCTTATCAAAGGCCATTTTTTGAATGCAAAATGCATTTTGATCAGAAAATGCAAAACAAAACACATCACTAACTCATCTTTGTCTATTCTATCTGTTGTTTTCACAAAGAATCCCAACAGATTTATCAAGAATATTACTCCTTAAAGAACCATGCTGACTTTGGCTTACTTGACCATATGCCTTCAAATATCCTGAATCCTCATCCTTTATTATTTGCTCCATCATCTTCCCAACCATTGAAGCCTACCATTTCCTTTTTTCCACCTCCCTCCCTTCTTAAAAACTGGATTGTCATTTGTTATTTTTCAGTCCTTGGAACAATTCCAGCATCGAGTGATGCTTGAAAGAACACTACAAATGTCTCCATTTACCTATCCAGGAGTCTCTTAAAAGACCCTATTGTATCTGCCTCCACCACAGTCGCTGGCAGCCCATTCCATGCACTCACCACTCTCTGCGTAAAAAACTTACCCCTGATATCCCCTCTGTACTTACTTCCAAGCAGCTGAAAACTGTGCTGTCTCGTGTTAGCCATTTCAGGCTTAGAAAAAAAGCCCCTGACTAACCATACGATCAATGTCTCTCATTATATCCGTTCTTGTCTTTCTTTCACTCTTTATATACCGGCAAAAGAAATAGGTTTTGGCATCCTTTTTTATATTATTGGCTAGCTGGCCTTCATATTTAATCTTTTCTGTTATTGCAGCTTTTTTGGTTACCTTCTTTTGTGTTTTTAAAAGCTTCCCAATTGTCTAAACTACACACCAATTTTGCCTACATTATATGCTCTGTTTTCCCTTTTCAGCCATGGTTGCCTCATCCTCCCTTTAGAATTCTTCTTCAACTTCAGGATGTATCTGTCCTGTGACTTCAGAACTGCCCCCAGAAACTCCAGCCATTGATGACATGCTGCCATCCCTGCTAGCATCCCCTTTCCAATCAACTTTCCTTCTTTAATTCCCTTTACTACTCTGTAATACTGATATATCAAACTTTATCCTCTCACTCTCAAATTTCAAGGTGAATTCAATCATATTATGATCGCTTTTCCCTAAGGGTTCCTTTACCTTAAGCTCTTTACCATAAGACCATAAGACATAGGAGCAGAATAAGGCCATTTGGTCCATCACGTCTTCTCCTCTATACATTCATAGCTGATTTATTTTTCCTCTCGACCTCATTCTCCTGTTTTCCCTCTGTAGTCTTTGACTAATCAAGGACCTATTAAGCTCCGTTTTAAATATATGCAATGACTATCCTCCATAACGGTCAGTGGTAATGAATTCAACAGATTCGCTACTCTCTGGATGAAGAAATTCCTCTTTATCTCTGTTCAGAATTGAAGTCCCTCTACTCTGAGGCTGTACCTTCTGGTTCTATACTACAGGAAAATCCTCTACATATCCAATCTATCTCAGCCTTTTCAATATTCAATAGGTTTCAATGCGATCACTCTTCCACACTCCCCCACCCACACACACCCCCAAACTTCTAAACACTAGTGAGTGCATTCCAGAACCAGGCATATACTCTATAACTCCTGCTCTTTGTCTAACTTCAATGTCACTCTCTATACATTGGTATGCATCCCCTGTTGATCTAGCTCAGGTTTCCTCACCTTTTTATGCTATGGGACCTTAGCATTAACCGAGCCATCGGTGTATTCCAGGTTGGGAATTCCTGGTTTAGATTTTCATTGCTCCTGCCTGCCAATTACATTTCATGGCCTCTCTTGACCATCCTAATTTCTCTTTGAGAATTCTCCTAAACTCCCTAAGGAAAACTCCGGTTTTAGACTATTATGATTGGTTAATTACAAAAGTGGACTAGATGTGCCAAAGTGCCATTTTCTGCAGTGCACCATTCTGTCACTCTAACCATGATAAGTTTAAAATGACTAAATATAATAGTTCCTCAAACTTCAAAGAGTGAAGAAACATTTCAAACACCTTCTGCATTCTCTCTCTCTCTCTCTCTCTCTCCCTCTCTCTCCCTCTCTCTCCCTCTCTCTCCCTCTCTCTCCCTCTCTCTCCCTCTCCCTCCCTCTCCCTCCCTCTCCCTCCCTCTCCCTCCCTCTCCCTCTCCCTATTTGTCTCTACACTGCCCTGTTGTCCAGTTCAGTCCCAGGTGTTATGTGACCAGCAACAATGATAATAGAATTATCAAGTTTTATAAACAAACATAAACATTTATTAAACTCTACTCAACAAAAGTGAAAAATAAACAGCAACTAACTTAACTGGAAATTAACTGCTATATGGCAACTTAACAAATAGCCAAACTCTGAAATAATTCTTAAAGTGGTAAATTCAAACACAGTCTTAAAGTGGTAAATTCAAACACAGTCTTAAAGTGGTAAATTCAAACACAGTCTTAAAGTGGCAAATTCGAAAGTCCAAATGATTTATACAGCCAGTAAAGAGAGACTTTACTGCAACAACAATTTCTCCAAAGAAAATGATGAATCTGCTGATCACAGTCAAGAGACGTCTTGTCCAAAGTATTCAACAGACAACAGACAATAGGTGCAGGAGTAGGCCATTCGGCCCTTTGAGCCAGCATTGCCATTCAATGTGATCATAGCTGATCATCCACAATTAGTACCTCGTTTCTGCCTTCTCCCCATATCCCTTGACTCTGCTATCTTTAAGAGCTTTATCTAACACATTCTTGAAAGTATTTAGAGAATTGGCCTCCACTGCCTTCTGAGGCAGAGCATTCCATAGATCCACAACTCTCTGGGTGAAAAGGTTTTTCCTGAACTCTGTTCTAAATGGCTTACCCCTTATTCCTAAACTGTGGCCTCTGGTTCTGAACTCCCCCAACATCGGGAACATGTTCCCTGCCTCTAGCATGTCTAATCCCTTAATAACCATATATGTTTCAATTAGATCCCCTCTCATCCTTCTAAATTCCAGTGTATACAAGCCCAGTCGCTCCAATCTTTCAACATATGACAGTCCGCCATCCCGGGAACTAATCTCGTGAACCTACACTCCCTCAATAACAAGAATGTCCTTCCTCAAAATTGGAGACCAAAACTGAACACAATACTGCAGGTCTGGTCACACCAGGGCCCTGTACAACTGCAGAAGGACCACTTTGTTCCTTTACTCAACTCCCCTTGTTATGAAGGCCAACATGCCATTAGCTTTCGTCACTGCCTGCTGTACCTGCATGCTTACTTTCAGTAACTGATGTATAAAAACACCTAGGTCTCATTGTACTTCCCCTTTTCCAAATTTGACACCATTCAAATAGTAATCTGCCTTCCTGTTCTTGCCACCAAAGTGGATAACCTCACATTTATCCACATTAAGCTGCATCTGCCATGCATCTGCCCACTCACCCAACCTGTCCAAGTCACCCTGCATTCTCCTAACATCCTCCTCAGATTTCACACTGCCACCCAACTTTGTGTCATCTGCAAATTTTCTAATGTTACTTTTAATCACTTCATCTAAATCATTAATGTATATCGTAAATTGCTGCTGTCCCAGCACCGAGCCTTGCGGTACCCCACTAGTCACTGCCTGCCATTCTGAAAAGGACCCGTTAATCCCTACTCTTTATTTCCTGTCTGCCAGCCAGTTTTTTATCCATGTCAGTACCCTACTCCCAATACCATGTGCTCTAATTTTGCCCACTAATCTCCAATGTGGGACCTTATCAAAGGCTTTCTGAAAGTCCAGGTGCACTACATCCACTGGCTCTCCTTTGTCCATTTTCATAGTTACATCCTCAAAAAATTCCAGATGATTAGTCAAGCATGATTTTCCCTTCGTAAATCCATGCTGACTCGGACCGATCCTGTTACTGCTATCCAAATGTGCCGCTATTTCATGTTTTATAATTGACTCCAGCATCTTCCCCACCACTGATGTCAGGCTAACTGGTCTATAATTCCCTGTTTTCTCTCTCCCTCCTTTCTTAAAAGGTGGGATAAAGATCCATGACGAAGTAAATAAAACGGCTTAAAGGAACTGACCTTTTTTGCTGGAAAGTGAACACTGCACAAACCTTCCCAATCTTGCAGGAGTTATCACTTTTCCTAAATGAAGATTCAATAAGGTCGATCCTTCATAAAACAGCCAAACGACACCAACTTTACTCAATCCTTCGGGTTCCCGTACTTCGGTAAATTCTTCACTCTCCAACTCGGCAGTAAAGATAAATCAAAGATGGGACAAACCAGAACCAGCAGCGATTGGCGAAACTGCCGGCACAATGGTTTTTACCCCTTTAACTCCACTTTAAAAATGAAACTGCATCATGAGACGAATACGCACAATAACTAACTAACAAACAACGTGGAACTAACTGCGTCACAGCAAAGGTTTCACTTATATATCTGTTGGAACATAACATCATGTGACCTCACACTAGCAGGAAAATTACATCACCCCACCATCACAAGACAATTACATCATGGTCAGAAACATAGAAACATAGAAACATAGAAAATAGGTGCAGGAGTAGGCCATTTGACCCTTTGAGCCTGCACTGCCATTCAGAATGATCATGGCTGATCATCCATCTCAGAACCCTATACCTGCTTTCTCTCCATACCCCCTGATCCTTTTCGCCACAAGGGCCATATCTAACTTGCTCTTAAGTATAGCCAATAAACCGGCCTCAACTGTTTCCTGTGGCACAGAATTCCACAGATTCACCACTCTCTGTATGAAGAAGTTTTTCCTCATCTCGGTCCTAAAAGGCTTCCCCTTTATCCTTAAACTGCGACCCCTCGTTCTGGACTTCCCCAACATCGGAAATAATCTTCCTGCATCGAGCCTGTCCAATCCCTTTAGAATTTTATACGTTTTAATAAGATCCCCCCTCAGTTCTAGTGAGTATAAGCCTAGTCAATCCAGTCTTTCTTCATATGAAAGTCCTGCCATCCCAGGAATCAATCTTTTGAACCTTCTTTGTATTCCCTCTATGGCAAGAATGTCTTTCCTCAGATTAGGGGACCAAAACTGCACACAATACTCTAGGTGCGGTCTCACCAAGGCCTTGGACAACTGCAGTAGAACCTCCCTGCTCCTGTACTCAAATCCTTTTGCTATGAATGCCAACATACTATTTGCCTTTTTCACCGCCTGCTGTACCTGCATGCCCACCTTCAATGACTGGTGTACAATGACACCCAGGTCTCGTTGTACCTCCCTTTTTCCTAATCGGCCACCATTCAGATAATAATCTGTTTTCCTGTTCTTGCAACCGAAGTGGATAACCTCACATTTATCCACATTAAATTGCATCTGCCATGAATTTGCCCACTCACCTAACCCAACCAAGTCACCCTGCATCCTCTTAGCATCCTCCTCACCACTGCCCAGCTTCATGTCATCGGCAAACTTGGAGATGCTGCATTTAATTCCCTCGTCTAAATCATAAATATACATTGTAAACAACTGGGGTCTCAAAACTGAGCCTTGCGGTACCCCATTAGTCATTGCCTGCATTCTGAAAAGGTCCCATTTACTCCCACACTTTGCTTCCTGTCTGCCAACCAGTTCTCTATCCACATCAACACCATACCCCCAATACCATGTGCTTTAAGTTTGCACACTAATCTCCTGCGTGGGACCTTGTCAAAAGCCTTTTGAAAATTTAAATATCCTCTGGCTCTCCCCTATCCAATCTACTAGTTACATCTTTAAAAAGTTCTGTAAGATTCGTCAGACATGATTTTCCTTTCACAAATCCATGCTGACTTTGTCCAATGATTTCACCTCTTTCCAAATGTGCTGTTATCACATCTTTGATAACCGACTCCAGCATTTTCCCCACCACTGATGTCAGACTCACCGGTCTATAATTCCCCGGTTTTTCTCTCCCTCCTTTTATTAAAAAGTGGGGTTACATTAGTCAGCCTCCAATCCTCAGGAACTAATCCAGAATCTAAGGAGTTTTGAAAAATTATCACTAATGCATCCATTATTTCTTGGGCTACTTCCTTAAGCACTCTGGGATGCAGACCACCTGGCCCTGGGGATTCATCTGCCTTTAATCCCTTCAATTGACCTAACACCACTTTCCTACTAACATGCATTTCCCTCAGTTCCTCCATCTCACTGGACTCTCGGTCCCTTACAATTTTCAGAAGATTATTTTTGTCCTCCTTAGTGAAGACAGAACCAAAGTAGTTATCCAATTGGTCTGCCACGTCTTTGTTCCCTATGATCAATTCACCTGTTTCTGACTGTAAGGGACCTACATTTGGCTTGACCAATCTTTTTCTTTTCACATATCTATAAAAGCTTTTACAGTCAGTTTTTATGTTCCCTGCCAGCTTTCTCTCATAATCTTTGTTCCCTTTTCTAATTAAGCCCTTTGTCCTCCTCTGCTGGTCTCTGAATTTATCCCAGTACTCAGGTGTGCCACTTGTTTCTGCTAATTTATATGTTTCTTCTTTGGACTTGATACTATCCCTAATTTACCTTGTCAGCCACGGGTGTACTACCTTCCCTGGTTTATTCTTTTGCCAAACTGGGATGAACAATTGTTGTAGTTCATCCATGTGATCTTTAAATGCTTGCCATTGCATATCCACTGTCAACCCTTTAAGCATCATTTGCCAGTCTATCTTAGCTAATTCACGTCTCATACCTTCACAGTTACCCTTCTTTAAGTTCAGAACCTTTGTTTCTGAATTAACTATGTCACTCTCCATCTTAATGAAGAATTCCACCATATTATGGTCACTCTTACCCAAGGGGCATCGCATGACAAGATTGCTAACTAACCCTTCCTCATTGCTCAATACCCAATCGAGAATGGCCTGCTCTCTAGTTGGTTCCTCGACATGTTGGTTCAGAAAACCATCCCGCATACATTCCAAGAAATCCTCTTCCTCAGCACCCTTACCAATTTGGTTCACCCAATCTATATGTAGATTGAAGACAGTCACAAGATACCAACGGGGTATGTAACACCTCCCTCCAAAAACAAAGGATAATTTTGGTCTGTTATGAAAAAAATTTTAACAACTATTTCCAAAAAAAAAACAAATGTATAAAATCTACAACATACACAATATATACAGAATTATCGTACAGCACCTTACAAACCAATATACAGTAGTAGTGTTACAAATGTTAAAATTACATTGTATATTCAACATCTAGATAGACAGTCAGCAATTACATTATCTTTGCCTTTAATGAATTATCAAAATATTATACTCATGTAACATCAAACTCCAATTTAGTAACCTTCTATTTTTGTTTTTCACCTTACTCAAAAACACTAAAGGATTATGATCGGTGTAAACTGTGAGTGGTTTCTGAGTTGCACGAACATACACATCAAAATGTTGTAAAGCCAAAACAAGGGATAATAATTCCTTTTCTACAGTTGAATAGTTTTTTGATGCTAATTAAATCTCTTAGAGAAGTAAGCTACTGGATGATCAACCTTGTCAGCCTCATTTCTTTGAAGTAATACTGGTCCTGCAGCCTCATCGCTAATAAAAATGGTTTATCAAAGTCGGGTGCCCTGAACACAGGTTGATGACGTAGCATAATTTTCAATTTCTCAAATGCCTTCTGACAAAGCACTGTCCAAACAAACTTTTCATTTTTCTTCAAGAGGTTAGTTAGTGGAAGAGAAATGTCAGCAACAATCTTACAACATTTTTAGTAATATCCTACCATTCCCAAGAATCCTCTGAGAGTGTTTACCAGTTGGAGTGGGTACCTCTAAAATTGCCTGGATTTTTGCCTAAACAGGAGCTAATTTACCCTGACTCACATCGTAGCTAAGGTAAGTCACAGTGGCATGACCAAATTCACTTTTAGCTAAGTTAGTAGTTAAGTTAGCTTTTGAAGGCCTTTCAAATAGTTTCTCCACCACAGTAATATGTGCTTCCCAAGTATCATTTCCTGTAACTAAATCTTCAATATAGGCATCTATATCTTTTAACCCATGAATCACAGAATTGATCATCCACTAGAAAGTACCTAGGGAATTCTTCATCCCAAAAGGAAGAACATTATATTCATGTAACCCAGATGGAGTTACAAATGCAGAAATCTCTCTACCTCTATCCATTAATGGAACACACCAATACCCTTTCAACAAATCAATCTTTGTAAGGAACTTTGCTTGTCCGACTTTGTCCTCAGAATCATCCACTCTAGGAACTGGATGTGCATCTGTTCTTGTTACAGCATTCACCTTCACTGTAATCAATACAAAACGGAACACTACCGTCTGACCTAAGCACCATAACACAAGGTGAATTCCAATTCGAATTGGAAGGTCTAATAATATTATTCTCTAATATATATTAAATTTCTTGCTAAGCAAGTTCACGTATTTCCATGTTCATCCGATATGGATGTTGCTTTATGGGTTTGGCATCTCCAACATCTACATCATGTGAAGCTATTATGGTTCTTTTTGGAACGTCTGGAAATAAATCCCTACATTTCAAAAGTAACTGCTTCATCTGCTGCTTCTGCTCTGCCTGTAAATGAGCTAAATTCTCATCAATATTTCCCAGAATAGTTGACTTTGGTAATCTGGCAGAAATAATATTAGGTTTAAAATGTGTTTCAGAAGAATCATCCAATAAGTTCCCTGTGGGATCAGTCTCATTATTATTAACCACAACAGTCATAGTAGCGGACTGTTTCTCATAATAAGGTTTTGCCATATCTATATGACAAAGCTGTGTTGACTTTTTTTCGATCTGGAGTTGTTAGTCACATAATCCACATCATTAACTTTAAATATAACTTCATAAGGACCATGAAATTTAGTTTGTAAAGGGTTCGTTTGCACCGGTAAAAGGACCAAAACCTTGTCTCCAGGCTCAAATTAACTTACTCCAGCTTCCTTATCATACCAGGTTTTCATTTTCTCCTGAACTGATATTAGATTTTCCCTGGCTAAACTACAAGCTTTATGCAATCTATCCTTAAATTTCAAAACATAATCCAGCAAATTAGTATGTACCTCTTTATTAATCCATTGTTCTTTTAATAAGGCCAAAGGTCCTCTAACTCTATGTGCAAACACAAGTTCAAAATGACTGAAACCTAAAGAATCCTGCACTGACTTCTGTACTGCAAATAAAAGTAACTATATGCCCTCATTCGAATCCGTTTTGTTTTCCTCACAATACGTCCTAATCATGGTTCTGAGGGTAGAATGAAACTTCTCCAAAGTTCCTTGCAATTCTGGATGGTATGCAGACGAGGTAATCTGTTTAGCTCCCAGTTTATAAACTATCTGCTGGAACAATCCAAACATAAAATTACTACCTTGATCAGATAGGCAACCCAGAATAAGTAAAAAATTTTATAAGACCCCTTATTACAGTTTTAGCCTTTATATTCCTGAGTGGTAAGCCTCTGGAAACCTAAACACTCTGCACATGGTGGTCAGCAAATATTGACGGCCAGTTTTAGTTTTCTGACAATGGGCCTACACAATCTACAATAATTTTGGAAAACCGTTCATCAAGTGCAAGAATAGGTTACAGTCGGGCCACTGGAGTAACTTGATTAGGTTTGCCCACAATCTGACAAGTATGACAAGTTCAGCAAAATGTCGCCACATTTTTTTTCTCAAACCAGGCCAGTAAAAATGTTTAAAAACCTTGTTCACAGTTTTCATCACATCTTGATGTCCACCCAAGGGCATACTATGAGCGAATGTTAAAATCTCATTCCCATAAACTTTAGGAACTACTACCTGGTGAAAAACCTTCCATTCCTCAAATGCAGGAATTGTGGGTGATCTCCACTTCCTCATTAATACTCCCTTCTCAAAATAATATCCTACTGGCACCTTCACAATTTCACTATCTGGAAGAGTTTTTTCCTTTAATGTGATAATCTCAGGGTTTGTACTCTGCTCTGCTGTCATCTCCTTCTGAGACAGACACAAATCTTCATGGTCAGACTTACTACAAAGATCTTGAAGGTAAACAATGAAGGTAAGAAAGTTTCTGACACAACCTAGAATTCAAATCCCGAGTTGAACGGTTATGGGTAGCAGACCAGTCTTCCTCATCCATCTTTTCAGCCATAGTTTGGGTTACAACACAAGAGGAATCCATGTTAGAACCTATCTTTAGTTCATCAGTGATGGGCTTAATCGTCAAATGCACTTCAGGAAAAACTTATCCATCTGGTAAGTCATTCCCTAACAATAGAGACACATCATTCACGGGTAAACTGGGTCGTACTCCTACTTTAACGGATCCTGTAACTAACCCTGACATAAATTCACTCTATGCAAATGTACAGCCATAAGGGCACTCCCAACACCTCTTGTATAGTTTGCCTCACTGGTTTCAGACTCTTCATTAAACTTCAATACACTGTCTAACATCAGTGATTGAGAAGCTCCAGGATTCCTAAGGCTTTTTCTTGGCACCGGAGTGGATCCCTCTTACAAGGATACAAATCCTTCGGTTATAAAAAGATCATATCCTCTATTAACTTGGTCAGACACTGACAAAGCTTCATTTGTATTTATTGAAGCCTGTGGATTTACAGGTTGTTCAATAAGTTGCACACAAGCATCTGTGACTGCCTCCTTCTCCTTCTTCTTCGGTCAGAAACTTAGCTATTACGTGACCAGGTTTCTTGCAATAATTACAAATAGGACCAACCCGTCTTTCCTTCATAGGTTTTCTTTCATCCTTACCTTTCACGCTAACTTCTGATTTAATTTTTGGTTTACCTTGTGTCTCTGTGCTATTTTTCCTTTTAAAAGTTCTACCTTGAAGAAATTTACTCTGATGGATTAAAGCATACTCATCAGCTAATTTAGCAGACTCCTGCAATGTAGCAGTGTCCCTGTCATTAAAGTACGTTCTTGCTTCAACAGGAATGCCTCTTTTAAATTCCTCCATTAAAATCAACTCGTTTAATTTATTATACTCTCCATTTACATTTTTGGAGGAAATCCATCGTTCAAAACACATAGGTTTATCACAGGCAAATTCCACGGAAGATTTTTCGACAGATTTCTTCAAATTTCTAAATCTTTCTCTATAAGCTTCTGGAACCAGTTCATACACTTTCAGTATATTTCACAATATCATAATCAAGTGCTTGCTCAGCAGTTAAAGGTGTATAAACTTGTTGTGTCTTGCCTTTAATTGTACTTTGTAACATCACTGGCAATTTCTATTTTGGCCACTCTGAAATCAGAGCAACGATTTCAAAATGTTGCTCTATATTTATCTCCTTCTGTTTCATTAAAATAGGGGAGCCAACATAACTTCCCGACTAGCAACAAACTCTTTCCTAGAACCAGAGGACTGATTCTTGGATTTTAATTTCTCCCTCGCTAGCTCAAGCTCCCTCTTTTTATCTGCTTCTCTAGCTTCAAATTCCTTCTGTTTATTTGCAGCTTCTAACCGACTTCATTCCCAATCAGCTTCTAATTGCTTTAACTTTATTTTCTTCGATATGCAACTGCATCTCTAGATTACTTATTGGAACATGTCTAAAACTTCTTCATCAAAATCACCCCACACTTTATAGTATGCCGCGATTTTCTCTGAATTACTGGCTTTGTTGTAACCTTTGTTTTTTTTGTAATTTATTTTTTTATTGAAGTTCATCATCAAACAAACATTTCCATAAGACGTATTTCAGACATTGTACATATATATCATATAATCATATATATCACAAATCTCCACATAGTATTTATCTGAGGGATACACTTACAGAAAAGAGTGCAAAGAAAAATCAAGCAGAAGGAAAAAACTATGTACAAGTCGGGAGTGATCTTTTTTTTTACAACAGATTCATTGATTTCTGAGAATAAAATCAGGCCTATGAGGCATTATGTAGTTAACCCATTTTTCCCAGTATGAATCAAATTGTTCCAGTTTATGATTAATAGATGCTGTTATCTTCTCCATGTTGTAAATGTCCATTGTAATTTCCATCCATGTATTCAAAGTTGGGCTCTCCTGTGATAACCATTTCCTAGTAAGAGTCTTTTTACCAGCCACCAACAGTATATTCATTAAATATTTATCTCTTTTCAACCATTCTTGAGGTATATATCCAAAATATATGGTCTTACTCTCTCAGGGTATTTCACATATAAAGATGTCTTGTAGGGCATTGTGTATCCCCCTCCAATAGTTTTTGATAAAAGGGAAGTCCCAAAAAAATATGCTAATGAGTTGCATTTTGATTTCCACAATTTCTCCAGCAAACAGGGAGGTTACTATAATAATGGGATTATTATAATATCTCAACGAATATTATAATATCTCAACGAATATATTATAATATTATAATATCTCAACAATTATTATAATATCTCAACGATTATTATAATATCTCAACAAATGATTGCATTTGTTACATTAATGGCTAGAAGATCTATTTTATTGAATTGGAATGAAATTAATCCCCCAACTGTATTTCAGTGGTTTTCTCAAACTATCTCTTGTTTGAGTTCAGAAAAAATTAGAAGCGTGGTTTTTGATTACTCAGTTAAATTTGAAGAAACTTGGAGACCATTTATTCAACATTTTCATATGAGTTAAATTGTCTTTTCCTAAACCTTACTTTTATTATCCTTAATTTTTTGGATGGAGGTTCGGAATTATTGGCACTACTGTATGTATTTAACATTATATATTGGCCCATGTTGGTTAGTTGTTTCTTTTTCTCTTTTTTTTTGGGGGGGGGGTTCTTTTTTTTCCTTTTTTTGTCTCTTTTACATAAATACTGTGAGTTTGGGAGGCCTTATATATTGATTATCATATATCTGCTTGTCTATTTTATTAATTATGTAATCTCAAACGCTTTGTATTCATATTTCATCTATGTTTTTCTTAAAATTAATAAAAAGATATAAAAAAAGAATAATGGGATTTCTGAGAAGGTGTAATAAAATATCTTATCAAGTTTTTCCATTCAAGCTCCCTCCATTTCTGTGAACTGGTACACTTCCATTGATACCACCATATTATTGTCTATTCTTCCTCAGATATAATTATCCTTCCTTCCTTCTCCCATTTTGTTTTAATGTATGAAGAATGTGTTTTAAGATTTGACAACTCTTTATACATGCTTGAAATGATTCTGCTACCATTATCTGAATTATATGCTTTTCTAAAGAGCTCTATCAAACATTTACTTGCCTTGGTTACATTTTTAAGCGTCTTACTAACATATTTTAACATCTGTAAATACCGATAAAAATCTTGATTTTCTATTAAGTGTTTCCCTTTAAGCATTTCAAAACTGAACAGTGTTCCTTCTTTCATTATGTTGCAAAGAACTGTTATTCCTTTAGCGGTCCAGTCCTTAAATCTAGCATCCAATTCATTTGGCGTAAAGTCCGAGTCATATACACACCATTTAAGAATTGCAATATCTCCCTCAGGATTATATTCTTTTATAATAGTTTTCCATATTTTAAGACTCAATTTCACCCATGGGTTATCAATAGTATTTATGTACCTTTGCAGGTTGTTATCAGCCAAAATTGCCTGTATGGAGATGGGAAGTACCCGCTCCTGAATGTTTTTCCATTGAGCGTCATACCATGGGTTGCACCAACATATCACAGCTCTCAACTGTGCTGCAAAATAATAAACTCTAAGAGAAGGTAGGCCCCATCCCCCCCCCCCTTTTCCTTTGCAAAGTTTTGAGACGAACTCTAGGCCTTTTACCCTGCCAAATATAGACAATAGACAATAGGTGCAGAAGTAGACCATTCGGCCCCTCGAGTCTGCACCGCCATTCTGAGATCATGGCTGATCATTCACTATCAATACCCAGTCCCTCACTGCCTTGTCCCCATATCCCTTGATTCCCCTATCCATCAGATATCTATCCAGCTCCTTCTTGAAAGCATCCAGAGAATTGGCCTCCACCGTCTTCTGAGGCAGTGCATTCCACACCTCCACAACTCTTTGGGAGAAGAAGCTCTTCCTCAACTCTGTTTTAAATAACTGACCTCTTATTCTCAATCCATGCCCTCTGGTACTGGACTCTCCCAACATCTGGAACATATTTCCTGCCTCAATCCTATCAAATCCTTTAATTATCTTAAACGTTTCAATCAGATCCCCTCTCAATCTCCTCTATTCCAGCGTGTACAAGCCCAATCTCTCCAATCTCTCTGCATAAGACAGCCCTGCCATTCCAGGAATCAACCTAGTGAATATACGCTGCACTTCCTCAATTGCCAGAATGTCCTTCCTTAAACCTGGAGACCAAAACTGTACACAATATTCCAGGTGCAGTCTCACCAGGGCCCTGTACAAATGCAAAAGGACATCCTTGCTCTTGTACTCAATTCCCCTTGTAACAAAGGCCAACATTCCATTTGCCCTCTTCACTGCCTGTTGCACTTGCTCATTCACCTTCATTGACTGGTGAACTAGGACTCCTAGGTCTCTTTGCATTTCTCCCTTACCTAACTCTACACCATTCAGACAATACTCTGCCCTCTTGTTCCTGCTTCCAAAGTGGATAACTTCACATTTATTCACATTGAATGACAACTGCCAAGTATCTGCCCACTCACTCAGCCTATCCAAATCTCCCTGTATTCTCCTAACGTCCTCTTCGCATGTCACACTGCCACCCAGTTTAGTATCGTCAGCAAATTTGCTGATATAGTTTTCAATGCCCTCATCTAAATCGTTGACATAAATCGTAAAGAGCTGTGGTCCCAATACAGAGCCCTGTGGTACCAAACTAGTCACCTCCAGCCAGTCCGAGAAACACCCATTCACTGCTACCCTTTGCTTTCTATCTGCCAACCAGTTTTCTATCCATGTTGAAACCCTGCCCCCAATGCCATGAGCTCTGATTTTACTCACCAATCTCCTATGTGGCACCTTATCGAATGCCTTCTGAAAATCTAGGTACACAACATCCACTGGCTTACCCTCGTCTAACGTCCTTGTTACACCCTCAAAAAACTCCAACAGATTAGTCAAGCATGATTTGCCCTTGGTAAATCCATGCTGGCTCGGCCTAATCCTATTTCTGCCATCAAGATGTGCCACTATTTCGTCCTTAATAATGGACTCAAGCATCTTCCCCACGACTGACGTTAGGCTAACAGGGCGATAGTTCTCCGTTTTCTCCTTCCCTCCCTTCTTGAAAAGTGGGATAACATTAGTCACTCTCCAATCTTCAGGAACTGATCCTGAATCTAAGGAACATTGGAAAATGATTACCAATGCATCCGCAATTTCCTGAGCCACCTCTTTTAGAACCCTCAGATGCAGACCATTTGGACCCGGGGATTTATTAGCCTTCAGTCCTACCAGTCTACTCATCACAGTTTCTTTCCTAATGTCAATCTGTCTCAATTCCTCTGATATCTTATGACCCTGGCCCATCCATACATCTGGGAGATTCCTTGTCTCCTCCCTGGTGAAGACAGATCTAAAGTACGCATTAAATTCTGTTGCCATTTCCCTGTTTCCCATAACAATTTCTCCCAATTCATTCTTCAAGGGGCCAACATTGTTCTTAACTATCTTCTTTCTCTTCACATAGCTAAAAAAGCTTTTGCTATCCCCTTTTATATTCCTGGCTAGACTGAGCTCATACCTGATTTTTTCTCTCTGTATTGCTTTTTTAGTTAAGATCTGCTGCTCCTTAAAACTTTCCCAATCATCTGTATTCCCACTCATCTTAGCCCTGTCATACTTCTTTTCCTTTAATGCTATACATCTCTGACTTCCTTTGTCAACCACTGTGGCCCCTTCCCCCTCTTTGAATCCTTCCTTCTCATAGGAATGAACTGCTTTTGCATCTTTTGTATTATCCCCAAGAATATCTGCCACTGCTGATCCACTGTCTTTCCTGCCAGGGCATCCGCCCATTTAACTTTGGCCAGCTCTTCCCTCATGGCTCTGTAGTCTCCTTTAGTTAATTGCAACACTGACACCTCTGATCTGCCCTTATCCCTCTCAAATTGTAGATAAAAACTTATCATGTTATGATCACTACTTCCTAATGGCTCCTTTACTTCAAGATCACTTATCAATTCCTGTTCATTACACATCACCAAGTCCAAAATAGCCTCGTTCCTGGTTAGCCCAAGCACAAGCTGTTCCAAAAATACATCCCTTAGACACTCCACAAACTCCCTACCCTGGGGTCCAGCACCTACCTGATTCTCCCAGTTCACCTGCATGTTGAAATCTCCCATAACGACTGCATTACCTTTAGCACATGCCAATGTTAACTCCCTAATCAACTTGTACCCAATATCCACGCTACTGTTTGGGGGCCTGTACACAACACCCATTAGGGTCTTTTTACCCTTACTGTTCCTCAGCTCAATCCACACAGACTCTACTTCCCCTGTTCCCAAGTCACCTCTTGCTAAGGACTGAATCTCATTCCTCACCAACAGGGCCACCCCACCCCCTCTTCCCATAATTCTGTCTCTACGATAGCACGTATACCCTGGTACACTCAATTCCCAGGCCTGATCCCCTTGCAGCCATGTCTCCATTATCCGAACAATATCGTAGTTCCCCATTTTCATCTGAGCTTCAAGCTCATCTGTCTTATTTCTGACACTACGCGCATTCAAGTATAGAATTCTTAGCCCATTCCTCCTCTCTTTGCTTAAAACACTGTCTACTGTACCTAACCCAGCTCCTTGAACTTCCATCGGGCTAATTGCACCTTGAATTTTGATGACCTTCTCAAGATCACCCAAACCTTCTACACATTTAACCCCATGCTCCTTCTGGATCTGGATCCCTGCCCCCTGCACATCTAGTTTAAACCCCCCCCCCCCACCCCCGAGCAGCACTGGCAAACACTCCTGCAAGAATGTTAGTACCCCTCCGGTTCAGGTGTAGACCGTCCCTTCGAAACAGATCCCAATGTCCCTGGAACAAAGACCAATTATCCAAAAACCTGAACCCTTCCTTCCTGCACCATGCTCTCAGCCTCGTATTAATGTGCATAATCATTCTATTCTTCGCCTCACTCGCACGTGGCACAGGTAGCAATCCCGAGATTGTCACCCTGGAGGTCCTGCCTTTCAGCTTCACTCCTAACTCCATGAACTCTCTAAGCAAGACCCCCTCACTCACCTTACCTACATCGTTGGTCCCTACGTGGACCACTACATCTGGGTTCATGCCCTCATTCTCAAGAATAGCCTGCACCCGATCTGAGATGTCCCAGACCCTGGCACCAGGGAGGCAACATACCATCCGAGACTCCCAATCTGCCCCATAAAATCTCCTATCTGCCCCCCCTAACTATAGAATCCCCTAAAACTATCGCTCTCTTCTCTTCCCTCCTCCCCTTTCTAGTTGAGGGTTCAACCTCTGTGCCAGAGGCAGGACCACTACAACTCATTCCTGGTAGGTCATCCCCATCAACAGTATCCAGTACGGTATACTTATTGTTAATGGGAATGGCCGCAGGGATGCTCTGCTCTCTCTGCCTGCTCCCCCTGCCTCTCTGGACCGTCACCCATCTGCCTACTTCTTGGTTTTTTTGGTGTGACTACCTCCTGATAACTCCTATCTATCTCTGCCTCTGCCTCCCGAATGATCCGTAGTTCATCCAGCTCCAGCTCCAACTCCCGAACTCGGGCTGATAGGAGCTGCAGCTGGACACACCTCTTGCAGGTGTGGTCATCAGGGACAACTGTGTTGACCCTGACTTCCCACATACTGCATACGGAGCACACCACTGCTCTGACTGTCTCCCCCATACCTGAACTGAATTAATAGAATAAGTCTAAAAAGCACCTAGCAACCTTACCTTCTTCCCCTCAGCGAGCAATCACACAGGCTTACTGAAGTCCCCTTACGCCGAAGCCCACTTAGCCAAAGCCCAGGACTCTGCTTCCACGGACTCCGCAGCCCGCTCTGAAAAGAAGTCCTGCCTTTTAAAGTGCGCGCTCGACGCTGACGTCACTCGCGCCTGCGCAGTTCCCCCTCCTCCACAGGTATTGACCAGGTTGGCTTCAATCCTACCTACACGGTCGAATTCTCTGAGCTCCCAGCTGAATCACAAGCTGTAACTTGCTCCCGATTCAAATGACCTTGATAGCATCTTGTTCAATTCATTGAATTGATTTTGATTAATCTCTATTGGTAGGGTCTGAAAGAGATATAATAGTCTGGGCAATATATTCATTTTAATGGACTCAGTCCTTCAACTGAGACTGAAAAAAGGAATCAGGTTCCATCTTGACACACCTTCCTTAATTTTTTATATAAAGGCTGATAATTACATTCTGATAATTTTGCCAAATCTTTTGGCATAATGATGCCCAAATATTTGAAAGGCTCCGTGTGCTATACCCAAGGGTATTGACTTTCAATTTCTCTTGGTGGACTATAGTAATATGAAAGTAATTGGGTTTTATCTGTGTTGATCTTGTATCCTGATAATTGATCATATTGTACAAAGGATTGATTCAATTTAGGTAAAGAGTATGTTGGTTGCCCTAGGTAGATCAAAATGTCATCCGCATAACAAGCTGATTTATGCTCTGTCCCTTTAATAGTAATTCCTCTGATATCTTCATTTTCTGTGATCTATTGAGCTAATGGTTCCAGATATAATGCAAAGAGTAGTGGTGACCATGCACAACCTGTATCGTGCCCCTTTCCAGGGTAAGTCTATTTGATAAATATCCATTGATATTAATCCTAGCAGTAGGATTGTCATATAATGTCTGTATAGTTTTAATAATTGTGTCTTGGAAACCAAATCTATGTAAAACTCTGTAAAGAATACTCCAATTAGCCGAATCAAATGCTGTTTCAGCATCCACGCTCATCACTATTGCTTCAATTTTACTTTTTTGTATATGATCCATAATATGAAGTGTCCTTCATATATTGTCTTGTGTCTGGCGTTGTCGTATAAAACTTGTCTGATCGTTACGTATATGTATGGGTAGAAACTCCTCTAATCGTTTGGCCATGATGGAGGTAAATAATCTATAATCTACATTAAGAGCAGATATTGGTCTAAGTAACCCGCATTCCATTTTATCCTTACCTTCTTTCGATATAGCTGAGATTATCGCTTCCTTCCAACTGGGTGGCATTTGTGCCTTTTTTAGAGCCCAGTTCAGTATGGGGAGTAAAACAGGAATTAACTCATTTTTAAATTCTTTGTACCACTATGTCATATGTCCATCTGATCCTGGTGACTTGCTTAAATTAAGGCCACTAATTGCAGTTTTTAATTCAACTTCAGTTATGTCAGCAGTCATCGTTCTATTTTGTTCTTCACTTAAAGTGGGTAAGTCTAGAGAATTCAAGAAGGTGTGAATTTGGATTATGCTTCCCCCTGGAACTATGGAATATAGAGTTTTGTAAAACAATTCAAAAGCTTCTTGGATTTCACTTAGCTTATTTTTTATCATTTTCATTCTTGGGTCTCTAATTCTGTGAATTGCATTTTCTGCTATCTTTTTTTTCAGTTTCGAAGCCAGTATTTTCACTGATTTCGATCCATTTTCATAATGTGTCTGTTTCAGACACATTAAGTTTTTCCTGATTTCTTACGTAGCCAAACTATTTATTTCATTCCTAATTCTTTTAATTTCCCCTAATGTTATCTGTGCCAAATTCACTTTGTGTTTTTCTCTAGTTCCTTCAGTCTATTTTGTAATTACTCTAATGTTTTATTCCTTTTTTTTTCTTATATGAAGATATCGCTATAATTTTCCCTCTTAAGACCACCTTCAGAGTATCCCATAAAATGGGAGGTGAAACATCTCCATTATCATTAAATTCTAAGTAGAGACCAATTTCTTTTTTCATTTGTTATTAAAGTGCAGATCATTGAGTAGACTTGAATTTAGTTTCCAAACAGTATTTTTTGGTTGTAGGTCAAAATCAACAGATAAATATACAGGTGCATGGTCACTTGCATCTATTGTCCCAATTCTACAGGTGTTTATTTTGTCTTTGTCTTTTCCAACTGTTATGAAACGGTCTATTTATGTATATACAGAATGGGGAACAAAATAATGAGTGTAATCACTTCTGTCGAGGAAAAGGTCCCTCCATATATTAATTAAACCAACATCCTCAAAAAGAGTATTAACTTTCTTATGTAAAGATTCTATTTCATAGGTTTTTCTATTGGAAGAGTCTAAGTTTGGTTGTAATTGTAAATTTAAATCTCCCCCACATATCAGGAGACCTTTTGTTTCTGTTACCATAATATCAGTAATTTTCTGAAAGACACCAATATCACTTCCTGGGGGTGCGTATATATTCAATGGAGTAACTAAATTTCCATCTATATTCCCCCTCACCAGAATATATCTGCCCTCTTTATCGCCCATTTCGAATACTTGTTCAACATTTAGCTTACTTCAGGTAAGAATAGCAACTCCTGATTTCTATGAGGAGAAAAACAGATTAGTGAAGCCCATTCTCTTTAGTTTTTTATGCTCATTATCACTTAAATGAGTTTCCTGTAAATATACGACATGGGCTTGTTCCTTTTCCATTTTGGATAAAATTCTCTTACGTTTGATTGGATTTAATAGCCCATTAACATTAAAGGAAATGAATTTTACCTTGTCCTTAGCCATCTGTATTTATCTGTCAATGTATCACTGAAACTAGAATCAAACTTAATCGATCTACTCCCTGAAGAAATAAGAACCAAGAAAAGCAAATAATAACAAACGAACGTGTGATTCCAAGGCTGAGGTCTCTAGTAGATGACCCTGCGTTGAGCTAGAGCAAATTTCTAGCTGTTGGGGATAATCCCTCCTACTTGTGAGTTGAGGGCCCCCATTGCAGTATTCATAAAACTGTGAACGTATTCAGTGAACAAATCCGTTACATAGAAAAGATTTTCCTTTGTACTCCTAATATATATATTTATATACATACATATATTACAAATATACACATATATGCACACACACAGATATATATATATTCTCATATACATATACATATTCTCATTTTGGTGGGGGAAAAGGAGTAAGTGAGCAAATAAAGAATAACAACTAAGTAATATAAAATCCCCATTATAATAAGTATTTCTCGAGATAGGTGTATCACCATCTACTTTTGCTTCCATTTAGCTACTCGACATTTTTAAAGTTAGCCAAACCTTATGGCTCTTTTGAAGGGGGTGAGGACTGTCTTTGGGAAACTCCTGGTCTCTTCCTGATATATTTCTCTCATCCTCCTCCGGTCTCCTGCCTTCTCAATTCTCGCACTGTTTCCCAAGCGGAGCAGGATAATTCTTCAGTCAGGCTTCCCCTAATATTGGTCACGCTGACGGGCAACCCTCTGGCCTTCATGTCTGTAGCCACTTCTTCTACTGTCTGGTACAACCGCGTTTCGTCATCATAAAACACTTAAAGTTTAGCAGGGTATGAAGTTTGAAATCTAATCTTTTTTTTTCTTTAGTACTCGCTTTACTTCAGAGTATTCTTTGTGTTTCTGCAGGACCTCACGGCAGGGGGTAATCTTGGTTGAAATATATTAATTTATCGTCTAAAAACACTCTCTTCTTACCCCAGGCCCTTCGTAGAATCTCCGCCTTGGTGCTGTACCAAAGGAATTTTATTATTATTGAGCGTGGATTTCTATCCTGGGTAGGCTTTTCGGGACGAGCGCGCGGTGGGCTCTTTCGACTTCCAGCTCCATAGCCGAGGGAAGATACAGCGCGTCCCGCAGTAACTTTCCGACAAACTCCGTTATAGACAAGCCCTCCGCTCCTTCAGGGACGTTGTAGATTCCGATATTTTTACGCCATGATCTTCCCTCCAGGTCAAGCAGTTTACCTTCTTGGTGATTTAATATTTTCATTGTCTTACTCAGTATCTGTCCCACATTTTGAACGCGACCTTCCACCTTCTCAATTCGAGTCTCTGCCACCGCTATTTTTTGATTGACGCTGGCGAGCTCTGACTTAATATCACGAAGCTGCTGCTCTATTTCTTTCCAGATTTCGATCATATTCGCCACTTCGCCTGAACGAGGCCCAGCGTCCGCCTCGCTAACACGCGGTCGGGTCGGAGAGCTGCTCGCTGCACTCCTCTCAGCCGCCGGCTCTGCAGTGTCGCTTTTTTCTATTTCCATTCCTTTTCCCCATTCCTGCCCCTCTTTTCAGTTCCAATATTTTTCGAAAGATACTGTATTTGATGGGTTAACGGGGCTTAATACGTGTTTTTACGGAGGTGCTAGTGACTTAAGCGGACATTCTCGACGATGACGTCACTGGAAACCCTGCTGTAACCTTTGTAATTCCTTTAAGGTCCAACCTTCTAGCAATGTCGGATACATCACCCTTTTTCACCTTCGCTAATTACTCCGGGTCAGGCAATGCCAGAAAGTCGTCAGTATTCATTATTGCCAAATACCACCCACAAACCAATCAAATAAAAGAATCGGGTATTTCCCTTTTCCAAATTAGTTTGGTAATTAAACAAACACTGAAACTCAAAATCAGAACATATCACAGACGAGCCCCCAATTTTATGTTATCTGACCAGCAACAATGAATATAGAATTGAGTCAGGTTTTATTGTTACGTACCCCGTAACTGGGTGTCAGACCAACAAAGATAGAAATATCCATTGGAGTCTGGTAGTACTAGCTTCAAAAGTGTTTATTAGTAAAATAAGCAAAACAATATCAATAATGCAAATATACATATAACAGAGGCTAGCAATAATAGACCTAAAAGTGTAGGAATAATAATAAGCAATAATAAAAAAAGCTCTATCGATGTCTAGGGGTAAACGAATTGTCATAGAAGAGTATAAAGTTCAGTTCAGTTCATGAGTGCTAAGGTAGTCATGGTTGTTGTGTTGTAATCGTTGGAGAGAGAGAGAGAGAGAGAGAGAGAGAGAGAGAGAGAGAGAGAGAGAGAGAGAGAGCAAGAGATTAGCCAACTGCAGCAGGCAAACCTTCTATTGCTTTCATAATCCGTCGTGTCGTTGTGGCCATTCAGTTATAACCCCTCCGTCCTTCAGCCAGACCGTTCTTCTGTGGTGGACTCGTCATTCTGGCATGAGTGGACACACACAGAAGTCCCCACCGGCCCTGCTGCAACACTGTGAGCTTTATTGACCAATCGCCTGATTCAGTCTCCGAAACCCCCACCTTTCTTGTGGGTTCACAACACTCAGTCAGTGTCCACTGGTGTGTCCGAAGGTGTGTCTCCAAACCTGTCTTTTATCCCTACTAACGGGATCTCAACTATCCATCAACACTGAATGACTGTGTCCATCAAATCAGGCCACACCTGTTGTCTCCTGAGGAATGTTAACGAGCAAAGTAAAGTCCTTGTAGTGAAAGGTAAATAATCCAGGAAGAATCAAAATACAATAAATCAACAGTCTCTCTCTCCCTCTTACCTATAGCAAATGTTCGTGCCTGTGTTTCGTCTCTCTCTCTCTCATGAGCAGCATAGCAACAGCAATAGTTCATGGTTCTCGGGGGGGGGGGTTAACTCTGCACCCCATTGTCCATCAGGTCTGTTCATCACTCATAACATTATAAACAAACATAAACATTTATTAGGCTCTGCTAAACAAAACTGTAAAGCAAACGAACGACTAACTTAAGCGGAAGTTAACTGCTGTACGGTAACTTACCAAACAGACAAACTCTGGATTAGTTATTAAAGTGTTAAATTCGAAGACAGTCTTAAAGTGGTAAATTCGGAAACCTAAATGATTGATACAGTCAAGAAGGAGAGACTTTACTGCCACAACAATTTCGCCGAAGAAAATGACGAATCTGCTGTTCACAGTCGAGAGATGCCTTGACCAAAGGATTCACAATGAAGGAAATAAAACGGCTTAAAGGCACTGACCTTTCTCTGCTGGAAAGTGAACACTGCACAAACCTTCCTGACCTGATCTTGCAGGAGTTATCTTAGACGCAGATCACTCTTCCTGAACAGAGATTCAATTAGGTCGATCCTTAATAAAACTGCCGAATGACACCAACTTTACTCAATCCTTCGGGTTCTCATACTTCGGTAAAGTCTTCACTCTCCAACTCGACTATAAAGATAAATCAAAGATGGGACAAACCAGAACCAGCAGCGATTGGCGAAACTGCCGGCACAGCAGTCTTTGCCCCTTATAATAGAAAGTAAATGAAACCCCGTCATGAGCCAAAAACGCAGGAAAGCTAAATAACGAACTACCCCGAACTAACTGCGTCACAGCAGGGGTTTCCCTTAATACCTATTGGAACATTACATCATGTGACCACAGACCGGCTGGAAAATTGCATCATGTGACCTCACACTGGCGGGAAAGTTGCATCACCGCATCATCGCAAGACAATTAATTCATGCTCACAAGATAATCAATTACATCATGATCACAAGACAGTCTCAAGATACTCACAAGGTGTGTAACAGGGGATACAGTTGATGTTTTCCCTTGACCGTGTCATCTCCTCTTTGTTGTGGCTCTCCTATCTGGTGAAGCGTGAGCTCATTGCATTGGGTTCCACTGGACTCTGTCAGTGGGAAGAGGGTTATGGTTTTGGATACTGTAAATCATCTTCTAGACATCAGTGTCAAACACAAGCGGGGAGGAGGACACCAGACTGAAATTTTAGCAATGCATTCTCTCTGAAATTGACTCTTGCTCTGTCCTTCTCTCTGTCCCAGTCCGGACAAACAGTGGGTGTTTTCTGTTGACCTCATTATATCCTTGTCTCATCAGCTCTGCCAAAGTTCAATTCCCACTCTGATGCGTCTAGAATTATTAGAGCTTTTGCTACAATTAAGGACAGTCAGAGGGGTGCGGACCGGGCAATTGGCTTTAATATTGATACTCTCTAATCACTTCAGAGAAGTTGACCTACTGCACTCTCTCCAGTGGAGGTGAGCTGGTGGCCGGGCAAGTGGAAAACACATGAACCGATCTCGGCGATGTGTAACACAGAGTGAAACAATGTGGAAGATGGCACATGGTTACCGGGCATGGGCGAAGATGAGGATATGGGATGAAAGCAGTTCAGTGCATTCTGATTAATCAGTCAGGGCGGCATGCTGACGTAGCAGTTAGTATAAAGCTTTATAGTATAGACTAACAGGGTTCAATTCCTGTTGCTCTTTGTAAGGAGTATGTATGTTCTCCCAGTGACCTTGTGGGTTTCGTCCGGTTTCCACCTATATTCCAAAAATGTATGGTTAGTGGGTTAATTGGTCGTATGATGTATAAAAGGGAGGTGTGAGATCGTTGAGTTGTATCATAAAGTACAGTCAAGCACGTTCTTTTCACAATTGCTAGGAAATATCAGACTATTCCAGTGGTGTTTAATACCGAGGCATTCTGAGGATTTACATAGGTATGGCTATGCAGTCCTAATTGTCTAACACAATTGTGCAGTGACTTTAGGATGATACGGATTCTCAATATTAGTATCGGGGCAATTTATATCCCGGTCATTTTCCATAGTCCTTCATTTCCTTCTTTAAATCCAGTATATCTCTGGTATTTTCACTTATTGCTTTCTTGGATGTTTTTGGAATTTCTATATTCGGATGGACACTATGGAAGTCAGTCCCAAAGAACAAGAAGCATTCTAAAGGGAAGATGACACAAACATAACTAACAAGAGAAGTTAAAGCCAACATAAAGACAAAGAAAGGGTATATAATACAGCAAAAATTGATGGGAAGTTCGAGGCTTTTGAGGAAACATGTTGAGGGATCAGCCAGAGTTAAGATGGCGTTAAAAGGCGATTCCTTTGCTTGCATATTTGGAAACAGCTCCACTTCCATCTTTAATACCTTCATTTTCCCTTTCAGGGTTCTTTTGAAGACACTAACCAGGGGTTACACGCTGACTTCGGTTCCTTGCGGGAATGGGACCGGTTCTCGGGGTTTCAGGACTGACTTTTGTGCTGCCAAGAGTTCCGGCTGGTATTTGGAAGCCTAAGATCTCAGTGCTCTGGCGATGGGCGGATCGAGGATTGGTGTCACGACAGGAGACCCATGTGTCATCGGGGTGTCGGAAAATCTACTGCTGTGGTTTCGAAGACCCGAGATCTTTGCGATCTTCAGACACAGAGCTCGAAAAAGGCGATGTGATGGACTTTTAACATCGTAAAGCAGCGAGTTGCTTGTTATGGGTCCCCGCTCGCCGGAAAAACGAAGACATCTCCCTTTCCCTGACGAGAGAGAGCGCCTGTGGTATGTCGAATGCTGGATGAAACGCGAAGTCTTTGGCTCAATTACAAGACTGTGTCTTTGCTGTTGCTTTGCTCATACTTGAGTGCTCGGTGACAGTGCGGATGTTTTTTTGCCGGTGGGGGGGGGGGACAGGGATTTTAGCTTGCTGCCGCTTACGCGCGGGAGGTGGGAGCTGGCGGTGGGGTGTTACGTTGGGGTTCTCGTGTTTAACTGCCGTTCATTCTTTGTGGCACTTTCCTGTTTCCGTATATGCTTGCGAAGAAAAAGCACTTCAGGATGTATATTGTACGCATTACTCCGACATTAAATTGGACCTTTGAACCTTTGACATTTGAAATATTGAAAGACCTAGACAGAGTGGATGTGCAGAGGATGTTGCCAGTGGTCAGCTAATCTAGGGCAAGGGAGCACAGACTCAGAGTACATGGACGTCTCTTTAGTGGTGAGGAGGATCTCTCCACCAGGCGCTCATGGCGTGTGGTTTGATTCGGCTTCTCTCCATTACCGTTATTTTTTAACCCATGATCACCCTTATTTAATCAATTTTTTTCTGCACTAGAAGATTTTTATTTTTGAAGTTTTTTCGAGCTTTGATTATGAATTTTTGAAGAAACGAGCAGAGAAATGAGTGCAAGATCTAAAGGGCTAGATCCAAAAAACGGGAAAGATGCCGACAAGAAGAAGAAGAGGTGAACCTAAGCGTACTGATTTAACTAATGATACAATATTGGAACTTCTAAATGCACAACCTATTGAACAACGCCAAAATATTAAAGAAGACTTTAAGGCACTCCAGGATTCTTTGGATGCGCTTGGTCACGAAGTTAAACAGCAACAAACCAAAATCACAGAACTACAGGACGAAGCTCGGAAGAGAGCTCAGAAAGTTGATTGCTTGGAACAAACTCTGTCTTCGACAGTTAAACAGTTGGAGAATTTTAAATCCAAGATTACTAATCTTAAAAATCGATCCAGAAGACAGAATCTACGTATAATCAGTCTCCCCAAAGACGTCGAGAAAGGGGACCCTTTAAAATTCTTTTCTCAACTTTTGAAGGATGCATTTACCTCTGAATTTCCAAACGACCCTCCATTATTTGACCGTGCCCACCGCTCCTTTCCTCGAAAACCAGTCCCCGGGTCCAGACCCCGAGCAGTGATTGTCCGGTTTCATTATGTGCATGTTAAAGAACATCACTCGTCGGCAAGGTATGATTACATTTCAAAACTATCAATTCCGTTTCGTGGAGGATTATAGCCCAGAAGTGATGAAGGCACGGTTGTCTTTCAAATCTCTGATGTCGGAATATTATGAAAAGGGTCTCAGACCAGCGCAATTGTACCCTGCGCGTCTCAGAACTCCCCCTTCGGAAGGACAACGCCGTATCTTCCTTTCTAAAAGTGCAGCTCAAAGTTTCTTGGATGAACACTGTCCATCTGCTTCGGACACTCCGCTTTAATTAATCTATGGTTTTGTAGTCCTGGCTCTGTACTTATCCGCCTTTTTTTAAAGCCTACATTTTGCCTATGAAGTTTGATCTTTATAAGTTTAAGATTTTCGTTTTTGGTTACTAGTGTAGTTATGCTTAACATTTTTACTACAGCTTTTTTTTATTGATGTACCCGTCCTTTTTCTCCTTTAAATTTTGCTAATATATTTTTAAATTATTTGATTTTTGACATTTTTACAAATGATTAGACGGTGGATTTTTATTATTTTGGAGGAATATCTCGTTTCTCTTTTTGTTTCGTATAATGAAGACGGCAGTTCGTTCTTCGGGGTCACCAATTGTAGCGGTGTGCTACACGCAGCGCTAAAATTACGACACGGAGTCGGTAACTGCAGTCGAAGGAAAAAACTTTATTCGAAAACTTCAGCCTCACTTTTAAGCCTCTGTCAACCGGCCCCCCATGGCGAAGAGGCTCCAAAGCTCTGTGCTCGCAAACCCCCGTAGGCTATCTAATTGTGAGTCGGTTCGGATACGCTAGGAAATGAGTCGCCACAAGCTCATATTTCCTCATGTTCTTTTACTTCGCCATTTCTTTTTCTTATCGCGTTCTTCTTCCCATAATGTCTTTTTTTTGTTTTTGAAGTGTTATTTTTAATTATGTTGTTTTCCAATTAATAATATGCTGACGTTTACTTCACCCCCCACCCCCTTTGTTAGAAACCGCTTTATGAAGATCGTTACAGGCCAATCTTCTTTTTTTGGATTTTTGGGTGGTCTTTTTTTAACATATATTTTTGGAGTTGCCTTCTAAAGAAATGGGTGTAGATTTATTATTATTTCTCTTTCTGGCGCCACCTTTAGGCTTAGTCTTGGGGCTTTGCGGGATGTGGGCGGGTTTTTTTCCTTATTATTCTCAGTTTTCTCATTTGGGCCGAATTAGAACTACAAAGATGTCCGGTTCCTCTCTGACCTTTTGTTCCTCTTCCGGGTTCATGAGTTCACATTATGGTTAACACTTTGGACAGACAGACATACTTTATTGATCCAGAGGGATCAATTGAAAATCAATTAATGAAAACCAGAAGAGATTTTATATACATCGTGATAAATCGGATAAATTATTGACTAATCAATTGAAAACTGCCTCGGTTAAACGCCAAAGTATTAAGGTTCGTAAACAAGATGATAATTTGACATGACGAAATAAATAAATCTTTTCAAGAGTCTTATACCTCTTCATATAACTTTTAATTTCCCAATGATCCTAATTTTATGTTTGACTTTTTCAGGAAATTGCATTTTCCGAAACTATCATCCGAAGAACTCCCATTACAGATGAAGAAATAAAAGGTGTTATTTTTCAATGAATTCTGGTAAAGCACCAGGTCCAGATGGTTATACAGTAGAAATCTTTAAATGTTTTTCTTCTATTCTCTCTCCTTGGTTAGGTAGAGTTTTTAAAGAAGCAATTAGATTAGGTAAATTACTAGCTCGGATTCGCAAATCACCTTCAAATGAATGTCAACATAACATTTTTCATCTAAATTGCACCTGCTGAACTCCAGCTGTCAGTGTACCGATGCTTCCCGGCCTTTCTGCATCTCCTTCCCTCTCACTATGGATAGAATAGCCTGTATTTCCTTATTTACCCTTATATTCAACTGCACTTATTCACTCGCCCAACTTCTCCGAATCACATTGAAGATTCCTGATCTTCACCCAGCATTGCGCCACCCCCAGAGCTGGAGGTCCTAAAATTATTTTCTTTGTCCAATTAATTGATGTCACCTTCGAAGAGTTGGGCCACAAGCACTAATTCCGCCAGCCGCCATTAGTTATTGCCTGCCACCAGTGGAAAATCCCATTTACTCCTCCTCTTTCCCTCTGTCTCACACCGCGTTATTTGCTATGATGTAAATATATATGGATAAATTTCACGTGGTCCAGTGAAGAGCCTCTTTTATTTTAGAATGGAATTTCTTATGGATACAGACTTTGCTGCCCTTCCTTTAAGTTCTAAGAACACCTTTGTTCACTAGCTACCTTCTGCACCATGAAAATTTCAGCGCCATGTCTGCACCGAAGTTTGTAGACGACACAGCTGTCATTGGCTTTATCCGAGACGGTGATGAGTCTGCATACAGGCGGGATGTGGAACGGATGGCCCTCTGGTGTGGTCAGAACAATCTGAAGCTTATCTGAGGCTGTGGAAACGACAGTAGACTTCAGGAGCAGCCCCCCAATACTCCACCCACTCATTATACTCAACAGTATTGTGTCTGCTGTGGAGACCTTCAGATTTCTGGGTGTCATAATCTCCCAGGGCCTGAAGTGGAAACCCAACCTGGACACTCTTATCAAAAAGGTTCAACAGAGGTTGTATTTCCTAAGTCAACTCGGGAAGTACAACTTGCCTCAGGAGCTGCTGATTCAATTCTACTCAGGAATAATCCAGTCTGTTCTCTGTTCGTCCATCACTGTCTGGTTTGGATCAGCTACCAAACAAGACAAGAATAGACTCCAAAGAACCGTCAGGGCTGCAGAAAGGATTATTGGTGTGAAGCTGCCCTCGATCCAGGACTTATTAGCATCTAGAGTCAGGAAGCGAGCAAGCAGCATTATTGTAGACCCATCACACCCTGGACATCACCTGTTCCAAATCCTTCCTTCTGGTAGGCGCTTTAGATCACTGTATGCCAGGACAAACAGGTACAAGAACAGTTTCTTTCCATATGCCATCAGTCTTATGAACACTTGAATTTCAGTCTATTGTAAATCAAGTCCACCTGTACATTCAATGAGGTGGCCCTCATTGTATATAGTTTAGGATAATTTGCACTATTGTTTTTGTTTGCTTTTAATTCTGTAGAGAGGCTCAGGGAAACCGGCATCAAATTCCCTGTATGTGTCCTCATACTTGGTGATATTAAAGGATTCTGATTCTGATTCTGTTTCGGTGCTGTGGTTTCAGATCTTTCTGAAGCAAGTGATGTGAGATGGGAATTATACTCTCTGACTAAAAAATACTTTCCAAATCTCTGTCGGATCACACATAAAACCCTGGAGGAACTCATCAGGTGAGGCAACATCTACAGAGAGAATAATGAGTGGACATTTCGGGCCGAGATGCTTTATCAGGACTGTGTGTTACTCTGGATTTCTACCATCTGTAGAATCTCTTCAGTTGGATATTGAATCTCCAGCTTTATGACAAGGTCTTTCCAACCATTTTATTGGCAGTCCCTTGTTTACACACTTCTTTTGAAATCCAAATGACTCAGTTACCTTGTGTGGAACAGAATTTTGATTTTAGTTACATTTTAATCTAAAATCATTTGCAATCATTTTAGTATTTGACTTCGAAACGCCAGAAGGCATACTCAATAAAGTGCTTATTAAACCCATTTTATTCAGTCTGACTTATCTGTGGATTTAGTTATGTTTGCGCAGAGCAAGAACGACAACAGATTACAGTGATTAAACATTTTTACTGAGTTATGTTATGGTAACACGCAGCATTTTCCAATGCGGGAGGAACCAAATGGGTCCACCAAGACACATGTGCACTCGAAATCCCGCGCCATACTAGAGCGCCCCCCGCAGGTAACAGTCCCATTAGACTAACAGCAAGATCGAATGATCGTGTGCGCATTTGTCACATTCTCGCAAAAGATCCATTGGACCATCAGACGCAGAAGCAGAATTAGACCATTCGGCCCATCGAGTCCTCTACGTCATGCTGATTTATTTCTGGCTTAGCCCTGGTTGAGTTGTACCGCGATAAAACCGTTTGCTCATCGTCGGCAAAGCCATCGACCCAATCATTGACTTCAGAAATGGAACTGCCAGTTTGTATTACTGAGTCAAAGATGGAGAGAATCAACATCTTTAGATTTCTGTATGTTAACATCTGGGATAGCTTCTTCTGGGCCCAGTACATAGATGCAATTATGAAGAGGACACGCCAATGTCTCTGCTTTCTTTGAAGGCTCCGGGATTGTAACCAAATACATTTAACACATTTCTTCAGACGCACTGTTAACGGTATCCTAACAGGTAGAATCATTGTCTCGAATACGGCGATACTAACTCACTACAATGCAAGAAACTGCAGAGAGTAGTGAATATAGTCTATCAATAATGTTGGTCATGGTTTACCCTGGAACAATCATGGGCAGAAGGGATGGTCATCAGGGAGTAGCGACTCAGGCTGAAGAGACCGTGGTGAGCAGTGACCAGGGATGTAACCCTTAAGAGGGAAAAGTCATAGCTACTGCACGGAAAGAGGCAAATCAGCTTCTCTAGTTCATGCTGAACTATTAAGAAAGGGATGTAGATTAGACCTCTTTGGGAATGAGTAGGTGATGGGGACTAATGGGCACAAAATGGGTGGTGAAAAGGAAAATATTCCACTTGTTGGAATTATACCTTTCCTCAGCAACACCCACACAATGCTGGAGGAATTTAGCAGGTCAGGCGGCATTAATAAAAATGAATCAACAGTCCTGTTGAAGGGCCTCCTCCTGAATCTTACTTACGCAAGTCCAACGCATAGTCAAGCGGCAGCATCTAACCAGGACCCGTCTTGCTCAAATCGGTACCGAGGTGATGCTGGACAATAATGCTGGAGAGGTAATCATGGGCCACAAGGAAACGGTAAACGAACTGAATATGTACGTTGCATCAGTCTTCACTGTGAAGACACTAGCAATATGGTGACATATTCTTGATTGGTCAGGGCATGAAGGGATATGGGGAAACGGCAGGATACTGGAGCTGGGATGAAAACTGGATCAGGCATGATGAAATGGCGGAGCAGACTCGAAGGGCCAAATGCCCTAATTCTGCTCCTATATCTTAGCGTCTTCTGGTTTTTTGGTACACTGGTCTTCTCAGCTTCCTGTGGTAGCTCAGTCTCGTCCCGTTCTGTGGGCAGATGAAGACGAATTAAAAGGATTTTACAAAGAGACCGCTTCCCGTATCTCCATTCACTGCCAGCAGATCGTACTGATTTGGATGGAGCCTTGAATGAAACACTCTATTTTATTATCGACATCACTGCTTGACAACGAAATTTGAACTGGAACAACATGCAGAAAAAATAAGAAATCATGCATGTGGCACGAATGTTGATGCAATTGTTGACAGCGAGAAAGTTGGCCAGAAGCTATGAGTTGATCGGCAGAACAATAGCAGATGGAAGTTGAAAAGCTGATACACTCTCTTTGGATGCATTAGGTGAGGAAATATTCATCGTACAGTTTGACTTGAAGAACAGGGGGATCTAGCACTAGAGGTTCTGGGAGCTAAGCCAGAGAAAGGTATTGGATATTGATAATGGATTGAGTTTGGAAACTGAAGAAGAATTTGGTTATCACTCAATATAATAGACGATGTGCCGTCTATGTTCGGTTGTGAGGGTGCAGAAGAGACATACCAGGATGATACCAGAATTGGAGAGCATGTTTTATGGTGAAAGGTTCAGCGAACTAGGACATTTCTCATCTGAGCGAAGGAATCTGAAAGGTAACTAATGGAGGTGCATAAGATGATAAGAGGCATAGGTCGAGTACACAGCCACAGATTTTTCGGAGGGCAACATGGATAATACTGGGTGTAAGACTTTGAGGTGCTTGGAGGAAAGGATGGGGCGGGTGGGGGGTGCGGGGTTGAGTGTCTGATTTGTTTTTTAACACAGAGAGCTGTGGGTACGTGGAGCGCGCTGCCAGGGTGATGCAAGGGACATACACTAGAGATATTTAGCAGACTTTTAGATAAGCACATGAACGAAAGAAAAATGCATATGTGAGAGGAACGGGTTGAATTGATCTTAGAGTGAGTTAGAGGGTTGGCATAACAATATGGGCCTAAAGGACTGCACTGTGGTGTAGTGTTCTATCTTCTAAATTGGTTAACAAAATCAAGTCGGAGCTGCCGGATGCCTCAAGTATATCTCATTTTCCAACGCACACGGTAAGTCCCAACGCGCCGGAGCCACATAAAGACAGGAGTTTTCAGCAATATTACATACCTGAGTCTATCAATGTAGAAAGCGACGCCCGTCACGAAAAGGGCGAGGGTTTTTAGTCCGAGTGGGATACACAACATCAGAACGGGGAAATCCTTCGGGGCTGAAGAGAAAGTAAAAAAGGTCAAAGCCCACTCCTCTAAAGCGTGGAGACCAAAACCGTAGACTGAAAGACATCTGTAGATGTAGAAATGAATGGATAAATTAGAGGCATTATTCTAAAGGAACAGATGAACGGGGTGCGTGCGTGCGTGTGTGTGTGTGTGTGTGTGTGTGTGTGTGTGTGTGTGTGTGTGTGTGTGTGTGTGTGTGTGTGTGTGTGTGTGTGTGTGTGAGTGTGTGTGTGTGTGTGTGTGTGTGTGTGTGTGTGTGTGTGTGTGTGTGTGTGTGTGTCTAAGAAAACGGAGACTATCAATGTAGCGGTAAATTTCCAGTTAGCGCAATCGCTTTACAGAGCCAGCAATTACCGAAAGAGAGTTCAGATTAGAGATGGAGATGGTGGATCTGGATTCCCAGTGGCATTTGTTCTTCTCACTGTGACCGTGTAACCTTCCTCTTGGTGTTTCAATTTCTTCCTGCACTACACGTCGACGCCAGAGCGTGGCGACGTTTATGGGCTGTCCTAGTACATCCCTAGCGTATTTTACTGTATATTTTGGCGTTTCAATGTACACTTGATAAATAAATCTAATCTTGTAGTGATCATATTGACAAGTCAGACCTTCGGTGTCTTTGCCGACAAGGAACAACACTGTATTGCATGTTATCACTTGACAATCACTGTAAGTTTCCACTCATGTCCATCTGAATAATTGCACTAGCCAAATATCTTGTTTTACCGATTTTTCCTATGTGGATAACCTAATATTTTGACATGCATTTAATCTGTCATGATCTCAAGCATATCCACCATCGACGGTCCCAAGTCCGGCTGTGAAAGGAGGAAGGTTGGGCATGGGGATAACAAACCTATCCTGTAATAACTCAAAGCTACACGAACGTCAACAGAAGCTCCAAAGTCCGCGTCCCTGTGATATGAGGTCGTGTGATGAAATCGGAAGCCACAGGGCCGATCAACCTTCTATTAGTCCAAGACAGAACACTCTGGCAAGCTGCTCACGGCAGCCCATGCTCCTTTGGGCTTAGGATAGTTTGATGGGCTTAAGAAGAAAAGGAGTGTTTCCACACTGTGTTTGTAACAGATCCACGTTAACCTCGATCGACTTTTCACAGACTTTACAATTTCTACTCATCAACAAACTTCGAATAATGACATTGATTTCCTCGTTAAAATCGATTATACAGACGGAGAGTAACTGGACCCAATCACTGTTGTATGTGTTATTTCAATAGTCATGGTCCGAAAACTGAGGAATATAAAGAGTTGATAGTGTCTTTTACCCAGGGTTGAAATCTCTAATACCAGAGGCATTTAAGGTGAGAGGGGGAGTATTCAGTGGAGATGTAAGGGGCAAGTATTTTTACACAGTGCTTGGAATGAGTTGTAGGGGTGGTGATAAAGGCAGGTACATTAGGGATCTTTAAGAGACGTTTAGATTAGTCACATGGACGTGAGGAAAATCGAAGGAAATTGTCATTTTGTAGGCAGAGGGAATTCTGTAGTTTAGTTGGCCAATTGATCACTAATTTAATTGGTTCGAGGCGCCATTGTGAGCCGAATGACCTATTCAGGTACTCTAGTGGTCTATGCTGTATGTTCTATTATCTAAAGCCAGGCAGATATCCATTTATTCCCGTTTGGTTTGGCAGTTCTTAATCCCTGATAGTTATCAAGTTCAAGTTTATTGTCATTCAACCATACACATATATACAGCAAAACGAAACACCTTTTTCCAGACCAAGGTGCATAACACAGTACATAGAACTCACACAAAACACGTAGACTAATATTGCCATTACCTCCAATATTTCTTTCATTTTGAAAACGACCAAGACTATGGAGGGTTTGAAGAAAAGATTAGGAGACCCAAATGAATGCAAGATACAATAACTGATCATATGTAATCATGAGCATGAATGTATGTCTTACTGCTAAATTGTCTCTGTGATCTGGTGAAACTGCACCTTGCCACTGTATATTTTTACACAGAATGGACAGCCTTAACATCAGTTATACGTATTTTGGAACAACTTCAGCCTGCTGCATTATAGTTGATATGTCGAACTCTGAGAAAAGTCTGCTATCAAAAGGACTCTGTTCTTCGTCTAGACCTTCAAAGATGACATCCCTGCTCGCATTAGGTCATCAACAAGAGCATTGCAAACAAGTACAGTACATGAATGAAGCCACTGTTTTTGACATGATAATTATCCCAAACTCCAGCTTCAGCAACCAGCACTGGTCAACATCAAGTGCATGACCTCACCTTCAGGCTATGACACTTAATGACTTGCGTTAATATTACTTTATGCTGTATGCACCTGTATGTACTGTGTTTTGTACCTTGGTTCAAGAGGAACGATATTTTGTGTATACATGTGCATGGTTGAATTACACTAAGCTTAACCTTGAACTCATGATGAGGACCCGTATTGAAAAAAGGGTTCTCCGAGCTATTTAACGGCCACTAGAGGGGCAAGTCTAGATCTTGGCTTAAAAACTGTCGGACACTGCTGTACTCCCTCGGTACTCCGAGTGGCCGCCAAAACTCCGCCGTTCCCCCTCCCCCTCCACGTCGCATCTCTGACGTGAAAGCGCTGAAATGGGGTTTCCCGTTCCTGCTCCCCTCTGCACTCCACACACTCCCTGTACACTGCGGAATGCCGCAATAGTTTCTTACCTGGTCTGATCCACAGTTGGGTCTCATACTGGGACAAAAAAAAAACTGGTTCGTTTACTGTGTAGGAACTGGAGAAAAAGTAAACAGATCTTCTGAACTCGGCCAGACACAGGTAGTTGTGACTGTCCTCCGCACTCAGCTGCTTTAACCTGGTTGTGGCATTTCCCAGTTCTGGGTCCCCGACGAGCTCGTACCGAGTCGCTCCGTTCTCTGCTGCCCACGATCCACTTCCTTGGTACCTGAAGGTGACGATGTGTCGGTAGGGATCCTTCCTCATCCACGTCACCGTGTACGGGATCGGGTAATGCCGGGGCCTTCTGAACACACAGGGTAACACGGCCGAAGCTCCTTCAGTTCCATTCAGCACTGAAACACTCTCGCCGGGAACTGAGGGGAGGTCAGACAGATTGCATCAGCGGTTGATGGAGAAGATTGAGCACTAAAGCACAGAAACAAGCCCTTCATCCGATCCTGCCTGTGCTGAGCTATTATTCTGCCTAGTCCCATCGACCCGCAATGGACCATAGCCCCCACCACACCCCTCCCATCCATGTACCTATCCAAAGTTAAATGTCGAAATCGAACCCGCATCGATCACTTTTGCTGGCAGCTTGTTCCGCACTCCACCACACTCTGAATGAAGTTGTCCATCCTCATGATCTCCTTCAATACCGATGATATCTTGCTCTAATCTCACGCGATCTCAATGGGAAAAAAAACCTGTTTCCATCTGCTCTATCTATACGCCTCCTAAGTTTAAATGCCTCAATCAAATCTCTCTTTGTTCTCCTAAGCTCTAAAGAATAAAGTCCTAACATACTCAGCTTTCCCCATAACTCAAGTTCTCATATCCTGGCAATATCTTTGTAAATATTCTCTGCACACTTTCAATCTTATTGCGATTTTTCTTGCAGGTAGGCAGTTAGCAGGAGAATGGCAAGGGTTGAACGAGAATTGTTGATTAAAATGGATTTAGAGTACACGGGCAAAAGGGTCAGGCTGAACATGATAGCCTGAAGAGCTCATTTCAACGCTCTACAACTCCAGAATGGCCTGCAGAGTGCTCTACTGAGGTTTCCTGGTGGTGGCTGATGGAGTAGCTGCAATCTCCCGTTGTTCCAACTCTAATTACAGTATCTTACTATTTCCAACCTGTCTTGAAACCTCCTTTATAAGTGTGATATTTTTTCATTATGGATACATCAGTGGGTGGCAGAGGTACCCCTGCTTCTTTGGATTCTATTACGGATTTGCTGCAAAGTCATACACGTGAAGACTCTGAGAAGTTTCAACAATTCATCTCTGAATTTAAACAAATAGATGGTAAATTGAATTCTATTCATCAAACTCTTAATAAACACGACAAACGTATGAAAATTAATGAAGCAATGTTGTCGTCTCCGGAAACGGAAGTGGTTGAATTGCAAAAGCTTTGTGAAAAGCAATCGAAGTCCAACGAAAAGTTAAGACAGAAGATTATCAACATAGAAAGTAGAAGTAGAAGGAACAACCTACGGGTTCTGGGTCTTGAAGAGTTAATCGAAGGTAATAATCCTATGGAATTCTTTGTAAACTTTCTGCAAGAATTATTTTTGGAAATTTTGGCTTCTTTGCCTATGATTGATCGAGTTCACAGGTCTCCCGTGTTTCGATCTCCAAACAGAGATAAACCAGGATCCGTAATAATTTGCTTTCATGAATTTAAAACAACGGATTTGTTAATAAGCAAATCTAATCGGAGAGGCATGATTGACTATCGTGGCGGCAAGATTAGAATTGTGGAAGACAACCCGTTGGGGGTTATGCAGGAATATACTAAATTCAAGGAAGTTATTTCCGAGATTTTTAATAAGGGTTTTAAACCGTTATCCAGCTCATCTCAGAATCACGCTTTAAAACGGTTCTTTCGAATGGTTTCGGTCGATTGCGGAAGCGTAAAGGTTTTTAAAATCCAAAGGCTAGCTGCTTAGTCTGTCCTTACATGAAAACACAAGATTAAATGAGAAACTTTTAATTCGCAAATCCAGTCGAAAGGGCATGATACGTTATAAGGTGGATTATTAAGATTCTCGAAGACTACTTGGTTGAGGTTAAGCAGGAATGTGCTAAGTTTAAATAAGATTTGTTGGAATTTTTTTTAATTAAGGGTTAACCCATCCCTTGGCTACCGAGTTTGACTGAGAATCTCATTAAAGATGGACTCTTCGAACGGTTTCATTGGAATGCTGAAGCATAAAGATTGTTTTAATTTCAAAGCTAACTACTTATCATGTTTTTATGAAGATATAAGATTAAATGTTTAATGTCTTTTTGTATGAATAATGGTAACTTTTACTTTTGGTAAAACCTTTGTAACCAATTTCCTTTTGTATTTTTAATACTGTATTTTTGATATACGAGAATTGAATTCTTGTCTGGATGTTGTTAAGTTTAGGTTGGAATATAAAAAATCTGAAACTAATTGGAGCACTCACCAGGTTTGTTTTTGGGGAGGGGGGTGTCCATAGTTGTAAATGTCGGCTTTCTATTGGTCGACTTTCTTTCTTTGGGAGGTGGGCGAGGGGAAGCTTTTTTTTAATCTCAGAAGCTGTTTTCGAATTGTTTTTAGCCAACTTGTTGCTTGGTTACCATTTCTCCATGTATATGGATTGGTTTAGACTTACATTGTAACGCTTCCTTTCAATTATTCTAAAAATGGACCAAACTATCAACCTACTCAGTTTTAACGTGAAAGAGTTAAATCACCTTGTCAAACATAATAAGATTTTTGCTTATATTGGGAAACTCAAGGTCCCTGTTACTTTTTTTTACAAGAAACTCACATACACAAATGTGATCATCTACTTTGTTAGCCGTTGGAATGGGCTTTGTTTTCATTTGTCTTTTCAGGCCAAATCTAGAGGAGTTTCGATTCTTATAGAAATTACACTTTCCTTTCTCCAACATAAAGTAGTGTCTGATATTACCGGACGTTTTGTTATAGGTTCAGGAAAACTAGATAATAAATTAATAGTATTTGCCAATGTGTATGCCCCAAAAGTAGATGATCCAGTATTCTTTGAGCATTTTTTTTCGTTTCTACCATATCTGAGTCTTTATTCTATGGTGATGGGAGGAGATTGTAACTGCTGATTAGACCCAATTCTAGACCAATCATCTTCTAAACCAGCGTCTCTTAACAAATCAGCTTTGTTTATTCAATCTATTTTATTGAAACGTGGTATTGTTGATATTTGGTGTTTCTTACATCCTTTAGATAGGGAGTACTCTTTTTCTTTACCATGTTCATCATACATCATGCAGGATTGTTTAAAGCACCTGTTGTAGTTAGTTCAAGAGACTCAGAGCTTTATGAAACAGTCAGGCTTCTGGGAGAAGAAATGGCTGAAATAAGGAAAAGCATAGCTAACTCTTAGGGGCCCACCGGCAAAGTAAGAATGAGTGTTAGATGTAAAGCATGTCAGGAGCAGGGAACAGGTAACCAGTGTGAACACTGTTTCAAGTGTGGGCAGACAGGGCACCTCTCAAGAGGCTGTAGAGGACAAAGAAGGCTGGCAGGGAAATCTGACAGCAATGTGCCAATCCGGCCTGTCACCATCCCAGACTCATCAGATCCGAGCCCTGCTGGACCAGATGACAAGGTGCATGAGCTTCTTTGGGAGAGAATCAGGCAGCTGGAGGCGGAGTTAGAGAAAATTGGGAAGGCTGAACAACAGATGGTGGGTACTACCTACGCCAGTCATCTTTCTTTACGTCATCAAGCCAAGCTGACAGCTCTCATCGGGAAGAAGTGCGTGGTGGATTGTTCCGTTGAGGGAGTAGCAACACAAGCACTATGGGATACCGGCTCACAGGTCACTATTATTAATGAAAAGTGAAGAGAGTCCTGTTTTCTACAAATCGGGGTACGGAACATGGATGAGCTCCTGGGTGAGAACGAGAGACTTGTGGGCAAAGCAGCAAACCAGACACCCATCCCCTTTGCAGGATGGGTTGAGCTGAAGTTCAAGTTGGGATCAAATAGGGGCCCAAAGCCAGAGCTGCTTGTGCCGGTGCTTGTCTCTAATGAGCCAGGAGTAGCAGAGCCATCAATCATCGGCTACAATGTAATTGAGCGGCTGGTGATGAATGGAACGGGGAGCATCCAGAAGCTACACCTGCTGCGGTAAGAGACGCCTTTTCCATTGACTGCTAAAGGGCAAATGAGTTGATTCACATAGTGCAGAGCGGTGACCAGGATGACAAGGAGGGCGTGGTGAGATTTGGAAAACTAAAGATAGTGATTCCGGCGGGTCAGACCAGGGGTGTTAAGTGCATTGTGAGGACAGGGCCCCTTTCCGCAAAACAGGATGTTCTTATTGAACCTGATGAGATCCCAAAGTGGCCAGAATGGTTGAACATTACTGATACCATCATCTGTCTGCAGAAGGGGAATTGGTCTAGGGTGGCTATCCCCGTCACTAATGACGGCAACCACGACATTACTCTCACCCCTCGTACAGTGCTGGGACAGCTACAACAAATTAGGGCTATCTACCCAGTGAATGTAAGGCCAGTCAATGCCAGTGTAAACACAGCAAAAACAGCCAGCACTAGTGAAAACACTGCCAGCACAGCCAGCGCTCCTGAGAATCACAAAGAGAAACACAGACAGCTGGACACATGCAAACATGAGACATGGGACCCTCCAGTGCCTGTTGATCACCTGACTCCAGACCAGCAGGAACAGGTGAGACAGATGCTGCAAGAAGAGAGTGCTGTATTTTCAAAAGATGAGAGTGATTGGGATGCATTCGATATCTGCTGTTAAAAACCAGACAGAGCTACACAACTCCTGTAAGGCGCACCTACACTTCTGTACTCAAACCACTCCACATGGAGGTGAAGCAGTATTTGGAGGACCTACTGAATGGATTCAAAATTCCCGGTCCCCATACTCATCACCAATAGTCTGCGATCGTAAGAAGGATGGGAGTTTACGTCTGTGCGTGGATTACCGTGAGCTGAACTGAAAATCCATCCCGGACCGTCACCCCATCCCTCGAATGCAAGATGTCTTGAACAGCCTAAGTGGGAGTGTATGGCTCTCGGTACTGGATCAGGGCAAGGAGTGCCATCAGGGTTTCCTTGCGGAGAGTAGCAGACCACCTACAGCCTTTATAACACCTTGGGGCTTATACGAGTGGGTAAGGATCCCCTTGGGCCTGTCCTCTGCCCCAGCAGAGTTCCAGCGCAGTATGGAGGAGTGCCTCATGGGTTTGCAGGATGAAACATGTCAGCCGTATTTGGATGACAATCTTGTCCACAGGCAGCCTTTTGAAGACTATCTGCGGGATATGAGAGAGCTGTTACGTCGCTATCAAGCACATGGGGTAAAACTGACAGCTAAACAGTGTGAAGTGTTTAAAGACCAAGTGAAATTCCTGGGAAAGATTGTATCCAAAGGTGGCTATTGCATGGATCCTGCTGGGATAGCACCAGTACAAGCACTCAAAGACCGTAAACCTGAGGAAAATGCTGGGGTTCCTATCGTACTACCGCCCATATATCCCAAACTTTTCATATATTGCCAAGCCGCCGTACCATCTGTTATCCACCGAGAAGACGCCAGGAAGTAAGGTCCAAGGATCAAGTGAAAGTAGGAGTAAGGGTAAACGTAATGAGTCAGACCAGCTACCCTCAAGCCAACCGATCACCTGGATCGAAAAACACCAGGAAGTGTTCTGCCAGCTGTTAGAGTACTTGCTGCGTGCACCACTCCTAGGCTATCCAGACTTTGAGAAGCCGTTTGTGTTGCATTGTGATGCCTCTCAAGAGGTGCTGGGTGCATTACGGTACCAGAGACAACAAGGCAATCTGGTCGTCATAGGTTATGGGTCGAGAACACTAACTGCACCACAAAAGAATTACCACCTCCATTCTGTAAAGTTAGAGTTTTTAGCAATGAAGTGGGCCATTTGTGAAAGATTTCGTGAGTATCTATATTATGCGTCCTCATTCACTGTCTACACCGATAATAATCCCTTAAGCTGTGTGTTGACCACCGCGAAGCTGAACGCCACAACACCCCTGGTGGATTGCGGAGTTTAATTTCTCAATCAAGTACCGGCCTGGGAAAGTTAATGGAGACGCGGATGGCTTGTCACGGATGCCACTTGATATGGAGCAGGACATCCGCACATGCTCACAGGAAATGCAGCCAGAGACAATAACAATTGTCACACAGGCTCTCCAACTCGAATCACATGAACATGAGCCCTGGTTGTGTCCAGCCACCATCGCTGCAGCACGTACTGATGGAGAGCAGGAAAGGCTAATTTCCACAGTTGCAGAAATCTCCACTGAGAACCTAAAGAAAGCACAAAAGGATGATCCAGTCATTGGCAAGGTGTGAGAGGATGTCATGACAGGACAGTGGCCTCATCAACGGGGAGGAGACCGGCGTGATGACACCTCTGTTCTGGTAAGGGAGAGAAACAAGTTCTTTCTCAATAAAGACGGCATTCTGCACAGGAAGTTAGCGGTTCCAGATCAACTAGTGTTACCTAAAACATTCCATCAGCTGATATACAAGGAGCTGCATGAGGAGATGGGACACCTCGGAGTGGAGCGGACACTCAGCCTGATCCGTGATCGATTCTATTGGCCTCATATGCAAAGAGATGTGGACCATCATGTGACCAAGGTGTGTAGCTGCCTGAAGCTGAAGCGTCCGAACAAGCCAACTAGAGCACCACTGGTTAATGTAGTAACCACATATCCTTTTGAGATCGTTTTAATAGATTATCTGCATCTGGAAAGCTGTAAAGGAGGATATGAGTATATCCTGGTTGTCATTGATCACTTTACGCGCTTTGCCCAGGCGTACGAAATGTACCAACAAGTCAGCAAAAACTGCCGCTGAAAAGATCTTTGGAGACTTTGCGCTCAGATTTGGATTTCCGGCCAAGTTGCATCATGATCAGGGCAAGGAGTTTGAGAAGAAGCTGTTTTCCAAGCTGGAAGAATACTGTGGCATCCAAGGCTCTTGCACAATGCCTTACCAGCCGGCTGGAAACGGTCAGGTTGAGAGATTTAATCGAACACTCCTCTCCATGCTGAGAAACTTGACAGAGGAAGCCAAGTCAGATTGGAAGAGCTCCTTGGCCAAGGTCGTACATACAGTGAATCGTCGGGATATGCCCCATACTACCTCCTCTATGGTAGATGTCCCCGGCTACCTGTGGACGTTATGTTTGGCCTGACACCAAGTGATCAGAGCACCTCTCACAGCGAATATGCCAGTAAGTGCAGAAGGCGGATGCAAGAGGCATACAGGCTGGCATCACAGACAGCTCAGAGGGAGCAAAATAGAGCAAAGAAGCAGTATGACTGGAAGACTTATGGAGTGGAACTACACCCAGGGTGCAGAGTATTAGTGCGGAACTTCAGGGACTGAGCAGGACCCGGGAACCACCTTTGATCATTTGAGCAATTGTCAGCTAAATATAGTTTACCCATAACTCACTTTTTTAGATATTTACAAATTAGAGACTTTTTAAAATCTCGGTTATGTTCATTCCCTATAAGCTCAGATAAGAACTTACTACACGTAATTTTTAGTCGGACACTTTTTTATAATGGTTCAAAATCTAAGATTTATGGTATGTTACTGGAGACTGGGAATGTTCCGTTAGACAAAATAAAGAATCTCTGGGAGCAAGATTTACAGATATCAATACCTGAGGAAACTTGGAATGAAAATTTTAAACTGGTTAATACGTCATCGCCATTAAGCTCGTCATTCCCTCATACTATTTAAGGTGGCACATGGAGCTCATATGACTAAGGATAAGCTATTTCGTTTTTATTCAGATATATCTCCCTACTGTGACAGCTGTAATAATGGATAAGCTTCATTAATTCACATGCTTTGGACTTGGCGGAATCTTGAAAAATATTTAAGGAAGTTTGTCAAACTTTCTCCTTACTTTTTAAAGTCAATTTTAAGCCTAACCCTCTGACGGCCCTATTTGGTATTGTTACAGGACAAGATATTAAGTTGAAGGTATCTGATTTACATATCTTGGCCTTTAGCTCTCTTACAGCTAGGAGGATGCTTTTCTTTAAATGGAAAGATGTTTTTCCTCCTACTCATGTTCAATGGTTATGTGACGTTACGCCATGTTTAGATTTAGAGAGGATTCATTGTTCAACTTCTGAATTTCGTCAAGAGTTTGAAACATTGTGGGGACCTTTTCCGAATTATTTTCAAAACCTTCAATTCGTTATTTAAACTCAGATGTTGGCTATTATTAATTTTTAGCATATGAGAAGCTATTTACCTTCTTTTCTCCTTAATGAACTGCTTCGGTCGTGATAGGAGTTAAACTCTTTTTTCTTTTGTAATAAATTAGTATAGTCCAACAATTGATTAACTTATAGGAATATGGGGTAATGTAATTGTTATTATGAACAGATATAATGCAACTGGTCGATTTTTTTAATCTTTTCTGACCTTTTATATACACTTTCTTGCACTCTGTATTCTTCTATGCAGAAACTAATAAAAATATTGGAAAAGAACAAAGTGTTCTACCAAACCAAATCGCATGACCATTCCAGTATCATGGGAGATTGCAATGCATAATTTGGCTGCAGTGTTTTTCTGCAGAGAACGTCACAACACTGCGCCCGGTGCCAGGTGCACACTTTCCAGCAGGAATCACTGGGAAGGGATTAAAGGCAATTGACCGTCGCACGGGTCAGATCAACATTTATTGGTCAGAGTTGAGCCATAGGTCCCATGTTCCCTGACCACTAGGGAAGCTCGAACCTTCGGACGTGGCTCCATACCTCTCACAGACAGCTCCGTTGGAATCGGAGTCTCAATCCTTCCGATATTAAGCTCCACCCGGCACCGATACCAGTCACTGTCCTCCCGGCTCAGACGTTCCACCATTATCGATATGTCCCTCTGACTGATGTTCCCCACGAATACAATCCGACTTCCTCCACCCTTCGGTGTCACCTCATCGCACGCAAAGCCACCGGCTCCGGGAAATGTGCAGTTGAACAACAGAATATCATCATTTGATTCCTTCCTGTACCAGATCACGGAGCCGGTGAGTGCGAGGTCAGTAGGTGGGTGGGTGAAAGTATACGGCAGGACAGCTGAGGACCCTTCTACCGCAGTTACCACATCAGCACCGGACATTGACCAACCATTCACCGAATAGTCTGCAGAGAGAGACAAAAAGTAAGTGTGTGTGTGTGTGTGTGTGACAGAGAAAGTGTGTTTGTGTGTGTGTGAGAGAGAAAGTGTAAGTGTTTGTGTGTGAGAGAGAGAGTGTGTGTGTAAGTGTCTGTGTGAGAGAGAGTGAGAAATAGAGTACGTGTGTGTGAGAGAGAGAGAGACAAAAGGAGTGTGTGTGCGTTTGTTTGTGTGTGTGTGTGTGTGTGTGTGTGTGAGAGAGTGAGAGAGAATATGGGCCTGCTGTGGGAGAAGTCCGCGATGAGTGTTGTACGTGCAAGAATGGGTGCCCGGGAGTGCGCTACAGACGACAATGCAGTCAGGATTTGGCAAGTTTGTAATTGTTGTCTGTGCCACGGGTCTGATGGTTTCTGCAATTCGGCTGCTTCATTATCAGGCGGATGGGTGTGCTTGAGACTTTGGAGTACTGGTTACAGACAGGAGAGCTCTTGGATTTTCCCTGGTGACAGCAGGGAAGGAAGACTTTGAGTTTATACTGGCATAATGTAAGAACAACCCAGTCATTTCCACTTCTCCGTCGTCTCCCCACAGCCCCGCTAATTCCTGTTCTGTCACTTCTCTTTTTCTATTTGAATACTTCAGTTGTGTCTGCCCCTCCCCGCGGTTCTGAAGCCTTTTCCTCCTGCCCCAGAACCACCCTTTGGTTGGAAATAATATGTCCTAGCAAGAATTCAGTTCCTTGGCCAATCATCCTCATTCTGCAACATCAGATATCTTCCATTCCATGAATGAGGATCGGCCACGTCTGTCCACACTCTTCAGAATTTTGAGTACTCCCCGTTAGGTCTCCCTGCGATTCCCGCTGCTATAAGAATATTTAAATATGGGCTAGGAGCAGGAATCCACTCGGCCCTTCTAGGTTTACTTCACTTTTCTTTTGAGATACAGCTCGGTAACGGGCCCTTCCGCCCCAAAGGACCCTCGCCGCGCAATTGCGCCCATGTGACCAATTAACCTACCAATCCCACGTCGACAGAGGGCTAACGCACTAACTCCTTACGGACAGCGTCGGGGATTGAACCCGAGTCGCAGGGACCACAACGGGTTTCGCTAACTGCGTGCCGCCCACACCAATCAGAATACGGCCGGTCTGCCTTTATCGCTTATCCCGATCTTCACCTACGTTCAGTAATCTTTCAGTATCTTCCTCATTGTTTCATTCTGGGTTACAAAACCCGGATTCCGTGGAGCGCGTTTCTCCACCTTTCGGCCATCAAATCACCTCCACAGCAGAGAGTGCAATGAGTCAACGGGCCGCCCAGCGTTATCAGGAACGCCTAAGGACTTTCAATACTAACCCACCCCACCCCCCCGTCCCCACGACACTCTGTAGTTCTAGCCAAAGGCAAAAGGACAGTTGAAGCGTTAGAGTTTGAACCGAGTATTGAGAGAGCTGATGAGACAAGGAGTTAGTGAGGTTAATGGAAAACACTTACTGTATCCCCGGATTGAGACGGACAACAGGAGAGTGCAGAGACAAACCCGGAGAGACAGCATCGCCAAGACGACACTGTGGATTCTTCCTCGTGTACTGAAGCGCAGAAGTTACTGGAAACGTTTCTTCACTTCCTCCAAAGACGGTGCAACCCTTACAGTTACTAATTTTAAACTTGGCAGGGGTAGACTGACAGGGTGATATAGTGCATGAACAGACACATTAGTAATTAGCCGTCCATAATAGAGTAAATGGAAGGGTCCGGGAAAGCCTTGTAGATCTCTGAGAGAGCGAGGTAGACAAACACCCACTGAGTATGTAGTTCTGGTGAACTACCCATAGAAAGGGCGTCATCAAGGCAAAAGATGGTGGAGAATGGTTTCGCAAAGATATCATTCAGTTTGGACAACTCAAGTCATCAAAGCAGACTGGATTAAATGTGCCTGTTTTCTCTGCACCGTGGGAGGCCAAGGGGTGACATTATCGAGGATCATAAAATCGTTTAATTTGGATGTCCACGGAATCTTTTCTAGTTCTAACACTACAGGACATAGGTTTACTGTGAGGGGGAAGTATAGAAAGAGGAGCGGAGCAGCAGTGGCTGTTAGGAACATAAAATGGGAGACTAGAAGAAATGATTCAGGGGTTGCAATTATAACGCAGCAAAAATATGTGAATAGGAGGAAGGATATGATTAATATAGAGGGATATGGACAAAACATGGAAAAAATATAGGCACGGGTCAGCAAGGAAGATTTGGGCCAAAAGGCCTGCTTTGGATAGTGTAATGTATTCAGCCATTCTAGTTCGCACCCATCTATTGCTCCTATCACTGCACTGCAAACACTTTATACTGTATAATGCTGTTTATGTTGTAATTACATGTTGCTATTTGCATGAATGTATTTATGCACATTTTATTCCATATCCGTGCCTGTACTTCAAACTAGTTATATATATATGAAGTGGATGTTTGCAACAGGAGTGCAGTCTAGGACCTAAAAGTACATCCTCAGAATAGAGTGACATCCCTTTGGAACAGAGATAGGGAAGAATTTCTTTAGCTCGTGGTGCTGAAATTCATTGTCACAGACGGGACCAAGTCATTCGGTGTTCTTAAAGTGGAGTTTGAGAGGTTCTCGATTATTCAGGCCGGTAAAAGAGGAGAAGACGGGAGAGGGTTAAAAAATCAGCCATGATGAAATGGCAATGCAGACTCGATGGGCCCAATGGCCTGATTCTGCTCTTAAAACTTATAGTTTTCTTACATGTAAATTATATGTTGAATACCATTGATCCTTGATGATTTGAATGCTTTGAGTATCACAATGCATTTTAAAAATGTAACAGCAAGCATGTAAGGAAAGAAGAAAACACAAGAGCTTATGTAGATTCTGAAACTCCAGAGTAACACACACGTAACGTTGGAGGAAATAAACAAGTCAAGCTGCGGTGAGGAGTAAAGAGTCGTCATTTTGGGCCGCGACCCTTCGTCAGGAGTCACAGAAACGACCATCCCTTACTAAATAGGCAGTTTAGGATATGGTTGAGGTCTTATATGAGGGCATCTATACACTGAGGAAAAAGATATGAAGAGTTGAGTGTGACAGATAATGACACTCTAGAGTACGGTAGACATACGAAGCAGGAGATGGTAGATATCTTGGACCAAATAATGATGGATCATTTTCAAATGCATGATGAAATGCATGCTAGACCTTCATACTGGAAGTAGGCCATTCATCCCAACCAGTACCTGTGGAACTGTTGTTCTGCCTAGGCCCACCAACCCGCACCCGGTCCATAGTCCATCGCATTCCTCCCATCCACATACTTATCCAAACTTTTCTTAAATGTCACAGACTGTACAGCGCAGACTGATCACGTCCATGCCAACACTGAGCTCCTCTACACATCCCATTTGCCCCCATTAGGTGCGTATCCTTCTATAGGCCTAGCTATTTAGGTGCCTCCCATTAATCGAACACACATCCACCATTTCCATTGGCAGCTCTTTCTACACTCGGACCACCCGCGGATGCAAATGTTTTCCCTCAGATCCCCAGCAAGTATTTTGCCTTTCACCCTTATCCTATGATCTCCAGTTCTAGTCTCATCCAAACATAGAGTCATACAGCACGAAAACTGGCCCTTAGGCCCAACTGCTCCATCTTGTTCTTAAGCATATCTGCCCTACTGCATAGACCACGGCGAGCAGATTGCCAGAGTTATCTGTCTTGGGCTCTTCTTTCAAATTATCTCCAAGTGTAGCTCATCTACTGCACCCTGCTTATCACGCGGATGAGGTAGTCAGAGCTTCTGTTGTCGTTTCTTTTTTTACAGAATAGAGTTGCTAGCCCCATGTCCAACCCTGCTACATTTCACAGCAGGGCTTGGGACCGACCATGGCGGACTTCCAACTGATCCACGCCGGCCAATACTCCCATCTGAACAAGTCTCAGACGCCTCCGTTTAAGCCACATGACTCCGAAAGTTTCCGATCCATGTACCTGTCCGAGGACTTTGTAATTACCGTAAATCTACCTTCCTCAGTTACCTCCACTAGCAGTTCATCCTCTGGTGAAAAAGTTGCGTATTTGCCTCATGTTAAACCAGAGTAAAGCGGTTTGGGAATAGTTTTGGTGTCATGGCGTCACGGATCTGTACAGTGCAGAAATCAGTCGCTGCACTCTCCACGTTCAGACAACCTTTTCCCTATCCACAAATCACATTTGCCTCCATTGGGTGCGTAACCTTCTACACCAAGTCTATTTCTATGCCTATCTCAATACGTTAAGCATACTCTGCATATTAACCGGTCCGTATAGGAATAGCATTCCCCCAAATGCCCTATAAAATCCATTTCATTCGCCGAATAATCTTATTTTCGATCCTCCTGTGTGCAATATTTGGTGGAAATGGGAAAGCATCCCACAAGCAGCAGAAACTCTATCAATAATTGGCAGGCAGAAACCATCAGTTTCCTCGCTATGTAATGGAGAGGAAAGACCAACACTGAGGAACGGAAAAACCAGACGAAATGTTATGGGTGCAGCTCTGTCCATCTAAGGAAATGCCCTCTCCATCACTGAGCACATCTACAGGGACACTGTCGCAGAAAATAGCATCCATTATCAAAAACCTCCCCCCTCCCCCAACCCTACCACCACCATCTAGGCCATGCTCTATTTTCACTGCTCCTTTCGGAAAGGAGCCGCAGGAACCTTAGGTCCCATACCACCAGTTATAGAACAGTTCTTACTCTTCAACCATCAGGCTCCTGAACCAGTATGGATGACCCCACCCACCAAAATACTGAACTGATTCCACAACCTCTAGACTCACTTTCAAAAGGGATACAACTCATGTTCTCAGTATTATCTGTCTATCTACTTATTCTCCTTGTGTTTGTTTTTGTATTTCCACAGTTGATCTTCTTTTACACATTAGTTTGTCAGTATTTGTGTGTAGTTTATACATTCATCCGTAAAATGAATCTCAGGGGCACATGTGGTGATATATACGTATTTTTATAATAAACTAGACAACGGGGCGACCGGTTGGGGCACCCTTTGAGAATCGAAATAGAGCTGCCCTGCCCTGCCCTTTTGCTCCGCTTGGAGTCGCTACTGAGGCTGGGAGTGCGCATGTGTCGTGGCGTCGCGTCCCGATTTCTATGATGGTGGATCGGCTCTCGGGTAAAAGCGGAGAGGATGATTTTCGCGAACGAGCAATTTTATACGAACATATGACCCTGAACTTTGCCTGCATTCTGTAAGTTAGTGCACTTTAAGTCGATTTAGCGAAAAGAAAGTGCCACTGTAATGCACTGTTTGCGCTACTTGGAGGTCATAAACAGTCAGACAGACAGAGCATGAGACTTTTAGTAGTCTATACATGTCCTACAGACTTTTAATGGGTTCTGAAAACAGACTCCATTCCACATTATCTCTCAGCCCCACCTCCCTGCTTCTCTCTCAGGGACAGTCCCTCCTGCAACCATTCCAGAGTCCCACCAATGGCCCCGCACGCCTCCCAGCTCCACTTCCCTATTTTCCATTTAAGGACAGTTTCTACGACACTCCGAACAGCCTGAGGCCAGTTAGAAGGTGTAGGTTTTCAATCGTCCGGGCCTACTCGACCAGTCAACGCTATCATGGTTGACCATCCACTACAGGATCTTTAGCCCTCAATTCCTTTGGTATTAAGAAATTATGAACTCAGCAGTCCAAGCAGCATCCATCGGAAGTATTAAATAGTCGACGGCTCATGCCAAGGACCTTTGTCAGGGCCTCAGTCCAAACTGTTGCTTATTTGTTCCTCTTCATAGATGCTACCTGACCTGCTGAGTTCCTCCAGCGTTTCATTTGTGTTATTTTTGATTTCCAGTATCTGCGTAATCCGTGTTTACGATCTGGCATCAGGAAATTGTCTTCTTTGTAAATATGTTTAGCGACTTGGCCTCCTCTGCAATCTGTGCTAGAGACAACTCTGCACGTTCTCTACTCGGGGGCAGAACATATTCTGCTCAAATCGGTGTGATACAATGTGACCATGTTCACGTGGTGTGGCGACATGTTCTGAAGTTCACAGTTAGTGTATGCAGGTCAGTATGAAGAATGGATCAGCTATTGTCACCGCAGCCTATTACCAACAGGACCCTGCAAAGGGAAGCCTAGAGTTCATCACCCACACTGCACTGTTCTGACCTTCTCGCCAGCTGCACTTTACTTCCTCATCCTGAAATGCTGATGTCTGTTTTTTGAAGTTTGTTGCAGAATTTGAGGAATTGTTAAACCACAACACTGACGCCTATGATTCAAAGGAAGCAGGAGACCGAAATGAGATCAAACTTACATTTAGAACTGAAAGGAACAACAGCAAAGCGTGCTCCAATGTACTCACCACATTCTGTGTTAAAAATCTACCCTCCCTGATTTTTTAAACTGCAGGCTCCCACCCCATGCACACATAAACCTTAAAACTATAGATTGGAGAATCTGAAGCAGTGGATATTGTGAACAGTTTGGGCTCCTTATCTAAGAAAAGATGTGCTGCCATTGGAGAAGCTATAGAGGAGGATCACGAAAATGGTTCCAGAAATGAATGGTTAACCTTTGAGGAGTCTGGGCCTGTTCTTCCTGGAGTTTTTAAACAAGTGAAGGTGGGGGGACCTTGCTTAAACAAAACAACTATTGAAAGACCTTGATAGAGAAGACGTCAAAAGGACCTTTTATATTATATAGGCGGAGGGGGAGGGAAGTCTTTGACCAGAGGGTGCAGCCTCAGAATACAGAACGTCTCTTCAGTACAGAGGTGATGAGGATTTTTTTCAGCCAGAGGGTTGTGGATCTGTGGAATTCACTGCCACAGATGGCTGAGTAAGCCCAGTCATTGGGTTTATTAAAGTGAAGATTGATAGGTTCTTATCAGTAAAGGTGGAGGCAAAGGGATCTTGGGGTCCGAGTCCATAGGACACTCGAAGTAGCTGTCCAGAATGAATCTGTGGTTAAAAAGGCATACGGTGCATTGGCCTTTATCAATCGTGGGATTGAGTTTAAGAGCCAAGAGGCATTGTTGATATAGGACCCTGGTCAGACCCCACTTGGAGTACTGTGCACAGTTCTGGTCGCCTCGCTACAAGAAGAATGTGGAAGGCAAAGAAAGCGTGCAGAGAAGATTTACAAGGATGTTGCCTGGATTGGGGAGCATACCTTGTGAGAATAGATTGATTGAACCTAGCCTTTTCTCCTTGGAGCGGCGTAGGATAAGAGGTGACCTGATAGAGGTGTATAAGATGTTGCGAGGCATTGATCTTGTGAATAGTCAGAGGCTTTTTCCCCAGGGATGAAATGGCTACACGAGAGGGCACAGTTTTAAGGCACAGCACACTCGATGGGCACAATGGCTTATTACTGTCCCAAATCTTAAGGTCTTCCACATGACTTGTAAAATTCACATTTTCACATTGGAAAAAAGTCTGTATATCCACCCCTATCTCTGCCTCCTATAATTTTAAAATATTTGGGAGCAATGGGCATCATTCAGATGGGCGGTTATCTTCGGATGATTTAATCTCAACTTTAATCCAGCCCACCCAGGAATGCCAATAATTTTGCTAATTATACAAAAGTAATTGCAACACACAAAGAACCATACTGGCAATGACCCTGTCTGTAGACTGTATTTCTTTTTTTTAAGTCACAATTAATTCCAAATATTAAATGATTTACTACATGGCACTGAAACAAACCTCATCAACTCTTTAGTTATTGAACTCTATTTGCAGTTTCGCAAACTCTTAAACTCCTTATATCTGTTCAGACACTCCCCGCACAGGGTTTAACGTGGCGAGTTCCTCTCCAAGTGACAAGCTTCAGCTCTTCTTCTAGAACTCAGTTATTACATAGAAATATAGAAAACCTACGGCATTTCGGCCCACTTCGGCCTGAAACGACGACAGCGCTTCTCCCTACAGATGCTGCCTGGCCTGCTGTGTTCCACCAGCATTTTGTGTGTTGTTGTTTGAATTTCCAGCAGCTGCAGATTTCCTCGTGTTTGCACCTCACACTCACCTGGGTTGAACTCAACCTGCCACTTCTCAGCCCAGTTTTAGATCTTATCGATGACCCGCTGTAACCTCTGACAGCCCTCCACACTATCCACAACACCTGCAACCTTTGTGTCATCAGCAAACTTACTAACCTATCCCTCCACTTCCTCATCCAGGTCATTTATTAAAATCACGAAGAGTAGGAGTCCCAGAACAGATCTTTGAGGCACACCACTGGTCACCGACCTCCATGCAGAATATGACCCGCCTACAACAACTCTTTGCCCTCTGTGGGCAAGTCAATTCTGGATCTACAAAGCAAGGTCCCCTTGGACCCCATGCCTCCTTGCCTTTTCAATAAGCCTTGCATGGGGTACCTTATCAAATGCTTTGCTGAAATCCACACACACTACATCTACTGCTCCAGCTTCATCAATGTGTTTAGTCACATCCTCAAAAAATTCAGTCAGGCTCGTAAAGCACAACCTGCCCTTGACAAAGCCATGCTGACTATTACTAATCATATTATGCCTCTCCAAATGTTCATGAATCCTGCCTCTCAGAATCTTTTCCATCAACTTACCAACCACTGAAGTAAGATATAATATAAAAGATATAGCCCAGGGTCTATAATTTCCTAGGCTAGCTCTACTCCCATTCTTGAATAAGAGAACAACATCTGCAGCCCTCCAATCCTCCGGAACCTCTCCTGCCCCAATTGATGTTGCAAAGATCATCACCAGAGGCTCAGCAAACTCCTCCCTTGCCTCCCACAGTAGCCCACGGTACATCTCATCTGGTCCAAGAGACCAATCTGGTCAAGTTTCCAACTTGATGCTTTTCAAAACTTCCAGCACATCCTCTTTCTTAATGTCTATATGTTACAAGGACATGGCTGGGGGACGAACCCAAGTGCAGGACACAGGTGCGGAGACAGAGTCGGGAGGCGTTAGCACCGTAGCGAGCGTGGAATAGGTATCCAGGAGAGTCTTTACGCGGAGACCAGGTTCACGTGCAGAATTCAGAAAACGATGTAGAACTTACAACTGACAGTCCTAAAGAACCATGAAACGAGGTTACTCATACAAAAGTCAACCAACAAACTGGCAGCTCCTTGTTGTGATTCCAGGTTTTTCTCCTGCATTTACTCATGGAAAGCAGGTGTTTGCAATTAGTGGAACTGGGAATGATTGGAAATTAGACGAGGGGATTGAGGCCCAATTTCTGAGGTAATAGCAAGTTAGGGAATTGCCAGATGGGACCATGACAGTTCTTCCCCCCCCCCCCCCCCACCACCCCTCAACTGGAGTCTCCAGACGATCCTCCAGGCTTGTCTGGATGGTCCCGATGAAAGTCCTAGAAGAGGGAAGGGTCCAGGATGAAGGAGCAGGGAACCCAGAACGCTCTTGTGGACCGTACCCCTCCCAGTCTACTAAATATTGGAAACCCCTGCCCCGACGGTGCACATCCGGCAGTCGTTGGACGGTGTATGCCGGATGGCTGTCGATAATACGGGCAGGTGGGGGAAGTGTCAGTCGGGGGACACAAGGGGCTGATGGACACTGGCTTTTATTGGGAAACATGAAAGGTAGGATGGATGCGCATAGATCTTGGCTCTTTACATTGGACTGCTGTGGGATTGATGACACTTTCGACCTTGAAAGGTCCCAGGAAGCGAGGGGCGAGTTTCCTAGGCTCGTTTTTGAGCGGGATGTACTTGAATGAAAGCCAGACCATCTGCCCAGGTCGGTACTCAGGCGACGGAGTCCGGTGTCGGTCAGCAGTATTCTTACTGCGATTTGCTGATCTGAGTAGGGCCGTGCCTGTCTCCTCCCAAACCTTAAGGCACCGATCGATATGGTCCAGAACAGACCGCACCGCAATCTCCTCTTCTTGCACGGGGAACAACAGGGGTTGGTACCACTCGAAGGGAGACGTTCAAATGGCAGAACCTATCAGAGAGTTATGGGCGTACTCAACCCAGGGGAGGAGGTCACTCCACTTAGAAAGTTGTTTGCCGTTACACAACGTAGAGTCGCCTGCAAGTCCTGGTTGACCCGTTCCTTTTTCCCGTTCGTCTGGGAGTGGAAGCCTGATGACAAGCTGACCGATGCACCTAAGGTTTGACAGGAGGCCTTCCATACCTGCGAAGTGAAATGGAGACCTCGATCGGAGACGGTGTCGGCGGAGATTCCGTGGAGGTGGAAGACGTGGCGGACGGGAAGTTCTGCTGCTTCTTGAGCAGAAGGGAGTGTAGGGAGGGCTACAAATTGCACCGTCTTGGAGAACCGGTCTACCACTATGAGGGCAGCGGTGTTTCCGCGGGAAGGGGGCAGACCGGTGACGAGGTCTAGGGCAATGTGTGACCAGGAACGACCAGGGACAGGTAGAGGATGAAGTAATCCCGCAGGTGGCCGATGAGAGGCTTTTCCATGGGCACAGACGGAACATGCCGAGACAGAGAAACGGGTATCCGCCTTTATGGAAGGCCACCAAAAGTGTATTTTCAGGAGAGCCAGGCTCCGATCACTCCCGGGGTGGCAGGCGAACTGAGATGCGTGCCCCCACTGTAGAACCTGAGATCCGACAGAATCGGGCACATACAGGCGATTGCTGGGTCCATTGGGTCCATTGCTGGGTAGTCCCTTTGGGCTTCCTTTACTTCGAACTCGATCTCCCAAGTGCGGATTGCTACCACGCAGGATGCGGGAGGATAGTGTCTGGGCTGGAGGTGTCCTCCTTGGAGTCGTATTGGCGGAAGAGCGCGTCCGGTTTCCCGTTCTTGGACCCCGGGCGGTATGTCAGGGAAAACTTGAATCGTCCAAAAAATAATGCCCTACGGGCCTGGCGGGAGTTTAAACACTTGGCGGTCTGAATATAACCCAGGTTCTTATGATCAGTCCACACAAACGGTTGTTCCGCCTCCTCTAGCCAGTGCCTCCATTCTTCCAATGCTGGTTTAACCGCCAGTAGTTCCCGATTCCGCTCGGCTGGGGACAGTCAGCGAGAAAAGGCGGCACAGGGGTGAAGCTTTTCGGCCGAACTTGATCATTGGGACAGGACTGCTCCTATCCCAGAGTCAGAGGCGTCCACCTCAACAATGAATTGTCGGGAAGGGTCCGGATAGATCAGGATGGGAGCGGTGGTGAAATGCCTTTTCAGGCCGGTGAACGCCGAGTCAGCTTCGGAGTCCCAACAAAAAGGTGTAGTGGGCGCGGTAAGCCGGGTAAGGGGGGCCGCCGTAGTCCCTGATAAATCGGCGGTAGAAGTTCGCAAACCCCAGGAACCGCTGAAGTTGCTTGCGCGTCGTGGGCCTAGGCCATTCTTCAACCGCCCGGATCTTCTCCAGGTCTGTTCTCACCTGCCCGCTCTCAATAATATAGCCTAGGAAGCTGACCGAAGGAATGTGGAACTCGCATTTTCCGCTCCACTGTCTCTGGTGGACTAGACGGACATGATGAATGTGTTCCTGGGGGCTGTTAGAAAATATTAAGATATCGTCGAGTTAAACGAATGCGAAACGAATAATAAAGTCCCGCAGCACATCATTGATCAGGGCTTGAAAAACGGCAGGAACACTGATAAGGCGAAACGGCATAACCAAGTATTCGAAGTGGCCCAGAGGTTTATTAAAGGCCGTCTTTCTCTCGCCCCCTCCCTCATCCTGACTAGATGGCATGCGTTACGAAGGTCCAACTTCGAGAAGATGGTGGCTCCGTGAAGTGGTTCAAATGGCGAATTAATGAGGGGTAGTGGGTACCTACTTTTAACAGTTATATTGTTTAGGCCTTGGTAATCAATGTAAGGACGAAGCGACCCATGCTTCTTTTCTACAAAGAAGAAACCGGCGCCTACCGGGGAGGATGAAGGACTAATAATGCCTGCCAATGTATTTCTCCATGGCCCCCTTCTCCGGTTGGGATAGGTCATAAAGACGACTGGTGGGTAGCGAGGCCCCGGGGAGAAGGTTGATGGCACAATCATACGGGCGGTGCGGAGACAGGAAAAGAGCCCCTTGTTTGCTGAATCTGAATTCCTGTCCCAGGTCATGGTTCTCTGTGGGATCTCTGGACAAGTCGAAGGATTCCAAGACAGGTGGGTTGCGGTAGTGTCGATGGGGCCAACCGCAGACAGTTGGCGTGGCAAAACGGTCTCCAGCTTGCTACCCTCCCGGTAGACCAGTGGATCTGTGGATTGTGGTGGTTCAGCCATGGGTATCCTGGAACTACAGGGGCTTGAGGCGAATGGATGAGATTGAATGGTACCTCCTCCCGATGGTTTCCGGATAGAATCAATGTCAGGGACGCCGTACAGTGGGTCACCCGAACCAGCAGTTTTCCGTCCAGTGCCCGGGCCTCCAGAGGGGTATTTAACGGCTCCCGAGGCATTCAGCCCTGGGAGGCTATGTCTTCGTCCAGTGGATTGCCCTCGGCACCGGAATGCACCAAGGCGGATAGGGACAGGGTCTGTTGTTGATGATTCAAAATAGCCGGGATCTGCATCCTGGTCTGAGAGGTTGAAGGGAGCATCGTCCGGCTCACCAGGACTCTTCTTTTTACTGCTGAGCCCTCCATTTTGACCGCAGAGAGCAGGTATCCTGGAAATGTCCCAACTGATCCCAGTAGAAACAATGCCCAGCTCTCCACCTCCGAAGTCGGTCGGCAGGGCAGAGACGGTTCCGTCCCAGCTGCATCGATTTCTCCCCCAGGGTGGTGGGGACGGTAGGAGCAGGAGCTATACTTGGAGCGGCTGGGGAAGGGAGGCTGGCTGAAAATGGTAAGGTGGTCCGTGGGCTGACCCGAGAAGCGGGGCGACTGGCCTTTTCTCTCAGATGCTCTTGAAGTCGATTATCTATCCTGGTGGCTAGCGAGATTAGATCCCTCGCTGCCAGTTCATCTTTAATCTTATCTGAGAAGCCTCGTCGGAACACCTTCCGTAGGTCCTTGTCGTTCCACCCTGTGTCGGCCGGCAAACCCTGACAAAGAGTCAGCAAGCGATTAGCGACCTCCTTACCGCAAATGGATTGTTCGAAGACCTTTCTCATTTCAGAGATGAAAGGGGGGAGGAGGAACAAACCTCTGGTCGGTTATCCCATATCGCGGTGGCCCATGGCAAGGCATCCCCTCGTAACAGCCCCATGATCTCCGCGATTTTTGATCTATCCGAGGTGTACGTACGTGACTGGAGCTCAAAGACCAAGGAGCATTGTAATAAGAAGGTCCGGCACCTCCCTAAGTCCCCAGTGTAAGGTTCCGGCTCGAGTACGTACGATTCTCGAGGGAATTTTGTTGCCAATCCCAGGGGAGTAGCCATCCCGGGATGTGCGGTTTGGGCAGCCAGGGTTCTTGGAGGGGATGGAGTAAGGGAAGCGGATACCCGGTCCACCTGCTCATTGACCTTCCTCACATTCCTGGACAGTGTATGAAGTTTTTCCTTGACCTCTCTGAGCAGTTGGTCGTGGGCGCCCAGTAGGTCGCCCTGGCTGGCGAGCGCCTGTTGCACGGGGTCCGTGTCCGCTGGGTTCATTGTTGGCCAGTTCGTTCTGTTGCAAGGACGAGGCTGGTGACGAATCCAAAAGCAGGACAGGCGCAGAGACAGGGTGGGGAGACATTAGCACCGTAGCGAGCGTGGAATAGGTATCCAGGCTTTACGCGGAGACCAGGTTCACGTACAGAATCTAGGAAATGATGCAGAACTTAGAACTGACAGTCCTAAAGAAGCATGAAACGAGGTTACTCATACAAGAGTCAACCAACGAACTGGCAGCTCCTTGTTGTGATTCCAGGGTTTTTATCCTGCAGTTACTCATGGAAAGCAGGTGTGTGTAGTTAGTGGAAATGGGAATGGTTGGAAATTAGGTGAGGGGATTGAGGCCCAATTACTGAGGTAATAGCAAAATGGGAAATTGCCAGAAAGGACCATGACACAAGCTTTTCAATCCACTGTAAGTCATCCCGACAATCACCAAGATCCTTTTCCGCTACAAAACTGCTGCTCGCTTCATTCTCTGTAAACTCTAGAGACAGTTGTGCAATAAATTCCCGAGAGATCAGTTTCTCCTCATCTTCTCCAGGAGGTCAAGAGCAGTTTCTGGGATACTCAAACCACTCCGTCTGGCACCAACTATAATTCCACAGCCAACGTCATTTAGATCACATTTCTTCCCCGTTCTAACGTTTGATCTCAACAACTGAACCTCTTGACCACGTCTACATGTGATTATACTTTTCCGTACCCCGTAACTGGATTAACAGACCAACACAAATGGACTGATACGTTGGAGTCTGGAGGTACTGAAATTAAGGTGTTTATTAGCAAACGAAGCAATACAGTATCAAAAATGCCAATATACATATAAAACAGGTTAGCAATGATAAATGCAGAAGTGCAGGAATAATAATCAAACCCAAGCTCTACAAAAGTCTAAGGGTAAATGAATTGTCATAAGAGAATATAGAGTTCAGTTCAGTTCGTGTTGAAGTAGTTGTTGTTGTGTTGCAATGTTGGAGAGAGAGAGAGAGAGAGACAGAGAGAGAGAGAGAGAGAGAGAGAGAGAGAGAGAGAGAGAGAGAGAGAGAGAGAGAGACAGACAGACAGACAGAGACAGAGAGAGAGAGAGAGAGATGAGCAGCTGCAGCAGGCAAACCTTCCATCGTCTTCTTGTTCCGTTGTACAGTTTGGGTCATCGGTTATGACCCTTCCGTTCCAAGCTAGACCATTCTTCAGTGATGGACACGTCACCCAGGCAAGGGCGAACACACACAAGTCCCCATTGGTCTGCCTTCATCCACCGTGCTCCAGACCGATTCTCCTGAACCGATCCTCCAGGCCCCCACCTTCCTGTGGGTGCACAACACTCTTTCAGTGTCCACTGGAGTGTCTGAGGGTGTCTCCCCAGATCCGTCTTTTATCCCCACTAATGGGGTATCAGCTATCCATCAACTCAATATGTCCATGTCCATCAAACTGGGCCACTCTTGCTGTCCCCTCAGGAATGTTAAAGAGCAAAGAAGTGTCCTTGTAGCGAAAGGTAAATAATGAGTGAAGAAGCCATAATACATAAATCATTCGTCTCTCTCTCTCTCTTATCTGTAGCAGATGACTCTCCCTCCGTTCTTTATCTGTTTCTCTCACTAGCAGCATAGTTCCCGGGGAGGGGGGATGGTCAGCTCTGGACCCCATTTCCATCTGGTTTGTTCAGCACACATAACACCCCCACCCTTCAAAGGATTTTCACCAGGTGAAAATTAACTAGTAAGGCACACTACAGAGTCTAATATAATACAGAAGTGGTCATTAACTACCTGAGTAACACAGATATACTTTCAAATTAACACCTGGATAAAAAATCAGCATTTACATTGTCAGTTCCCTTCACATGTTATATTTTAATATCAAATTCTTGTAACAACAGACTCCAACTTAACAACCGCCTATTTTTATTCCTCTTGTTAGTCAAAAAACACCAATGGGTTGTGATCGGTATAAACTATCAATGGTTTCTGTGCTGGACAAATATAAATGTCAAAATATTGTAATAATGTGGTCCATTACAGAAGTGTGTGCAAATACTAATCTCTATTTTACTTTTAAGCTTAATCAATCTGCTATGATATTGTCTTTATCTTTCACAAGCTTCATCTGAAAAAAAGTCAAATTCCCGCAAAACCAGATCCTGTTATTCAAAGCGGCATTTGGTCAACCCTTGCCTCTTTTCCACTTAACTCTCATGTGGTTAGCTGGCTCACCAGCCCAGATTAGGCCTTCACAGTTACTAGCATATCACCAATATTTTCCAAACGAGGCCCATTTGCTGAACTTCCACACCACTCATTAATTTAAGCAGGTCATTAATTTTATCTGCAGGATCTTTAATTCTATTAGTTTCCAGTTTAACACCTGCAGGTGATCCCTCTTGGTCAAAACAACACTTCAAGTTCTGCCTCTCCAAATCACATACTTGAACAACATCAATTTGTTTATCCTTAAATTTCAAAACAAACTGTAATTGATTCGCAGGCACCTTGTTACCAGACCACTGACCCTTCAGTATGGTCACTACTTCTAAAATCAATCCAGACTTTAAATTTTCCTTATTCAAAAGTCTAGGAACAAAACTTTTCCCTTTTCCTTCAATAATATTCACATCACCAGCTTTCATCTCATCATTAACTTTTAGAACACCTTCTAACACAAGTAATGGAGAATTCCCACTTTCCACTAGTGCCAAGGTTAACCATTTCTTTACTGAACCAGGTCCAGCTGACCCAAAAGGATTGTATTCCCTTTCAAGTAAGTCAGACCCCTCCGACTTTTCCTGAGCTTCAACACTAGGTTCAGTACTCTGTGCATCCACAGTTACGTCCTCAACCTGCACACAGGCCAACGGGACATCTCCCTCTTCTAGGCTTTCAATGCCAGTCCCCCTTTCAAATTCCAAGTTCCTCTGATCCTCCCAGTTACTGTCTGGGCAACTCCCATCTGGAGTAAACTCAACCTTGCGGGTTAAGACAACCTCGTCTGCTAACCCAGCAGACTCCCTTAAGGTAGCGGCATCCTTTACCTCTCGGAATGCCCTCACGTCATTGGGAACACACTTAAATTCTTCAACTGCAACCAGCTCTTTCAAGCTACATAAATCACCAGTGTCCAACCCTGGACCTTCCAGCTGCCACATCTGTTTCTCATGAGGCTCTGTGCCTCCATAAATTCCTTCCTCACTCCAAAATGTTCATCTAGGGGTATTTTATGGGCAAGGCTCAAAATCTCGTTCCGTGACAACCGTAAATTTGCTTTGTCTCTCTTACTTTCTTTGCTCCACTGTTCTCCGCTTTCCCATCGTCTAACCTCTCCAGGTACAGGGCTGGTAAAAACGTCTCGGCTAAATCAACGCCGGGCTCATTTAAACTGGTTCCTGTCTCAGCTGCCTGTCTGGACATGCTGCGAGTTACTGCGCAGGCGGGATAAATCTTGGAATCTATGGGCGGGTCCCCAACACTTCCAGGCTTGCTCGTCAGCTTCACTGCTGAATACACATCCCCACCTGCAAGGTCATTACCGAGTTGGACGTCCATATCGTCCATCGGTAGTTCCGACCGCACCTCTACTTCGACTGGTCCAGATACCAGGTCACATTTCAGAAATATCTTGTGCAAAGGTACGGCCTCAGTCCCCTTTCCGATACCTTTTATCACATTTACCTCCCCAGTCTCGGTCTCAGCACCGAATTATAACACCTTCCTTCGGATCAATGACTGACCAGCCCCAGTATCTCTTCAGATCCGCACTGGAACTGGGGTTTCTCCCTCCTTCACGGATACCATCCCTTCCGAAATAAACTTCTCGCGCCCCTCATGGGCCCTATCTAACCTCTCCCTCCTCATCAGTCTGTTGACCGGCTCAATGCAACCAGTCGGGCTTGTCGTCTTTCCTTTTACTGTCTCCTTCTTCGGAGCCAAGCACTGAGATGCTATGTGCCCAGCTTTCCCACAATTATAACACGTAAAGCTAGGAAACTTCCTTTCAGCCTACTTTTCCTCCTCCTTACCCTTTCCACTAGTTCCCAGCTTATTCTCTGACTTAGCCGGTGGGCTTTCTCTACCATTCCTACTACCCCTCTGGTAGCTCTTATTTGGGAAAATTTTTATCTTATGGGTTAAGGCGTATTCATCTGCTAGCTTGGCAGATTCTGATATGGACTTATTCACCTTCTCATTCAGGTATGTCCAGATATTATCGGGAACACAACCTTTAAATTCTTCGATCAGGATCAACTCTCTTTAAGCGGTAGAAATCCTCCTCCACCCCTTCTGCAGCGCACCAGTGGTCAAAGTACACACACTTCTCGTAGGCAAATTCTGTGAACGTCTGATTCCACTGCTTCCTTAAGTCCCTGAACTTTTGTCTATACGCTTCGGGTACCAGCTCATAGGCCCGAAGGATAGCCTGTTTTGCTTCCTCATAATCCTCTGCAACCTCCGCAGACAACGCCGCATATGCACGTTGAGCCTTCCCTTTAAGTACACTCTGTAACAACACCACCCACTTATCTCTAGGCCACTTCTGGTTCGCGGCCACTTTTTCAAAATGCAAGAAGTACAACTGTTCCGTTGTACAGTTGGGGTCAGTGGCTATGTCCCTTCCGCTCCAGACTAGACCGTTCTTCAGTGATGGACTCGTCACCCAGGCAAGGGCGGACACACACAAGTCCCAACCAGTCTGCCTTCATCCACCATGCTCCGGACCAATTCTCCTGAACCGATCCTCCAGGCCCCCACCTTCCTGTGGGTGCACAACACTCTTTCAGTGTCCACTGGAGTGTCTGAGGGTGTCTCCCCAGACCCGGTTTTATCCCCACTGACGGTGTATCAGCTGTCCATCAACTCAACATGTCCATGTCCATCAAACTAGGCCACACCCTGCTGTCTCCTCAGGAATGTTAACGAGCAAGGAAGTGTCCTTGTAGCGAAAGGTAAATAGTCCGTGAAAAAGCCATAATACATAAAACATTCGTCTCTCTCTGTCTTATCTGTAGCAGGTGCCTCTACCTCTGTTCTTCATCTCTCTCTCTCACTAGCAGCATAGTTCCTGGGGAGGGGAGTGGGTGGTCAGCTCTGGACCCCATTTCCATCGGGTTTGTTCAGCACACATAACAATACCTTGAGCTGATGCCACTTGATTAGCTGATTACATATTTGCATTAGTGAGCAGATGTGTAGGTGTACCTAATAAAGTGACCATTGAGTGTAACTGATTACTGAAAACTACTTTCACCTCTTCCCAGTGCTGACGAAGGATGATTGATCTAAAGCAATAATTCTCTCCCTCCACAGATGCTGGTTGACTTGTTGACTGTTTCCAGAACTTTAAGTCTTTATTCCGCATTTTCAGCAGTTGCCCTTTGCTAGGTTTTCAAGGTCAAATTCATTTATTGTTTAATACGTGCTGTTATATGCTCGTTTGATCTTGACACCAGAATGTACTTTTGTACACTTTATGCATTGCACTGTGGTTTACCGGTTAGTGTAATATTATTGCATTGGACAAACAAGTAACGTGCAAAAGTTGTCAAACTATGTAAATACACAAAGAAAGACAAATAATAGATAGATAGATCCAATGTTGAGAACGTGAGTTGTAGGGTCCTTGAAAATGAGCATTGAAGTGAGTTAATCACTCTGGTCCAGAAGCCTAATGGTTGAATGGTAATAACTATTCCTGGTTGTACATATCCGACACATGCCTAAGCCTCCCGTATCTCTTCTCCAAAATCCCTTGCCTTCGTGACAGCTCACAGGGTATGCAGTACACATGCTAATAATAAATACAACGCTATATATAGCAACTACAAAATACAAAACTATTGATTTGGGCGAAGGTAGCAATACACTCTGAAGCAGTGCGAAAGGAAATGCTAAATTGGCAATAGTTGACAAAAAAAACGAAAGAAACAGATATCAGTGTCCGAGAGTGCGAGTGTACCACCGGGAATGGGATGGAAGAAGCCAGTATCTATCCAGGGACCCGGTGGTTTTGTTTTGATTTGTATTAAGTTACACAGAGCAATCACTGAACTGAAATAAAATCATAAGAGTATCGGATCGTTTGCACGTATGTGCCAAGAGCATATACGACCGAACGATCGGTAGGTGAATCCATTCGGCCTTCAGTGTACGGGAGGCACTCGTCTTTTAAGCGGGTTTTCAAGTGCGCATGTGTTTTGTCTTGGTGAGCCCAGCTAGTCGCTCCCCGTGTGTACAGCGACTAACATAAATCAGTTATAACGTTTAATCACACTACTCCCTTGTCGTTGTTGCATTGTATATACGTAACAAAATCCACAGATAAGTCATACCACATGAAATGAGTTTAGTAAACACTTTATTCATTATGTCATGGTGCTTTTCTAATCTACAATACATAAATTACTGTCAAGGGTTTTAAATTGAAACGTAACAAAAATTAAATTTTTATTCTATGCGTGGCAATTGCAGTATTTGACTTTTAAAACAAGTTTGTCGCGTTTAAAAAATGGGAAGCCAATAAAATTGCTTGAAAAAAAAACTTACCACACACCAGGGGTTGCCAATGTACAGAGATGGGCAACACAAGAGATCCTGCACATGCTGGAAATCCAGAGTAACTGTCATGGTCCCGTCTGGCAATTCCCCATCTTGCTAATTATCTCATTGATTGTGTCTTAATTCCTGTCGGCTGGTACCCAATTATTGCTAGTTCCATTAATTACAGCACACCTGGTTCCCGTTAGCGAACATAGGATAAGAACTCTGGCATTACAGCCATGCTTCGCCAGTTCTGTGGTCGATTCTAGTGTGTGTAAACCTCGTTTCTTGATTCCTTAGGACTGTTAGTTCTAAGCTCCGCTCTATTCCCTGGATATTCTACTTAAACCTTGCTCGAGTCAGGACTCCCATGGTTATCGGCTCCACGTTCGCGACTGTGCTAACGCCTCTTGACCTTGTCTCCGTGCCTGTGTCCAGCACTTGTGTTTGTCCTCAGTCACGCCCTTGCAACAGTAACCTATTGAAGGTTCTCTATTGAAGGTAACCTATTGAAGGTTCTCGGCCTGAAATGTCGACTCTTCATTCCTTTCTATAGATGTTGTCTGACCTGCTGAGTTCCTCCAATACTTTGTGTGTGATACTACAGATTTGAAGCTTAGTTAGAGAGTGTAATGTCCATCTCACTTACTGTTTTCCTGATTATGAAATCGAGACGTTACTTTTCTTATTTGCTGGAATAGGTTCAGGAACTGTTATGTCGCAACACTAAGTTTCATGTCGAAGGAGGCTGTGAAGTGAGCAAAGATATTCTCAGAAATTAAAGAAACAACAGCAAACTCTGCATTCATGATACACTCTCTTCTAGAAATAAAAATGGTATGTCAAAAAAACCCGTGCAAATTTCCAATACATATTTACATCCTACCAAATGAAGCAGTGTCAGACATAGAGGACACAGAGAAGAGAAGTAAATTGGTCTTTTCACTGGATGCATACGATGGGGGGAGGATTAATCGGACGAAGGAAATAATTTTAACACCTCCAGCTCTGAGGGTGGCGCAAAGCCAAAAGGAGATGACAAATTTTCAAAGTGATTCAGAGTTGTTGGTTGAGAGGGCAAGGGGATGGCGGGTGCAGATTAATGTAGGGATGCATGAAGCTAAATATGAAAATGCAGGTTATTAATTTAATAGCGAGGGGAAAACGCCTGGGTGTCCCTGTACGTTGAAATCAGGAATCGGCAGGGACAGTTTGGAATCCCAATCCTTTAACCAACTTATCAAATATCGGATATTAATTGCCCAATAATAAAATCTAAAATTATGCAATGCCAATCCACCTTCCTTCTTTGCCTTCTGTAAGTAGTTTTTTAACTAATCTAGGATTTTTATTCTGCCATATATATGAGGAAATTTTTGAATCAACATTGTCAAAAAAGACTTCGGAATAAAAATTGGTACTGCTTTAAATATATATAAAAACTTGTGTAAAATAACCATCTTAATAGGATTAATCTGACCTATCAGAGTTAAAAATAATGGTGACCATTTAGTGAACAAACATTTAATCTGATCAATTAAGGGAAAAAATTAACCTTAAATAACTCCTTATGATTTTTTGTAATTTTAATCCCTAAGTATATAAAAGAATCATTAACTAATTTAAAAGATAAATTTTCATAAAATGGAACCTGTCTATTTAAGGGAAACAATACATTCTTAGTAAGATTTAATTTATACCCGGAAAAATTACTAAATTGAGCCAACAATGTTATAACTACAGGAATGGATTTCTCGGGATCAGAAATATATAATAACAAGTCATCTGCGTATAATGATAACTTATGTGTATCCATCCCACGAATAATGTCAAAAATGTTCAGTGAGTCTCTAATAGCAATTGCATAATGGACTAAGAGGACAGCCTTGCCTGGAACCCCGAAATAAACGAGAAAAGGGAGATCTTTGATTGTTAGTAAAGACCGAGGCTACTGGAGTAGGATATATCAGTTTAATCCAGGATATGAATGTCGAACTAAAATTAAACTTCTCAAGCACCATAAATAAGTATGGCCATTCAACTCCATCAAATGCTTTCTCTGCATCTAATGAAATGACAAATTCTGAGGTGTTAGGTGAAGGAGTATAAACAATATTCAATAATCTCCTAATATTGAAAAAAGAATAGCGATTTTTAATAAAATCAGTTTGATCTTCCAAGATAATTTGAGGTAATACCTTCTCCAGCCTGATTGCCGGTAACTTGGAAAAGGACTTGGAATCTACATTCAATAAGGATATTGGTCAATAGGATGCACGGTCAGTGGGGTCTTTATCTTTTTTCAATATTAAAGAAATGGAAGATCTATAAAAAGATTGTGGCAGTCTGCCTAATCTAATTGCTTCTTTAAAAACCCTGCATAACCAAGGAGAAAGAGTAGAGGAAAAACACTTTAAAAATTCCACTGTAAACCCATCTGGACCTGGTGCTTTCCCAGAATTCATAGAGGAAATAACCCTTTTAATTTCTGCATCCGTAATAGTAGTTTCTAATATTGAAAGATCATCTAATGATAATTTTGGAAAATTCAATTTCCCAAGAAAATCATGTATGGTATTATGATCATGAGAGAATTCAGAATGATACAGGGAGGTATAAAAATCTTGAAAAGATTTGTTTATCTCTTCATGGTTAACTGTCAATTCACCATTCTGTTGACGAATCTTAATAATTTGACGTTTAACCGAAGCATTCTTCAATTGGTTAGCTAACAGTTTACCCGATTTCTCACTATGTATATAAAAATCAGATCTGGTTTTCATTAATTGATTTTCAATCGAAGATGTAAGTAATAAACTGTGCTCCATTTGAAGTTCAACCCTTTGTTTGTAAAGCTCCTTACTAGGAGCAATCGAATATTTCTTGTCAATTTCTTTAATTTTATCAACTAATAAAAGAGTTTCCTTCTTAATACGTTTTCTCAAACCAAAGGAATAGGAGATAATCTGTCTGCTTATATATGTTTTAAAAGTGTCCCAAAGTGTTCCGCAAGAAATTTCATCTGTGAAATTAGTTGAAAAGAAGAAATCAATCTGTTCCTTCATAAATTTAATGAAATCTGGATCTTGCAGTAAGGTAGAATCAAATCGCCATTGCCTAATACTAGAAGCTGTATCCATTAATTTAATAGAAAGTTTCCTTGGAGCATGAACAGAGATGGCTATAATGTCATAATTACAACCAATTACAGATGGAATAAAATGAGAATCAATAGGAAATACTCAATTCTCGAGTAAGAATGATAAACATGTGAGAAAAATGGAAACTCTTTGTCCTTAGAATGCCGAAATCTCCAAATATCGAAAATTCCGTTATCAGTCAAAAAAGAGTTAATGTAAGTGGCCGACTTATTGGGTAAAGTCTGGGTAGATATAGATCTGTCCAGCAAAGGATTTAAACAGCAATTAAAGTCACCACCCATTATTAACATATATTCATTTAGATTAGTTAGAGAAGTAAATAAGGACTTAACGAAATCAGGATAATCCACATTTGGAGCATAAACATTAACTATAGCAAACTTCGCATTAAAAAGTAACCCAGTAATTAACAAAAATCTGTCATTCGGATCCGAAATAATATCGTGTTGGACAAATGTAATAGAGGAGTCAATAAAAATTGAAACTCCTTTTACTTTGGCATTCGAATTCAAATGGTACTGGTAACCCCACCAAAACCTAAAAAAAATGTTGATTATCCTCTTTCTTCACATGAGTTTCTTGTACAAAAATAATATGTGCATTCAGTCTTTGGAATACTTTGAAAATCTTTTTCCATTTAATCGGATGGTTTAAGCCATTAGTATTCCAAGAGACAAAATTAATGGTCTGAGCCATATTTCTAAAATCAACCTTTTGGTATATAAAGAGTTAACCAGATTATGAACTCATGCACCCGGAAGAGGAGCCAAAAAGGCGCAGACCCGGAAATGACGACAACACGGACATTTTAGTAATTTGAAATCAGCCTAAATGAAAAAACTAAAAAAACTAGTAAAAAGAACCTCCCGCCCACCACCCACGAAAAAAAGATCCTCCTGAGCCTTAAAGAGGCCAGGAAAAAAAAGAAGGAATGATACTAAATCTATCCCCGTATCACCAGAAGGCAACTCCAAATATATAAAGGAGGAAAAAAAGATCCACCCAAACATCAAAAAAGTAATTAACACTATACTAAAACAAACTTAATATAATTGCTAATAATAATAAAAGAATATAACCAGTGGTAACTTATAAATCGGGTTAAAACCAAACAAATAAAAGTTAAAATGTGATAAGAAATGCATTATAGGAAGAAGAAGAGAGAAAAAAATGGCGAAATCAAAAAGAAAAGCAAGAAATATTTTAGAGAAAAAACCACCATCTTAGTTACACAAAAAATGAAAAGGATGTATATCAAACTGTTTAAAAAAATTCACCTTCAAAGGATTAATAATAATGACCAAAATAAAATACAATCGTTAAAGTAAGTAACTTAAAAGGATTAGTACGTCGATAAAAAAAAACTTTAATTGGAATATAAAATGTAGAATAAACCTACACCAATAGCCAGAAATAAAATCTGATTTTGGATACAAAAACTATCTTGTAACGATCAAAACCATACATTTATTAGAGATGAGAATCCAAAGCAGTAGGATAATTCTCATCCAGAAAGCTTCGAGCTTCAGCTGTGGAGAGAAAAACACGTTGTGGTGCATTCGGAGGCGAGATTCTAAGCTTCGCAGGGTATAAAAGTGCTGGTTTTAGATTTTTCTCATAACATTCGGACATCAAAGGTTTAAAAACTAGCTTTGCCTTCATTACTTCTGGGCTAAAATCCTCCACTAATCGGAATTGGAAATCTTTAAGTTTAACCATCCCTAAACGCCGAGCCACACAATTAAGTTGCTCTTTGACATGCACATAGTGAAATCAAACAATTACAGCAGGTGGTTTAGATGAAGAACTTGGTGATCGGCGCATAATTCTGTGGGTACGATCAAGTAATGGAGGACTGTCTGGGAATACAGAAGGGAACGCTTCCTTTAAAAGTTGAGCAAAATACTTCGAAGGAGACACCTTCCGGGAGACCAAGTATGCGGAAGTTCTGTCTTCCGGACCGATTTTCAAAGTCGACGCTCTTGGCTTTAAGTGTTTCCACCTATTTAATCGCCGAAGATAATTTCTGCTCCAGTTTCTCGATTATCAAGTCTCACTTCCGAGCGTCCTCTTGCAAAGTTGCGATTAGAGTTTGCTGCTGTTTAACTTCGAAATCAGTTTTATCCATAGAATCCTGGAAAGCCTTTAGATCTTGTTTGAAAGTTTGTCGTTGTTCTTCAAATTTTTCATTTAAGAGCTCCAATAACATATCATAAGTCAATTCAGTACGTTTAGGATCAGTCTTTTTTTTTTCTTTCCATTGCCGTTAGAATCTTTCCCAGGGTCTCGCCCTTTAGATCTTAAAGCCATTTCTGTACTAATTTCTTCAAAATTCACAGTACACTCTTAAAGATAAGTCCAAAAAAGTAGCAAGAATCTTCTGGTGCAGGTAAAAATATGAGAGGCAGGATTCATGTACATTTGGAGAGGTTTAATATGATTAAGAGTAGTTAGCATGGCCTTGTCCTTATGAGCCTGATTTAATTTTTTGAGGATGTGACTAAACACATTAACGGAGGAAGAGCAGTAGATGTAGTGTATATGGATTTCAGCAAGGCATTTGATAAGGTACCCCATGCAAGGCTTAATGAGAAAGTAAGAAGGCATGGGATCCAAAGGGGCATTGCTTTGTGGATCCAGAACTGGCTTGCCCACAGAAGGCAAAGAGTGGTTGTAGACGGGTCATATTCTGCATGGAGGTCGGTGACCAGTGGAGTGTCTTGGAGATCAGTTCTGGGATCCTTACTATTCATGATCTTTAAAAACATATAAATAATGTGGATGAGGAAGTGGAGGGATGGGTTGGTAAATTTGTTGACAACACAAAGTTCGAGGTGTTGTCAATAGTGCGGAGGACTGTCAGAGGTTACAGCGGGACATTGATAGGATGCAAAACTGGGCTGAGAATTAGCAGATGGAGTTCAACCCAGATGAGTGTGAAGTGGTTCATTTTGGTAGGTCAAATATGATGACAGAATATAGCATTAATGGTAAGACTCTCAGCAGTGTGGATGATCAGAGGGATTGACTGTGGTTAAGATGACATACGCTGTATTGGCCTTTGTCAATCATGGAATTGAAATTAGCAGCCAAGAGATAATGTTGCAGCTATATAGGGCCCTGGTCAGTACTGTGCTCAGTTCTGGTCGCCTCAGACCAGAAAAGGTGCAGAGAAGATTAACAAGGATGTTCCCTGGATTGGGGAGCATGCCTTATGAGGATAGGTTGAATGAACTCGACCTTTTCTCCTTGGAGTGAAGGAGGATGAGAGGTGACCTGATAGAGGTGTATAAGATAATGAGAGGCATTGATCATGTGGATAGTCAGAGGCTTTTTGCCAGGGCTGAAACGGTTGCCACAAGTGGACGCAGGTTTAAGGTACTGGGAAGTTGGTACAGAGGAGATGTCAGGGGTAAGTTTTTTTACTCAGAGAATGGTGAGTGTGTGGAATGGGCTACCAACAACGCTGGTGGAGGCAGATACGATAGGGTCTTTTAAGAGACTTTTAGATAGGGACATGGAGCTTAGTAAAATAGAGAGCTGTAGGTAAGCCTCGTAATTTCTAAGTTAGAGACATGTTCAGCACAACTTTGTGGGCCGAAGGGCCTGTATTGCGCTGTAGGTTTTCTATGTTTCTATATTCCACAGATTCACCACTGTCTTGCTAAATAAATTCCTCCTTATCTCTGTTCTAAAGGGATGCCATTCTATGAATGGCAGATTGAAGTTAATCTTGGCTGTGATGCAAATTGTAGGACATAGACTTTCAAAGTTTCTTGGGAGTACTGTGAGACAGAGAAACTTGGGGATATAAGTCTTTGGTGCTAAGTAAATGAAAGGCATTGGGGACAGAATCAGACTGCGGCTGGAAATTAAGCAGGAACTGTTATATATCATATAATCGAAACTGATTTCGACTAGATCACTTTTGGTTGGTAATATGTTTGGAGTGGATATGATTACAGATTAAACTGATTTAAACTGAACGGAGATAGTTGCAGAGATTCAACAAAGAGCTGATCTCTGAGCGACCACGCCAGGACAAGCTTTGGGTAGACCGGGAGGACAGATCTATGCTGGGTCTGGACTGAGTTAGCTGATTCTGGTGGAGTTGTGATAGGGAACGGCAACAGTTTCCTGTGTTCCTGTTTCTGCTGGTGCCAGGGTGCCGTTTGTTTGGCGAACACATATGCGCGCAAATCAATGATAATGTTTGTGTTTTGAACATAAAATATTACAGCACAGTAGAAGACCTTCGGACGTCGGATGCGCAATGTCGTTGGTCTTCGACCCTCGAAGTTGTGCCGACGTTTTAACTCTACTGGAAGACCAGTCTATTATTTAATTAATTACAGATGTAGGCAGAAAGATCCCTTCAGGCCCACCGAGCCGTCACACTGAGCAACCCACCTATTTATCCCCGCCTAATCACGGGAAGTGACCGATTAACCTACCACTCCGTTCGTCTTTGGACTGTGGGAGGAAACCGGAACCTCCGGAGGAAACCCACGCGCACAAGGGTAAAACATACAAACTTTCGTGCAGAGGACGCCGGGACTGAACTGCAAACTCCAGCTGTAATAGCTTCGGACGAACGGCTACGCAACCGTGGCACTCTAATCCTTCTCCCTGACATTTCCATCCATTCCCCCATCATTCAGCGGGTGTTTACAAGGTGCATTTTACACTACAGGCATCTCAAGCTGATCTACAGCCAATAAACATATTTGAACCGTCACTGTTGTGATGTCGGAACTAATTTCTGCCTAGCAAAGTACAACCTGCAAAGTGATAATAAGTTGTTTGTTGATAAGTCCCAGCTAGGAAGCGTCAGGTGTTTGATTGACTACCCAACGCCAAGCGACTGTCTCAGTGAATCGAGTTTTAGTCACTTAACAACAAGAGCCTTCAGCGTTATAGCATACAGCACCTGAGTTTGTCACTGAAGAGAACGGCGCCCATCAGTAAAAGGGCGAGAGTTTTCAGTCCGAGTGGGATACACAACATCAGCACGGCAAAAGCGTCTGTCCCTGAAGTAAGAGAAGTCAATCCAGACTCGGGCAAAGGGGAGAGCACTATAATACAGCCTCAGTGGACACTTTATTAGCTATCTCGCTGACCTAATAAAGTGGCCGCTGAGTGTACTTCCGTGGTCTTCTGCTACTGCAGCCCATCCGCCTCAGGGTTCGACCTGTTTCGAGTTCAGAGATGCTCTTCAGCACACCACTACAGGGTTATTTGAGTTATTATTGCCTTCCTGTCAGTTTGAACAAGGCTGTCCATTCTCCTTTGACCTCTCTCATTAACAAGGCGTTTTTACACTCAAAACTGCTGCTCACTGAATATTTTTCCTTGTGTTTTTACCAATTATCTGCAAACTCTAGAGACTGTTGCCCGTGAAAATCCCAGGAGATCGGCAATTTCTGGGGTACGCATACCACCTCCTCTACCACCAACAATCATCCCACGGTCCTAGTCACGTTTCTTTCCCATTGTGATGTTTGGTCTTAACAATAATTGAATCTGCTGACCAACTTGACCACGTCTGCATGCTATTATACAATGAGTTCCTGCCACATGATTGATTGATTATGTATTCGTACTAACCATCAAGTGTACGGGTGGAACCAATAAAGTGGCCACCAAGAGTGTAATTCACCATTTAAAAACAACTCTCGATATACTTAACAGCCACCCGAGGGAGTAGTCTGAGCGTCAGCTTTAACATCTCTCGAACACTGCAGCAACCTCTTTACCGTTGGCGTGACCCCGGATCTTTCCAATACTCCACCACCCCTCCCCTCGGTAACTGAAGCGGAAGCTGATCCTTCACAGGTGAGGCTACACCCGCTGATTGCCGTGAGATGCCTGCTCCCCTTCCTGCTCCTCTCCCACACTCTCGCACTCCCGCTGTATCCTGCAGAATGGTTTCTTACCGGGGCTAACCCCCAGCAGGACCTCACTCTGGGGCAGTCGGTGACTGTGGGCCTGATGCCCTGTCCGTAAGGGTAGAAGCCGCGTTTATGACCGTAGCCCAAAGACCAGAACTCCACCGGACGCAGGTCGCCCTGATTGTCCTCCGCACTAGCTGCATTATCCTGGTTAAGGCGTTTCCCTGATCTGCGTCCCCGACGAGCATGTACCGAGTCACTCCGCTTTCCGCTACCCATGATACATTTTCATGGCACCTGAAGGTGACGAAGTGTCGGAAAGGTTCCATCCTCATCCACGTCACTGTGACTGGAATCAGGTAATTCCTGGGCCGTGTGAACACACAGGGCAACGTGGGCAAGGTTCCCTCTGTCCCTGTCATCACTGAGACTTTCCGGCAGCCGAGGGAGAGAAACGACAAAGTCATAGAATCATAGAACACTACCACAACACCTCACACTTTTCTGCATTAAATTCCATATGCTATACCTTCGTCGCTTTCCACTACTCCAGCAGTCTTGGTGGCTGATCGTTGATCCGGATCTGTTTAAAACAATATCCCCATCGCCGGTACCTGCGACAGACTAATCAGAGAGGCAACCATCTACTACCACTTTCTGGCTGCTCCCGCTTAGTCAATGTTGAATTCAACATCCTGAACACCAAGCGACTGAACTTTCTTAATCAGCCTCGCATGCGGGACTTTGTCAAAGGCCTCGCTGATGTCAACGTAGACAATATCTATTGTCTTTCCTTTAGCAACTTTCCTAATAACTTCCTTTAAAAAATCGATGATTCGTTAAACACGAAGCACCGCGCACAAAACCATGTTAACTACCGCTAATCAGTTCCTGTCTATCGAAATGCTTATATATATGGTCACGTGGAATACCTCGTCATTACAGTATCTACGCACTACTCATGCTGACCTGTAGTTTCCTGGATTATTTTTAGCGGTTTTCCTGAACGGAACACCACTAGCTATCTTCCAAACCTTTTTTTAAACAAAACTGGAAAACTACACACAACGATCAGAGATTTATAAACCCATTTTTTAAAAGTTAAGTACCATTACTATCATTTCCAAAACACTGAATTCCCAGAGCGTCCCGCCGGCCTCGGAACTTCCCTGCTGTGCCAATAGAGACGGCACGCTTCCTCTCCAAGGATACCCGGGCAGGAACGTAACCCCAGAAGAATGGCAGGCAGTCGGCTCCGCCAGAGCCCTGGACAGCCCGCCACCTGGACCCGTGATTAGCCATCTTGGCCAGGGAAGACTAGCGGAGCAGACTCAATGGGCTGAATGGCCTAATTGTCTTAAGGTCTTTCGTATTGAGGATATACTTCAAGTTCTCCAGGACATGATAGACCATGAAAACGAGACCAGTGAAACGGAAGAGACGCAAGGCAGTTGTACAACCCAATGTTGAGTTACGATTTTCTGATTTTGCTAGGATTTTGGAATAAAGTACTCATTCGCATTGACTCATTTGCTGCAGGATTCTAGCATGAACTTCCACGATGCTGCCCTGGATTTGAAAGCCCTCCAGGATCATTTTTATGATGAAAGAGAAGCGTTGGTCAGTGAGTCACTCGAGGAAGGAGTCGGTCTCTGCCAAGAATGGAATATTGACGTTGAAAGACGTCAGAGACAAAAGAAACGAATGGCTGATGAGAACTCGAGAGACGCTATGTTAACAGCTAAGGGGGAAATGGAAAGAGTCATGAAGGGAACACTCGACCGTCTTCACGGAGAAATGGACAAAAGGTTCGCTCGTTTGCACGACATTGACTCCAAGTTTGGGTTCCTTCTCGCTGTTGAGAGACTGTGTTACGGCGCCGACAGTAACGACCTAAAGAAGAAGTGTGAAAATTTGGGCGAACTGTACAGCTCTGATGTTCATGGACAGCAGCTAGATGAGAAAATTTTGGATTACAGCATGTTGCTATCAAGGCGGGTCAACATGAAAATATCAAGAACTGAAGAGCTTCTTGAATGGAGATGAGAGCGTCTGCCCCAATCTTCGCGTTGCTATTTAGATAATGCTAACAATCGCAGTTTCCATCGCCAGTTGTGAGAGTTCATTCAGCAAGTTAAAACTAATGCTTTCGTATTCAGAGCCTCCATGGATCAAGGCAGACTCTGTGATCTTGCTCTGCTGAGTGTAGAAAGAGAAGAACTGAAAAAAGTGACTTTGATCACATCATAGACCAATTTGCATCAGTGAAAGCAAGAAAGGTGCAGTTATGACTTTCCTGTAGTGCCATAACTTGCTAATTAAAAGATTAACGAGCTTGACTTGTATTTTTGAGTTGATATTATGGTAAAGTTATCTGCTTCTTTGCCTCCCACAGTAGCCTGGGGTATATCTCATCTGGTTCCGGCAACTTATCCAACTTGATGCTTTCCAAAAGCTCCAGCACATCCTCTTTCTTAATATCTACATTCTCAAGCTTTTCAGTCTGCTGCAAGTCATCACTACAAGCACAAAGATCCTTTCCCATCGTGATACTGAAGTGAAGTATTCATTAAGTACCTCTGCTATTTCCTGCGGTTCCATACACTTCCACTGTCAGGACGCTTGAAAGGTCCTATTCTTTCACATCTTATCCTCTTGCTCTTCATATACTTGTAGAATGCCTTGGGGTTTTCCTTAATACTGCCCACCAAGGCTTTCTCATGGCCCCTTCTGACTCTCCTAATTTCAATCTTAAACTTCTTCCTGCTAGCCTTATAATCGTTAAGATCTTTATCGCTACCAAGTTTTTTGAACCTTTCGTAAGCTCTTCTTTTCTTCTTGACTAAATTTACAGCAACCTTATTACACCACGGTTCCTGTACCCTACCATAACTTCACTGTTTCATTGGAAGATACCTATGCAGAACTCCAAACAAATATCCCCTGTTGATCAGAGGTAGTGCAGCCGTGACACTACCTCTGATCAACAGTGCCATGCCCCCAGCTCTTTTGCCTCCCACCCTGTCCTTTCTGAAACATCTAAAATCCGGCATTTGAATTAACTATTCCTGTCTCTGAGCCATCCAAGTCTCTGTAATGGCTACCACATCATATCTCCAAGTACTGATCCACACTCCCAGTTGATCTGTTTTGTTAACAATACTCCTTGTGTTAAAATAGACACATCTCAAACCATCTGACTGAGCACGTCCCTTTTCTATCACCTGCCTAACCTCACTCACACACTGTTTCCAAGCTTTCTTTTTGTGAACCAACTGCCTCTTCCCCGGGCTCTTCAGTTCGGTTCCCACCCCCCAACAATACTAGTTTAAACTCTCCCCAGTAGCCTTATCCAACCTCCCCGCCAGGATATAGGTCCCCCGGGATTCAAGTGCAATCCGTCCTTTTTGTACAGGTCACACCTGCCCCAAAAGAGTGCCCAATGATCCAGAACTCTGAATCCTTGCCCACTGCTCCAATCCCTCAGCCACGCATTTATCCTCCACCTTGTTCTATTCCTGTACTCACTGTCACGTGGCATAGGCAGTAATCCCGAGATGACTACCTTTGTAGTCCTGCTTCTCAACTTCCTTCCTAACTCCCTGTAGTCTTTTTTCAGGACCTCTTCCCTTTTCCTACCTATGTCATTGGTACCAATATGTACCACAAACTCTGGCTATCCTACCTCCCATTGCGGGATATCTTGGACGCGATCTAAAACATCCTGGACCCTAGCACCTGGAGGCAAACTACCATCTGAGTTTCTTTCCTGTGTCCACAGAATCGCCTATCTGACCCCCTAACTCTAGAGTCCCCTATCACTACTGCCATCCTTTCCCTTTCCCTACCCTTTTGAGCCACAGTGCCGGACTCTGTGTCAGAGGCACGGCTACTGTCGCTTCCCCCAAGTAGACTGTCTCCTCCAACAGTACTCAAAAAGGAGTACATTGTGAAGGGGTAAAACCACAGGGGTACTCTCCAGTACCTGACTCTTCTCCTTCCCTCTCCTGACTGTTACCCACTTGTCTGTCTCCCGTGGCCCTGGAGTGACCACCTGCCTGTAACTCCCTTCTATTACCTCCTTTCTATTGTACATTTCCCTAAGTAAATCTATTCCCAATTTATGCTCCCCATTTCCTACCTAATAGCATCATAATTCATCCTCCTCCAATTAAATAATTCTCCATACTCTCCACTCCTATCCCTTTCCGGTCATGTGTGTGCTGGCAATGTCAAATCCCAACTGCAGATGAAAGCCCAACTACAATGCAGAGACGGCAATCAAAACTTATTCACAAGAATCCCAACAGAACATCAGTGACTCGACTGAGCATCAACGCAAGATACTGCGTTCTCAAAACTAGGACCCCATAATAGTATTAATCGAGCATCCAGTTAAAGAGTACAAGTAACACAGTATCCTTGTGTCTCTTAACAAGGTTAAACAGAAAACACTAGGGATTAGCCACACTAGTAGAACAACAACTAGCCCAATACAGCTGCTCTAAAAACCACAAAAACCCATGCTCTCCAGGCCCAAAGAGCTCATTACATCTCCAAAGTTATAGGTAGCGAAGTTCAGGCAGTTGAGGACTCTGTCTGTGAAATGCTTTCCTACTGACCTAATCGGTTGTTCACCACCAAATCTAATATGGCCTCTCCTCTAGCCGCTCTGTCTTTATATTGTGCACGTAATCCCTTCTGAGCACACATAACAAATAACACACTATCCAAATCTTCCACGCCAAGGAGGTGCCAATAAATATTATGGAAGTTGAAGCCCCTTCACCTGCCCCCTGTCAACAACCCTACTATTTTTGCAGTTTTCCAAAGTCTACCTCCCGATTTGTTCCTGTGTCTCTGCTGTTATTGCCATCATGATGAGAGCTCTGTAGAAGCACTCAACAGCTTGTTTTTCCCTTCATATTTCTGACTTCAAACCACGCAGACTTAATTTACAATGCCTCAGGGTGTCCTCCCTTTCTGCTGTGATTCCATCCAGGATTAGCAATGCCATTCCCCCACCTCTTTTGTTTCTCTCCATGTCCCTTTTGAAACATCTGAACCCCTGGAACATTCAGCAGACAATCCTCCTTTTGTGATACCCAAGTCTCGGTAACGACCACAATATCGTAGTTCCACGTGCTAACCTATGCTCAAAGTTCATCACCCTTGTTCCAGATACTTCTTGCAAGGATATTGGTCTCCCTCAAGTTAGATTCTCAAAATTGTTTCCCCAGTGTGGAAACGTCAAATATTAGACTCCAAAGGTCAAAGTACACATATGTCATCATTTACTATCTTGAGATTTGTTTCTTGTGGGCAAGCTCAGTAATTCCAAAAACCACAACAAAATCAATGAAAGACCAATGAAAGAGAAAATAATAATAACATAAATTTGTTCATGAAAATCTTCAGAGAGCCACAATACAATAGAATGCCACTACAATAAACTGAAAGTTCCCAGCAATTGAGAAATGACTGTGTCTGACCACACCTGTACCTCAGGTTTTGCCATCTTGAAATGAGAGCAATAAATGAGAATAAAACTTCTGAGGATATATTTTCATCAATGGAAACAGGATTCAGCATGTAGAATTATAACACTATAGTCATTAGTAAGACTTGGTTGCAGGAGGGACAGAACTGGCAGTTTAATGTTCCAGCATTCCGCTGTTTTAGCTGTGATAGAGGGAAGGGATTTAAGGGGTGGCATTGCTAGTCGGGGAACATGTCATGGCAGTGCTCAGACCAGAGAAGAGAACTGATTTACTGAGGACGCATGGGTTTTAAAGGTTTTTAAATACAGAGGAATTTAAAAGAAGGGATGACCATGTTAACATCAAGCACACAACAGTCCGTGGGATTTAAGAGGAGCAAATTTATAGAGAGAACACACTGTTGCAAGAAACATATGGTTGTGATAGTAGATGATTTTAACTTTCCACTGGGTATCTCATACTGCAAAAGGGCTGCATGGAAAAGACTTCATCAACTGTGCTCAGGAAAGTTTCCCTAATTGGTAAATTGTTGTCTCAAATAGACAGAGTGTGTTACCAGATCTCTTATTAGGGAACGAGGCAGGGCAAGTTTATGTAGGGGAACAGTTTGATTTCATCATCATAATGGCATTACCTTCAAGATGACTATGAAGAAGGAAGAGTCTGGTCCTCCAGTTGAGATTCTAAATTTGACAAAGGCCGATTTTGATGGTATCAGTAAGGATCCAGCGAGTGTTGATTGGGATAGGTTGTTCTCTGGGCAAGATGTATTTGGTAAATGGAAGGTCTTCAAAAGTGAAATTTTGTGAGTACAGATTTTGTATATTCCTGTCAGAATAAAAGGCAAGGAAACATGTTTAGGGAACCATGGTTTTCAAGAAATATTGAGGCCCTAGTTGAGAACAAGAAGGAGATGCATAGAAAGCATCAGCAGGTAGAAACAAATGAGGTACCCTGGGAGTATAAGAACTGGAAGAGAAGGAAGGAAATCAGGAGGACTATAAACATGAGACTGCTCTAGTAGACAAGCTGAAGGAGAATACCCAGGGCTTCTACACATAGGTACACACATTCTACACATATGCTTCTACACATTCTACACGATTTACTAGGATGTTACCTGGGTTTCAGCACTTACGTCGATTTACTAGGATGTTACCTGGGTTTCAGCACTTACGTCGATTTACTAGGATGTTACCTGGGTTTCAGCACTTACGTCGATTTACTAGGATGTTACCTGGGTTTCAGCATTTAAGTTACAGAGAAAGGTTGAACAAGATAGGTCTCTATTCATTGGAGCGTAGAAGGTTGAGGGGGGGATTTGATCGAGGTATTTAAAATTTTGAGAAGGACAGATAGAGTTGACGTGAATAGGCTGTTTCCATTGAGAGTAGGGGAGATTCAAACGAGAGGACATGATCTGCAAGTTAGGGGGCAGAAGTTTAAGGGAAACACGAGGGGGTATTTCTTTACTCAGAGAGTGATAGCTGTGTGGAATAAGCTTCCTTTAGAAGTAGTAGAGGCCAGTTCAGTTGTGTCATTTAAGGTAAAATTGGATAGGTATATGGACAGGAAAGGAGTGGAGGGTTATGGTCTGAGTGTGGGTAGGTGGGACTAGGTGAGATTAAGAGTTCAGCACGGACTAGGAGGGCTGAGATGGCCTGTTTCCATGCTGTGATTGTTATATGGTTATATGGTTGTTATATGTTAAGAGCAAATGGATAGCAAGGGACAAAATTGGTCCTCTGAATGATAAGAGTGGTCACCAATGCATGGAGTGGAAAGCAAAGGAGGAAATGTTTTTTGTATCTGTAATTATTTGGGAGTCATAGAGTTATAGAAAAATATAGCACAGAAACAGGCCCTTCTGCCCAGCTATTTAAACTGCATACTCCCATCAACCTGCACCTAGACCATAGCCCTCCATAACCCTACCTTCTACATACCTATCCAAACTTCTCTTAAATGTTGAAATCAAGCTTGCATGCACCATAGGCATTGGCAGCTCATTCCAACATCTCAACCTCTCATGATTGAGCAAACAAGTTACCCCTCATGTTCCCTTAAACTTCTCACCTTTCACTCAACCCATGACCTCAGATCGTAGTCCCAGCCAACCTCAGTGAAAAAAGTCTGCTAGCATTTACCCAATCTATACCCCTCATAATTTTGTATATCCCTATCAAATCTCCTCTCACTCTTTCATGTTCCAAGGAATAAAGTCCTAACCTATTTAATTTTTCCTTATAACTTATGTCCACCAATCCCAGTAACATCCTTGTAAATGCTAATGTTTCTTTCTTTTAAAAGGCTCTAAGAATTAGCCTGGATTTATAGGCCAGTGGTGCTGGACATTAGTTGTGGGAAGTCATTGGAAGGTGTTCTAAGGGACAGGGTATATAGTTATTTGGATAGATAAGGACAGATTAGGGATTGGAAACCTGCTACCTGCATGGTAGTTCATATTTAACCAAACTTATAGATTTTTTTCTAGGAAATTACCAAGAAGGTTGAGGAAGGCAAGACAATGGATGTTGTCTTTATGGACTGTAGCAAAGATCTTTGACAAGGTCCCACATGGGTGGCTGGTCACGAGGACTGAGTTATCTGGCATTCAAAATGAGGTAGTAAATTGACTAGACATTGGCTTTCCAGAGCAAGCTGGAGAGCAGTAGTAGATTGTACAACCTCCAACTCCAACTCCAACTCCAGCCTTGACCTCCGGGACAGGTCTTTACGCAGTGCCACTGGAAACCCCTTCCCCCACCATCACTCCATAATCCTGTCTCTCTCAGGTCCCACTGCCAGCTTCCAGGTCATGGAGACTCCATCTTCCATCCCTGACCACTCCAGACCTCTCTTCTTCTCAGACACCACCAATCCAATTTCCACATCCGTGCCAGGTTTTCACCATTTCCTCCAACTTTTCCCTCTCTGAGACAGAGCCTTCTGTCCTCAGTAAGACCTCACTTTCGACCCCCTGTGCCCACACTTCAGTGAGTTCCGTGCCAGCCACTATGCTGAGCTCTTCTTCTGCCATATCCATCTCCGAGCCTCTTTCTTTGGCAAGGATTCTCCACCCAGCACTGATAACCGCCTTCTCCCAACTACAACATTCCTCCTCTTCCTGGACACCTCGCCCCGATCTTCTGCCTGCTCTGGACCGCTTCATTGCCAACTGCTGATGGGACATTAACCGTTTCGACGTTAACACTCCTCTCTCCTATTCCAACCTGTTTATCTATTTATTTGGTCATTTATGTTTCTCTTTATCTAATTATTATAATTTTTGCATTTTTTCTGAGGTATGGTTAGAGCCAAACATGCTCAGTTCTCAATTGCTAGGAACTTTTGGACTACTCTGATGGTGTTTAGTACTGTGGCTTTCAGGAGATTGACATAAATATTGCTGAATAGCCCTAATTGTTTAATGCTATTGTGTAGTGAGATTGAGATGATACCAGTGGTAGATATTACTATTGGGACAATGTAGAGCATTCTGACAGGCAGGAGAACTGTCTGGTATGGGAGTGGGGGTGGGTGGCTACTGCACAGGGCCAAAAGAAGCTGTAGAGGGTTGTAAATTTAGTTGGCTCCATCTTAAGCACGAGCCTCCAAAGAACCCAGGGCATCTTCAAGGAGTGGTGTCTCAGAAAGACAGTGTTACCATCAGGTAGGAAGTACAGAAGACTGAAAGCACACACTCAGCGATTCAGGAACAGCTTCTTCCTCTATGCTTTCTGATTCCTAAATAGACATTGAATCTTTGGACACTACCTCACTTTTTTAATATATATTATTTCTGTTTTTGAACAATTTTAAAAATATTCAATATATGTATACTGTAATTGATTTACTTATTTATTTATTATTCTTTTATTTTATTCATTTATATTTTTTCTTAATTATTATGTATTGCATTGAATTGCTGCTGCTATGTTAACAAATTTCACGACACACTATTGATAATAAACCTGATTCTAATTCTGATATATACCCTGTTCATATTCCATAGTCTTTCAATTTCCTCTTTAAATTCAGCATATTTCTGGTGTTTTTCACTTATTGATTTGTGTATGTTATGTGTTTGGAAGAGCTATATCTATTAAATAAGTTGATCTTGCTTGTTTATCCTGTAATATTATATGCAGGTGGCTATTCTGTATTGTCCTATCTGTAATAATGGATTGGTCATGATATGGTTTGTGGGATTCTGATTCTAAGCTGGGTCAGGCTTGTATTGATAGTAAGGTATTTTATGAATTTGCATTTTAAAGCAAGATTTTGGTGAATGATGTTGGCCACTTGATTGAGACTGTGTAAGTCATCAGATTGAGTTAAACTGCTGCAGGATCCAGTAATGTGTTGCTTCTGATTTCTCTTGGGATTTTCTGCATTTATCATCTTGAATTTGTTGGTCTTCTATTATGTTTTTTATTAATCGTTTTGCCCTATATTGACACATGGAACCCTTCTGTTTCTGAGAAGAGGTCTCCAACTCTGAGCCAGGCATTCAACATTTCCTTGCCAACATATAGTCTGCTCAGATTGGTGGGATGTCTTCCATGGAGAGTCATGCTCTTCCATTAGTTAACTGTTTTCTCCTATAGTGATATATTTTTTTCATATTTCTTGGTTGTGCTTTCATTTCAGTTCAGTAGTGTTTATTTGTTATTGGAATTGCATATGCTCGCATGGAGTGCTGAATCCAGTTTTCATTGATGAAAATATACCCCTAGCTGTTTTATCTGACTGTTGTATAAATGTTATATGTCTGTTAATCCTCTTCCTTCTTCTGTCTGAGGCAGTATTATTTTAAGTGTGTTTGAATGTACATTGTGACTAGATTACTAAAATTGTCATTTCAGTTCTTAATTTTGTTTGTATATTTTCCAGATCAGTTTTGGACCAAGATATTAGACCACAGAATATGTTAATATGGGTATAACAAAAGTGTTTATGGCCTTTGTTATATTTTTACTGCTGAGCTCTGTTTGGCTAATTTTCTTAAGCCTTGAAGTAAATTTTGTCAAAAGTTTTGCCTTGATCACATTATGATCTATCTTCTTTGCTTGTTGATATCACAGATACTTATAAGTTTCATATTCATCCATCAGTTGTGTTGTGTCCTGCTGCTCTGTTTTGCATTCTGTTTGCTCTGTTGCACCTTCATTATGTTTAATATTCTGCAGTTATCTAGTCCAAAATTCATGTTCATATTTTTTGAAAACAGTTTTACTATTTGAATTGATTGATTTAGTTTTACTGATGAAGGAGTATATCATTTCAAATTGTCCATGTATAAAAGGTGTATCAAGGTACAACTTGTTTCATTGTTTCTGATTTGATACCCAATTTTCGCCAAATTCAGTAAATTAGAGAGCACACTCAACTGAACACCACTCCATTCCCTTTGCAATCTTTGATCATTTCTTTCTCAATTTCTGCTGGAACATTGTTTACATTTACATTATTTATTATTATATTGTAATTTGCCCTTTACTATGCCTATTGTCTTGTTTATTAATTATTATACCATCTTGCACTGTTTTGTGCACTTTATGTAAGTAGCATGTAGGTCTGAAATCTAATGTAGCTTTGTGTTGCTTCACATAGTCCAGTGTAGTTTTATGTTGTTGCATATAGCACCAGGGTCCTGGAGAAACATTTCATTTTTACTGTGTACTGTACCTGCAGTTATGGTTGAAATGACAATAAAAGTGACTTGACTTGACTTGAAAAGCCAGACAAAACCATAGTGGTCTTAGAGAGTCGCCTTGGAAAATTGGTTGGTTTATTTTGATAACAGTGGCTGTTTTTTTTTTGGTTGTTAAATAATAGGGTGATTATAGTACACCAATGCTTCATTGTATACTGTTGGGGGAGATGTCTCATCAGGGGAAGGCAGCAGCAGCTGAGTTCATTGCACCATGGGTGGCTCTGCGGCACAGGAGGGAAGGAAAAGGAGTGGGAGAGCTATAGTGATAGGGGATTCGATTGTAAGGGGAATAGATAGGCATTTCTGCGGCCGCAAAAGAGACTCCAGGATGGTATGTTGCCTCCCTGGTGCAAGAGTCAAGGATGTCTCTGAGCGGCTGCAGGACATTCTGGAATGGGAGGGTGAACAGCCAGTGATCGTGGTGCACAAAGGTACCAACGATGCAGGTAAAAAACGGGATGAGGTCCTACAAGGTGAATTTAGGGAGTTAGGAGATAAACTAAAAAGTAGGACCACAAAGGTAATAATCTCTGGATTACTACCAGTGCCACGTGCTCATCAGAGTAGAAATAGGAAGATATTTCAGATGAATACGTGGCTTGAAAAATGGTGCAAGGGGGGAGGGATTCAAATTTCTGGGGGAGGTGGGACCGGTATAAACAGGACGGTCTGCACCAGGGCTGAACCGGGACCAATGTCCTGGGGGAGCGTTTCCTACTGCTGTTCAGGAGGATTTAAACTAATGTGGCAGGGGGATGGGAACAAGTGTAGAGAGACAGAGGGGTGTAAAATGAGGGTAGAAGCAAAAAGTAGTAAGGTGAAAAGTAAAAGCAGCAGGCAGACAAATCCAGGGCAAAAAGCAAAAAGGGCCACTTTTCAACATAATTGTATAAGGGCTAAGAGTGTTGTAAAAACAAGCCTGAAGGCTTTGTGTGTCAATGCGAGGAGCATTCGTAACAAGGTGGATAAATTGAATGTGCATAGTTATTAATAAATATGATATAGTTGGGATCACAGAGACATGGCTCCAGGATGACCAAGGATGGGAACTCAACATCCTGGGATAGACAGGAAAGAAAAGGAGGTGGGGTAGCAGTGCTGGTTAGAGAGGAGATTAACGCAATGGAGAGGAAGGACATTAGCCTGGAGGATGTGGAATCGATATGGGTAGAGCTGCATAACGCTAAGGGGCAGAAAACGCTGGTGGGAGTTGTGTACGGGCCACCTAACAGTAGTAGTGAGGTTGGGGATGGCATTAAACAGGAAACTAGAAATGTGTGCAATAAAGGAACAGTAGTTATAATGGGTGACTTCAATCTACATATAGATTGGGTGAACCAAATTGGTAAGGGTGCTGAGGAAGAGGATTTCTTGGAATGAATGCAGGATGGTTTTCTGAACCAACATGTCAAGAACCAACCAGAGAGTAGGCCATTCTAGATTTGGTATTGAGCAATGAGGAAGGGTTAGTTAGCAATCTTGTCATACGAGGCCCCTTGGGTAAGAGTGACCATAACATGGTGGAATTCTTCATTAAGATGGAGATTGACATAGTTAATTCAGAAACAAAGGTTCTGAACAAAGAAGGATAACTTTGAAGGTTTGAGACTTGAATTAGCTAAGATAGACTGGCAAATGATACTTAAAGGGTTGACGGTGGACATGCAATGGCAAGGATTTAAAGATCGCATGGATGAACTACAACATCCCAGTTTGGCAAAAGAATAAACCAGGGAAAGTAGTGCACCCATGACTGACAAGGGAAATTAGTGATAGTATCAAGTCCAAAGAAAAAACATATAAATTAACAAAAAAAAAAGCGGCACACCTGAGGACTGGGAGAAATTCAGAGACCAGCAGAGGAGGACAAAGGGCTTAATTAGGAAAGGGAAAAAAGATTATGAGAGAAAGCTGGCAGGGAACATAAAAACTGACTGTAAAAGCTTTTATAGATATGTGTAAAGAAAAAGATTGGTTAAGACAAATGTAGGTCCCTTACAGTCAAAAACAAGCGAATTGATCATGGGGAACAAAGACATGGCAGACCAATTGAATAACTACTTTGGTTCTGTCTGCACTAAGGAGGACATAAATAATCTTCCAGAAATAGTAGGGGACCGAGTATCTAGTGAGATGGAGGAACTGAGGGAAATACATGTTAGTAGGGAAGTGGTGTTAGGTAAATTGAAGGGATTAAAGGTAGATAAATCTCCAGGGCCAGTTGGTCTGCATCCCAGAGTACTTAAGGAAATAGCCCAAGAAATAGTGGATGCATTACTAATAATTTTTCAAAACTCCTTAAATTCTGGATTAGTTCTTGAGGATTGGAGGGTGGCTAATGTAACCTCACTTTTTAAAAAAGGAGGGAGAGAAAAACTGGGGAATTATAGACCGGTGAGTCTAACTTCGGTGGTGGGGAAAATGCTAGAGTCAGTTATCAGTGTTGTGTTAACAGTACATTTGGAAAGAGGTGAAATCATTGGACAAAGTCAGCATGGATTTGTGAAAGGAAAATCATGTTGGACGAATCTTATAGAATTTTTTGAAGATTTAACTATTAGAGTGGATAGGGGAGAGCCAGTGGATGTGGTATATTTAGATTTTCAAAAGGCTTTTGACAAGGTCCCACACAGGAGATTAGTGTGCAAACTTAAAGCACATGGTATTGGGGGTATGGTATTGATGTGGATAGAGAATTGGTTGGCAGACAGGAAGCAAAGAGTGGGAGTAAACGGGACCTTTTCAGAATGGTAGGCAGTGACTAGTGGGGTACCGTAAGACTCAGTGCTGGGACACCAGTTGTTTACAATATATATTAATGATTTAGACAAGGGAATTAAATGCAGCATCTCCAAGTTTGCGGATGACACAAAGCTGGGCGGTGGTGTTAGCTGTGAGGAGGATGCTAAGAGGATGCAGGGTGACTTGGATAGGTTAGGTGAGTGGGCAAATTCATGGCAGATGCAATTTAATGTGGATAAATGTGAGGTTATCCACTTTGGTTGCAAGAACAGGAAAACAGATTATTATCTGAATGGTAGCCAATTAAGAAAAGGGGAGGTGCAATGAGACCTGGGTGTCATTGTACACCAGTCATTGAAGGTGGGCATGCAGGTACAGCAGGTGGTGAAAAAGGCAAATGGTATGTTGGCATTCATAGTGAAAGGATTTGAGTACAGGAGCAGGGAGGTTCTACTGCAGTTGTACAAGGCCTTGGTGAGACCACACCTAGAGTATTGTGTGCAGTTTTGGTCCCCTAATCTGAGGAAAGACATTCTTGCCATAGAGGGAGTACAAAGAACTTTCACCAGATTGATTCCTGGGATGGCAGGACTTTCATATGAAGAAAGACCAGATCGACTGGGCTTGTACTCACTGGAATTTAGAAGATTGAGGGGAAATCTTATTGAAAAGTATAAAATTCTAAAGGGATTGGACAGGCTAGATGCAGGAAGATTGTTTCCGATGTTGGGGAAGTCCAGAACAAGGGGTCACAGTTTAAGGATAAAGGGGAAGCCTTTTAGGACCGAGATGAGGAAAAACATCTTCACACAGAGAGTGGTGAATCTGTGGAATTCTCTGCCACAGGAAACAGTTGAGTCTGATTCATTGGCTATATTGGCTTGACTAATCTGTTGGAGTTTTTTGAGGGTGTAACAAGGATGTTAGACGAGGGTAAGCCAGTAGATGTTGTGTACCTAGATTTTCAGAAGGCATTTTATAAGGTGCCACACAGGAGATTGGTGAGTAAAATCAGAGCTCATGGCATTGGGGGCAGGGTTTCAACATGGATAGAAAACTGGTTGGCAGATAGAAAGCAAAGGGTAGCAGTGAATGGGTGTTTCTCAGACTGGCTGGAGGTGACTAGTGGGGTACCACAGGGCTCTGTATTGGGACCACAGCTCTTTACGATTTATGTCAATGATTTAGATGAGGGCATTGAAAACTATATCAGCAAGTTTGCTGACGATACTAAACTGGGTGGCAGTGTGACATGCGAAGAGGACGTTAGGAGAATACAGGGAGACTTGGATAGGCTGAGTGAGTGGGCAGATACTTGGCAGATGTCATTCAATGTGAATAAATGTGAAGTTATCCACTTTGGAAGCTGGAACAAGAGGGCAGAGTATTGTCTGAACGGTGTCGAGTTAGGTAAGGGAGAAATGCAAAGAGACCTAGGAGTCCTAGTTCACCAGTCAATGAAGGTGAATGAGCAAGTGCAACAGGCAGTGAAGAGGGCAAATGGAATGTTGGCCTTTGTTACAAGGGGAATTGAATACAAGAGCAAGGATGTTCTTTTGCATTTGTACAGGGCCCTGGTGAGACCACACCTGGAATATTGTGTACAGTTTTGGTCTCCAGGTTTAAGGAAGGACATTCTGGCAATTGAGGAAGTGCAGCGTAGATTCACTAGGTTGATTCCTGGGATGGCAGGGCTGTCTTACGCAGAGAGATTGGAGAGATTGGGCTTGTACACGCTGGAATTGAGGAGATTGAGAGGGGATCTGATTGAAACGTTTAAGATAATTAAAGGATTTGATAGGATTGAGGCAGGAAATATGTTCCAGATGTTGGGAGAGTCCAGTACCAGAGGGCATGGATTGAGAATAAGAGGTCAGTTATTTAAAACAGAGTTGAGGAAGAGCTTCTTCTCCCAGAGAGTTGTGGAGGTGTGGAATGCACTGCCTCGGAAGACGGTGGAGGCCAATTCTCTGGATGCTTTCAAGAAGGAGCTGGATAGATATCTGATGGATAGGGGAATCAAGGGATATGGGGACAAGGCAGGGACTGGGTATTGATAGTGAATGATCAGCCATGATCTCAGAATGGCGGTGCAGACTCAAGGGGCCGAATGGTCTACTTCTGCACCTATTGTCTATTGTCTATTGTATATTTAAGAGGAAGTTAGATATGGCCCTTGTGGTTAAAGGGATCAGGGGGTATGGACAGAAAGCAGGTACAGGGTTCTGAGTTGGATGATCAGCCATGATCATACTGAATGGCGGTACAGGCTCGAAGGGTCGAATGGCCTACTCCTGCGCCTATTTTCTATGTTTCTATGTATCAAGTGGTGCAGCAGATTCAATAGGCCAAATGGCCTTTTTTTGCTTCTATGTCATAATGTCCTGTCTTATTTGTAAAATTGACACCTCACTGGAAAAGGCACTGTTTATCTACCATATCTCTGCCACCTATAATTGTAAACTATTCCAGAGCAGTAAGTGTAATTTACCTATCCGGGCAGTTCAACTCGGAATTATTTAGTATCACTTCTTACTCAGCCCACTTAGGGATGTCAAGATTGTTGCCAGTTAATCCAAATTAAATGCAACACTCAACAAACCACACCGGGCACTGACTCTGTCTATTAACTGTGTTTCTTTATTAGTCACAATTTACGCCGACGACTCAAAAGTTTACTACGTAGTACTGACACGTACCTCATTAACTCTGGTTACAGAACTCTATCAGCAGTTTCACAACCTCCAAAACTCATTAGCTCCGTGCTAGATGAATGGCACCAGGGTTTAACGTGACGCCTTTTTCTCCAAGTCTCACTCTTGGGCTCGTTTTCTGCAACTGAGTTATTGCTATCAGTCATCTGATAAGGCACCCTTTTATCCACATATTTGTATACTGGACCAGGCTGCTGCGTGCATTAGAGGCTGTATGCTATAATGCGAGGTTGGACAAACTTGGGTAGCTTTCTCTAGAGTAGCAGAGTTTGAGGGCAGATCCTGTAAAGGTTTATAAGATTATGAGAGGCAAAGATTATAGTGAACAAAAAAACTATATTTCTCCCAGTGTTGGAAGGTCTAATACCAGAGTGTGTGCATTTAAGGTGAGAGGGGATAATTTCAAAGGAGACGTGATGGGCAAGATTTTTAGAGTGGTGGGTGCCTGGGATGCACTGCCTGGGGTGGTGCTAGAGGCAGATCCATGTGAGAAAGACACATGGATGTGAGGGAAATGGGAGGATATGGACATTGTGTGGCAGAGAGGATTAGTTTAATTGGCTATTTGATTATTCATTTAATTGGTTTGACACAACATGGTGTTCTTGCACTGTACTGTTCTACATTTCTGTTGCTTTGACTTCATTGCATATTATATGAAAATATACTCAGTGGTCACTTTATTAGGTACAGGAGGCACGGGAAAAATGATTATCCACCTTATCTACTCCCCTTATAATTTTATAAACCAAAATAAGATCACCCCTCAGCCCCCTATGCTCCAGTGGTGGAGGAGGTTAAAGTTTAAAAAAAAAGTACTTGTTCCTTTAATGTGTTAGACAGAATTAGGGGAGGCCTCAATGACAAAGAGAATTCTCCAGGGCTTGTCAGGGTAACCACAGAGATTTTGCTGGGTAACTTACAGTGCAGAAGCGACCACCCGGGCTCACTGAGATGAAACACATGTGCACTTGGAATATTATGTACAGTTCTGCTCTCCTCATTATATGAAGGATGTGTAAGTTTTAGAGAGGGTGCATGGGAGATTCACCAGGATGCTGCCTGGATTAGAGAGCATTGCCTTTTAAGGGAAGACTGAGTGAACTGAAGCTTTTCTCTCTGGAGTGAAGGAGGACAGGAGGTGACTTGACAGAGGTGTATAAAATAGATGGAGTTGTTGGCCAAGGACATGTTCGCAGCATAGAAGTGGCTAATTCGAGGGGGCAAGTTTTAAGGTAATTGGAGGAAAGTATTGGGGGTATATCAGTGGTAAGATTTTTTACACAGAGGGTGGTAGATAAATGGGATATGCTGCTAATGATGGTGGTACGCATAGACATATTAGGGACACTTAAGAGACTTTTAGGCACATAGAGCACAATGTAAGAAGGAAGGGTTAAACAGATTAGCTTTATTTATCACGTGCACATTCAAACATGCAGTGAAATGCGTCTTCTCTCAATTCCTCCGTCTCCGCCGCATCTGCTCTCTGGATGAGTCTTTTCATTCTACAATGAAGATGCCCTACTTTTTCAAAGAAAGGGGCTTCCATTCCTCCACCATCAACCGCATCTCTTCCATCTCACACTTGTAAGCTCTTGCCCCATCCTCCCACCACCCTACTATGGATAGGGTTCCTCTTGTCCTCACCTGTCACCCCATCAGTCTCTGCGTCCAGCACATAATTCTCTGAAACTTCCCCACCTCTAACTGGATCCCACCACCAAACACACCTTTCCCTCACCCCTGCTTTCCGCTTTCTTCAGGGATCGTTTATTACGCGACTCCCTTGTCCATTCGTCCCTCCCCACTGATCTCCCTCCTGGTACTTATACTTGCAAGTGGAACAAGTGCTACACCTGCCCCTACACCTCCTCCCTCACTACCATTCAGGGCCCCGAAAAGTCCTTCCAGGTGAGGCGACACTTCACCTCTGAGTCTGTTGGGGTCATTTACTGTGTCCGGTGCTCCCGGCATGGTCTCCTGTATATCAGTGAGACCCAACGTAGATTGGGAGACCACTTCACAGAGCACCTACTCTCCATCTGCCAGAAGAAGCAGGATCTCTCGGTGCCCAATCATTTTAATTCCACTTCCCATTCCTATTCCCATTCCGATATGTCAATCCACAGCCTCCTCTACTGTCGTGATGAGGCCACACTCAGGTTGGAGGAACAACACCTTGTATTCCGTTTGGTCAGTCTCCAACCTGATGGCATGAACATCGATTTCTCAAACTTTCGGTAACTGCCCACCTCTCTCACCTTACCTCCTCGCCTGCCCATCACCTCCCTCTGGTGTTCCTCCCCCTTTTTCTTTCTTCCATGGCCTTTGTCCTCTCCTATTAGATTTCCCCTTCTCCAGCTCCTTATCTCTTTCACCAATCGACTTTCCAGCTCTTAACTTCACCTCTCCCCTACTCCTGGTTTAAACTATCACTTTGTGTTGCTCTATTCTACCACCCCCCCCCCCACCGACCTTTTAAATCTACCCCTCATCTGTTTTTTCTCCAGTCCTGCAGAAGAGTCTCAGCCCGATTCAATAGATACTGCCTGACCTGCCGAATTCCATCTAATCATGAATGTGCACGTCCAGAAGAGAGTGCCCTCCCCCACACGCCCCTGTGCATAGGAGGCCCAATCGATTCACCGCACGGTGTGGAGAGTACAGTTGGCTGAGTTGCTGCTGGGCTGGGCAGGGTGGAAATATTGTTTTGATGTTCGATCAGTGGTGGTTTCCCTTAACTTTTGGTTGGCCAGTTTGTTTAATTTTACATATTTTATTAATTTAATTTACTTCCCCTTTATTCAGCCCTGTAGTTTGAAGCTTTAGTTTGTAGCCTATGGCTGCAAAGGGGGAAGGAGGGTTGAGATTGAAGGAGGAGGGTGAGAGACTGTGGAATACTCCAGAAGTAAGGGGAGCCAAAAAAGAGGTGCATCGTGAAAGACCCTATGTAATAGGGGACAACAAATTGAGGAAAATGGGTGACTTGGAGGAATTTGTAGTTCTGTATAAAATTAAAGGTCAGGTGGAAGGGGAAGGAGGATTTAGAGCCCTTAATCCTCAGAAAGTGGCAGCAGCATTAGAGAACCAAATAAGTAAAGGATTCCAGGCCAAGATTTTATATAATGGATTGCTGAAAATTTGCTGCAAAGATGTTGACCAATATAGCAGTGCTAAAACAGTGGGAAAATTGGTTGTGAAAGTGGAGTGTATTACTCCGAAAGAAAGGAAGGGAGTTAGGGGGATAGTGTATGGTATTTGGTCTGGCATGACTGAAAAGGAAATTTTGGACAATATTAAAGGTGGTCGAGTGATTGAAGCCAAGCGATTAAAATCAAGAGAAAGAGATGATTGGGATTCTCCCGTCCTATTGGATTTTGCAGGAGACGTTCCATCCAACTAGAGTCTACCTTGGGCGCATGTCTTATCAAGTTAGAGAATATATTAGACCTCCCTTGCACTGTTATAATTGCCAGAGATTTGGACGCGTTGCTGGTTCATGTCGAGGTAAAAGAAGATGTGCGAAATGTAGAGAGGATCATGATATTAAAGCGTGTAAGGCAGCAGCACCGAAAAGCAGCAACTGTGGAGGGGGCCATGTAGTGGCATTCAGAAGATGTGAGTATTTTATTAAGGCAAAGCAGATTCAGGTTGTTAGTAACCAACAAAAAATATCATATGCTGAGGTAGCAAAGAAAGTTGATAGTGTACTTTACTTTAAAGGATAAGTAAAGAAAAGATTGGAACAATGGGGAGTCACCACATTCCGCGTTTTCCAACTATGATTCTTTCAGACATGTTGATGATTAAAGAGTCTTTTTTGGCATTTGTTGTTGATGTACTGGTTGGCGCTAAAACTACAACCAAGACGTCAGACATGATAAAAGTAGTTGTTGGAGCTGCAGAGAGATTTCTTGATATGAAACAGTTTTACCGGAAAAATTACATGAGTATATGACACACAAACAATCACTGAATACTTCCCAGTTATTAGGAGTCAGAGAACATGGGGGAGCTTTATGTGGATGAAGAGGCCGATAATTAGTATTTGGATGTTTTTAATATTAAAACGGAATGCAAGAACTTTAATTGCAAATGGTCAAGAATTTAAAAAATTTGTTGGAACTTTTAAAGATAAGCCTGATTTGATCTGTATACAAGAGACACGGTTAAAGCCTCATTTAGATTTTGTGATCCCTGGATATGATAGTTTGAGAGCTGACAGAACGGGTAAATCTGGTGGAGGGTGAGCAACTTTCATAAAAACAGGACTTCAGTTTAGAAGACTTGATTTTAAATCTAACCTTGAAATTGTGGCTGAGGAGGTTTGGAGCTCTTGTGGTCAAACAACTTTGATTAACTTCTATAATCCATGTAATATAACGATGTTATCAGATTTTGATGAAATTATGAATAAAGTAAGATACCCAGTAATCTGGATTGGAGATTTCAATGCCCATAATCCTATATGGGGTAGTGAAAGTAAAGATTGTAATGGAGCGGTGATAGTTTCTAGATAAATACAACATGGTACTTCTAAACAACGGAAGGCCTACCAGATTTAATATTGTCAATAATACTTGTAGTCACTTAGACTTATCAATCACTTCCTCAAACTTAGCCAGGATTGGGGAATGGGATGTTATGGACAGGTACACACTGGGAAGTGATCACTATCCTATATTATGTAGATTAGGTAGAAATTTGATAGTAGAAGTTGAGGAGAGGGCTGCTAGGTATAATTTTTCATTGACCCATTGGGATGGCTACTAGGAGAAAGCTGTGGATATAATAGAAGAGATTGATAGTGAGGGCTCCATAGACGAGTGGAATGAATCCCTCTGTTCTATAATCCATAAAGTTGTTCAGTTTAATATTCTACTACAGGATGTTCCTGAGGCTTGAGCATTAGTTCCGTGGTGGAATAAAAATTGTGATATAGCAGTAAGAAACAGGAACGGAGCTTACAGGAAATTAAGAAAGTACCCAGTGTTAGATAATGTTATGGAGTATAAAAAGGAAAGAGCAAGGAGAGTAATTAAAAATGCAAAGAGGGATAGTTGTAGAAGATTTTGTGGAACCCTGGGCCCTGAGACACCTATAAAGCAGCTATGGATGATCATTCACAGAATGTCAGGGATATACAAAAAACCATCTATCCTAGCTTCGCTGGAAGGAGGTATTGAAGACGTAACCAACAAAGAAAAGGCTGATATGTTTGTAGAGGTGTTCTAAGTGTTACACAGTTCTGGAGAGAGAGATGATTTGAGAAAGGAAAGCATGTTAGTGGAAACTTGGGAACTGAACAAGAGTTTGAATGATAATACCACCATAAATTTGTTTTTTCTCCCTTCAGGAATTGCATGAAGCTATCCAATCAGGTTCAAACACTTCTCCTGGTAGGGATGGACTGTGTTATGAATTGCTTAAGCATTTAGATGACTCTGTATTAATAGAAATGCTAGCTTTGTTTAACTCGGTGTGGAAAGGAGGAGAATTACCAGTAGAATGGAAGCATGCGGTGCTAGTTCCAGTTTTAAAGCCAGGTAAAGACACATCTAGTCCTAGCTTGTATCGGGCTATAGCTTTAACATCAGTGCTTTGTAAAACTATGGAACGAATGGTCACCAACAGACTTGTTTATTTTTTAGAAAATAAGGGACATTTTGCTGCCTATCAAAATGGTTTTAGAACTGGAAGATCAACAATGGAATCTGTTGCCCTTTTAGATCATGATATTAAAAAAGTGTTTCAAAACAGGGAAGTAAAGGTAAGTGTATTTCTAGATATCGAAAGAGCATATGACTCACTATGGAAGGATGGTTCATTAATTAAACTCTATGATGTGGGAATTAGAGGTAGAATGTTTAATTGAATCAAAGATTTTCTTTAAAAAAGGCAATTCAAGTAAAAATAGGCGGAACAAGCTCCAAGTCAGTTACAATAGGTAACGGTACCCTCAAGGAAGCGTCATTAGTCCAGTTCTTTTTAATGTCATGGTAAACGATATCTTTGAGCAGGTAGGGACAGGATTTGGCAAATTGTTGTTTGCAGATGATGGTATAATCTGGAAAAGAGGAAGAAACATCAAGTATATGTTAAAGCAGGTACAAAAGGCTTTAAGATCAGTTGAAAACTGGGCAAATAAATGGAGTTTTGGGATTTCTGCTTCTAAGTCCAACTATCTGATTTTTGGCTTTAGAAGAAAGATTCTTGATTGTGAATTGTGTCAATATGGTTCTCCATTAGAAAGACAAGGTATTCAAGTTTTTAGGTGTCTGGCTTGATGGAAGATTTACTTGGAGGGTCTATATAGATGAAACAATTGGAAAGTGCGAGGAAGTTCTAAATGTTATGAGAAGTATTGCTGGATGTGACTGGGGAGCAGAGCGGGAAACTATGTACTTAATATATCTAGCTATGATTAGATCAATTATTGATTATGGTTGTATTGCTTATGGTTCCACTGCTACGGCAGTTCTTGAAAAATTAGACACTGTGCAGTCCAAAGCACTTAGACTCTGTTGTGGAGCTTTCACAACAACATCAGTCCCTGCATTATGTGTGGAGATGGGAGAAGTGCCTCTACATTTAAGATGAGTTAAGTTGGGCCTGCAGTATTGGGCAAAACTAAATGGCTTCAATCACAGCTGGCCATCAAAATGACTTTTGCAGGAGACGTTGGAGCGCCAAAGTAAAATTAAAAGATATCCATTTTTAGATTTGAACCATAGAACCATTACAGCACAGAAACAGGCCTTTTGACCCTTCTTGGCTGTGCCAAACCATTTTTCTGCCTAGCCCCACTGACCTGCACCTGGGCCATATCCCTCCAAACCCCTCTCATCCATATACCTGTCCAAATTTTTCTTAAATGGCAAAAGTGAGCCCGCATTCTCCACTTCATCTGGCAGCTCATTCCATGCTCCCACCACTCTCTGCGTGAAGAAGCCCTCTGTAATGTTCCCTTTAAACTTTGCCCCTTCACCCTTAACCCATGACCTCTGTTTCTCTTTTTCTTCCCTGTGCATTCACTCTATCTATACCCATCATAATTTTATGCACCTCTATCAAATCACCCCTCATTCTCCTACACTCCAGGGAATAAAATACAAAACTATTCAACCTTTCTCTGTAACTCAGTTTCTCAAGTCCCGGCAACGTCCTTGTAAACCTTCTCTGCACTCTTTCAACCTTATTAATATCCTTCCTGTAATTAGGTGACCAAAACTGCACACAACACTCCAAGTTCGGTCTCACCAATGTCTTATACAACCTCACCATTACATTCCAACTCTTATACTCAATACTGTGATTTATAAAGGCAATGTACCAAAAGCTCTCTTTACAACTCTATCTACTTGTGACGCCACTTTTAGGGAATTATGTATCTGTACTCCCAGATCCCTTTGTTCTACTGCACTCCTCAGTGTCCTACCATTTACCTTGTATGTTCTACCTTGGTTTGACCTTCTGAAGTGCAATACCTCACACTTGTCCACATTAAACTCCATCTGCCATTTTTCAGCCCATTCCTCCAACTGGTCCAAATCCCTCTGCAAGCTTTGAAAACCTTCCTCACTGTCCAATACACCTCCAATCTTTGCATCATCAGCAAATTTGCTGATCCAATTTGCCACATTATCATCCAGATCATTGATATAGATGACAAATAACAATGGACCCAGCACTGATCCCTGTGGCACACCACTAGTCACAGGCCTCCACTCAGAGTAGCAATCCTCCACGACCACTCTTTGACTTCTCCCATTATGCCAATGTCTAATCCAATTTACTACCTCTCTTTGTATACCTAGCAACTGAATCTTCCTAACTAACCTCCCATATGGGACCTTGTCAAAGGCCTTACTGAAGTCCATATATACAACATCCACTGCCTTCCCTTCATCCACTTTCCTGGTAACTTCCTCAAAAAACTTTAATAGATTGGTTAAACATGACCTACCATGCACAAAGCCATGCTGACTGTTTCTAATAAGTCCCTGTCTATCCAAGTACTTGTAGATCCTATCCCTTAGTATTCCTTCCAATAATTTACCTACTAGTTTATAACTAGGCTAACTTTGGTTAATAACCAGGCTATGAAATTGAAACTGATTGAGGAAGACATAGATGACCAAATTTGCTTGCCAGCCATTCCTTTTTGGCTTTTGCCAGAACCAGAAGTAGACCTATTCCTCCTTTTTCAGCTTCAAAGAAGCAGAGCAATTTCAACAGCGCCGATCATAAATTAATATTTAAATAATAAATGGGGATCTTATCTGAAGATTTTTGCTGTTGACTCAGTGGACCCAGAGAGCAGTAAGGCAGGATTTGGGATGTACGTGTCTCTACTTGGAGTTGAGATTGGTCACCGGGTTTCAGATGGTGTTTCTGTCTTTGCAACAGAATTATTAGCAATCCTCTGGGCCTTATGGTGGATAGAAGACTCTCGACCAAGCAGGGTTATCATCTGTTCGGATTTTGCCACTGCCTGAGAAACCATAAAAGGGAATAAATCAAAAGCTCGTCCTGACATAGTTATTGAGATTCTCTTAGTTTTGTTTAGAATAGTAAAGATGGATTGTGAAGTCAGATTTACATGGATACCAAGGTATGCTGGGGTGGAGTGAAATGAAATTGTGGATGACATTACAAAGTCTTCCTTACAGAGCGGGCAAGTAGGAATTAAAGAACCCCTAGGCAGAGCAGAATTGAGAAGTAGGAAAAAAAGAAAGGTATAGAGAAGTGGCAGGAAGATGGGAAAAATGAATTAAAGGGAAGGCATTTCCTTTTTAATCACCCACTCGTTAAAAAGGTCTCAGACTGTTACTCTTTAAGTCATAGAGATATGGTGAAATTAACAAGACTTAGGTTGGGGCATTGTGGGCTAAACTATTACTTAAAGATAATAGGAAGACATCCTACTGGATTATGTGACTGGAAGTCCAGAGACAGTTCAGTATGCTTTGCTGAGTAGTAATCGATATAAAATTGAAAGAAGCTTATTGTTCAAGAGGCTGTCTGACTTAAATGTATTTTGTTCTTCCATTAAATCTTTATTTGGCCACCGAGAGAACCAGCATCTGATTGAAGAGTTTATTATTCTGTTTCTACGTGCAACTAGTTTATATTCGAGAATTTGAGTTTCTTTAAATTCTGTAATTAATTATACATCCTGCGGAGGGCAGTAAAACGCCGAGATGCGTCAAAAACTGCCGGAAATAGAAGATTCACCGCACGATCGTTCTGGCGCATGCGCACTCACCACATTCTAGCAAACGATCCGATTGGTGCAATGGTCCAGCTACTGAGAATATTCAGGACCAAGGTCGATGGATGCTTGAATATCTAGGAAAGTGTGGAAATATGCAACCTGTGTAGGAGATAATCAGACATGGCCTTAATGAGAAAGGCTACTCGTGCTGTAATTCTCAAACAAGAGAAAATATGCAGATGCTGAAAATCCTGTTCTAACTCCACACCAAAAGAGATTGAACTTTGTACAGTACAGGCACTTCGGCCTCGACACATACTCCAAAATTACTCTACGCATTGGGGTGGCACGATAGCGACGTGGTAAGTGCATTGCATATACAGCACCTTCCAGTGATCAACAACCAGGGTTCAATTTCCGCCCTAACTGTACCTTCTCCCTGGGTTTCCTCCGTGTGTTCCGATTTCCTCCCAGAATCCAAAGACCCACTAGAAAGGGTTGTTTTGTTGTAGGCATGCTATATTGGCGCCGGAAGCGTGGCGATACTTTCCCAGCACAATTGACGGAAACGACGCGTTTCGCTGTATGTTTCAATGTACGCGTAAAAATAAAGCTAATCTTCTTAACCCTTCCCTCTAACATAGCCTTTCATCTATGTGTCTATCTAAGAGTCTCCTAGTAGAAGGGCATTACAGGCACTCATTACTCTCTTTGTAAAAGCCTACCTCTAATATTCCCCTATCTTTTCCTCCAGTCACCTTTTTGCTTTCTGCCCTGGGGAAGTAGCCTCTCGCTGTCCACTCTGTCTGTGCCTCTTATCATCTTATATACATCTATCAAGTCACCTCTCATCCTCCTCCCGAGGAAAAACCCAAGTTCACTTGCCTTATTCTCGCGAAATATGCGCACCAGACCAACAACCCGGTATATCTCCTCCGCACCCTCTCTAAAGCTTCCACATCCTCCCTATAATGAGGCAACCGGAATTCAGCACAATTCTCCAAGTATGGTCGAAGCAGCATTTTATAGAGCCGCAACATTACCTCGCGGCTCTTTAATTCATGATGATCTTTTACTTCATTCACACCAGTGATAAATTACCAGAGCAAGCAGGTGGAATCAATAGTTACTGCAGGCAAGCCATGGGAAAACCGTATAGGAGTACCCAATGATTTCTTACACTGGGGTGGATTCCGAACACTGTTCCCCGTCAGCTGCGCGGGTGCGAGACCGAGCGGTAGCTGAAATGCTCCCATGCACGTAGCCATTGTTACCGCGCAGCTGCAATTTTCTTTCTTATGTTTTATTGAAGAGGCACACTTATTTCGCGCTCAGAGTAATGGTTGGTTCACACAGCTGTAAAATAAAATTGGAAAGAACGTTGATTCCGAGCTGGCTAAAGGAGGCGTCGGTACAATACAAGAAATTCCCTGGCAACAGTCAGCTCTTTCCTTACTCATCCACCAATCCAACCCCCACCCTGCGGGAGACCGATGGCTCCAGGGACCTGCTGGTGACTAGAAGCATTGACTCCCCTCCGCAGGGTGGCGAAGAATGCTGAGAACGCAAGATTAATTGAGAGGGCTATAAATATAAAAGCAAGAATGTAACGCTGAGGCTTTATAAGACATTGGTCAGACCACTTTGGGAGTACTATGAGCAGTTTTCAATTTTTATTTGAGATACAGCACAAAGCAGGCCCTTCCAGCCCTTTGAGCTGCGCAGCCCAACAATCCCCCGATTTAATCATGGGGCAATTTATAATGACCAATTAACCTACAGTACAGGACTGTGGGAGGAAACCCACGCAGCCACGGAGAGAATGGCAGGCAGCAGCAGGAATTGAAGCCGTGTCGCTGGTACTGTAAAGTGCAGTGCTGCCATTGGGCTTCTTAACCGAGAAAGGATGTGTTGGAACTGCGGAGGGTACAGAGGAGGTTCAAGAGAATGATTATGGGAATGAGGGGGTTAGGGTATGGGCAGCATTTTTGGCTCTGCTGTTTAGAAATCTGAGGGGCATCACATGGAAACTACTGAATATTGAAATGCCTATAGAAGTTGGACATGGAGAGGGTGTTTCCTATAATGAGGGAGTTTAGGACCAGAGCTAATCTTTCATTAATCTGTGGAATTCATTGCCAAAGATAGCCATGGAAGCCGAGTTGTTGGGTATATTTAAAGCAGAGGTTTATAAATTCTTGATTAGCTAGGGTGTCAAAGGTTACAGTGAGAAAGCAGGGAAATGGAGGTAAGAGGGATATTAAATTAGCCATGATGAAATGGTGGAGCAGAAACAATGGGCCAAATAGCCTGATTTTACTCCTATGTCTTATTGTCTAATCCCTTTCTCCATGAATACCCAACCCCGCCCGATGCACGCTAATAGGCAGATCAGAAAATGTGCTAGCGCTGTAGGAGTGTAAATCATAGCAACACCAAGCCTCCAAAGATAACAGTTTTATTTCTTCTGGAAGCATACACAATGGAATGGCATTTCATATGAAGGCAGATATGGCAAATCAAATGTTCAAGATACAGAAATCTCAGTGTATTCATTGGGTATAGACCAACAGTCTACACCAAAGGTTTCATTATGATTACACAAGATTACACAATTACATCCCTGAACCAAAATGCTAGATATAATTCTTTAACAATAGAAATAACACAGGGAACTAGGTTCTGAGCAGTAGGGAATGGAAAACAAACCATCCAGCAAGGACTTTTACATTTTCAGGTCCAAGATTCTAATATGTCATGCTGATTTTTCCTGTGCTCTGTGAAGGTTTTAAAGCTTACAGTGGGCTAAATATAACAGTGCAGGCTTCATTAATCTTCTGGAACATAAAGTTCCAGACAGATTAGTTGGAGCCAAGCCCACAGCTGATGTTATTGTTTAAAGCAAACCTGGATCTGGGATCTTGCCTTGCACTGGTCAGAATCTAAACCCCTTGCTACTACTAGCTAACCCCAGCATTCCACTCGCTGATGTCCTGGTCAGTGAGGACGAAGTTGCAACAGAGGGACTGCTGTGTGCTCAGTCTCAGCCTAACATGGGTTACGGTAGCAGTGTATCACTTTACAGTGCCAGTGATAACTGATCAGGTTCAATTTCCGCTGCTGTAAGGAGTTTGTACATTCACACTGTGACTGTTTTTTCTCACATTCTGAAGGTCACAGTTAGGGTTGGTGAGTTGTGGGCATGCTTCGTTGGTGGCAGAAACATGGCGACACTTGTGGGCTGCCCCCAGCACATCCTGGGACCCTGTTGGTTATTGATAAAAACAACACATTTCATTGTATCCTTTGATGTACACATGACAAATAAGGTTAATCTTTGTTTCTTAATCTGCTTCATCTAACTGTGCTATACAACCCAAGGGCTTCTCAATCCACCAGATGGACAGCACACAGCAAGAGGTGGAGTAGTCTGCCGTCTAACCAACTCCCTTTGGGTCTAGGCCCGAAATGTAGACTGTACTTCTTCCTATAGATGCTGCCTGGCCTGCTGCTTTCCACCAGCATTTAGTGTGTGTTGCTGTAGGAACTCAGCAGGTTTATTCTTCTCCATAGATGCTACCTGATCTACAAGTTTATTTATCTAGTGATACAGCATGGAACAGGACCTACTGGCTCAACAAGTCACAACATCCATTTAACCCTAGCCTAGTCACAGGACAATTTATAATGAGCAATTAATCTACAAACCGGTGCGTTCTTGGACCGTGGGAGGAAATGCACGCATTGGCAGGGAGAACGTACAAACTTCTTATAGATGATGCCAGAAATGAACTCCGAGCTTCACCACCCGAGGTGTAATGGTGCCCAGCACTTCATTCTTGCTGGCTCACATTTTAGCATCTGTTGTTTGGACTTGCAGGATTCACATAGTCCTGTTCAGTGTATCTAATGCCACCCAGCAATCCCGATTTAACTCTTGCCTAATCACCGGACAATTTACCATGGCCAATTAACCTACCAACTGGAATATCCTTGGATTGCCGGAGGAAACCGGAGCACCCGGAGAAAACCCACGTGGTCACAGGGAAAACATACAAACTCTTTACAGGCAGTGGCGGAAATTGAACCCAGGTCATCTGTAAAGTATTGTGCTAACCACTATGATACCATGCTGCTCCCCCTTCCCCGACACAGTATTAATCTATTGTAAGATGAGCCAATGTCTTGATCCCTACTATGTTTTCATTCATTAATAAATCATCTTCCTTGTAGAGTTCTATTGAATTCAAGCTGACATCAAGCCTGGATCATTAGATATGGGTGAGGAAGTCCCACATTTCTGCAGCATGGTTTATGGTTGTGAACGGTTGAATGAGTCTTTGACTCAATTACTGCCCACAACTGTCTTCTCCAGTGGCATTTGACCTTGACTTCAGAGCTGGAGGCAACAGGACGTTGGAGAATAGCACAAGGTCTGCAGTCTACTGCACTTTCCCAACAAACACTCAGCTGTGGATTGTGGGATTTGTTCTCCATACCATTCAGTTCCATTTTAAAGCAGCTATCACGGGAGCATTTTACACATTCTGAAAAGCAACCTTATCACAATTCAAAAGGCTCAGCAAAGAAACAAATCACAAACTCTACCTCTATAACATGGTCAAACAAAATATTTTAGTGTGTAAACTCAGTGCACATTACCTCTGAAACACACACAGATACAGACAGTGCAATGTACTTAACACATACAGTATACACACACAAAACACTACCTACTAAATAGGTTGTATGTTGTCTACCAAAATGTAAGATTATAGACATTATTCACAACATTATCTTAGAGATGTTGAATTCCACTAATTAAAAAATTGGCTTCTACAAAAGTAAATTTAGCACAAAACTAAAATCATATTAATAAACCTACATTATTCTTGAAGCTTTGGGTAAACAACTAAAATCGGTCATAATTTAAAATTAACACTTATAGTGACAAATTAACAGTCTTAAAAATGGCATTGGAATTCAACCCCTTTCAGCCAAAATGAATATTGAAGTGCAAGACACGTGAATGTGGACACTATTTGATGGATGTGGACATTGTATTACTGACCTTTGTTCAGTTACTCGAGCAAAGTCATGGTGAGTTGCCTCTGTGTTATGACAAAACTTAACAATGCTCTGGGCCACTGCACAGTTGAGATTCAGAGATGATTTGGCAGCAGTCAGCTATAAGATAATGGGTGGCACCGTTAGTGGAGCTGCTGCCTTGCAGCTCCTGGAGCCTGGGTAAGATGCTGGCCTCGGCTGCTGTCTGCATGTTACCCCTAGTGACCATGAGAGTTTGTCACAGGTACTCAGATTTCCCCCCTACATCTCAAAGATGTCCAGTTTCATGTATTAAGTGGGCACTATCATTTGCCCTTATTGTAAGTGCACAGTAAAATTCTTTGGAATGTGGGAGGGACAATTTGTGGAGAGAATGCAATTGCACCATGCATTGACATAGATATGGATACAAGAAAAAAATGGAGCGTTATGGGCTGCATAGCAGGGAAGGGTTAGATTGATGATGAGCAACACACACAAAATGTTGGAGGAACTCAGGTCAGGCAGCACCTATGGAAATAATAAACAGTCAACGTTTTGTACGGAGATCTTATATCAGAAATGGAAAGGAAGGGGGCTGAAGCCAGAATAAGGTGGTGCGGGGAGGGGAAAATTTCAAGCTGGCAACTGGTAAGTGAAGCCAGGTGAGGGGAAAGTTGGGTGTAGGTGGGGGGGACGGGGAAAGTGGGAAGCTGAGAGGAGATAGGTTCAAGAGGTAAAGGGCTGACAAAGAAGAAACCTGATAGGAGAGGAATGATGGGGAAAAGAGAAGGAAGGGCACCTGGGGAAGGTGAGAAGAGATAAGAGGCCAGAGTAGGGAATAGAAGAAGGAAGGGGGAAAGCAAAAAAAAATACTGGAAAGAGAACTCGATGTTCACAACATCAAGATGGAGGCTACCAAGAGCAAATATGAAGTGTTGATCCTCCACCCTAAGGTTGGCCTCATTGTGTCGGAAAGAGAATTGGAATAGAATTAAAATGATTGGCGGTGGGAAAATTCTGGTTTCAGTGGATGAAGCGAAGATGCTTGACAAAAGCGGTTCCCCTATTTACATCAAGTCTCACCAACACAGAGGTGGCCATGTCGGGAGCACCCGATACAATAGACAACCCCAGCAGATTGACAGGTGAAGAGTTGCCTCACCTCAAAGGACTGCTTTGTGCCCTGAATGGGGGTAAGGGAGAAGGTAAGTGGACAGTTCTGTCTCTTCCAGGGATACGTACCTGGAGGGAGATTAGTGAGGATGATATAAAAATGTTTCAGCACGCATCTCCTTCTCAAGTCTTTCTGGCAATCTCACGGCCCAGTACACACTTAATTGCTCACAAGGTGTGAACAACACTGTCAAAAGATTAGCTTTATTTGTCACATGTACATCAAAACATCTAAACATATAGTGAGATGCATCATTTGCGTCAGATTGTGCTGGGCAACCGGCAAGAGTCACAACATTTCCTGCGCCAACAGAGCATGTCCAAAACTCACTAACCCTAACCCACAGGTCTCTGGAACGTGGAAAGAATCCAGAGCACCCAGAAGAAGCCCATGCGGTCACAGAGAGAACGTACAAACTCCTTACAAGTAGCAGCAGGCATTGAAACCCGATCACCGGCACTGTAATGCGATGCACAAGCAGATACTTTACATTGCCAGCGATCACCAATAAGGGTTCAATTCCAGCCACTGCCTGTAAGCAACTTGAACACTCTCTCTGCCATCTCTCCTCAATCATCTGCAAACTCAGAGAGGTAGCAAAGGTTGGTGCGGAGCACATACGTATCAGACCAGGTGTGATATTGTCCCCTGAAGGACAAGTGTGCACTATTCACATGGTTACCATCACTGGAACTAAAATTGGCTTCTGGAAGATGGCAGTGGGGAGTGGTAGAAGGAGGCTTATCTGATAAACAGTCTGTAATCACTTCAAGGATCAGTGCTGCAACCTTTGCTGGTGTGATGAATATTAATGACTCACCACTGAAGCACAATCAGTATGTTTGCATATCACAGGAGATAGCTACACAGATGATAAGGAATCCGTTCAAGGCTAAAGGTAGGATGTGGATCAGTTTGAAAGTTGGGCAGAACATTAGCAAATGGAGTTCAATCCAACTCAATTCTGGTCAAGATGGAGCTAAACTGCAGCCCGTCAAGGCTCAGCTACAGTTACTCTTTTTCCAGGTTTGTGGGGCTGGTTTAAGGGTAAAACAGTGTTATAGGATAAATATATCTGAATACCAACTGATGTGATGCAATTGGAGGTCAAATAGGGGTTGCGGATATACAGTAAATAGGGCACTGTGGGCGAGACTACAACTAGAGATCATGGGTTAAAGGAGAAAGGTGAAGTGTTTAAGGGGAACCGAGAACTTGGAACAAGATGCTAGTACAAGCGGTGGATGCAATTTTGAAACTTGGGAGAAGTTTGGATAGGTACATAATTGGAAGGGATATGGAGGGTTATGGTCCGGGTGCAGGTTGATGAGATTGGGTAGTTTAAATGGTTTGGCATGGACTAGATGGGCCAAAGGGCCTGTTTCTGTGCTGTGTGTTCTATGACACCAAGAACTGTTGACCAATTACATCGTTTGTTGAAAATGCTGACTCAGGTAGTTACCATGGTGAAGTGTGCATAAGGCATGATGGTGGTGTAGCTCAAAGGGCCGGAAGTGCCTGTTCCATATTACATCTCCAAACAGAATACAAGGATTGAGACGACGTTACAAAACATTGGTTAGACCACACCTGCAGGACTGTGTGCAGTTCTGGGTGCCAAAATACAGGAAAGATGTGATTGCACTGGAAAGTGCGCAGAGGAGATTCACCTGAATGTTACCCAACCGGACAACTTTAGATATGAGGAGATTCTGGATAGATTGGGTTTTTTACTAAACCGAAAGGAACAGAAGTAAGACCTGATACAAGATTATGAGACAGACAGGGAGAAAGTCAAAATCTTTTACCCTTCCCCCCAAAAAACAAGAGGGTATAGGAGAGTGGAAGAAATTTGAAAAGGAATTGGGGAGGAGGCACTTTCTGGTTGATATCAATAAATAGCTGATGGAGGAGGATGGCAGTGTGGAGATATGTCTCTACCAGAGGAGGTGTGAGGTGCTCCTTCCTGCCATTAGCCTGCAGGTCACCCTTGGGTAAGGTGTGGCAGCTGTTCAGCCCCCCAATCAGGGCAATGTGAAACCACAGAAGCAAGTGGTGGATGGTTGTGTGAGTAGCTGGTGCACAAGTCCTGGTTATGCAACCACTGGCACCAGACAGAAAAACTCTGAAGGGACGTACAAAAAAGGTGGATGAACTCAGCAGGTCGGGAAGCATCCATTGAAAGAAGCAGTCAACGTTTCGGGCTGAGGCCCTTTGTAAAGACTACGTCTTGATTTGACCACAGCATCTGCAATGTACTTTGTGTTTACAATCTCTGAAGGGCATTGATAATGGCTGGTGTCACCATTTTTGTAAAGATACTGCCGAGAAGGCGGCAATGGTAGAAAAATTCTACCATTCTACTGCAGAAAAATTTGCCAAGAGCAATCATGGTCAAAGACCACGATCACCCATGTCATACAACATGGTACATAACGAACAAACTGATAGATGTGGTGGTGGAGTCAGATACCAGTACAAAATTTAAGAGGCACTTAGACAAATAGGCACAGTATGGAAAGATGCAGTCCAAATGTAAGACAAGTGGGATGGTGTAGACAGGAGAAAAGGGTGGGCACAGGCAGGATGGGCCAAAGGGCCTGTTTGTGTTGTGAAATACTGACTAACAGACAAAGGCAGCAACTGTGACAAGGCTGAGGTTGTTGGTGTGGAATTTGTGGTGACACTTGCAGGCTGTCCCCAGCACATCCTTAAGTGTTGGTTGTTAACACAAATGACATTTCACTGTGCGTTTCGATGTACACAGGTAAATAAATAAATCTGAATGTTAATCAGGAAAACAATATGGTTCCACCTAAAAAAAAAATCCGGATTTTGCACAAAATAACAATAAATTCAGAAAGTTGTTGGGAGATCTGTTACACTCACCTGGTTCTGGTCTAGACAAGACTCAGGATGAGAATCACTGCTATATGTTGTGAAATTTGTTGTTATACGTCAGCAGTACATAGTAAAAAAAAACCTATAAATTATTATATATATATAGTAGTGCAAACAGGGAGGAGAAAATATCAAGGAAGTGTTCATGGTTCATTGTCCACTCAGAAATCTGACAGCGGAGGAGAAGAAGCTGTTCTAAAACATTGAGTGTGCATCTTCGGTCTCCTTACCTCCTCCAAATGGTAGCAAAGAGAAGGCAGATCCTATGAGATGAGGGTCCTTAATGAAGGCCACCGCCTTTTTGAGGCATCACCTTTGGAAGATCAGTTGGATGCCGGGAGGTTAGTACCCACTGGATGAGTTTATAACTTCCTGCAGCTTTTTCTGATCCCGTGCAGCAGCCCCTCCTTACCAAATCCGTGGAAGTGACTGATTTTCAACCATTCTTTGCAACGCCCTAACATTCCACTCAGTTTAATGTCAATTAAGGATGGGCTCTAAAATCTGACCTTGACCATGACAACCACATACTTTCAAACCACAGATCAGGTGAAATTAAACCATCCATGAAAAATGACAGCTACTGAACCTTCACCCAGCAAAGGAGTCCAAGTTAACATAGAACATGGAGAGGTAGAGCAGAGTAACAGGCCCTTTGGCCCACAGTATTGTGCTGAACCAATTCAATTAGGAATGAAATGGCCAACTAAGTTAATCTGCCCACACAATGTCTATATCCTTCAATTTCCCTCACATTCATGTGCTTATCTCTTAAAATCCCCAATGCTTCTGCCTCTCCCACCACCCCAGGGAGTGCATTCATATGACACAAGCCATACTATAAGAGCAGAATTGGGCCATTCATCCCATCAAGTCTACTCTGCCATTCCATCATGGCCGATTTATTATCCCTCTCAACCCTATTCTCCTGTTTTCTTCATATAACTTTTCCAGACACCCACCACTGTGTTTAAAAAAAAAAGTCCTGCCCATTTATAGGAGGTTTCGACCTTAGGACACAAAACAAGAAGGTACAGAAGCTTAAGTGAGAGGGGAAGATTTCAAAGGGACCCAAAAGATAACTTCTTCATGCAGGTGGTGTATGTTTGGAACACACAAAAGGTGGTGTACGCTTCCCTTTAGAACAGAGGACAGGAGGAATTTTCTCAGCTAGAAGGCGATGAATCTGTGGAATTCATTGCCACAGAAGGCTGTGTAGGTCACATCTTTGGGTATATTTAAAGTAGAGGTTCTTGATTAGTAAGGGCATCAAAGTCTACAGGGCGAAGACAAGAGGATGGGGCTGAGATGGAAAATAAATCGACCATCATCAAATGGTATAGCAGACTCAATGGGCTAAATGGCCTAATTCTGTTCCCTGTGTGGTTGAGGCAGGAATATTAACAACATTGTGAAAGACATCTGTGCAGGTAATATAGATAGGAGGGATACGGGCCAAATGGAACTAGCTCTGATGGTCAGCATGGAAGGGCCTGTTTCCCTACCGTGACAATCTGCTTCTGATACAGGAACAAGGCAATTAGCAGATTTACAAGATTTCTGCACGAAAACAGATGATCACCATCATAAATTTCAGTGATTACAAGAGATGGTGGAATGACACAAAGCTGGGTGGCAGTGTGAAATATAAAGAGGATGTTGGGAGAATACGGGGGGGGGGACTTGGACAGGTTGGGTGAGTGGGCAGATGCAGTTTAATGTGGATAAATGTGAGATTATCCACTTTGGTGGCAAGAACAGGAAGGCAGATTACTATCTGAATGGTGTCTGAATCTGAAAGGGGGAAGTACGAGGAGATCTAGATGTTCTTGTACATCAGTCACTGAATGTAAGCATGCAGGTACAGCAGGCAGTGAAGAAAGCTAATGGCATGTTGGCCTTCATAACAAGTGGAGTTGAGTATAGGAGCAAAGAGGTCCTTCTGCAGTTGTACAGGGCCCTGGTGAGACCACATCTGGAGTATTGTGTTCAGTTTTGGTCTCCAAATTTGAGGAAGGACGTTCTTGCTATTGAGGGAGTGCAGCGTAGGTTCACAAGGTTAATTCCTGGGATGGCGGGACTGTCATATGTTGAAAAATTGGAGCGACTGGGCTTGTATACACTGGAATTTAGAAGGATGAGAGGGGATCTGATTGAAACATAAGATTATTAAGGGATTGAACACACTAGAGGCAGGAAAAATGTTCCTGATGTTGAAGGAGTCCAGACCCAGAGGCCACAGTTTAAGAATAAGGGGTAGGCCATTTAGAACAGAGTTGAGGAAAAACTTTTTCACCCAGAGAGTTTTGGAACTATGGAATGCTCTGCCTCAGAAGGCAGGAGGCCAATTCTCTGGATGCTTTCAATTAAGAGTTAGATAGAGCTCTTAAAGATAGCTGAGTCAAGGGATATGGGGAGAAGGCAGGGGCGGGGTACTGATTGTGGATGATCAGCCATGATCACATTGAATGTCAGTGCTGGCTCGAAGGGCCGAATGGCCTACTCCTGCACCTATTGTCTATTGCCAGTGCAGGTACTTTTCTTATTTTATTTCATCATCAGATAGTTCATGCCAGAGTGGGGAGTAAAGCTTACAGAGCAAGCCTGATTGAAGCTCACACGACAGGAGTCGCGATCTTGCTTCCATTTGGAATCCTTCACTGGCTGCCATGATGAACCAGCTCACTGAACCCACGGAAAACTTTGCACGAGTGAAAGGAGTCTCTCAGGGACAAAAATAAAGTTTCAGGTCAAGGTTCAAAACATTAACCAGTTTCTCTCCACAGAAGCTGCCTAACCTACTGATTCTCACCCCACCTACCCACCCCCTTTCCCAATCCCAAGTTTGGAGCATTTGGGATCATTTCCATTTTTCCACTGTAAGCAACTTTATATGCTCCTTCCTACATGAACAAGGGTTTCCACCTGGGGGGAGGGGGGGGACCTGGTTTCCTCCCCCAATCCAAAGATGCACCAGTTAGTAGGATAATTGGACATTGTAAGTTGTCCCGTGGTTAGACTAGGATTAAATGGGGGGTTGTTGGGCAGCATGGCTCAGAGGGCTGAAAGGGCTTGTCTGGAGTTGCATCTCTAAATAAATAAATAAAACCAGAGCACCAGGCACCGGGGGAAAACCACACAGCCACAGGAAGAACATACAAACTCCTTACAGAGAGCGCTGCAATTGTACTTCGACCTCCAGTGCCCCGAGCTGTAAAAGTCTCGTGCTAACCGACCAGAGTTCTCCGTTTTATATCTGATATTCAGCACTAAACATTCTGAAGGAGTGAAGATTTAGGACACTCATGGGACGGGCAGCAAGCACTGCAGTCCTAGGCTCAGTTAAACAGCTGAAAACTCTGGTTGTTTGATGAATTCCTTAATGAGCTTTTGGTTGCTCATGAGGAAGGTAAATAACTCCTGGACTTTGATGCTGTAGATGGAATTTAGGCCAGCCTGTTATGCCCCAAGCTCAAATCAAGGCTAAACTTTTGCATATTGAAAGCTCACAAAATAACCTACGTTGGTGCAGCTTATGTGACTCTGTTTAGGGTGGGTAGTTATGTAGACAGATCTCAGATAAAGACCAACTCAAACCAGTATTTAAGCCTTTGGCAATGAGCAACTCCCCTAACCCTTGGGAATCTAACCGGCACTGAGGGCATCTTGAAAAGGCTGCATCTGTCATGAAGGACCTATCACCCAGGACATACCATCTTCTCATTGCTGCCATTAGGGAAGAGGTACGGGAGCCTGAAGACACACACTCAACAGTTTAGGAACAGCTTCTTTCCCTCCGCCCTCTGATTTCAGAGTGGATAATGTACCTGCACAGTACCTCACTTTTATATTTCAGTTTTCTTTTTTTGCACTGCACTTATATATTTCTTGATATAATTTAGTTTTTTTTATTAGTTATTACAATGTACTGCTGCCACAAAACAACATTTTTCACAACATTTGCCAGTGGTATTAAACCAGATTCTGATTAAAATTCAGGAGGCAGTCAAGCTGCTAATTGGAACTTCCAGCTTTGGCTGGGGAAAAGGTTAAGTTCACACACTGAGCTGATTTATGCCTTTTAAAAAAAGCTGCACCCAAGCTAAACGTTAAACAAATGGCCCCACATGAACCTGGTTAAACTCAGTGACCTGTTGTGTTCTGTCAGCACAGAACCCACTGTCACTTGCAAGAGAAGCCACCTGGGCTGGTTCCAAATAGTCTCAAAGAGCACCAAGTGGGGCAGATCACGAGGGAGTTTGCAAATGCCGGACATGCCAGAAGACAGAGACTGAGAGGACTGTCTGAACAAATGAATACAGCTGGGTGCAATCTTAGATGAGCATGAATTTATAACAGTTAGCAGGCCCTCCTAGGCACCTGGCATAATTGCATTTGTCCAAGGAAATTGCTATGAAGGCTGGAATGGGAGGGGCAATGACTCAGAAAGGAATAACCCAGTTGCTGGAATTGAAAAGGAGTGGAGCTGTTCTAGGCTCAGACTTAATGGGGTTTATTTGTCTCCAGAACTCTGGTTTGGATGGTCCCAGGCCTGGCTGCGAAAGGAGGAGGGTTAAGCATGGGGCTGGTGACCTCATCCTGTAAAGACTCCAGAGCTGTAGAAATGCCAACAGAAACTCCAAAAGACCTCAGGCCTGGGAGAGCAAGGAGAAGATGGGCTACACCTGGGATAACTTGGAAGGACTGGCCCAGGTCAGAGGGCTCTGGCGAGCTGCTGTTGGCAACGTCTGCCCCAGTAGGGGTGATGGTGTAAGTAAAAAGTATTTGTCTCCAGTGGAACTTGGATTGGTCACTGAGTCCTACTCCGGTAAGTCCAGCAAAATAGGACTGAGTGCCAATTCCAGTTCCTTTCAACACTTGGATCAATCATACCCTTCAGGGTAAGCAGACGGAATACTGAACGTAGAACTGTACAGTTCAGGCCTTTCGGCTCACAATGGTGTGCCAGCCTTTGAACCTACTCCAAAGATCAATAACCCTAACCCAAATAGTTTATTAGGAATGGAAATGGGGAACTGAGTCAACAAAGCAGTAAAACTTTACAAAGCCATAGTTGACAACTAATAAATATATATACACTTCTGTGCAACTGCATATGAAACTTGGACAGGGAGGTTAGGCCAACTTCCCACGCTCTGGGGCACCTGTAATTCTAGCCTTCAGTGGCAGAAGGTTTGGAAAAAGAAGTGAGGAGGCAAGAGGAAAAGATGAAGCATCCCATATTGTGCGTTTTGTTTTGGATTAAACAGCAGCAAGAAGAAATGTTGCGGGAGCTCGACCTCCGTGACAGGAAGAACTGAGGCATGAAGTTCAATATTGAAAGGCCTAGGTAAGAGTGGACGTGGAGAAACCGTTTCCGATAATGGGGAAATCTCAGACCAGAGGGCACAGCCTCAGAGTACAAGGATATTCCTTTAGAACAGAGATTAGGAGGAATTTCTTTAGCCAGAGGGAGGAGAATCTGTGGAATTCAATATTGTAGATGGCTGTGCTGGCCAAGTCATTGGGTATATTTAAAGTGGATGTTGACTGGTTGGTACTTGATTAGTAAGGGTATAAAGGTTGCTGGGAGAAAGCAGGAGAATGGGGTTGAGAGGGATAATAAATCAATCATGATGGAATGGTGGAGCAGACTTGATGGGCCAAATGGCCTAATTCTGTTCCTATGAATTCTGGTCATGGGATGGGCATGGGATTTATTTTCAGAGCTTGGTAGAGCAGAAGGATTTAACCCTGAGGAAAAAGATCAAGAAGATTTACGAAACACTGGTCAGACCACGACTGGAGTATTCTGTCTAGTTCAGGATGCCTAGCATCAAGGAAAGATGAGATGGCAAATGGAATGGAGAAAAGGATTCCAGGAATGGGGGTTTGCAGAGACATGGACAAACCAGAGTCTGAAGTTGTTCTCCTTGAATCAGCGCAGGTTATGAGGGGTCCCAGAGATATTTAACTTTGTAGCAACTATAGACAGTAAATAGAGAAAGACTGCTCAATTATCAGCAAAGTCAAGAACAAGAGGACATTGAAAGAGAGCAGATGGGATCAAAACACAAGAAAACCTCTTTCACTAACCACACAACCACAGCAAATGTGGAATGTATGTCAATGGGGGAAAACAGTGGAAGCAGATTCCACGACAGGCTCAAAGGTAGCTTGACAGGCTTCTAAAAGGAAAGGATTTGCAAGGTTGTGTGTGGGGAGAGAATGGATTAAGCCAAGTGGCTTCTTCCCATATGGTAACCATTGTGACTGGATGAAGAGATGGGTACCCATTGAACCCATCAAAATGTGTGGCTAGTACTTTATACATAAGACAGAGAACATTACAATACAGGCAGGCCCTTCGGCCCAAAATGTTGTGCCAACCTTCTAATCTACTCTACGATCAATTTAACCCTTTCGTTCCAAGTACCCATCTCAGTTTCTTAAAAGCCCCTAATACATCTTACCTTTACTACCACACCATTCAGCATTCCACGCACCCACCACTCTGTGTAAAGAACTGAGATTCCCCCTATACTTTCCTCCAATCATCTTAAAATTATGCCCCTATGTTCGAGGCCCTGTGGAAGTTGATTACAATCAGACAACTGGAAAGTAAATTTAAACGAGCCAATAATTCACCCAGAAACAAAAACAAAACCTGCTCTCATCTGCAACCCTATATTTGATTCCATTTTGAAACTTGTTGAGTGCAATTCACGAAAAGTTTAAAAGTAGAGATTGCCAAACAGGCAATGGCTAAAGCACTGCTCCGACAGCCCGAGGTGGCCAGCGGTACATCACCACTTGTCCACCAAGGCTGAATGCAGTGGTTATCACAGCAGCACCAGCTGTGCTAAGAGCCACCTCAGCTCAGCACAATTTGCAGATTTTCCAGGCAGTCTCCACCTCCCATATCCAGTTCATCCCGCCAACCCCCTTTTCCTGTGTATTACTCATCCAGGCTGTGGACAGACCCTGCACGGGTTCGGGAGATGGGGCGAGACTTCAAAGGACCCCGTTTCTGGTCCTGCAGGCTTGGGTCATTTTAAGTTGGGAGTTTTGGAAGACACAATGTGGAAACCTTTTACGTGCCTGGGTACCAATGCCGCTCAGGATTTAGTGTTACAAAGGTGTTTCCTGGAGGACCTCCACCGCTAGATCCCTCTTGACTATCTCCAGGTCCTTGTCCAACTCCTCGTCGAGCCCCTGCTTCTGATCCACCCAACTCGTGTTGTGGCTCACCACTCCATTCAACTCCTTGTGCACCACGAGTGAATGCTGGAGGCTGGAATCGGTGTTCTGTGTCGACAAGAGTAACAAGGCATCAGGCAAAGCAGCCTCTCGAGGAACTGACATTTCACAGAGCAACAGAACTGCATTACTACGTTCCTCAATCAGCAAGACTGATCAACACCTCCACCCACTAACCCCCACCACCACTACCTTATCACTTCTACTCAGTCTCCTTGTGTACAGACACACCTGTGCTAGCGTCACTTAATGGACATACAACATACATACATAAGCTATCTTAGGTGTTTATATTTACTGTATTTTAAAAAATTATTATTTTGTGCCGCATCAGATCCAGAGTAACAATTATTTTGTTCTCCTTTACACTTGGAAATGGCATTAAACAATCTTGAATCATCGAGCCCCCCACATTCCCACTTCTCCCATTGGGCAGAAGATACAAAAGCCTGAAAGCGTGTATCACCAGGCCCAAGGGCAGCTTTTATCACGATGCTATCTGACTCTTGAACAGACCTCTTGTACAGTAATAACAGTGCTTCTCCTTATAGATGCTGCATGGCCTGCTGTGTTCCACCAGCATTTTGTGTGTGTTGTTCTTGTACAATAAGATGGGCTCGCGACTTCACGATCTCACATTATGATTTTGCACTTTGTTATCTGCACTACACTTTCTCTGTAATGTCTACACTCTATGTTGTCATTAACTCTGCCAAACCCAGCTGTGAGAGGAGGAGGGTTAACCATGGGGCTAGCAACCCCATCCCATAAAAACCCAGAGCTACAGAAATGCCAACAAAGATCTTATCCCTGGGACAGGAAGATGGCTAGACTTGGGGACATCTTGAAAGACAGAGAACTCTGACAAGCAAGAACATGAGATGAAGAGTCTTTGAAAGTGAGTCCATATGTTGTGGGAACAGTTCAGTGATGCGGCAATAATCGCCAACAGCTCCCAGACTCTACCATTCCCTTGGAATTGGTACAGTAGCTTAGTGGTTAGTGTAACACTTTACAGAGCCAGCGGCCTAGGTTCGACTCCTATCGCTGTCTGTATCGAGCTTGTAAGTTCTTCCCTTGACCATGTGCATATTCTTGTTTCCCATCCACGTTTCAAAGACGTATGGGTTAGGGTTAGTGAGCTGTGGGCATGCTAGATAAGCCGAGAGTGGGGTTGAGAGGGAAAATAAATAGGCCATGGTGGAATGGCAGAGCAGACTCGATGGCTGAAAGGTGGATTTCTGCTCCTGTGCACCTCCATCACTGTGTGGTTTGGAGCTGCCACCAAGCAGGATAGAACCAGACTACAACGCACAGTGAGGACTGCCGAGCACATCATTGGAGCCTCACTGCCCTCTATTGTGGACCTGTGCTCTTGCAGGTTGAAGAAGAGGGTGGGGAACATCATAAAGGACTCCTTCCATCCTGCGCACGGATTGTTTAAACTGCTTCCGTCTGGTAGGCGCTTCAGATCCCTCCAGACTAAGACTAATAGGCACTGGAGAAGTTTTTTCCCTACTGCGGTCACTTTGCTGAACAGTTAACTGTCGGCTAACTATTACTTGGATTGCACTACTTGTATGTATAATCTATATTTTCATTTATATTTATCATTATTATTGTTATGAGCAGAGAGACAACATCTGCCGGAAGTAAATTCCTTGAATGTGTACAGGTACTTGGCGATTAAAGTCTGATTCTGATTCTGATCTATGTCTATGGTCTTATGTTAGCACCAGGAGCACGGCAACACTTGCAGGCAGCCCCCAGTACATCCTTGGACTGTGTTGGTTATTGACGTAAACGACATTTCACTGCAGCAAATAAAAACCAACCTTTAATCTTCTGGACCTAGACCTGCAGCATCTGGGAAAGGAAAGGAAGGAGAGGGAAACCTTTTGGCTTTCTTCACCTACCGCTTGCTGATATCGGACTCCACAGGTCAGCTTCTCCCTGTATCGCTTAGGCAAGAAGAAGAGCAGATAATGGAGAACAGGAAACACAGTAGAAGGGTTCACATCCTCTCCTTTCATTGGACCTGCAAAGGAAGCAAGATAACACACACTGTCAAACACATACAACTAGAAATGTGGCAAATGTTAATGCCTCTTCACTTCAATACCTTTTAATAGTTCTGGATTACAAGCCTCATTTTGTAGGGCATTTTGGAAAAAGTACCCTTCTGGAAAACGCTAAATAAAAATTACACATCAGCTTAAAACACACAAAATGCTGGAGGAACTGAACTCAGGTCAGACAGCATTTATGGAAATGAATTTGGATCTATGGAAGTGCCAAGAGGGAGATTAGTGTGCGGAAAGGGGAGAGTGCGGTGGGAGAAGGTAGAGGTGTGCTTGGAGGCAGGGTCCTGTTGAAAATGGTAGAAGTTGCTGAGAATGCTGTGCTGGATGCGGAGGCTCAGGTAGTAGTTGAAGATACCATCTTAAAAGTTCCTTTCCCCAGGCAGTTAGTCTGATCATCTATTCTAGTTAGAGCCCCTCCACATCCCTCTATCTAAAGCTGTTTACATTGTAAACATGTGATGGTATTTATGCACATTTTATTCCATATCCATACTTTAACCTATAACTTGATTTTATATTACCATTCTTATGCTGTGTCAAACGACACGGGCGATCATGGTCTAAGACGACAATTGTTCTCGGCAAATTCTTCAGGTGCTTTGCCACTGCCACCTTCTGGGCAGTGTCTTTGCAAAGCAGGAGACCCTAGCTATTATCAATACTCTTCAGAGATTGTCTGCCTGCTGTCAATGGTAGCATAACCAGGTCTTGTGATCTGCACCAGCTGCTCATAGTACCTGCTCCCATGGTTTCACGTGACCCTAAGCAGGTGCTACACCTTGCCCAAGGGTGACCAGCAGGTGAGCAGAAGGAAGGAAGGCCTTACACCTCCTTTGGTAGAGACACCTCACCACCCCGCGACCCAATTTTGTATAGAATTTGTTATAATTGCTGAACATTGGTTTTTTTCTGGTTGCATATCACACCCTGAACAACAAACCACAGCAAGTTCCTGATACATGTACATGTTTATGGCAAATAAGAGCTGATTCTTGAAAACAGTGGAGAAGGCCTTGGTGGTATCAGAATTTTTATAGACACAAATCAGCAGATACTGTGAGCTGGAGAGAAAACAAAAGCTGCTCAAGGAACTCAGCGGGTCATGCATCATCTGCAGCGGCTAAAAGGCATCCTGCATTATCAGATTCCTAATCAGTCTATGAACACTAATTTATTATTCCTTTTGTTAAAACATAGAACACCACAGCAAGTACGTGCCCTTGTAGCCTACTTTAAGGTCAATTTAACATTTCTTTCCCACATAACCCTCCATTTTTTGATCAACCATGTTCCTATCTAAGAGATGCCTTTGGCAGTATGTTCCATGCGCCCACAACTCTGTAAAAAAAAAGACACCTCTCACATTCATCCCCCCCCCCCCACCTTCCCCTCATCATCTTAAAAATATTGTTCCTCAAGTTACCTATTTCCGCCTGAGGAAAAGTCTGGGTATGCACTTGATCTATTCCTGTTATCATCTTGTACACCTCTATCAAGTCACCATTCATCTTCCTTCATTCCAAAGAGAAAAACCATAGGTTGCTCAATCTCTCCTCACAAGGCATGCTCTCTAATCCAGGCAGCATCGGGGTAAATCTTTGCACCCTCTCTAGAGCTTCCACATCCTTCCTATAATGGGTCAAGTTTATTGTCATTTAACTATATACATGTATATAACATACAGTGGCCCCCGGTCAAAATTTCTGTTACTGTGAGTAGAAGATGAACTGATCTCCAAAAATTATAAAGTTAAAGATGAAACATCCTTTTCAACATTTTAAGCAAGATTAGTGTATTATTTTTGTTTTGTACGATTTTAGAGTGAAAAAAAGGAAAGGTTGGGCACCCCAAGAGATTTGAGCTCTCAGGTAGCTTTTACCAAGGTCTCAGACCTTAATTAGCTTGTTAGGGCTATGGCTTGTTCACAGTCATCATTAGGAAAGGCCAGGTGATGCAAATTTCAAAGCTTTATAAATACCCTGACTCCTCAAACCTTGTCCCAACAATCAGCAGCTATGGGCTCCTCTAAGCAGCTGCCTAGCACTCTGAAAATTAAAATAAATGATGCCCACAAAGCAGAAGGCTATTAGAAGATAGCAAACTGTTTTCAGGTAGCCGTTTCCTCAGTTCGTAATGTAATTAAGAAATGGCAGTTAACAGGAATGGTGGAGGTCAAGTTGAGATCTGGAAGACCAAGAAAACTTACTGAGAGAACTACTCTTAGGATTGCTAGAGAGGCAAATCAAAACCTCCGTTTGACAGCAAAAGAAGATCTTTTGGAAGATCTAGCAGACTCTGGAGTGGTGGTGCACTGTTCTACTGTGCAACGACACCTGCACAAATATGACCTTCATAGAAAAGTCATCAGAAGAAAACCTTTTCTGCATCCTCATCACAAAATTCAGCATCAGAAGTTTGCAAAGGAACATCTAAACAAGCCTGACCCAAACTTTTGCATGCTACTTATAATGTATATAGAAACAAGACAAGGTTTCTCCAAACCAGGGTGTTAATCATTTCCGCCTGGGAAATCGTCTCTGGCTGTCCACTCAATCTATGCCTGTCATCATCTTGTACACCTCTATCATCACCATTCATCTTTCTTCACTCCAAAGAGAAAAGTCCTAGCTCACTCCGTCTGTCCTCATAAGACATGCTCTCTGTCCAGGCAGCATCCTAATAAATCTCTGCACCCTCTCTAAAGCTTCTACATCCTTTTTATAAAGAGGCAACCAGATCTGAACTCAATACTCCAGTATTTTATAGAGCTGCAACATTACCTCAATCCCCGACTAGTGAAGGTCAACATGTCAACACTCCACACACACAAAATCTGATTTTCTCCAATCACCTTAACATTATGTCCCCACTATTTCTTTGCGCTGTTTTCGTAAATGTAATTTTCCTGCAGAACAACAAACTTCACGACATATAAATCAGTGATCAACTGATTCTGATGGTCGATGTTTTGGGTGGAGATACTGCAGAGCTTTGATGAGCAACTTCATTCTCACCAGGAGGCTGTTCTGAAGTAACCAATTTGATGTGGGATTGGAGTCCCGTAAACAAAGTGGGCACAAAGACAGTTTTCCGAACAGACAATCTACCTGGTGACTTTTGTCAGGAATTAAACATGCATGGGATCTGAACTCCTGCTCTGTGGATCCTACGATAAAACTTGAAAGGTGATGGTTAAAAATGAGACTCGATGCTCACCATTTTGATTTGAATAATCATGTACTCTACCTGTTAGGAAACTGACCAGCAGCCCCACGATAACCACGATGGCGGCATTGAACCCACTGTACCATAAATATGAGAGACTGTAGAACTTCTTCAGGCCTATGGGACTGTAGAACGGAAGACAATTTACACAAGGTAGTGGAAGACCGACCCAAAACTGTGATTTGATCATTCAGAATTGAATTGTTAAAGATGAACTCTTGACCTCACCATCTACCTTATTGTGGCTCTTGCACCTTATTGTCTACCATTCATTTATTGGGATAGAGCACTGAATAGGCCCTTTGGGCTCTTTGAGCTGCACCGTCCAATAACCCTGATTTAATTGTAGCCTAATCACAGGACCATTTACAATGACCAATCAACCCCTACCAACTGGTATGTCTTTGGACTGCGGGAGGAAACCAGAGCACCCGGAGGAAACCTACGTGGTCACAGGGAGAACGTACAAACCCCTTACAGACAGTGGTGGGAATTGAACCCGAGTTGCCTGTAATGTAAAGAATTATGCTAAACACTAGGATACTGCTGGTATTTTCCTGCGGCATTCTCTTATTGCCTTTCCATTGGAGAAATAAACTAATCTTTAATCTTCTGGACCTAGACTGAGTGGACCTGTAGTGATTTGGAAAGGGAAGAAAGGAGAGGGAAATCCCTGTTACCACATGGGTTTCCTCCACAGCTGTTTGTGTCAAGGAATTCCAGACTACCAACCCTCTGGATAAAGGGACGTCCTTCAAGAGTGCTCTGATTTCTTTCCACATTCCAAAGGTGTACAGGTTAATTGGTTTCATGGGCAGCATGGGCTCCTTGGGCTAGAAGGGCCTGTTACTGTGCTGTATCTCTACATCAAAGTTCCCAACCTTTTTTATGCCATGGAGCAACACCATTAAGCAAGGGGTCTGTGGAGCCCAGGTTGGGAACCCCTGCTCTAAGTAAAGGCTGTGAAATTCACTGCTGTGCTGGGTCTCACACTTACCCTGCACTCACTGCCAGTGTTGCATTGGCCATTGTTACGGCAGTAGATGTCACAGAGATGGTGACATTTGGGACACTGGTAGTGTTTACGAATGAGAGCTGCATTGGTTTGGAAATAAAGCTGCCGATTCCGATCCAAAATGCCATTATCAAACCAGCCACCAAGCCCAAGATTGCACCCTGCACGTAGAGAAAGATCAGCAAAAATGACCATTGTGGAGGAATTATACATCATTGCAATTACAAGATTACACTTTACTCAAAAACTGTTCCAACTGTCACTAGACTGAAGGACACGTTAGGTTTCTCGTTGCCAGAGACCTGTGGTGGCTGAGTCTTTGGGTGGATTTAAGGCTTTCAGCAGGTCAAGCAACATCTATGGAAAGTAATAAAGACCCAGATGGTTTTCAGCCGAAACCTTTCATCAGCTTTAAACCTGAAACATACACTTTAAAAATGAGGTTAAAAGACATTTTTGGAATAGTTTCTTCCCCACCCATAAGATTCATGAACAGTTCATGAACACTATCTTCTTAATTATTTTTTGTACTGTTTAATTATTCTTATTGTAACTCGGTGATTTTGATGTCTTGCACTGTACCGCTGCCACAAAACAATTAATTTCATGACATATGTCAATGAGAATAAACTTGATTCTGATCAGCCATGACTGAATGGTGAACCAGACTCGATGGGCCAAATGGCCTAATTCTGTTCCAATATGTTATGATTACTTGGGAATTAGTTTTTTCACGAGAGTAGAATCACAAAAGCCTAAGGGGGGGTGGACATCCAATTTCTTCCCTAAATGTATTACTGAACCAGATGGTCTCAGGTGACGATTCAAGTGTTTCACCAACTTTTGTTCCCTTTATTTTTTTACTTCAAACAAATTCTTGCTCTTGACTAGCGTTGCAGGATTTGAAATCCCGATATTTCAGTGACTGGTCCACTTAATTATCCACAATACTACCACAGAGGTGGTCATTCAGGTCATCAAAAACAATCTGTTCTGCAATCCTTGCAAATCTGGCACCTCTTTCAATAAATCTGTTTCCACCATACTCTTAAATCATTAACATCTTGCATAACATCCTAACATTCTCCAGGACTTAGCACATCAGATCATTAAACAATTTAACCCATTCAAACCCATCATGACCTTAACACAGTAACTGCTGGAAATACTCAGCACATCAGGCTGTGAAAAGTGGTCATCTTTTTCAGGTTGATTGAATTCTGGTGAAAAGTCTCTCCTCTCAACTTTGAAGAGACAAACAGCGATAGCATAGCAGTTAATGTAATGCTTTACAGTGCCAGTGACCGGTGTTCAATTCTCACCGATGTCTATAAAGAGTTTGTACGTTCTCCCTGTGACTAGGTGAATTTCCTCTGGATGCTCTGGTTTCCTCCCACATTCCAACAACGTATCGCTTAGGGCAGGGATTCCCAATCTGGTATCCATGGAGCCCTTGCTTAATGGCAATATTTTCTCCAAGCAGTGTGCACACGCACATTCTTTTGCTACTAGTGCACAAGGTGTTGTCACCCTCGTTGAGTATATTTCACGACCGTAAACAATCGCATTTCCTTTTCCGGCGTCTGATGCAGACGGTGTTGACAACGTGAAGTTTGCGAAGATTTGTCTGCAGATTTTACAACTGGCTTTTATTGAAGAAATTATTCAGTGTGCACATGTTGTTGTCACTGGGCAAAAAATTGCACAGCACGAGATTTTTCTGCACACTGGTCATTACAAATTAGAGGGAACACTAATTAATGGTATTGATTGGGAACCGCGGGCTAGGGTCAGTGAGCCTTGGACATGTTTTATTGGTGCTGGAAGCATGGCGACACTTGCAGGCTGCCCCCGAACATCCAAACGACACATGCTGCGACGGACACGTGACAAATACAGCAAATCTTTTTCTTTACAAGAAACTTCAGATGGTGTCACTTTGAGCAATAAGCAACCTGCTGGAGGATCTGAGATCTGCTCCCCCTGTTGTCTCTTACTTTCAGCCCTGCTGCAGAGCTTTGATCCGAGACATCGACAATCATTCCTGCCCCACAATTCCCCAGTAGATTGTCTGTTGCTTCTCTCAACTCTCTTTGCTCTAAGGCAGGGGTTCCTAACCTGGGGACCACAGACCCCCTCGGTTAACGATGTTGGTCCATGGCGTAAAATGGTGGGAATCCCTGCTCTATTAGTACAATGTGAACGAGAGGGTACATGATTCTGAAGACTTTGTTAATACCATCACACAACTAGATGAGCTAACAAACTGACACCTTATAAAATTCTGCAAAAAAAGAAAGAAACTCACCATAGAATTAGCCATGGGGAAGAACATTCCCAGGCAGAAAGTGCCAAGTAAGGGGCCGCCAATCATTCCAAATATGCTCAAAGCCGCCTGAGGTTGAAGGAGAAGTGCGGATTAAAAGAAACCAAGCATTGGGAGAACATGGAAATAATGTAACAGAGAGGCTTTCATACAACACCTGCAGCACTGAGCCCATCAGCGATGCGATGTACGACATTCCAAGGCAGAGTATTCCATAACCAAAGGCTGGAAAGACAGAGGAGAATGAACTGTAAGAGGCAAATAAAATAGCCCACCAGCAAAAAGAGTTAAGATGAGATTCTTATCAAGGTTGGCTTTTATATTTTTATTTAGAGATTCAGCACAGGCTCTTTGGGCCCAATGAGCACACACAGCCTAATTACACCCACGTGGCCAACTAACCTGTAGGTTTTGGAATGTGGACAGAAACCAGAGCACATGAAGGAAACCCACTTGGGGAGAACATACCAACTCTTCCTTACAGGCAGCAGCAGAACTGAATCTGTATCACTGGCACTGTAATAGTGTTACTCTAACTGCTATGTTACCATGCCACCCTTATTAGTCACACGTACTTCAAAACAGACAGCAAGGCACGTCGCTTGCATTGGGGACGTGCTCGGGGCAAGGGCTACCACGCCTCCAGCGCCAACACAGCATGCCCTCAAATCACTAACCCTGTCCCAAATGTCCTAGGAACGTGGGAGCACCTGGAAGAGTCCCCACAGTTATGGGGAAGTATGTAAGTATGTACAACCTCCTTACAGACCGCGGTGGGAGTTGAACCCCGATCTTAGAAATGGCACTGTAAAGCACCATGCTAACTGCTATGCTATCATGCCGCAGGTATAGTAGGAATAAAAACTCCCCCAGGGTGTTTGAGAAAACTGCAAATTTGCCCGATAAGTATGAAAGAGGGACAAGAGACTGCAGATGTTGGAAACATGGAACAACAAACAAAATGCAGGAGAAACTCCGAAGTTTCCCTGGCAGGCCCTCTGTGAGCCACATGGAGAGGACATTGATGGGCTCACAGAGTGCATCACTGGCTACATCAACTTCTGTGTGGACTGCAATGTTCCGGCAAGAACTGTCCTTTGTTATTCAAATAACAAGCCATGGGTAACAAAGGACATTAAGGACATCCTAAACGCTAAAAAGAGAGCATTTAGAGATGGAAATAGGGAGGAGCTGAGGACAATACAGAGGGACCTGAAAGCCAAGATCAGGGAGGCTAAAGACAGGTATAGGAGGACGCTTGAGTGCAAACTCCAGCAGAACAATATGAGAGAGGTCTGGAGTGGGATGAGGACCATCACTGGGTTCCAGCAAACCAGCAACAGAGGAGCTGAAGGCAGTGTGGACAGGGCCCATAAACTTAACCTGTTCTTCAACAGATTTGACACTGCGGCCCCTGCCCATCCCCCACGATTTATCTGTTGTCGGCCCCCAACCAACACATACTCCACTCTCCCCTCCTACTCCTCCTCACAGCCCCCCCACACTGCTCTCATGACTACGCCCCTCCCTCACCTGAAACCACCATGGTGGGCTTCACAGCTGAATAGGTGAGAAGACAGTTGAAACGTCTCCACCCAAGCAAGGTTGCAGGCCTGGATGGTTTCAGCCCCAGGGTGCTCAAAGCCTGTGCATGTCTTCAACCTGAGCCTGAGTCTCCAGAGGAAGATGTCCTGCCTCGTTCCTGTACCGAAGACGTCGCGCCCCAGTGGCTCCAATGACTACAGACCGGTGGCATTGACCTCCCACATCATGAAGACTCTGGAGAGACTTGTTCTAGAGCAGCTCCGGCCTACTTAGACCCCCTCCAGTTCACCTATCAGCCCCGACTAGGAGTTGAGGATGCCATCGTCTACCTGCTGAACCGTGTCTACGCCCACCTGGACAAGCCGGCGAGCACTGTGAGGGTCATGTTTTTTGACTTCTCCAGTCCGTTTAACACCATCCACCCTGCTCTGCTGGGTGAGAAGCTGACAGTGATGCAGGTGGATGCTTCCCTGTTGTCATGGATTATTGATTACCTGACTGGCAGACCACAGTACGTGCGCTTGCAACACAGTGTGTCAGACAGAGTGGTCAGCAGCACTGGGGCTCCACAAGGGTCTGTCCTGTCTCCCTTTCTCTTCACCATCTACACCTCGGACTTCAACTACTGCACAGAGTCTTGCCATCTTCAGAAGTTTTCTGATGACTCTGCCATAGTTGGATGCATCAGCAAGGGAGATGAGGCCGAGTACAGGGCTATGGTAGGAAACTTTGTCACATGGTGTGAGTAGAATCATCTGCAGCTTAATGTGAAAAAGACTAAGGAGCTGGTGGTGGACCTGAGGAGGGCTAAGGCACCGGTGACCCCTGTTTCCATCCAGGGGGTCAGTGTGGACATGGTGGAGGATTACAAATACCTGGGGGATATGAACTGACTATAAACTGGACTGGTCAAAGAACACTGAGGCTGTCTACAAGAAGGGTCAGACCCGTCTCTACTTCCTGAGGTGACTGAGGTCCTTCAACATCTGCCGGACGATGCTGAGGATGTTCTGTGAGTCTGTGGTGGCCAGTGCTATTATGTTTGCTGTTGTGTGCTGGGGCAGCAGGCTGAGGGTAGCAGACACCAACAGAATCAACAAACTCATTCGTAAGGCCAGTTATGTTGTGGGGGTGGGACTGGACTCTCTGATGGTGGTGTCTGAAAAGAGGATGCTGTCCAAGTTGCATGCCATCTTGGACAATATCTCCCATCCACTCCATAATGTACTGGTTAGGCACAGGAGTACATTCAGCCAGAGACTCATTCCACCGAGATGTAACACTGAGCGTCATAGGAAGTCATTCCTGCCTGTGGCCATCAAACTTTACAACTCCTCCCTCAGAGTGTCAGACACCCTGAGCCAATAGGCTGGTCCTGGACTTATTTCCACCTGGAATAAGTTACTTATTATTATTTAATTATTTATGGTTTTATATTGCTATATTTCTACACTATTCTTGGTTGGTGCAACTGTAACAAAACCCAAGTTCCCTCAGGATCAATAAAGTATGTCTGTCTGTCTGTCTGTCAAAGGTCAAGAGGCATCTGTTGAACTGTGGACATTTCAAGATCCTGCACGGACAGGATGTGAAGACAGAAGATAGGATATAGAAGCTCGCAAGTAGAAGAGGGGCAGGGATGAGACAGGGAGCAATGTGATTGGTGGATCAAGGATGGGTGAAGAACATCAGGCAGATGGAGCCAGAGAGGGAGGGAAGAGGAGTGGAGATAGGAGACACAGGAAGGTGAATGATAACTGGAGACAGACAATAAAAGGAGGGGAGAGTGAGTGTGGTGACTGCTGTTGGAGGGTGATAGGTAGAAACAAGTCCCATCCTCCTTCCTTCCTCCACCAGTAACTCACCACCTCTAAATTCTAACATAAACATATGGCACAGCAGCATGGTAGCTTAGTGGTTAGTGAAATGCTTTATAGCACCAGAGATCGGGGTTCAATTCCCGCTACTGTCTGTAAGGAGTTTGTACCTTCTCCCTTTGATGACGTGGGTTTCCTCCGGATGATCCAGTTTCCTCCCCTTGTTCCTAAGATGTACAGGTTAGGGTTATTAAGTTGTGTGCATGCTATGTTGGTTCCAGATGTGTGGTGACCCTTGCAGGCTGCCCTAGCACATCCTGAGACTGTGTTAATCAGTGACACAAGCAGCACACTGTACGTTGTGTTGATATACCTGTGACAAATAAAGGTAATCTTTAAAAATCTTCCTCCTATCACCTTCCCTTACACAACAAGGCCCAAGGTATAACTGATAAGCAGGCTGAAGGATTATGGACAGCAACTAGAAGGTGCAGTCATTTCTGCTGTCTTATGCAGAAAGACACATGGTTTGGGTAGAGAGGTGAGGTGGAAATTCCAGAGTGGAAGAATGTGGTTAAAAAAAACCCTTGGTGCTGAAGGGGAACAAGGATGCCAGTAGGGACACAGGGATAAAGTGCTTGAGGAAGGGATATTGAACCAAGGTCCTCTCTAATTGGCACAAAAGATCTCACACACTGGGAAGCACAGGATGGTTTTCCTCCTGCCATGTTTTTAGAATTACCCACAGTCATCATTACAGAGTGTAAATGGACTGCCAGATTTCAAGTGGTATCAATAAAATTGAAAAGAGTGTAGAGAAAATTTACTAAGATGTTGCCGGGACCCGAGGACCTGAGTTATAGGGAAAGGTGGATTAGGTTAGGACTTTATTCCCTGGAGAGTAGGAGAATGAGGGGAGATGTGATAGAGGGATACAAAATTATGAGGGTTATAGATACAGGCGGGCTTTGTTCATAGAGGTTGGCTGAGACTCAAACTAGAGGTCATAGGTCCAGGGCAAAGGGAGAAATATTGAAGGCAAACATGAGGGGGGACTTCTTCACTCAGAGGGATGAGTGTGGAATGAGATGAAGTGGTCAGATGCAGATTCAATTTCAATAGTTAAGAAAAGTTTCAATCAGTACATGGATGGGACAGGTATGGAGGGATATGGTCTGGATTAAGAGCCTATTTCTGTGCTGTATGACTAAATGAAGTTTTAGATACTTCTCATGCCTCCAGTTAAATATTAGCCAGTACAGCATAAGAGGTTATTTCACCCCAAATACTGTTTACAAAGGTTGCTATTGTAAAAGATTTCATAAACCAAAAAACCAAATCACAATAATTTTGAAAGACAACTTTAAGTCTCTCTTATCTCATAAGACTCTTGTATACATTTGTAACCTGCTGCTTGGTGCTTTCAAGATTTAACAGGTAGATGAGGGGGCATTACCACTGCTGTTGCTCAGTTGCATTCCAAAATAGGATTAATTGCATCAAAAGAAATATATCACGAGGTAGAGGCCGATTAAAAATTAATTAAACCAGATTTAGTGATCAAATACTTTAAGAAGCACAACATGAAAGAAGTTACAGAACAAACTGCACACATTTTCCTAAGTCCTGACTGTTAGTGGACCAAAGTTCAAAGTACATTTATGAACAAAGTACACACATATCACCATTTACTACCCTAAAATTAATTTTCTTGCAGGCATTCACAGTTAATTCAAAGAAACAGAATAGAATCAATGAAAAGCTGCACAAAACAAAATGGACAACCAACGTGCAAAAAGTAACAAACTGCAAATACAGAAAGAAAAAAAGAAAACAATAATAAACAAATAAGCAGTAAATATCAAATACAAGCAATAATAAAGAGTGCAACATGCAATTTGGTATCTAAAATTAGCAAATGACAATCCCTGTTGCCTTCATTTCAACTTTTCTGGATTTTGTTCACCCAACAAGCCCATGTGCTCATGAAGCTGCCAAATATCACCATCATGATTATAATTCTCATCCACAGGCTCGCAATATCCAATCCCCAAATCTGGCTTCTTATTCATTCATTGATGAACCACTGGCAGACAAAATCCTAATCCCTGGAATTCCTTCTCCAAACTCCCTTTACTTAAAAGATACAGAAAACTGTGTGTGTTTTTGGGTGCTATGGTAGTGCAGAGATCAGTGTAACACTACTACAGCTTGGGATATCAGAGTTTGGATTCCAATTCCAGTGCCGTTTGTAAGGAGTTTGCACGTTTCTCCCTGTGAACATGTGCCTTTGCTCTGGGTGCTCCAGTTCCTTTATACATTTCAAAGACATATTGGTTAGATCATTATAAATTGTCCTGTGTTTAGGCTAGGGTGAAGAGGAAGGAGTGCAGCTTATTGGACCAGAAGGGCCTGTTCTGTATCTCTAAATTTTAAAAAAATAACTGGGAACTATAGACGAACTATTGACCTGCTCCAACACCATTCTAACCCTTCCTTCTCTCATAGCCCTCAATCCTCCTGTAGTCCATATGCCGATTTAAGAGTCTCTTAAATGTCCCTAATGTATCTGCCTCTACCACCACCTGACAGCACGTTCCACACACCCACCATTCTGTTTAAAAAATAATCTCTCTCTGACATCCTCCCCATACCTTCCTCTGAACACCTTAGAGTTAATGCCCTGGTAAAATATCTCTGGCTAGCCATAGTATCTCTGCCTTCAGTAACTGGTGCAGGGTTAGGGTTAGTAAGTTGAGGGCATGCTACATTGGTGTCAGAAGCTACAATACTTGTAGGGTGACCCCAGCACATCCTCAAACTGTGTTGGTCATTAACACGAACAATGTATTTCACTGTATGTTTCAATATACATAGGACAAATAAAACTAATCTTAAATCTTGTACACCTCTATTCTGTCACTTTGAATCGTCCTCTTCTCCAAAAGGAAGAGCCCAATCAAGCTCAACCAATCTTTTTAAGACATGCTCTCTCATCCCAGTATCAAAGTTCCTCTGCACCCTCTCTAAAGCTTTCACATCCCTCTTAAAATGAGGCGACCAAAATCGAACACCTGATTTTGATACATGGTGTTTAGGCGAGGTTATCTTTCACCAGTACTTACCGAGACACTTGGATATGAGTGTGGCTCGACGCTCAGACATGTCTGGGTAGTGAGGTTTAATAAGGTCGGCCATGGTCACAGCAGCCAGTGAACTGAATGCAGATGATATAGTGCTGAGGGAATAGGCAACAGTTCATCATTAGGGAGAGCCTTTAGTAACATAGCCAATACTAGAGATACTGCAGATGCTGTAAATCCAGAGCAACACATACAAATTGCTGGAGGAGCTCAGGTCAGGCAGCATCTAAGGAAAGTCAATGCGTTGAGCCAAAATATGAAGGCATACCACGCACTTTACTGAATTAAACTGCATTTGCCCTTCCTTGGCCGGAGTTCTACATAACCTTCTTACAGTCAATGACAACAACTATTTTAATGTCATCTCCAAAGTTGTCATAGACACAAGGGATTCTGCAGATGTTGGAAATCTAGAGAAACAAGACACAAAATGCAGGAGAAACTCAACAGGTCAGACAGCATCTACGGAGAAAAATAAACTCTCCTGATGAAGTGTCTCGGCACAAAACATCGACTGTTTATTCCCTTACACAGATGCTGCCTGACCTGCTGAGTTCCTCCAGCATCTTGTGTGTGTTGGTCTGGATTTCCAGCATTTGCTGAATTTCATGCAGGGTGGAAGAGTGACAGGGTAATGCTATATTCATTCATAGGAACGGAAGACAGTAACAAAATTTAACCATGCCAAATTGTGGATGAACTTAAGTTAAGGGGTTGCGGAGAAGGGGAGGTGTAGAGCCACTTTATTAGGTACACCTGCTCATTCATGCAAATATCTAATAGGCCAATCATGTGGCGGCAACTCAATGCATAAAGCATGCAGACATGGTCAAGAGGTTCAGTTGATCAAACAGAATGGCGAAGAAATGTGATCTAAATGACTTTGACCGTGAAAGATTGCTAGTGGTTGAGTATGTCAGAATGATGATCTCCTGGGAATAATCACACACCACAGTTTCTAGAGTGGGGGTTCCCAACCCAGGGTCCATGCATTCATCAGTCAATGGTACAGTCCTTGGCAAAATCAACAGTTAGGAACCCCTGCTTTTAGAGTCTACAGAGAATGACGTGGAAAAACAAAACACATCCAGTGAGCGGTAGTTCTGTGGGTGAAAAAGCCTTGTTACTGATAGGTCAGAGGAGAATGGCCACACTGGATGAAGGTGACACTAATCTAAATAACTACGTGTTACAACGGTGATGTGCAGAAGAGCATCTCTGAACGCACAACACATTGAACACTGAAGTGGATGGGCTACAGCAACGGAAGACTACAGACATGCATTCAGTCAACACATTATTAGGTACAGGAGGTATTTAATAAAGCAGTCACTGAGTGTACACTGTATGTAACAGAAGGCAGATTTCACTCCCTGAAGGTTACTTGTGATAAGTTTTTAATAACAATCCATCATTGTCATTGCTGGCGAGTATTTTGGAGTTATGTGAATATTAACATAATGCTGGCGAGTATTTTGGAGTTATGTTATATTAACTCCAGTAAAAACCAGTCTGCAGTTCTTATTGTAAATTGCAAGCAGGAAATAGAAGTTAAAAGCACATCTTTGGAAATAAACAGGCTGGTCCAAAGATTAAGAGAGATGGTTTGCAAGACAGTGACCAAGAGACATTACTTTGAGGCAATGGGATTGTGTTAATTGGCCAGCATCAAACCAGGGAACATGTCCAAGTTATTTGCACCATTATGACTTGGGTTCAAGCTGGCAGACCAGGCAGATATTGTCATTGAGCAAAGAAACATTGTTACAGATAAAGGCAATCATGTAGCGGTGTGCTACACACAGCGCTAAAATAACAACACTGAGTCAGTAAATTGCAATTAAAGAAGATTTTATTCGAACTTCACAGCCTTGCTTTAAAGCCTCACTCATCCCGCCGCCCCCGGGGGCGGATGCTGTAAGGGGCACGTACTCACAGTCCCCCGCAGGCTTTTCCCTTTGTTGGTGAAGCAGACCTGGCCTTTGTGCCGGCGCGCTGGCTATTTGTGAGCCGGTTCGAGTGCGCTAGGAAGTGGGTCGCCACATAACCCCCCCCCCCCCACCAGAACCAGCGATACACCCCCCAATGTCCACAGTCTGGGCCGGGCCCTGTTTGGGAGGTCGGCCTCTGCGCTGCGGTGCCGGAAACTCGACCGGTTGCGCCGTCCACATGGGCTGGTTTGAGTCGGCCCACCGTGAAAACCTCCTCTTTCCCCCAAATGTCCAGTACGAACGTGGACCTGTTGTTCCTGAGCACCATAAACGGCCCCTCGTAGGACCGTTGCAGCGGTGGCCGATGCCCGCCCCTTCGTACAAACACAAACTTACAGTTCTGCAGGTCTTTGGGTACGCAGGTCGGGTTCTGCCCATGCTGCGAAGTGGGTATGGGGGCCAGGTTGCCGAGCCTCTAGCGTAGTCTGCCCAGGACTGCTGCAGGTTCTTCGTCGTGCCCCCTTGGGGCTGGTATGAACTCCCCGGGGATGACCAGGGGCGCGCCGTACACCAACTCGGCTGACGAGGTGTGCAGATCGCCTTTGGGCGCCGTGCGGATGCCGAGTAGGACCCAGGGAAGCTCGTCCACCCAGTTGGCTCCTCGCAGGCGGGCCATGAGGGCCGACTTTAGGTGACGGCGGAAACGCACCACCAGCCCGTTCGACTGTGGGTGGTAGGCAGTGGTGTGGTGCAGCTGTGTCCCCAAAAGGCTGGCCACAGCTGACCACAGGCTGGAGGTGAACTGGGCACTTCTGTCGGAGGTAATGTGGGCCAGTACACCAAAGCGGGACACCCAGGTGACGATCAGTGCCCGGGCGCAAGATTCGGAAGTGGTGTCAGTGAGTGGGACCGCCTCTGGCCATCTTGTGAAGCGATCCATGATAGTCAGGAGGTGCCGCGCTCCGCGCAACACTGACAGGGGACCCATGATATCCACATGAATGTGGTTGAAACGCCGGTGGGTGGGGTGGAACTGCTGCGGCAGAGCTTTGGTGTGCCGCTGCACCTTGGCTGTCTGGCAGCGCATGCACGTTCTGGCCCATTCACTGACCTGCTTGCGGAGTCCTTGCCAAACAAACCTGCTGGCGACCATCCGGACGATTGTCCAGATGGAGGGGTGCACCAAGTTATGAATGGAGTTGAAAACACGTCGCCACCAAGGTGCCGGGACGATGGGTTGGGGCTGGCCGGTGGCGACGTCACAGAGTAGGGTCCTCTCACCTGGGCCTACAGGGAAGTCCTGGAGCTGCAAACCGGAGACTGCGGTTCTGTAACTCGGGATCTCTTCGTCTGCCTGCTGTGCCTCTGCCAGCGCCTCAAAGTCTACCCCTTGGGAAAGGGCATGAATGTTAGGGCGAGAGAGCGCATCCGCCACGACATTGTCCTTACCCAAGACGTGCCGGAATCCGTCGTGTATTCAGAGATGTAGGACAGATGGCGCTGCTGGCGGGACGACCAGGGATCAGACACCTTCGTGAACGTAAAGGTAAGCGGTTTGTGGTCTGTGAACGCGGTGAAGGGCCGACCTTCTAAGAATTACCTGAAGTGCCGGATTGCCAGGTATAGCACCAACAGTTCCCAGTCAAATGCACTGTATTTGAGCTTGGGTGGCCGTAGGTGTCTGCTGAAAAACGCCAGGGGTTGCCAGCGACCTGCGATGAGTTGCTCCAGTACCCCACCGACTGCCGTGTTAGATGCGTCCACTGTGAGGGTGGTAGGGACGTCCATTCTGGGGTGCACTAGCATCGCGGCGTTTGCCAAGGCTTCTTTCGTTTTAATGAAAGCGGCAGCGGACTCCTCGTCCCAGGTAATGTCCTTGCCTGGACCCGACATCAGGGCGAACAGGGGGCGCATGATCCGGGCAGCTGAAGGGAGGAAGCGGTGGTAGAAATTTACCATACCTATGAATTCCTGAAGGCCTTTGATCATGGTGGGTCGGGGGAAATGGTGGACCGCGTCTACCTTAGCGGGCAGAGGGGTTGCCCCATCTTTAGTAATCCTGTGGCCCAGGAAGTCAATGGTGTCGAGCCCAAACTGGCATTTGGCCGGGTTGATTGTTAGGCCGTATTCACTCAGTCGGGCACAGAGTTGACGGAGATAGGACAGATGCTCCTGACAACTGCTGCTGGATATGAGGATGTCGTCCAAATAGATGAATACAAAGTCCAGGTCGTGTCCCACCACATCCATTAACCGCTGGAACATCTGTGCGGCATTCTTCAGGCCGAACGGCATGCGGAGGAACTCGAAAAGGCTGAACGGGGTGATGAGAGCCGTTTTGGGGACGTCGTCCGGATACATCGGGATTTGATGGTATCCTCGGACGAGGTCTACCTTGGAGAAGATCAGTGCGCCGTGCAGGTTTACTGCAAGGTCCTGAATGTGCGGCACAGGGTAGCGGTCCGGTGTGGTAGCCTCGTTCAGCCTACGGTAGTTGCCACACGGTCTCCAGCCCCCTGTCGCTTTGGGCACCATGTGCAGGGGGGAGGCCAATGGGCTGTCGGACCGCCGGATGATCCCCAATTCCTCCATCCTCTTGAACTCCTCCTTTGCCAGTCGGAGCTTGTCCGGGGGAAGCCTTCAAGCACGGGCATGGAGGGGTGGCCCCTGGGTTGGGATGTGGTGCTGTTCGCCGTGTCGGGGCATGGCTGCCGTGAACTGCGGTGCCAGAACCGATGGGAAATCCGCCAGGACTCTGGTGAAGTCGTTGTCGGCCAGCATGATGAAGTCCAGGTGTGGGGCTGGCAACTGGGCTTCTCCCAGGGAGAACGTCTGAAAGGTCTCGGCGTGGACCAGCCTCTGCCTCAGCAGGTCGACCAGTAGGCTGTGAGCCCGCAAAAAATCCGCACCCAGAAGCAGTTGGGCTACGGCGGCCAGTGTGAAGTCCCGCGTGAACCGGCTGGAGCCGAACTGTAGCTGCACCATACGGGTGCCGTAGGTCCTTACCGTGCTGCCATTCACGGCCCTCGGGGGGGGGTCCCGGTGCCCTGTTGTGGGTGTTGTAACTCGTCGGAGGTAAGACGCTGATCTCGGCACCGGTGTCGACCAAAACACGGCTTCCCGACCTCTTGTCCCACACATACAGGAGGCTATCCCGATGGCCAGCCGCCATAGCCATCAGCGGCGGCTGGCCCTGGCGTTTCCCAGGAACTGGCAGGGCGGGTGACAACGGCGGGCTTCTGCGCCCCACCGCTGGTGGTAGAAACACCATTGTTCGTTGGGCTCCCCATCCCTGCCTCTGGGGTTAGCAGTCTCTGCGGCCAGGCCTGGACTGGTTTGCTGCTGGGAGCGTGGCCTGGTGATCTGTGCGACGGACGCCCCATTCACCTTCTTGGCGTTCCACAGTAAGTCCGCCCAGGCTGCCACCTTCCGGGGGTTGCTGAAATCCATGTCGGACAGCAGCAGGCGTATGTCCTCGGGCAGCTGCTCCAGGAATGCCTGCTCAAACATGAGACAAGGTTTGTGTCCGCCGGCCAGAGACAACATCTCATTCATTAAAGCCGATGGAGGTCTGTCTCCCTAGTCATCCAGGTGCAGTAAACAGGCGGCCCGCTCGCACCGTGAGAGTCCGAAAGTCCTGAGGAGCAGGGCTTTGAATTCCGTGTACTTGCCGTCCGCTGGGGGAGACTGTACGAACTCCGCAACCTGGGCCGCTGTGTCCTGGTCGAGGGAGCTCACCACGTAGTAGTAACGTGTGTCCTCTTGAGGCTATCTGCCGAACGTGGAATTGGGCTTCTGCTTGCTGGAACCAGAGGTGAGGTCGCAGCTTCCAGAAGCTTGGCAGTTTTAATGAAACCGCATGAACAGATGCGGCGTCGGTCACCTCCAGTCCAAAAATCGTTTGGACCGTCGGGGTCACCAATTGTAGCGGTGTGCTACACGCAGTGCTGAAATAACGACACGGAGTCGGTAAACTGCAGTTAAAGAAGATTTTATTCGAACTTCACAGCCTTGCTTTAAAGCCTCACTCATCCCGCCGCCCCCGGGGGCGGATGCTGTAAGGGGCACGTACTCACAAACCCCCGCAGGCTTTTCCCTTTGTTGGTGAAGCAGACCTGGCCTTTGTGCTGGCGCGCTGGCTATTTGTGAGCCGGTTCGAGTGCGCTAGGAAGTGGGTCGCCACAATCACGTTTTTGTTTACTCAGGATATTTGTGTACTCAGAGACAGTCCTGACAACATTAATTTTGGGTGTCTGGCTGTGTCTTCAGAAGCTTTTAGACAGTGCGTCAATTAGTTTATTACATGTTGTTTATTGTTCCAAATTAGTCAGTTCTCAACAGCATCTCCTCAGAAAGAATTTCCAACCTCAGTCAACTTGGGCTTAGAATCGGGAGTTCTCTATTTTTTTAGCTTCTTGTTGGGACAGACAGACACAACGTATGCAAGAAAATCAAGGACAAATGATAAAAATGCTAAGGTTGATTATTTCGGTCTGGGTCACAGTATCTGCCGACTGTGGTATTTCAGTAACACTAGCAACAATTCATAAACAGAGAGCAAATTCAGAAATCAGAGATGCAAAGGGACTTGAGAGACCACGTGCAGGATTCCCTGAAAGTTAATTTGCAGGTTGAATCAATGGTAAGGACAGCAAATGCAATGTTAACATTCATTTTGAAAGTACTAGGATATAAGAGCAAGGATGTAATGCTAACGTTTTAAAAAATACTGGTCAAACTACACTTTGGAGTACCGTGAGCAGTTTTGCATCCCTTATTTTAACAGTATTTCCAGTAAGATGGCAGCATGTTTGATCACAAAGGCTCTTACAGGGTCAACCAAAGGTGTTGCTTTTCCTGTGATCACAAGACCCTGTTGAACTTTGTTAACGTGGAATCCTGCAAGTCCGATCCTCTGATTTGTTGGCGGAAGCCGGGGAAGCTGCGTGGCCTCATTTGTAGCAAGGTTTAGGCATCAAGTGGTGGAGCTCTCTATTTTCAGCCGTCCAGGAGACAGGCATTGGAGTCCGTGCGCTCCACTGAAGGCGTGCGGTGTGGTGTCGCCTCTCCAGTCTTTGCTGGGCAGAAGATATATTGTATTCAACTGCAGACTGCTGCACCATTCATGGACTCCAGGACTATGTTTTTTTGTGCAACTGTTGGTACTGTGTTTTGCATCCTGGCCCCAGAAAAGTGCTGCTTAGTTTGGCTGTATTCATGTATGGTTGAATGACGATTAAACTTGAACTTGCCGGCATTGGAGAGTGTCCAGAGCAGATTCACAAGAATGATCTTGGGAATGAAAAGGTTAAAGTATGAGGAGTGTTTGATGGCTCTGGACCTGTACTCACTGGAGTTTAGAAGAATGAGGAGGGATCTCACTGAAACTTATCGGATAATGAAAAGCCCTTAGAGATGGAGAGAATGCTTCCAATAGTAGGAGAGTCGAGCAGCAGAGGGCACAGACTCAGAATAGAAGGACGTCCATTTAGAACAGAGATGACTAGGGATTTCTTTAACCAGAGGGTGGTGGGCAAATCTGTGGAATTCATTGACACGAATGGCTGCGGATGCAAAGTCACTGGGTATATTTAAAACAGAGGCTGATAGGTTCTTGATTAGTTAGGTTATCAAATGTTATGGGGAGAAGTCAGACGAATTGGGATTGAGAGGGATAATACACCAGCCATGATGAAATGGTGGAGAGTACTCAAAATGGCCTAAATGTGCTCCCATGTCTAATGGCCATATAAACACTAAACTTTGCTAATATCCAAGTACCTGAGTGCTCCGCTGAACAAGCAGGCGATGAAGAGCCCTGGCAAACCAGGATAATCCTGAAGAACATCCATGACGAAATATAGAACCATCTGAAATTGTTCAAGAATTAACATCAATCGATTAGGTTAAATCGGCACTGATATACAAAAAACAAAAATCACAGTCTTGCCCTCAAGCTCGCCCAGACTCCCTTCCGTTGTTAAAGGCCCCCATTTTAGTAGCTCTCTTGCCTCTACCATCTCTGGAGGAATGCAGCAGATCAAATGGCATCTGTGGGACAAAGGAAATATCGACATTTCAGGTCGAAGCCAGTCTCTTCTACAAGGGCTCCATCTACATTCCTTGCTGCCTCAGCCACCTCTGCACAACACCCCCCCACCCCCAGCATTCCTCCAACCTCATTAAAATTATATCCTCTCATACTAGCCATTTTTGCCCTGGGAAAAAGAAGCTGGCTATCCACTTTACTTATGCACCTTATCATCTTCTATATCTCTATCAAGTCACCTCTCATCTTCCTTCACACCCAAGCTGACTCAATCTATCCTAATAAGACATACTCTCCAAAGCATCTTGCTAAACCCCCTCTGCACCCTCTCTAAAGTTTCCACATCCTTCCTATAACGAGGCAACCAGAAGTGAACATAATATTCCAAGTGTGATACAAACAGAGTTTTATAGACGACAACATTACCTCAACTCAACCCATGACTAATGAAGGTCAAGACACAATCCACCATTGAAGGTGGAACTTAGGAGGGTTAATGACGCCTCTTCAGAAACACTCTATTTCCATCTTTAATATCTCTATTTTTCCCTTTCAGGGTTCTTTGGAAGATCCTGACCTGGAGTTACACGCTGACTACTGTGCTTTGCGGGAATGGGACACGCTCTCGGTGTTCCATAACTGGCCGTTGTTTGGCATGCAGAAGGCTCAGCCCAAGGGTCGGGCTCGAATTCAGAAGCCTAGGATCTCGGGGCTCTAGAGACGGGAGGATTGAGGGTCGGTGTTTCAGCAAGAGACCCGTGTGCATTCGGGGGAGTCGGGGTATCTGCTGTGTACCTAGAGACCAGGGATCTTTGCTATCTTCAGGCACAGAGCTCAAAAAAAGGCAACATAACGGTCTTTTACCATCTTAAACCAGCGAGTTGTTTGTTACGTCTCCCCACTCGCTGGGAAAACGGAGACACCTCCTCTCCCTTATTAGGGAGAGAGAGAACCTGTGCTATGTCGAATACCGGGTAAAACGCGGAGTCTTTGGGGTAACTGCAAGTCTGTGTCTTTACTGTTGCTTTGCTCACGCTTGAGTGCTCAGTGGCGGGTGCCAGTGCTTTTTGTTGCTGGTGGGGGAGGGGGGATTGTTGCTTGCTGCCGCTTACACACGAGAGTGGAGAGCTGGGGGGGGAGACTTCGGGGTTCTAACATTTAACTGTCGTTCATTCTTTGGAGCACCTCCTCTGTTTTTGTGGATGATTGTGAAGAGAAAGCATTTCCAGATGTATACTGTATACATTTCCCTGACATTAAATGTACCTTTGAAACTTTGACTTCTTACAAACCCGATCAACTTGTGTGACAACTTTGAGGGATCTATGGATATGGACCCCAAGATCCCTCTGCCATCCACAGTGCTAAGAATCCTGCCATTAACCCCGGCCTCTACCGTCAACTTCTGTACAAAGTTCTCCAAGATGTGCTCAGACCATGAAAGGCACCTGTTGGATTAGGGTGTAGAACTGTTATTTTCCTAATATTTTCCTTGTAGTTTAACTTTCTTATGCCTGCTTATAACTTACATACAATCACCTATACAGGTGTAATTGTTTAGTAAATTTTCTACCCATTGTAGGATAGCTGATTTATTATTTTCTAGAAGCTTTGCAGACATTCTACAACAGGTGTTCCACTACCTGAATCTAGCTATTTTATGGGTTATTGTTATCACATGGGCAGCAGATGGAGATACATCTCTACCAAAAGAGGTGTAAGGTGCTCCTTCCCTCTGCTAGCCAGCAGGTCACCCTTGGGTAAGGTGTAGCACCTGCTTCACACCACCCCCCCCAACCCCAATCAGAGCAGAGTGAAGCCATGGGAGCAGAAGGTGGATGGTCGTACTGATAATGGCTGGGGTCACCGTTCTTGTAAAGATACTGCCCAGAAGGCGGCAATGGCAAACCATTCCTGTAGAAAAATTTGCCAAGAACATTCATGGTCATGAGACCATGATCACCCACATCATACGAGGCGGCACGTAATGATGACGCCATCACTGGAACGCTGTTACCTCCTGCCTGAATACAAGACAAACACAACTACTTTGTCTTTTCATTTTCGCTCTTGCTATAACTAACAGGTCCTATGCCTTACTCTTGGCTTCTGAAGAACACCTGGATTAACATCACCCAATTCAACACAGCTATAGCAATGCAAGGCTTTTTCTCCTTGAGATAATCTGGTTTAGAGAGAGGCCGCTGTGATACCTGATCAGAGGCGCTGACGTAACCCTGCTGCAGCGGACTGTTTTCTCCATAGCGAGCGTACATGACCAGACCCATCAGACATCCCATGGCTAGGACTATCTGTTGGCATGGGAACACTGCATAGCACGACCTACCAAGGGATGGGAGGGAGAAACAATCAAAGGCAGCGAGGGGTTAGTGGCGAAAGAAGAAATCATCCTACACATTCCAAGTTCATTTATAAATCAATCCCCTTGTTTTGTGTTTGAAGATTTTTCCCTGTAACACACTTAAACCAAAAGGTGATACCACCCCCAAACCCGGCGCTTGAATCCACAAGGAGCCCTATTAGGCCGAGACACCAGTCACTGAGTGTTGTCACCCCGTGAGAAGAGGACTGCTGAGGTCCAGGATTCCACTCATCTCTCCCCGCCCTACAATTCAGACCACCTTACTTTTCTCAGAGTACTCACAGTTGGCAACGATCGGCAACTTGACAACTGACTTACTCAGAGGTACAGCACAGTAACACACCCTTCCAGCCCAACGAGCCTGTGCTGTCCAACTACACCCATGTGACCAATTAACTTACTAACCCACATGTCTTTGGAATCTGGGAGGAAGCTGGAGTTCCTGGGGGGAAACCCACGTGGTCACTGGAGAATGCACAAACCTTACAGGCGGGCTGGGAACTGAACCCGGGACACAGGCACTGTGATGGCCAGGCTGCCGTGCCCCCTGATTACTCCCAGAATCCTCAGAGGCTCGCTCATGGTTTTTTATTTCATTTTATACAGAGATATACCACAGTAACAGGCCCTTCTGGCCCAATGAGCACACACTGCCCAAGTATACCCATGTGATCAACTAACTCATACGTCCTTGCAAAGTGGGAGGAGACCAGCAGCACAGTAACAGAGCGATCGGCGTAATGCTTCACAGAGCTAACAATCCGGCTTCAATTCGCTGCTGCCTGTTGAGAGTTTGTATGTTCACCTCATGACTACATGGATTAGGGTTAGAAAGGTGTGGACATGCTACTTGGGTGCCCGAAGCATGGTGACACTTGCGGGTTGCCCCCAGCTCATCCTCGGACTGTTGGTCACTGACACAAATGACACACTTCACTCTGTGTTTCCCACTCTTCAGATCTTTAAATCATGCGGAATTAATAAAAAAAATTCAAATGATTCTGTTGTTGCAATGGCTGGCGACCCAGAATGGCTTAGTACAGTAACTTACAGTTTCGCCTGCATCTCGGAGCGCGAGCTGAGGTACCGCTGAACCTGGGCCTGGTTCACTCCGTACAGCGCCAGCATCATGAACACGCCGCCGAAGCCGAGCGTCCAGAAGGTGTGGCGCTCAAAAGGGTCAGGGTTCAGGCTGCAGAGGGCAAGGACAACAAATACTTCAGTGAACAGCACAAAGCAACTCTTACTGCCCACTGGAGGGATTCTCTGCAAGGTGGAACACAATAAGTAAATTCAACGGTCAACAGAAAACAAACTCAAAACGCTGGACCAATTCAGCAGTCAAGCAGCATCTCTGGAGAGGAATAAACAGACATCTCATCAATTTGTACGCCTCCCTCAGCTCGCCACCCCCTCCCTCGGGACCTGGCCTCTCCAGTCTCTCCTCTTAACTGAAAAATATCACTCCATTCCCTTCCCCGACCTTCTTATTTCCTCCTCCCCTTCCTTTCCAGTCCTGATGAAGGGTTTCAGCCTAAAACGTCAACTCTATATCTCTCCATTGATGCTGTCTGACCTGCTGAGCTACTCCAGTACTTTGTGTGTGTTCCACCAGATTTCCAGCATCTGCAGAACTTCATTTAGATTTGTTGGATTTTTTGGGTTGGCTTGGCTTTACTCTCCAGAAGGTTATGCATCAGAATTTTTGTACCACTGAGCTCTTTTGCTTGTTGATGTACTAACTGTTGTCATGAATACAGATTGTATGAAACTGTGTAAGCTACTTGCGAACAAGGAATTTTACTCAACTCTGGTGTACAAGTTCTTCGTCTATAAATCACTTGCCACCATCTTCCAACTCCACACATTCACCTCCTCTATTGTCATTCACCTCTCCTCAGTCCATCAATCACCTCAGAATCCTTTCGCTACTCCCTTTCCCTTGCTCCAGCAGATTGTTTGTTGCTCTATCTGCCTTATCTTGTGGCTCCGATTAATGCTGATGTAAATACTGAAATTCAGCATTAAATGTTTCTCTCGCCATAGTTAATTTTCTGGTCTGACAGAAGTTAAGAATGGAAATCCACAGCCTGTTTATCTGTCCACAGATGCTGAATGACATCTATGATCTTTTCTGGAATTTTCCTTCGCTGACTTGTCTGCATTGGTGAAAGCTTGGCTCTTCATGAAGAGAACACAGAACAGTACAGCACAGTACAGGCCCTTCAGCTCAAACCACAGTGCCAACTCTTTTAACCTACTCCAAGATCAATCTCATACTCCCCCCCCCCCCCATATAGCCCTCTATTTTTCTACCATCTATGTACCTATCTAACAGTAACTTAAAGATCCCTAATGTTTGAGTCTACCACCACCCTTGGCAGAGCATTCACCCACTTTTCTCCAAACATTTTAAAATTATGCCCCCTGGTACTACCATTTCCACCCTCTGAAAAAGTCTCTGGCTGCCCACTATCCATAACCCTTATCATCTTGTACACCTCTATCAAGTCTCTCCTCATCCTCCTTCACTCCAAAGAGTAAAGCCCTAGTTCACTCACCCTATCCTCACAAGACCTGCTCTCTAATCCAGACAGCTTCCTGATAAAGTTCCTCTGCACCCTCTCTAAAGCTTCCACATCCTTCCTGTAATGAGGTGACCAGAACAGAACACAATATTCCAAGTGTGGTCTAACCAGAGTATTATAGCCCTGCAGTATTACCTCAATTGAATCCCCCGATTAATGAAGGCCAACACACCATAAGACTTCTTAATGACCCGTAGCAACTTGTTCTGCAAAGGGCCCAGTCTGCAGCCCTTTCCATAGGGCTTCAAGATTATTTCTCTTTTACAATGATTCAAGCAAATATTTCCTTTTTTCTCCAGGCAGTGCATTCCTGATCATAAGCCTCCAGACAAATAACAGAAAAATCCCAGCCTTCCTTAAACCCTTGGCTGGTTACTTAGCTTCCCTACTATTGGTTCTCCAGCGAGGTCACTCCAACAAGATACTTCTTCTGAATTCTTGTTTTTTGTTTTATTAAATATGGCTCACTTACTCGATTCCCGATATCTTGCCACCCCTCACGGCGGATTGCCACACTTCTCCGATGCCCCCTGCCTGCTTTGCACCAATGATGATGACAGCCAGCTGCCCAGAAAACATCACCAGCGTCTGAAACACGTCGGTCCAAATTACAGCTTTTAGCCCGCCCTAAGTGACAGAAATGGGGTGGGTGAGAGGAAAGAAATGGGTGTATCACAAAAATGGAAGTTTGTAAAATAAAATGGTGTCAGTTTATACCATGAGGACACTTTGAGAAGGTACAAGAGGGCCAATTCACAGCCATTTTTTGAGAACTTAGTGTGAGTAGCAGAGTATAGCTCTGAGTGTAGATACGATGGGAAGTATATCTGCCTGAGAAGAGGAGAATGATTCTGTTGATAAAGTCCAAAGGGAAAGTACGAGGATAAATAATCTTCAAGGATATAAAAGAGGCAATTTCTTTGTGCAAGTGGAATTTTCTTTTAGACTTGGTAGCACTCAGAGATGACGATAGGAGCAAGAAAGAGGTAGATTAAAGAGAAGGAGAGGAGGGGAGATTAAAGAGAAAGACTGGAAAAGTGGTCGGACATCTGTGGTTCTCTCTGCCAGTACATTGTGTAGAATCACTTAATGATTAGTTGATAAGTACTTTGATTATGTTTCCATAGTTTATAGTTTATATAACTGTAATAAAATCATTTCGTACAATCTTAAACATGTGTGCAGTACCTCCTTTCTGGATACCTCTTGCTGCTGAATTAGGAAAAAAAAACAAGGAATGAATTTTAAAGTATTTTCTTTACGAGGGGTGGGGGAAGAGAGAGGAGACATTGAATGGGACAAGAACGGGGAAGTCAGGCTCAGGTTAAACTTGGGCACTAGCCCGACTCAGGATTCTGCTGTTCGGATCTGAAATTCCTGGGTTGTACTCTGGACGTGCAAACAGTGCAGCACCTCAGGAGCTGTCCTGTGTTTCTGATGAGATGCTAAAGAGGTTCCTCTTTTCTGTGCAGGCAGGTAAAAAAGATGCAGCACCACTTGGTAAGAATGGCAGTTTTCAGCCTCAGATTAGGAGCAAAACCACAACAGTTTGACGGTTTGTTGATTGCAAGGGCTGCCTGAAAATTCCTGACCAATACATATGAATTTTTCTTGGGTCAAGTGTGCAGATTATTAGTGGGTAAATAGTCATAGATGCAGTTCATCATATGTTACTCGATGGCATTTGTAGAGGGGCTGAGTAGTCTCACACATTATGATCATCGGGCTCCTAAGGTTGTCATAGCCGGGGTTGGTAGTGGGGATAAGCTCTCACTATAAGGTGTTCCAAATGGTGTGCAACTCTAACAGCCTCTGACAAACAAGTCTTGGCCTTCGTCTGTGGCTTAGTTACTAGGCCTTGCAGAACTGTTTCTACTGACAAGAGAAGGGGCAAAGACGGACCACCGGCACCTCAAAATCAATTGCTTTAGGCAGGTGGGGCTCGTCAGCCTTGGATGGCAGCCCGCCTAGGAGAAGGAAAACTCTGACTTTAAACCTCTGCTGCCCTACGGCCATACCCCCACCTCCATGGGAAAGGATTCGGGAGTAAACACTGAGGAAGAAATCCGGAGCCGGGGTCCCCCAGGCAGGCAGTTTGATGTTGTTTACAACTTCACTCTGGCAACCCCTGCAACAACACTGGTGCCAGGCTGTATCGGTGTTTGCCCTTCCCTGGGACTACATCAGTGACGTGGAGATGGGGAACCCGCTGCATGGACAACAGCCGGTTCTTCAGATTGACAGAAGCTCTGGGGAACCGGAGCATCCTGCACAACAGCTTCAAAGGTGGTGCCTACCATTAAATACCCTCTCCATCAGGGTTAATACAATCAGGAATGGAGGTACAGGAGCCTGAAGATCTAAACTCAATGTTCTAAGAACACCTTTTTACACTTCACCATCAGATTTCTGAACGGTCCATTAACCCTTCTTATTCAGCAATTTTTTCAGCAGTCTATTTTTGTAACCTGTAGTAATTTTTATGCCTTTGTTTTATGCCTTGCTGCTACAAAACAATAAAATTTATCAGTGATCATAAACTTGATTCTGACGTGCGCTCCCCATTTTGCAACAGCAACCATAACTACACTTCATGGGGAAATCACAAAATCGTGAAACTGCTGACATAAACATTTGGAAAAGTTGTGTAACTCTGACCCACTGATTACTTACCACTGCTGTGTAGAGTGTACAGACCAGGCCCATAGCTAGTACTGCTCCCCACAAGTTAAAGCCAGTCACTGTGAAGACAAGATACAAGCCTCAATTTCTTGAGCAGCAAAGATCAAACCATAGAACATAGAACACAACAGAACACAGGCAGCCCTTTGGTCCACAATGTTGTGCCAACCTTTTAAGCTGCTCTAAGGTCAATCTAGCCCTTCCCTCCCACATTTTTGTTTCATCTCTGGTAAGGTGTTCCACGCACCCACTATTCTGTGTCAAGAGTTTATATCTGAAATACCCCACCTATACTTTCCTCCAAATACCTTAAAATTATAGTCCCTCATTTTAAACATTTCCACCCTAGGAAAAAGTCTGACTGTCCACTATCTATATCCCTGATCATCTTGTACACCTCTATCAAGTCACCTCTCAACCTCTTTCTGTCCAAAGAAAAACAGACCTAGCTTGCTCAACCTATCCTCATAAGACCTGCTCAGATTAGCAACACTAATTATCTCCATACTAAATGGAACGGTGACTTTAGTAATGGCAGTCAGCTGACCGATCAACAGAAAATCTGCTTCCTTCTCTGTCTTCGCACCTGTTAACCCCACTACTCCTACCTACTCATTTCTTCCACTTTGGGCGTAAGAATTAACTTTTCCTCAACATCATTTCATCAGCTTTGCAGTGTCTAGTGAATACTTAGACCAAAAGTCATGGGAGTAGAACTGGGCTAATCAAGCCATTGAGTCAGCTTCACCTCATGGCTGACATATCATCTCTCGAACCTATTCTCCTGTCTTTCCCCCTGTAAACTTTGATGCTCAATCAAGAACCTGTTAACCTCGAGATTCACAGATAAAGCTGATGAAGTTATTCACAAACAAAAGGTTCTGCAGATGCTAGAAATCCAAAGTAACAGCGCATTTTGCATGTGGAGGAACTCAGCAATTTAGGCAACATCAATGCAAAATTAAGAAATGATTGACATTTTGGGCGAAGACCCTTCATCAGTACTAGAAAGGAAGGGGCAAGATTCTGGCATCTCCCCCCCCCCCCACCTTCCTTTCCAGTCCTGATGAAGTGTCTCAGCTCAAAACGTCGACTCTTTATTCTCCTCCATAGATGCCATCTGACTGCTGAGTTCCTCCAGCATTTTGTCTGCGTTGCTCTGAAGTGAGTCAGGTTTGGCACAAAGCCCAATTCCATTGAGATTTTAGAGCCTTTGTTCAGGTGCAGGCTTTTACTTCCTCATTGTGAATCGTTTTATTCCAAAACCAGCCTCGGATCAGCTCCACCTCATGACCAGCAGTCTACGCAATAACATTCACTCAGCATTCTTCTAATCATAGTGCTGACATCAAAGAAACCCTGTTTTTAATGATTCAAAGCCATCTTTGAAGGACAGTTACTCCCAGTTAATAAGAAGTGAAAACTGCTTGAGAGCTATATTGCTCTATAATCAAATACTATATTTAACTGCATTTAAAAATAAAATAATGCTGCCACAGTAATTTAAACAACTCTGCACAGAGTGAACGTGGAGAGGATGTTTCCTACTGTGGGGGAGTCTAGAACCAGAGGTAAACAACCTCAGAATACAAAGATGTCACGTTAGAACACAAACAAGGAGGAATTTATTTAGCTAAATAGTGATGAGCTGTGGAATTCATTGCCAGAGACGGCTGTGAAGACCAAGTCACTGGATATATTTAAAGTGGAATTTGACAGGTTCTTAATTAGTAAGGGCATGAAAGGTTAAGCAGAAAAAATGGGAGAATGATGTTGACAGTGATAATAAATCAGCCATGGCACAGCAGACATGATGGCCTGAATGGCCAAATTCTGCTCCCTTGTCTTATGGTCCTAACTTGGGAAGCATCAATCCGAAAACTCATTTCTTATCAGATCCAACGAACAGTACCTAGCCTACTCAATTTTTTCTAGGTCGTTTTGATTAATCCCCTATCTCTTATTATGTATTATTCTGGTTTTACACTGGACCTTAAATTTCATAGGATTTGGTTAAGCAAAAACAAAAAAATCTTGGTAGATTGTTAATGCCAGTGCCACTTTGAAGTGACTTAACAGCAATTTAACACAGCCGAGTACCCGAGTTTCCAACTTGACTGTCGACAGATCTGGAAATATTTCAATTTGTTGGTTCGCTGAGTATCAGAGAGATTGATGAGATCAGCGTGCTGATTTCTCCAAAGGTTACCTTGCAGGTTGAATCAGTGGTAAGAAAGGCAAATACAATGTTAACATTCATTTCCAGAGGACTAGAAGGAAGAGCAAGGATATAATGCTGAGGGTTTACAAGGTATGCGTCCAACCGCACTCGCAGCAAAATCAGCGTTTTGGGCCCCTTATCTACGAAAAGATGTGCTGGTATTGGAGGGTCCAAAGGAGGTTCACAAAAAAAATCCCAGGAGTGAAAGGATTAACATATGAGGAGTGTTTGATGGCTTTGGACTTGTACTTCCTGGAGTTTAGAAAAATGGGGGGGGGGGGGTGAAATCTCATTCAAATCTATCAATTATTGGAAGGCTTAGAGTGAGTGGATGGAGAAAATGTTTCCTATAATGGGGGAATCCAGGTCTCCAAATCAGAAGAAAGGCCTGCCAACCTACTTCTGTGTCTCGCACAAAAACCCCAATGGACAACTACACTATGCCTATGCACCATGAGTCACCAGCAACTGGACAGCACTCAACAATAAGGTCTCAAAATAGAAGGACGTCCAAACCTGGGGCCCACGGGCCCCTCAGATAATGGTAAGGGCATATAAAAGGCTGGGAACACCTACTTTAGATAGACTGTAAATAAGGTGGAATTTCTTTAACCAGAGGATGATGAATCTGTGGAAGTCAATGCCACAAAGGCGGTGGAGGCCAAGTCACTGGGTATATTTAAAGCAGAGGCTGATAGGTTATTGATTAATAAGGGTGTTAAAAGTTAAGGGGAGAAGGCAGGAACCAGGTACCTCTCTTCCTTCTGGCCTATTGCTGCAGCCCCTGGCAACCACGGACACAACAGGAGAATCTGAGCTCCAACAAGGAAAAAAAAAATAAATTCTGTACAATTTCTATTTCCCTCTGCAGCAGCAAGCAATGAAAACCAGACCTGGTATCACATGCACTGTGTTACTTCGACTTAGATTGACCCGATGCGAAACCAACCAACACATCCGCAGCCAAGTGCAGAGACCAGTTTAATATAGAACTCATGACAGGCAGATCAGGTCCAAGCCTCCTGGCTGAAGGTGTTGTTAAAAGCTTTTACCATCCATTATCCAAAATCAGTCAATTGTACATCAGTCAATGAAAGCAAGCATACAGGTACAGCAGGCAGTGAAGGAAGCTAATGGCATGCTGGCCTTTATAACAAGAGGAATTGAGTATAGGAGTAAAGAGGTCCTTCTGCAGCTGTACAGGGCCCTGGTGAGACCCCACCTGGAGTATTGTGTGCAGTTTTGGTCTCCAAATTTGAGGAAGGACATTCTTGCTATTGAGGGAGTGCAGCGTAGGTTCACAAGGTTAATTCCTGGGATGGCGGGACTGTCATATGTTGAAAGATTGGAGCAACTGGGCTTGTATACACTGGAATATAGAAGAATGAGAGGGGATCTGATTGAAACATATAAGATTATTAAGGGATTGGACACGGTGGAGGCAGGAAGCATGTTCCCGCTGATGGGTGAGTCCAGAACTAGAGGCCACAGTTTAAGAATAAGGGGTAGGCCATTTAGAACTGAGATGTGGAAAAACTTTTTCACCCAGAGAGTGGTGGATATGTGGAATGCTCTGCCCCAGAAGGCAGTGGAGGCCAAGTCTCTGGATGCATTCAAGAGAGAGTTAGATAGAGCTCTTATAGATAGCGGGGTCAAGGGATATGGTGAGAGGGCAGGAACAGGGTACTGATTGTGTATGATCAGCCATGATCACAGTGAATGGCGGGGCTGGCCAGAAGGGCCAAATGGCCTACTCCTGCACCTACTGTCCATTGTCTATCAGACACCATTTGTCCAGGAGCGATCTTAGCACACATTATTGCTACGAATGTCGACTCAGCCAGCTCCATCACTATACTAGCTTCACCCCACCATGGAGGGCATCTTCAAACCGCAGCTACTGTCAGGAAGGACCCTGACCATCTGGGGCATGCCCTCTTCAAACTACTACCAGAGACAGAGGAACCTGGAAAGCTACACTCGACATTTTAGGAACAACGTCTTCCCTTCCACCATCAGATTTCTCAATAGTCCAGCTCACTATTCCTCTTTTGCACTTGTTTTTTTTTATTATAACTTCAAATTCTTTTGTGTCTTGCACTCGATTGCTGCCACAAGACAACAAATGTCACCACAAACGGCCTTTATAAATCAAAGTATTGAGTATAAGAGTTGGAATGTTATGGTGAGGTTGTATCAAGCATTGGTGAGGCCACATTTGGAGTACTGTGTTCAGTTTTGGTCACCGGATTACAGGAAGGATATTAGTAATGTTGAAAGAGTGCAGAGAAGGTTTACAAGGAGATTGCCGGGAAACTGAGTTACAGAGAAAGGTTGGATAGGTTAGGACTTTATTCCCTGCAGCGTAGAAGAATGAGGGGAGACTGGATAGAGGTATATAAAATTATGATGGGTATAGATAGAGTGAATGCAAGCAGGCTTTTTCCACTGAGGCTAGGGGAGAAAAAAACCCAGAGGACATGGATTAGAGGGTGAAGGGGAAAAAGTTTAAAGGGAACATCTGGGGGGGGGCTACTTCACACAGAGTGTGGTGGGAGAGTGGAATGAGCTGCCAGATGAAGTGGTGAATGCGGGCTCACTTTTAACATTTAAGAAAAACTTGGGACAGGTATATGGATGAGAGGTGTATGGAAGGATATGGGCCAGGTGCAGGTCAGTGGGACTAGGCAGAAAAATGGTTCAGCACAGCCAAGAAGGGCCAGAAGGCCTGTTTCTGTGCTGTAATGTTCTATAGTTCTATATGCCGGGTACAATAAACCTGAGAATGATTCAACATACCTGCATTTAGGGCAAGGGCAGGTGCATAGAGGACTACTCCCATGTAAATTACCTGAAATCGGAAGAGAAGAAAGTTACTGAACAGAAACCTCCCTGCACATGGATCTAACAGAATGAATTCTGTATCAGCATCACCATTTCTGATCAGCAAGCTGCTGGTGCAGCAGATTTGTGCAGCAAAGTCACAGAGTTGTACTGAAGGAGCATCGAGGTTAGTGCAATCGCTTTAAAGTACCAGCAGTCACTGATCAGGGTTCAATTCCCACTGCTGAAAGGAGTCTGTATGTTCACATGATCACATAGGTTTCCACACGGGCCAGGTCTAGTACGCTGCTGGCATGCTATGTTGGTGTCAAAAGTGTGGTGACACCTGTGGGCTGCCCAACACAACCACAGAAACATAGAAAATAGGTGCCGGAGTAAGCCATTCGGCCCTTCGAGCCTGCACTGCCATTCAGTATGGTCATGGCTGATCATCCAACTCAGGACCCTGTACCTGCTTTCTCTCCATACCCCCTGATCCCTTTAGCCACAAGGGCTTCCTTAACTTCCTCTTAAATATAGCCAATGAACCGGCCTCAACTGTTTCCTGTGTCAGAGAATTCCACAGATTCACCACTCTCTGTGTGAAGAAGTTTTTCCTCATCTCGGTCCTAAAAGACTTCCCCTTTAACTTTAAACTGTGACCCCTCGTTCTGGACTTCCCCAACATTGGAAACAATCTTCCTGCATCTAGCCTGTCCTTCAACCATCTGTGATTTGATTTAATGCAAGCAACGTATTTCATTGTATGCTTCAATGTAAATGCAACACAAAGCTAAAGTTCATCTCTTTTTAAGTACCTTGTGTATGAATACTATACCAAAGATACTGCTCCCTGAGGTCCCGGGGCAGCTTTCCACGTGGAATTTTTATCAAATAGTTTTCTGCAGAGCTTGTTGTGTTGGTCTTCTGCCAAGCCAGAGCACTATTTCCCCAAAATACACCTCTCAAAAATTAGTGTGGCTCAAATTCACTTGCTGAACTCAAGTTCCCATTTAGCAATTTCTGAATGGAGAATCTGAAGGAAGTGGATACAGCCCAGTCCATCACAGGCAAAACCATCCCCACAATGAGCATATTCTCATGGAGTGCTGCCCCAAGAAAGCAGCATCCATCATCAAGTTCCCCCACCACCCAGGCCATGCTCTCTTCTCACTGCTACCATCAGGCAGGATGTACAGGAGCCTCAGGTCCCACACCACCAGGTTTGGGAAGTTTCACCCTCAACCATCGGGCTCCTGAACCACTCACTTCAACATGGAACTGATTCCACAACCTACGGACTCACTCTCAAGGACTCGACAGCCCGTGCTCTCAGTATCACTTATTTTATTTGCACTATTTGTCTTCTTTTCCACAGTGGTTGTTTGTCAGTTTTTATTTTTATTTGAATTTATAGTTTTTCATGAATTGTATTCTTTGTTTATCCTGTAAAAGTGCAAGAAAATGAATCTCCAGGTAGCACACAGCACAGACTTTATTTGTCATGTACATTTCCATATATTCGGAAATTGCTGTGACGTGTTGGGGCGTGACATAGACAGAAAACAACATTCAATAATTGTGAAGAATTATATAAAGTCAGAAGTACAGATATGAAATAAAATGTGCCTAAGTACCAGCATGGAGGTAGATACAAGGGGTGATTGATAAGTTCGTAGCCTAGGGTAGAAGGAGTCAATTTTAGAAAACCTCAAACATTTATTTTTCAACATTGTCCCCACCTACATGAGCACACTTAGTCCAGCGGTCGTGGAGCAAACAGATCTTGGACCCCCAGGAAGTGTCCACAGAGGGGTGATTGATAAGTTTGTGGCCCAAGGTAGAAGGACATGAGTTATACAGCTGTCGTTACATGCACATGCAGGTCAACTCTGAGTGATTATGCAGAATGTTTGAAGTTAATAACTCATCTCCTCCTACCTTAGGCCATGAACTTATCAATCACCCATCTGTAGACACTTTCTGGAGGTCCAAGATCCGTATGCTCCACAATCGCTGGACTAAGTGTGTAAATGTAGGAGGGGACTATGTTGAAAAATAAATGTGATAGATTTTCTAAAATTGACTCCTTCTACCTTAGCCCATGAACTTATCAATCACCCCTCGTACATACTTTGATAATAAATTTATTTGGGTTTGGATGGAATGCCTGTAGGTTTATGGGAATAAAACAGGGAAGTTGGATTAATCAGAAAGGTCTTTTGAGGCAGCAGAGGTGAGACAATTTCCTTCTGTGCAGATGACAGAATAAGATGTTTGGAGTCATCTCGGATTGCCCAATTTAAAAAGCAATCTTCTGTTGAAACAGGGTAAACACGTTTCTAAATGAAACGGGTTTTGAAACCTAAGAAAGGAACATCACACAAAGAGTGTGTGTTTTCCTGATTTGCAGCTTAAAAATGAAATGTTTAACATGTTTGCACATCTCCCACACAACTCCAGCCTTTTATTACTTGTTTCTGTCTCTCAGTCTCTGCGCTGAAGGGCTTTCTATCCTCAGGCGGTTTTAACTTATACTTTCAACAACTGCTCATATTTGACTGACTAGTTCACTGCCATACTTGCCTCCCATAACAGCATTTGTAATGACCAGTGTGCGCAAAATTCTTGTGCTGAACAATTCTTTGCCCATTGATAACATGTGCACACTGAATAATTTCTTCAATAAAAACAGCATAAATAAACCAGTTCTACAATCTGCCGACAAATCATTAGAAACTCCACGTTGTCAACACCGTCCACATCAGAAACTGGAAAAGGAAATGTGATCGTGTACAATTGTGAAATATACTTAACGTGCCAACGAGGTAGAGTGTGACAAATTTCTGTGAGCAGTTTAAATTCCTTAGTGCGCTCGTAATAAAGATATGCACGCACACCTTAGAGGAAACGTTGTTTAACAGTACAGTCAGCACAGTACTGTAGCAGTTAGCACATCACTTTACAGCACCAGCAACTGCCCACAGATTTAAGATTAAAGTTTATCACATGTATATGTGAAAAGAGTCATTTGCATCAACAACCAACACACTTGAGGGTGTGCTGGGGAAGCCCGCAAGTGTTGTCACACATTCCACACCAACATACTACTCCCAAGCCCATCAGGGCTTCACCGGTATGGAGATTGTTTGTTCTCCCTTTAACTGGATGGGTTTCTTGCAGGTGCTCCGGCTTCCTCGCACTAAGACATATGGTTAGTGAGCTGTGGTCATGCTACGTTGGAGCTGGAAGTGCGCAGACGCTTTCAGACTGCCCAGCACAATCCTTGCTGATTGATGTGAAATAAAACTAATCTTTAAAAGTCATTCTAATCTTTAAAAGTTCTTTGTCCGTATAAATGCTCCAATTAACAGTCATGGCCATCCTCCTGACCTCCTCCAGGACCACCTCCTGATATTTATTTCAGTCTAGGAGTCCCTGCACCTCAACACACATATCACCCTCCACCCTCCAAGTGTACTTCCAACACCAGAAAATAGCAGGGCAGAAAAGGGAAAAGTTGCTGCAGATGTTTCTCTATTTAAGACTGGTTAAATTATCTGCATGAAACAGAATACCCGTTGGCCAACCATTTTAATTCCTACCCTCATTCCCATTCCAATACGTCGATCCATGGCCTCTTCTGCATGAAGCCACTCCCAGGTTGGTGGAGCAACACGTCACATTCTGTCTGGGTAACCTCCAACCTCATGGCAAGAACATTGATTTTTCCCCTCCCTCTTCCCTCATTTTCTATTCCCTACTCTGGCCTCTTACCTCTTCAGCCGCCCATCACCTCTCCCTGGTGCCCCTCCTTCTTCCCCTTTTGTTGAGTGCTGAATAGGCCCTTCAAGGCACACCACCCAGCAATCCCCTGATTTAACCCCAGCCTAATCAAACAATTGACAATAACAAATTAACCTACCAACAGGGCTGTGGGAGTCACGGGGAGAACATACAAACTCCTTGCAGGCAGTAGTGGGAATTGAACCAGGGTCGCCTGCACTGTAAAGTGTGTGCTAACCAGTATACTACCGTGTAGCCCCACGTACAGGTGAAAGGTGACTCAATTTATCTACATCAGTTGCCCACTTCTCAATACCCTAATCTAACAAAATTTATTCAGGCTCAGGTTTGAATTTGTTCATCTGCCTCAACATTGAGGGGTAAATATCTAGATTCCCATCACGTGCATGTGAAGTACTGCCTCGTGATGATGACCAACTTCAGTTTTCATGCTTAAAAATCTACCAAAGGCTGGGCTTTCTTTATCTGTTGCTTTGGAATTCCTTTAATTAGCTTAAAAAAATTAACCAGATCACTTACTCATAAAGTACAGAGCAGGCCCTTCAGCCTATCTAGTCCATGCTGAACTGTTATTGGGCCCTGTCCCATTGACCCGCACCTGGATCATAGCCCTCCATATCTCTCCCATCCATCCAAACCTCGGTACACAAACGCATGGGACTCACAGTGTTGGATTCAGTTGTCCTGAATCCAAAGCTCTTTCAGAAGTCAGGAAAGAGGCATAAAACTTGGTGCTTTATGATCACTTTATTAACCGCAAAGAAAATTGGAAATACAGAACTCAAAGAGTCCAGTAACTAAAAACAGAGAACAGAAAGAAGAAAGATAGCAGGGCCACGTGTTCTGCCCTTCTTACACCCCACAGGTAAGAAATATTCCATTCTAATTCATATACAAGATCAGAGAGCCCCTACTCAAGTAATGTAACACCTGAGAAGCTTCCAGATGATAAAATATAACCACTATGGACCATTTTACAACCGCATATACATACTGTGGCCACTAGGAAACATATTAAACAACTACATGTATTCAAGTAGTTAACTATTAGCAAATAATTAATTGTTAAGATGCAAAGAAAATAACAATTAAACAGCACACCAACTTGGTACTCCTGTAAACATCCACTCCCTGTACCACAGCACCCAGTGGCTGCACCATACAGTACGTTATAATTTCTCACCTGGGCTATCCCAACGTACCTCGCAAATCTGCCATATTTATAGGCAGAGAGAAGAAGGAGACACCTGTATGATCCCCTCCAGTTCGAAAGCAATACTGATTTGGAAATGGAGCAACATGCACAAAATCCTGGAGGAACTCAGCAGGTCAGGCTTTTCAGACAGTTAAGGTGTCAGGCCAAGACCCTTCATCAGGTCGGGAAAAGAAAGGGCAAGAAGCCTGAATGATATCCCTTCCTTTCCTACAATTTTGCTTCTTCCCCCTCTTTTTCCAATCCCGATGAACTGTCTCAGCCCAAAATGCCAACCGTTTATTCCAGCAATGGCCAACCTATGGTTGGCTAGAAGTGATGCATTGCACCCCAGTGATAATAAAAAAAAAGTAAGCCTACTCATGCAAAAAGTATTAACCAAAAACCCATTTGTAGAAAAAAATCTATAACAGGAATTCAAGTAGATTAGAGCTAGAAATAGGTTTTACTGAATAAATCTAAAACTTAGCAATTATTTTTAGCGATTTTATTATTTCGTGCACATCTTTTGGCAAATGTTATCTTCTTTCACATTAATCTGTTTTTAATTTTTAAAAAAGTTCAATGAGTCAAACTAGAAAAGAAGGACTTTTGTTCTGCTGTCGTTCCATAACTGTTCAATACACGTTTGATACATGTTTGATCCTGAGGCGCCAGGCGTCTGTACCAGCGGTGCGTCACAGGTTTTTGCCAGTCAGTTTACAATTGACACTCGTGTGCTACAGAGTTGTGCTTTGTTCGTCCTTTGTGAACATTTGCAGTGTTGTACTTTTCCAAAAATTAAACCTCGTTTTTACATTCAGTTACCCATCACAGTGCAAAAGAAAAGCAGAAAGTGATAGTAAGAGTGAAATCAACGAACGGTGAGAAAATGAGTTCTTATTTATAGCGGGTCCATCAGGAAAACCGTTGCGCATTGTTTGTGAAAACACTTTCTCACATGATAGAAGACATGATCTTAATAAACACTATAAAACACATCAGACGGAAATAAAAGGAAAACTGAAGCTAGTGCTTGGGTCTGAGTTACTGATAGAATATGTGATTAAGAAAAAGGAAAAAATCAAAAGAAGACAAAACATATTTGTTAAAAGTTTCATTAAGGTAAATAATGTTTATCTTGTATTTATATTAAATCAATATATCATGTAAAAATGCTAAATATGTCTATATTAACATTTTTTACAAGAATTGAATGGGGGTACAAGAGTTGTATGGCACATCTGAACTCATGCGTGAAAAAATTGACGCGTGGAATGTAAAAGGTTGGCCACCCCTAGATTATTTCCCCTCCATACATGCTGCCTGACTTGCTGATTTCCTCCAGCAATTTGTGTGCATGTTGTTTCGGATTTCTAGCATCTGCTGAATTTCTTGTATTACTGGTTTTAAAATATATTAATGCTTTTTTTTTCCTGTCACTGGTTCTAAATTCTTGAACTCCCAACACTGCAGTGTTGATCTTCTTAGATCAAGTGTTGCAGTTGACAATGGCAGCTCACCACCATCCTTTCCAGGGCAATTAGCAACAAGCAACAAGTACTGCCTTTGCCAAGAACGGCTCTTTAGAACAGTGATGAGGAGGAATTTCTTTGGCCAGAAGATGGTGAATCTGTGGAATTCATTGCTACAGGCGGCTCTGGAGGCTGAGTCATTGGGTATCTTTAAAGGTTCTTGATTAGTAAGAATGTCAAAGATTATAGTGAGAAGAGAACAATAAATCAGCCATGATGGAATGGCAAGAGGATTTGATGGGCCAAATGGCATAATTCTGCTCTGTGTCACATGGTCTCATGCATAGCAACAACGTATTAAATAAACCAGACCCAGGTCAGTGAGATTTGCCCTCCATCTAACATTTTTGCTCCTGCTCTCTTCACATTGCGACTCTGCCTCACCCCCTTCAATGTTTCAGTCACCGAAGCCAGGCTCAGAACAGGCCGCTGACTTAGATACACATTTATTTATCCCCATGTACATCAAAACACACCATGGAATGTGTCGAGCAAACTCAATTTCAATGTGTAAGAGAAGTTTGGATAGGGACTTGAATGGCAGGGTTATGGAGGGCTATGGTCCGGGTGCAGGCAGTTTCAATGGTTTGGCATGGACTGGATGGGCCTGTTTCTGTGCTGCATTTTTCTAAGACAAAGTGGCAGAGGGCCAAAAGAGATAAAGCAACCTGATTAATTTATATACTTGCCTCAACGCATCGAGTTTGAGGATTAAGTAGCCCAATCAACCAGGTTCTGTTCATCTGAATCACACTAATTTGATTCGATCTCCATCTCTCAAGGTTGTCACTCCTTGAATGTTTATGGTTACAGGACCATCAAACGTAACAGCAGAATTAGCCCATTTAAGTCTACTCCTCCATTCCAACATGGCTGATTTTATTCAACTCTCAGCTCCAGTAACCTTTGATGCCCTGACATCGACTTCCACTTTAACTATGCCCAATGACACAGCCTCTGTGGCCAAAGGTAACAATGAATTCCACAGATTCACCACCCTCTGGCCAAAGAAATTCCTCTTCATCTCTGTTCTAAATGGACATCACTCTCTTCTAAGACTGTGCCCTCTGGTCCTCAAGAACTTTCTCTCCACATCCACTAACAACTCAATGATCTTATGGAGTCATAAGCATGGAAACAAGCCCTTCAACCCAATAGTCCCTGCCAACCAAGATGCCCCATCTCTTCACATTTGCCCCATATACTTTTACACCAAGGGTTCCCAACCTGGGGTCCATGGGTCCCTTGGTTAATGGGAAAGCACCATGGCATAAAAAAGGTTGGGAACCCCTGCTCCAAACCATGCCTGTCCATGTGCTGAACCAGGATAGAAGCTTAATTAATCAACTCAATATTTTGCATTCATCAGAAGATATACAGGAAGGAAGAGTGCAACTGGCTCCAGGAGCAGAGGTGAAGGAGTGAAAATATCCGGTCAAGTAACCAGTATACCGGGAATTAATCCCAGGAATGAAAGGGTGGACATGTGAGGAACATTTGATGTCTCTAGACATGTACTTGTTGGAGTTTGGAAGAATGAGGAGGATCTCATTGAAACCTGTCGAATATTGAAAGGCCTCTATAGAGTGGACGTGAAGAGGATGCTTACCATAGTTGAAAGCCTTAGACCGGAGGCACAATCTCAGAATACAAGGACGTCTCTTTAGGACAGAGATGAGGAAGAATTTCTTAATCCACTGGGTAGTGAATCCATGGAATTCATTGCCACAGACAGTTATGGAAGCCAAGTCATTGGGTATATTTAAAGCAGAGGTTCTTGATTATTCAGACCATCAAAGGTTACAGGGAGAAGGCAGACAAATGTGGTTGAGAAGGAGAATAAATAAGCCATAATGGAATGGCGTTGAAGACTCGATGTGTCGAATGGCTTAATTGTGCTTCTATGTTCTATGGTTTTATTCAAGACAGAGCAAAAGATCCTGACAAGGAAGCATGGATACCACAAAAATCTGAAAGGGTCCATGAGAACAAATTCCATTAAAATAACTGCAAACCTAGTTTCCATCCCAATTGAAAAGTTCCTCGTCTCGTTACCCCGGTTATCATGGACAGGAATGTGGTCATGAAGACTGGGAAGGGAAACAAATCTTTCTCTATAGATAACACCAAAACTGCCACTGCAGCATTTATTCCACCAGAATGAATTGGAACCCTTGTATTGGACCAGAATATGGTTCTGCAACAGAAGCCCTGCATCACAACGGGGTGGGGTGATGTACTGAAGATAAAATTCATGTTTAAATATAAAAAAACGTAAAAATTCCTTTCCACTTGATTAAGATCTCATAAATACATTACCTGGGAATAATACACCTCCAAAGTGTGATCGTTTTCAGAGACAGCAGATAAAATATCATTTACAACCAAAATTGGTTTATCTGGTTCAGATAACCCTAAACACCATGATTCAGAAATGCAATGAGTTCTGTGAACAATGGTAAGCACAATGCAAATACCACCAAATTCACATGTGCACTAATACACTAGAAACTTTAATGCTTGCCTCTGGCAAAGTAATTGTTTCCCTCCAGTTAAACAATCACTCTGAGTTTATCACAGAGAAGGGTGTCAAAGATTATGGGAAGAAAGGAGGAAATGGGATTGAGGGGGATGATAATACAGCCATGATGGAATAGCAGAGCAAGCTCGATGGGCCAAAATGGTCTAACTCAGCTCATACATCTTATGGTCTTATTCTCAACTGTATCTGGGCATCGGGACAATGAAGAACTTTCAAACAGGCAATGCTTTGTATTCCAGCTGGCACCTTATGTTTCCAGGACAGAAAAGGAGACATGGAATGGATGGAAATAAATTAGAGGCGGCACTGTAGCACAGCGGTTAGCGTAATGCTTTACAGCACCAGTGAGTTTGTACGTTCTCCCTGTAATTAGGTATTCCAATTTCCTGAAACATGTCTCAAAGTAGCACAGATTAGCGGGTTAGTCGGTCACATGGGTGCAACTGACTCTGTGGGCCGGAAGGGCCTGTTACCATACTGTACCACTAGATACATGCCTGTCCTAGCACACGAAGTCAGCTCCAGAGAGCTGGGCAGGTGTTGTATCGCTAGACACATTTCTGTCCTAGCACACGAAGTCAGCTCCAGAGAGCTGGGCAGATGTTGTATCGCTAGACACATTTCTGTCCTAGCACATGAAGTCAGCTCCAGTGGGCTGGCCAGATGAGATCTACAGTGAGATCCAATGGCTAGGAAGGTGCTACTGCAATGCTTCATGGAGAGGAAAGCGCAAGACAGGGCACAGAAGAATTGACGGTCATCCACTGTAACCGAGGAAGACCCCAGTTTATGACACCTGCTCGTACCACCGGACCCAGGCCGCTGAGGTCGGGAGAGTGGAACTGCCCCAGTGCAAAATTTTTCCATTTTAAAAGGTCTCCCACACAAGTTTCCTCTCAGCGTCAGACACAATGAACAACCACCACTCATCGCTAAATAAGTAAACGAACCCAGACCACATGATGCCTCCCAAACCCACAGGAAGGGCATACCAATTTGTGTGATCACTGTAAACGTATGAATATTAAAGTTTTTTATGTTACGAATGTGCCACAGCTCTGAGGAGCCAAAGGGTACAAAGTAGCCCCCTCCTTTTTGAGAATCGCACGATCACTATTAAGTCAGTTCAGGAGACCCAGGAAATGAGAGAAAGACATGCAGAATCCACAAAGAGTTTAGAATGTGTCCTGGCCTCCGAAAGGCGGAACCATTGATAACGGCTATTGTCTCTTGGAGACGGAATTGCGTACTGAATCCTGTACGATGCATCGAAGCCCCAGGCAATGAACCGGGGTGGGGGGGGGGGGGGTGTTGGTGGAGGGATTGCAACATCCCAACCTGATTGACATCTGAGACCCTGTGAGTCAGGATAAATGAGGGTCTGGGGAACAGCCCCTCAGACGCACCAGAAGAAACGCTAGAACTCCTGTAACAGCTTAATAGCGAAAGCCGGTGGAAACAGCCCACGTGCAACCTTTTCCATTTGCCTCGGAATTGGTGAGTCTGGCCACGGAAGCACGGTTTTAGCTAACCACAAAGGGGAAATCAGCCCCCACCGACTCTCGAAGGATTGACTTCATAAAAGGAATGGGCAAGTTTAACTCTCTCTCTTGACTCCAACCAAAGGCTGAAGCCTACAGCTTGAATGAACTAAAGTGACTTTTATATTTCCATCGGACAATACATTATCCCCTAGACAACGATAGAGCTATTTATTGATTATTATTATACCTGCGCTTTTAAATTTAGTATTGGCGACGTATATTATCTGTATGTTTGCATTGATATTATTTTTGTGTATTTTATCAATAAATACTGTTAAAAGTAGTACCATCAGACTTCAACGGACCTCTCTATCTTTGCTGGTAAGTGACCCAGTTATGGGGTACGTAACAATTACAACACAAAGTGACTACAGCGGGACAGAGAACAGGGCGCCTGCCTGGCGGCTCCTGCAAGCCGGGTTTGACGCTGACCTCAGGTGTTGTCTGTATGAAGTTTTGTGGAGATGTTCGGCAACAGGCACGAAGGCCAATGAGCCCCTAAGTGTATGAGGCAGCAAGACCCGAGTTCGAAGCCTAGTGTTCATTTTTATTTATGTATTTAGTGATACAGTGTGGAATAGGACCTTCCTGCTCTTCGACCCACACCACCCCAGCAACCCGACAAACCCGACTCACCCTAACCTAATCACAGGACAATTTACAATGACCAATGAACCTACCCAGCACATCTTTGGATCGTGGGAGGAAGCCGGAGAACCCGTGGAAAGCCCACACGTTCCACGGGGAGAATGCACAGAGACTACTTACAGAATGGCACTGGAAATGAACTCCAGAGCATCGCACTAACCTCCTCGTTACCGTGGCGTACAGGACTGCATACGTGTGTGGGTGGGAGGGAGGTAAGGGTCTAGTTTTGCTGTTGATCTGTTGTTACAGGTATAGATCTGCTGGACGTTGTGTGTGTGCTATGATGGCACCGGAACGTGTGATGACACTTGCAGGCTGCCCACAGCACATCCATGGGTTGCGTTGGTAATCATGGTAACAGGCCCGTGGGCCCAATTACACCCATCTGACCAATTAACCTACTAACCCATATGTCTCTGTAATGTGGGTTGTTAACACAAATGACACACTTTACTCTAAGCTTCAATGTACACATGATAAATATACAAATCTGAAGATTCCCCAGTAGAACATAAATTCTGACACTTACTGAAGAACTGCACTGATTGGTTAAAGGGACTGATTTATATTCGAGAGCAGAAAAGCAAGTTAATTTTTTTCTTCATGTATGTTAAAAAGAAAACTTGATCTCAGTTGCATTTAAACCACAAAATATTCAGAAATCAAACTCACCATTTGAAAGATGAAAGTCAGCATCCCGCACAGTCTTGTCGCCTTATTAAACCGCAGTTCCAGGTACTGAAACAAACACAAACCCACTTCAAGCTGCAGGTTAGTTGGCTACAGAACTGTAGAATACAACACAGTCCCCATCTTCTGGCTATAATGTCAGCACAGGTTCAGCAAATCAAAGGGTCATAGGTCCACGTCCCCTTGCGACCTCAGCTGAGGATTCACGGAAACTGAGGAGACACTATTCCCGCTGAGGTCAAATTAAAAGATCCCATGGTAAGATGGAGTGGGGAAGTCCTGCCCAGTACACCAGGTCAATATTATAAACAATTTAATTATCACAAGAAACACTCAAATTGCTGGAGGAACTTTTGGTGGATTGGGAAGTATCAACAGAAAGGTGAAGTGTCCTTGTGAGATCCTTAATCAAAATTTGAAAGAGGGGAGACAGCCAGTATAAAAATGTTGTGGGGGGGGGGGGGGGAAGAAAGAGGTGGAGCAAAACCTGGTGGGTATTAGATGGATGGAGGTGAGGGGTGGGTGACAGGTAAGGGTGCGGAAGGGTGGGAATGATACAAGAAGCTGGGAGGTGTTAGATGGAAATGACAGAGAGCCAAGAGATTCTGCAGATGCTGGAAATCTTGAAGAACACATACAAAATACTGGAGGAACTCAACAGGTCAGGCAGCATCTATAGAGAGGAATAAACAGTTGACATTTTGAGCAGAGACCCTTGAAGGGTTGAAGATGACGTAATGTGATAGGGAGGACATGAGGAGGATGGTGTGGGCAATGGGTAGGATGAGAAGAGAGTGGGCACAAGAGGTGATGAGGTCAGAGAGACAAGGGAAAGAAAAGAGTGAAGACAGATGGGAGTGGTTACTAGAAGTTGCAGGAATCTGCATTCTGTGATTTTTTTTAATCACTGTTGTGCACTAGTTGGATACCACCTTACTGATTATGCATTATACTTCAGGGCATCTAGACTGCAACATGCTTTCTAACCTTCCTTCTATTCTTCAAACTAAACTATAAATTCTCCAGTCAGCATTTAGCTCAAATGTTTTCTCAACAGAATGTGGATTCCTTTAAAAAAATACAGGCGTTTTCTATCAGTACTCATGCACACAGGTACAATGTGCAGTCAAAGCTCAGACAAGTACTGAGCCAATTTTGCTGGACATATAACAGCGAGGGATCAAGTAAATCTGATTATACACGTCCAGACAAAAGGTCTCAACCTGAAATATCGACAGTTAATGTAACCTTCCATATGTAGGTTATCTGTTTCTACTAACCCATCACTAAGAAATCACTATAAAGTTGCAATTATTTACTTGCTTTTGAGTATTGTCCGGTATTCGTATTGTGAGCATGTACGGGGGGGGGCATTACACCATATTTACACCAAAGTATTGCACTACTGGCTGGGAGACGGCAGTTTACCCTAGGCGAACAGGGGTCAACTGGGGGCACGGAGGCTACACACAGGTCCAGAGCTTTGTGTTGTTGAAGATAAAAAAGTTATCTTCTTTGCACAGAAGGCAACTACATGGCTCAACTGGTCTTTGCCATCGTTAACATCCACACTAGCCTCTTAAAACCCTTCAATCCATGCTGATCTTTAATCCTTTCTTCCTGATGAACTCTTCCAGCTTCCCTTGGAAACAAATGTCTACTCAGCTCAACCACTTCTTGTCATGACATGTCCTATGCCTTCATCCTCACTGGAACATGAATTCTAAACCACCGGATATTTGCCAGCTCTATTATCTCACCACAACTCCAAAATGAGGTTAAGTGTCAGAGGCTAAATCTTTTCTATAAAACAAAAAGACCCCATCTATTTTTAAAATGAAAAAGATTCTTTGGCATTCCTGCAAATGGCCAAGTTATCCCTGCAACCTGCCCAATACGCATCCTGCAATTATAACCATAAAAAGATTTGACCATTGACACAAAGTTGTTTTGCAAGAGTATGCTATGTGCAACTTGACCGTTGTCTGTTGTTATAACAGTGATACACTTCAGAAAAGGCTGTTAACCTTGGAATGTGAGAAGGAGATCAGGAAATAAATGTCTTCAATTTCTTTTCCAACAAAACCTTTCATCAAGGATGAACTATACTAGCCTGATTATGGGTCTTGGCTTGAAATTAACTCCTCTCTTTTGATCAGGGGTTCCCAACCTGGGGTGCATGGATGGCTTGGCTGATAGTAGAGATCAATGGCATAGAAAAAGGTGAGAACCCCCTGCTTCAGATGCTGCCTGACCTGCCAAGTTCCTTCAGCATTCTGTGCGTGTTTTCTGGATTTCCAGCATCTGCAGAAGTTGTGCGTATAATGCGATTTGCCATTAACACGTATTACGAATTTGCTGTGGTATGTTGGTGCAATAAGCAACACAAAAATTCAACAATTATAATAAATAATTATATAAAATATAAACTCAGAAGCCAAAGTACAGATATGGAATAAAATGTGCATAAATATCAACATGCATTTACAACGTAAACAGCATTATAAAAACTGATTTAAAGTGTTTACAGTGACAAGGCTAACTAGAATGGCTGATCAGAAACTTTTAAGATGGCATGAACTTTTTTGTATTAATAATCCTCTACAGTGCTTTCTAGAAGCATGCTTTTGGAAAAAGCAGTTTGCAGCGTGGGTAGTGTCATTCAAAATGACTCGGAACTCCCTGTATAAAACTTTCAATTCAAGATTCAAGACTGTTTTATCTCTTTCTGGTTTGCTTACCTCATAAGTGCTGGTGAGGCCAAGCCGGTAAAACACCGGGAGAAAGACGTGAGCTGGGATGAGGAGTCCGAGGAAGTAGGAACACCCGAGGAACCAGTACTGAGTGCCGTTGGTGTAGATCTCAGCCGGAACGCCCAGGATGGCCACGGCTGACTGGAAGGTGGCAAGGAGGGACAGGGCCACCGGCACAAAGGTCATGCTGCGCCCAGCCAGCAGAAACTCCTGGGTGGTCCTCTGCCGCCCGCCACTTAGTGCGTAGAAAAGTCCGATGACTGAGGAGAAGATGAGAAGCAGGGCAAAGATGATGTAGTCCGCCATAGAGAAGCGCATCAGTGCTTTGGGGGGCATTTTCTCTCTAGTGAAGCTGTCCTCCTGCCACACAGAGTCCTTGCGATCCCTCCAGGGGAAGTGGCACTGGAATTATGGATCTTGGGAGAGGGGAGATTGTAGGCTTAGCACATCACTGTGAACTCCATGTCTTTCCAGCCGAGGATATAAAATTATTACCTACAACAAAACCCAGTCTCTGGCATGAAGCGCAGCAGTCATGATTGAACTCCTGTGCAGCGTCGTCTGTCAATCCTGCCTCCAACAGGCTGCCAGCACGCACTGAAACAAAGCCACACAGCAATGGATCAGAGTTCACCAGGCCTTAACCAATAATATCCCCAGCTGAGGAAAAATACTGTGTCCAAGGCTGTTTAAAAGATAAACACTTGGAAGCCATCCATCCAACCTAAAGATTGACAGAGAGAGAGAAAGAGAACTCATTTAACCTGCAACAGAGAAAATAATGATCTTTTTACAACCTAATGTTGAATAGAGTGGTAACAGTCTGAAATGTACACTGCGAATTTCAATTGAAAATCTTCAGCTCGTAGTTCTAGAAAATGAACAAATACTGTCTATGATAAATTCTCTTTAACACTAATTGCTTTCCTGAGCGCACTTCACTCTCCTTCAGCCAGCAGGTGTCACTAAGTGAAGGAAGATTTAAGCCCACGCTCAACAGAGTCAAAAGGTTTCAGACACGTACACACTCTTACAGACAATGCAGCCATTGTCTAAACACAGAAAACCAACAGCACAATACAGGCCCTTCAGCCCACAAAGCTGTGCTGAGCATGACCCTACCTAACAACCTAGGCTTTACCCAAAGCCCTCTATTTTTCTAAGCTCCATGTACCTATCCAAGAGTCTCTTAAAAGACCCTATCGTTTCCGCCTCCACCACCGTCACCAGCAGCCCGTTTCATGCACTCACCACTCTGCTTAAAAAACTTACCCCTGACATCTGCTTTGTACCTATTTCCAAGCACCTTAAAACTACGCCCTCTCATGCTAGCCATTTCAGCCCTGGGGAAAAGCCCCTGACTATCCGCAGGATCAATACCTCTCATCATCTTGTACACCTCTATCAGGTCACCTCTCATCCTCCATCACTCCAAGGAGAAAAGGACGAGTTCACTCAACCTATTCTCATAAGGCATGCTCCCCAATCTAGGCAACATCCTTGTAAATCTCCTTTGCACCATTTTTATGGCTTCCACATCCTTCCTGTAGTGAGGCAACCAGAACTGAGCACAGTACTCCAAGTGGGATCTGACCAGGGTCCTATAGAAACATAGAAAATAGTTGAAGGAGTAGGCCATTCGCCCCTTCAAGCCTGCACCGCCATTCAGTATGATCATCCAACTCAGAACCCTGTACCTGCTTTCTCTCCATACCCCCTGATCCCTTTAGCCACAAGGGCCATATCTAATTCCCTCTTAAATATAGCCAATGAACTGGCCTGAACTGTTTCCTGTGGCAGAGAATTCCACAGATTCACCACTCTCTGTGTGAAGATGTTTTTCCTCACCTCGGTCCTAAAAGGCTTCCCCTTTATCCTTAAACTGTGACCCCTCATTCTGGACTTCCCCAACTTCGGAAACAATCTTTCTGCATCCAGCCTGTTAATGTATATATACACACACCTACATAGCTGCAACATTACCTCTCGGCTCTTAAGCTCAATCCCACGAATGATGAAGGCCAATGCACCGTATGTGTTCTTAACCAGAGTCAACCTGCAGAGCAGCTTTGAGTGTCCTATGGACTCGGACAATAAGATCCCTCTGATCCTCCACACTGCCAAGAGTCTTACCATTAATACTATATTCTTCCATCATATTTGACCTACCAAGATGAACCACCTCACACTTATCTGGGTTGAACTCCATCTGCCACTCCTCAGACCAGTTTTGCATCCTATCAATGTCCCGCTGTAACCTCTGACAGCCTTCTACACTATCCACATCCCCAACCTTTGTGTCATCAGCAAATTTACTAACCCATCCCTCCACTTCCCCACTCAGGTCATTTATAAAAATCACAAAGAGGAGGGGTCCCAGAACAGATCCCTGAGGCACACCACTGGTCACCGGCTTCCATGCAGAATATGACCCGTCTACAACCAAGATCAATGAAAATGAATTTCCCATGACCTTGTTGACTGCTGAACTGTGATACATTTGGAAGGATAAACAAGGGCCCTGGACGCCCTAGGAATGCCAAGGACCTATCTTGAAGAGTAGAGGATTGTCTGTCACCAGAACAGCATTCAACCAGTATCAGTGAAATTGCTGCTAAAAATATCAGTGACATCCCTGACATCTCAAAACATTAAGCTTCTGTCACACTCCATGGTCTGCCCTCTGTGAAACTGAGGTTATCCAAAACTACTTCCCAAATCCTACCTCTAGCCCGGTCTTAATCACCCTGACCTACTTGCCAATCTAAACGGACTGTCAATTCGACACAGCCTTAATTTTAAATTAGATGCTGGAAATACAGAGCATCACACCTAAAATGCTGGAGGGTCTCAGCCCCCTTACCCTCTCTTCTCCAGTCCTGCCCATCAGAACCTTTCCTGATTTCTATCCTGCACTATCCTCTATCATATTCCTTCTCAGCCCTTTGCATCTTCCACCTATCCTCTCACAGCTTCTCACTTCATCGACCGCCCAACTGGTCTTGCCCATCACCTGTCAGCTCAAAAACAGATTTAATATCACCAGTGTATGTTCTCCTTCCCCTCCCTCCCCCCACCTTCTTATTCGGGCTTCTGGAAAAACTTCTCTCTACTGGACTTACTGGCAGTTGATTTGTCTGTATGGCTGCTTCAGTTTAACACTACAAAGCATTATGCACAGCACAGACAAATTAAGAAAAAAGGTGCAGGGGGTACTTAGCGGTAAGAACCTGTTGCCCCTGCCTCAATCCTAATGCTGCTAGACCGACTGAGTTCCAGTCAACCGACTGTTGCACCAGTTCCAGCATCTATAGTCTTGTGTAAAGTACTGTACGTGAAAGTGGAAATGAGACCAAGGACAAACTGATCAAGATCTGAACAGCTGGCTGCCATTTAATTCATTTTTAGCCATGTTCCAATTAACAATTTTTGATTAGAGACAGGAGTACTCCAGTACAGAACCAGGCCCTTCAGCCCATCACAGATATTTCCAATACTGGGATAGTCCAGGACCAGAGGGCACAACCTCAGAATAGAAAGATATCCCTTTAGAACAGAGATGAGGAGGAGCTTCTTAAGCCAGAGGGTGGTGAATCTGTGGAATTCATTGCTGTGGAAACAAGTCAGTATATTTAAAGTGGAGTCCATCATCAAAGTCCCCACTATCCAAGCCATGCTCTCTTCTCTGTGCCTCCATCAGGAAGGTAGTACAGAAGCCTCAAGATGCACATCACCAGGCTCAGGAACAGTTATTACCCCTCAACCAACAGCATCCTGAACCAGAGGGGATAACTTCACTTGTCCCATCGTTGTTCCCATAACCAAGGGCTCATTTCTGTCATGTTCTTGATATTTATTGTTTCTTTATTTATTATTATTTGTCTGTTTCTTTTTGTATTTGCACATTTTGCTGTCTTTTCCGCTCTAGTTGCTTATCTATCCTGCTGGGTGCGATCTCTCATTGAATCTATTGTGTTTCTTGTACTTACTGTGAATGCCCTCAAGAAAAGGAATCTCAAGGTTCAGGCTTGATGATAAATTTACTTTGAATATGATTAGCAAGCGCATCAAAGGTTACTGGGAGAAGGCAGGAGGGTTGAGGGGGCTAATAAATCAACCATGATGGAATGGCAGGACAGGCTCAATGGGCCGAATGGCCTGATTCTGTTCCCATGTCATGCGGTGTTACCTAGTCCAGCCTGACCTGATCTTCTGTCTACTCCCATCTACCTGCACCCGATGCATATCCCTTGCTCATTTACAGGCAGCCCCCCAGTTATGAATGAGTTCCATTCCTGAGTCCGTCTTTAAGTCGGATTTGTATGCAAGTCGGAACAAGTACATCCAGTATTATTTAGCGACAGTTAGTCAAACGTTTATCTTAGTATATAGCATATGTTTTAACTTTCTATGCATATAAAACACTTAAGAAATGTATGTATTCCAATAATTAAACCACTGCGTTGTTAGTAATAATTGTAGCTTTCATTGGGGCAGGGCCTTTCATATGCTCCATTAAAATTGTTCTGATCGTTGACCGATTATAGCCTAACACTTTTCCAATGACCGATGGCATTTCACCTCTTTCCAAACACTTTATTTCTTCCACCTTATTTTCAATCACGATCGTGATTATTTTCGTCAACAGAAACACTGTGGATTCAAAGCTGCGACGCCAGGTCCTAATGTCCACTGCACAGACAGGTTAAATAAAGTCTGGGGTTCCGCTGGGTCCTAAAGGCCACCACATTGATACATGTTAAATAAGGGACTTGAGCATCCGCGAATCTTGGTATCCGTGGGGGGGGGGGGGGGGGGGGGTCCCGAAACCAATCCCCCGTGGATAAGGAGGGCCAACTGTACTTTGATAATAACATTTACTTTGAACATGCATTTCCCACTTCAGTTGGCAACTGCACCATCTTGAGTGGAGGTTTCCTCTCAGATTCACCTTAATTACTCTTCCATCCACCTATTCTGCCTCTGTGTTGTGAAAGTCTCCCAGAACCAGTTATTGGCTACCACACAAGTTATTACAATGATGCCACCACAAAGTTCTGGAGGAAGTTAGCCAACTGTCTTACAAAGGGACACCCCCTCTCTTGAGCCAGCTAAGATCTGCAAGAGGAGGAAATGAGTCACTGCAGAGCAATGATTTGCCCAATTACCTCCCTCAGCCCACACTCTCCCATTTTCTTTTGCCCCACCCCTCAGTCTCCCAATAATCTCTTCCCCAGCCACACCTCCACTCCTGTCTGTCACCATCCAGGACATGCCCTTGTCTCATTCCTACCATCAGAGAGGAGGTACAGGAACCTGAAGGCTCACAAGCGATGATTTAGGAACAGCTTCCCTTCCACCTTCAGATTTCTGAATGCACCATGAAGACTACACACTCCCTCACACTGCCTTCCCTTTCTCCTGTCCCTCCAACTTCACTCCACCCTCCTCTCACTTCTCCTTTCCTATTCCTTCCTTTATTTGCACTAGTTTCATAATTTATAGAATTTTACCTCTGCACAGTACTGCTCCCACAAAAACAAATTTCACATCATGTCAGTGATATTTCCCATTCTATCAGTCAACACCCTTCATCTCATCCTTCTCCACCACCACACTCACTTCCTCTATCACCCTCATTCTCTGCCTCCCAGTTCCCTTCTCTACTTACTACTCTGCTCCTACTATCATTGTCCTCCTGCCTCTCCCCTCCCTCCATACTCCCTTCCCTTTCTCCTGATCTTCTGGCTTAACTCCTACCCCTCTTCCCACATCCCCCCTTTCCACTTCTCCCTTCCTAATCTCCTCCCTCACCATTATCTTCCTCTTTCCTCCTCCCACTCTCCCTCCCCTTCCTTCTGCCCTCCAGCTTCACTCCCATCCTCCCTTCCCCATTCCCCCTTACCTCCCTCCTCTTCTCCTCCCTTCCCTCACCCATCCCTCTTCATCATCGTCTTCCCTCCCTCCCCATTCCCATACTCCCTCTTCCCTTTCTCCTTACCCTCCAGCATCACTCCCATCCTCTCTTCTCCATTCCCCTTTCCCCATCACCTCCCTCCTCCTTCCTACCCACTCTCACACACTGCCTTCCCTTTCTCCTGTCCCTCCAGCTTCACTCCACCCTCCTCTCACTTCTCCTTTCCTCGTCCTCCCTTTCCTATCCCCTGACCCGTCCCATCCCTCATCTCCAACCACTTACCTCCCTCTTTACCTTTTCCCTCCATCCCCCGTCCTCAGTTCCCCGATCCCTCCTCACCCCGATCCGCCTCACAGCCCTCTGCTCCCACTTCCCTCCTTCCATCGACTTCTGACCTCGTGTGTCCGCTCCCAGGAAACCGGTAGCCTGAAGGCCATTGCCTTTCAAACCCGATCTCTGGGTGACCATAGAACAGCCCTGCTGCACACCTTGTCCCGACCGTCACTGCCTCCTCGCCGGCGTCTCCACAACCGCAGCTACCACGCCGGCCGGCCAGCCAGCCACCACAACGTGCCTCGCCGCACTGACAAGTACGAGCGGCTAGCCGCTCCCTCAGCCAATCACAAACGGCAGGCGAAGACCTCCCGGCCAATCAACACGGCAAAAAAAAAGCTGGAGGCACGGCCTCTGACCAATCAAACAGCGGAGAGCGACGATACGTCTACCAATCATACGCCGGAAACCGGAAAATAACGCTCAACCAATCGCACGGCGCGATGTTGCACCAGCTAATCAGACTGTCGATTGTATGACAGGATGGGGCGACGTCAGACCAGCAGTCTGACCAATCACGCTGCGACGGATGAGAATGATGAAGCTATTCCGACGGCAGCTGACTCTTGAGTATGTCTAACCTTTGCCATCGACACCCTCCCCCTGTTCTGAAACGTCCCGGAGTACCTGTAGAAAGACATGTCCCTGAGCTGCCCCTCATCATGGCAATGCCAGGACGGGGCTCAACGTGTCACCTTCAAAGTCGCTGCCCCGTACGGGCATGGCCAATCCAGTGTTCCTGGGACTGCAGTGGCCGGGGTTCGGGGTGATTTCCTGTGCCTGCAATAAGTCTTTCATTGCACCCGTACACACGTGTACGTGTCGATATGACAATAAACCCTAGTTTGAATTTATGTCCGGAAGCTGCAACAGATAAATACTGTCCGTAACAAAATAAAAGGAGTCGGAGATTCAGTGACTTTGCCATTCAATATAGATCCTCTAGCAGCTTCCTTTCTCCATAATCACTTGACTCAGTTATCCATCCATTTATCGCAGCCTTGGGGTGGCACGGTAGCATTGTGGTCAGCACAATACTCTTTACTGGAAGCTCCTCTTCCTTTTTTACTTTCTAAGTTTGGTAGTCGAGACTTTAATCCTATTATTAAACATACAGTAAGAATTTGGTTTCAGTTTTGTAGGTCCTTTGATTTTAATAATTTTGTTCTTTCCAGTAAAATTCATCTTAACTTTTTTTAAACCAATTTTCGATCAGACCTATTCAAATTGGAAATCCAAAGGAACAGTAACTTTTTTAGATTTGTTCATGGACAACTGTTTAATGTCTTTTACTCAGTTAGTGGATAAATATGATCTATCTAATGTACACTTTTGTAGATATTTACAAATTAGGAATTTTCTACATAGTTTGCTTCCAGATTTTCCCTCGGCTTATTCGCCCAATATTATTGATACTCCTTTTTAGGTCAAACCATTTCAAAAAGGACTGATAGCTATAATTTATAAATGGCTATTGAATTTCTGTATGTTAGCTAATGATAAAATTAAAGCTGCATGGGAATTGGAGTTTCAGAAGTCTCTTTCAGATAATCAATGGGATAAAAAAAAATTATTTCGTAAATACTTCTTCTATTTGCTCCCGTCATTCCTTGATGCAGTTCAAGGTAGTGCATCAGGCACGTAAATTAGCCCGTATTTTTTCCAATATTAATCCTATTTGTGATAGATGTAATATTCAGGTGGCTACTTTAACACATGTTGTATCAAGTTAGATAATTTTTGGAAAGAAGTCTTTAAAACTTTATCCAAAGTCTTGAATTTGGATTTACAACTGAATCTACTAACAGCAATTTTTGGGATTATACCATCGGAAGCAGGAGATATTCCTGCTTCCGCTCTATGGATGATAGCTTTTACAAGTTTATCGGCTAGGAGAGCCACTTTACTTAAATGGAAGGATTCTAATCCACGTACTGTCTTTTTTTTTTGGCTTTTCTCCATTATGTCCTGTTTAAGTTTGGAGAAAATAAGAAGTTGGACATTGGATAAATCCTTTAAATTTGAGGAAACTTGGCGACCCTTTATTCATTATTTTCATAGGCTCTGACTTATGGCCCTTCCAGTTACCTTTTTGAAGTTTTGGATTTGATCAGAAAGTTTTTTCCTTTTTTCCTGCTTTTACTCTCAAGATGAACTGACCAGTTTTTTTTTCTTTTTCTGTTTTTTTTTTGTGGGGTTTTTAAATGTACATTTCAATTATAAAAGTTTCTTTACCCTTTTTTCTTCTTAAGAGGAGAATCCATTTTTTTTTAATTATATACTATTAGATTAATTCTATGTATGATCGTGATAATTTGTATTTTTCCTTTTATTTGAATTGTTACTGATATAGATTTTTGGACAATTCTCTTGTGTGTGTCTACACACACACACACACACACTTTATTTATTTAACTAATAAAAAGATTGATAAAGAAAGAAAGATAAGTCAACCAGTTAGAGAAGTCAACTTTGCCAGACAACGAATATTTGCTTCTTGGTCATGTTCGCTTAATAAAAGATGAAAACATGAAAAAAAAAAGCACAATACTTTATAGTACCAGTGACTGGGGCCCAATTCCTGCCTCTGACTGTAGGAGCTTGTACATTTTTCCCATGGCCATGTGAGTTTCCTCCAGCTTCCTCCCACAGTCCAAAGACATATGGAGGTTAATTGGCCATTGCAAATTGCCCCGTGATTATGCTCGGGGTAAATTGGGAGTTGTTGGGTGGTACAGCTTGGGGCGTTGGTGGGGGGGGGGGGACTATGCTGCACTCTATCTCAATCAATAAATTTACAGGCTTTCTCCACAGCATTTTGGCATGGTGAATCCTAAAACTTCTGAAATGATGAATTCCTCCTACCCTGATTTCTTCTTGGTCCTGGAGTTAGAAGAGGTACAACCTTAAAAACAGGTTTTTGACCTCAAACATGGGACAATCCCTTTCTGCCCACAGATACTGCTTGATCTGCTAAGTTCCTCCAGCAGATTTGACTTGCAGGTTGAGTCTGTGGTGAGGAAGGTGAATGATTTGTTAACGTTCATCTCTAAAATATAAAATTAAGAATGTAATGCTGAGGCCTCGGGCTGCACATGGAGTAATTGTGAGCAGATGGGCCCCTTGTCTAAGAAAGATGTGCTGACATTGGAGAGGGTCCAAACGAGGTTCACGAGAATGATCCCAAGAATTAAAGGGTTATGGTATGAGGATCGTTTTGGCCTGTACTCACTGGAGTTCAGAGTTATGAGGGGCTCATCAAAACCTATCAAATATTCAAAGGCCTAGATGGCGACGATGTTCCATAGGCAGGGGTAATGGGGAGTCTGTAACCTGGAGCCACAGTCTCAAAATAGAAGTACGTCCCTTTAGAATGAGGAGGATTTTTTTTAACCAGACTGAGGTAAATCGTGAAATTAATTGCCACAGGTGGCTGTGGGGGCCAGTTCATTGGGTATATTTAAAGTGGAGGCTGATAGGTTCTTAATTAGTCAGGTCATCAAAGGATACAGGGAGAAGGCAGGAGAATAGGGTTGAGTGGGATAATAAATCAGCCATGATCAAGTGGAGGGTTCACAAGACTTGGTCCAAAAAGTTCTTCAAGATTTTTTGTCTTTTGTGTCTTTTAGACTCCTGCAACTGAGAAGATGTTTTGGATAGTGAAGATATGTAAAGACATATCTTCTTCAAGGGATAAGGAGAGTGAATTTCACAGGGGACTCTGCTGGTTGCCTTCAGCACAGAAGGGTATGCACCTCACTGAAGAAGCAAGGCTCCAGGAACAGGGAAGCAGAAGCTGTCAAGGCCCAGACCAAGTAAAATTACTGAATCACAAGTCAATCCTGGATACAGAGTGGTGATTGCAAATTAAAGGTAGTGACCAAGCAAAACCTATATGAGAGAGCTGTAAAATGAAATGTGACACCAAGATAGGTGACAGATGATGAAAAGCTTGATCAAACCCCTAGGATGAGGAGGTGCTGTCAGGTGTGGGCAAGTATTTGTCATCTTGATGGCATTCGTGTCTGTGAGGGAGCGATTAGACCATGAGACATAAGAACAGAATTAGCCGAATCAGTCCATTGAATTTGCTCCGCTATTTTATCACGGCTGATTTATTGTCCCTCTCAACTCCATTCTCCTGCCTTCTCCCCATAACCTTTGAACATTTACTAATGAAGAACTTATCAACTTCCACTTCAAATACACCCAATGATTTGGTTTCCACAGCCATCGTTGGCAATGAATTCCACAGTTGCCCCATTCTGTGCCAAGAGAAACTCCTCTCATCTCTGTACTGAAGTGTTTTCTGAGGCTGCGCCCTCCTGTCCTAGACTCTCCCACTATCGGAAACATCCTCTCCACATCCACTCTATCTAGGCCTTCCAAAATTCAATAGCTTGGAATGAGATTCTCACCCTGCCATTCTACTAAACTGCAGTGAGTACAGGCCCAGACACACCAGCTTACAATTAACCCTTTCATTGCCGGGACCATTCTCCTGAAGCTCGTCTGGACCCAGTAAACACTTTTGTAGATGAGCGGCTCAAGACTGCTCACAATACTCCAAATGCAGCCTGACCAATGCCTTATAAAGCCTCAGCATTGCTTTCTTGTTTTTATATTCTACACCTCTTGAAATGAATGCTTGCGTCGAACTGAATTGACTTTGTTTCTTACATCCTTCACGTACATAAGGAGTAAAACTCTTTGCATCTCTGTCCAAATGTGCAATCATAGTAATTTATAATAATAAATAGAACAATCAACGTAATACAGAGTACACTGAAATCAGCGTGAGTTCATCAGTCTGATGGCCTGGTGGAAAAAGCTGTCCTGGAGCCTGTTGGTCCTGACTTTTATGCTGCAGTACTGCTTCCTGGATGGTAGCAGCTGGAATAGTTTGTGGTTGGGGTGACTCGGGTCCCCAATGACCCTGCGGGCCCTTTATACGCACTTGGCTTTGTACATGTCCTGAATCATGGGAAGTTCACAACTACAGATGTGCTGCGCTGTCCTCACCACTCTCTGCAGAGTGCTGCGATTGAGGGAGGTACAGTTCCCGTACCAGGCAGTGATGCGGCCAGTCAGGAAGCTCTCAGTTTTGCCACTGTAGAAAGATCTTAGGATTTCGGGGCTTATACCAAACTTCCTCATCTGTCTGAGATGAAAGAGGTGCTGTTGTGCCTTTTTTACCACACAGCTAGTGTGTACATTATATTTGCCTTCCTCATGACTGACTCACCAGTCAGTGGACCTGCAGCGTCTCCAAAGTCCCTTTGCAACTCTGATTTCTGAACTTTCTCCCCATTTAGAAAATAGTCGATGCCTTTATTGCTTCTACCAAAGTGCATGACCATGGATTTGAGCTGGGGATGGAAAGAGGAATCCTGAGAAACTGGAAAAGCTGCTTGAACTGGGGAAGGATGCAGGCAGGATTTAAAAAAAACTCCTCCTGGGTCAAAGCACATCAAGCGGACGTACAAATATTTTTAATAATGGTGAGGTGTGCCATCCCATGTTCTGCCCTTCAACCCTTTGTGAATGTCGCTTTATTTTTAAACCCCTTTCACATCTCTTGTCACTTTATACAATTTAATTGAAACATTCCCTCAGCCTCCTTTGTTCCAAAGTGATCATAGTTGAAAGTGAAGTCATTACCAAAGTACAAAGTCACCGTGTACAACCCAGAGATTCACTTTCTTGCAGGCATACACAGTAAATCCAAGAGACACAATAGAATCAATGAAAGAGCACAGCCAAGAGCAGAGACAAACAACCCACGTGCAAAGGATAACAAGCTGTGCAAATAAAAAGTAAATAAATATACAATAAATATCAAGAACATGAGATGAAGATTCCTTGAAAACGAGTCCTGAGATTGTGGGAACAGTTCAGAGATGGGTGTGAGCTGCACCAATGTAGCCAGATGTCCAACATGCTGGAGGAACTCAGCAGGTCGGACAGCATCCGTGGAAACGAGCAGTCAACGTTTCGGGCCGAGAGCCTTTGTCCTGACGTTCCTCCAGCGGGTTGTATGTGTTGCTTTGACCACAGCATCTGCAGTGTACTTTATGTTTACCAGTGCAGCCAGACTTGCTTCATGACTAAAGTTTAATGCTGACAAACTCTTTGTCAACGATCAGCCACTGAGTTCCCCAGCTCAGAGGGTTCAGAGGTCAGAGGTCCATGCAGGGAGCAGGCATGATAGGTGGTGACCCCCCCCCCCCCACCCCACCCCCAAAACACCAGATATGTGAGTCGTCCAGTCTGGAGTTCAGGCACTTGTCTTCAGTGAGTCCTTGGATCAATACTTCTAAAACTTTGACCAACTTCTATAGATGTATAGTGGAGAATATATTGAGTAGTTGCCACATGGCCTGGTATGGAAACACCAATACGCTTGAATGGAAAAGCCTACAAAAAATAGTGGATATGACCCAGTCCTTCACTGGGAAAGTCCTTCCCACCATTGAGCACATCTACGTGGAGCGTTGTCACGGGAAAGCAGCATCCACCATCTGAAGCCCCAACCATCTCTTCTTATTGCTGCCATCAGGAGAAAGGTACAGGAGCCTCTGGCCCCACGCCATCAGATTCAGGAACAGTTATTACCCCTCAACCATCAGGCTCCTGAACCAGAAGGGAAGCTTCACTCAACTGCACTCATCCCATCACTGAACTGTTCCCACAGCCTGGACTCACCTTCAATAATTCTTCATCTCATGATTCTCGTTCTCAATATTTATTGCTTATTTATTTATTTTTCTCTTTTGTACTTGCACAGATTGTTATCTTTTGTACGTGGGTTGTTTGTGCGTCCTGTTGTGTGCAGTCTTTCATTTATTCCATTCTGTTCTCTGGATTTATTGTGAATGCCCACAAGAAAACAAATCTGGGTGTTGTTTATGGTGAATTACATGTACTTTGAATGCTTCGATGTACATGAGATAATGAAACTGAGCTTTTACAGTCATGCGTGTGTGTTAAAGAATGAAAGGGTATGCCGAGGAAACCTATCAGGTTCAGACAGGACTGCACAGAGAGAATTTTCCCACTGGAGTATCTGGAATCAGAAGTCACAGCCTTGGGATACTGGGACGGTCATTAAAAAAGAGCACAATACGCCGCAGGAACAGGTACAATCCTTCAGCGATATTCTGAGTTTGTTCATCTAAAAATGCCCAATTAAACAAATTGCTTCTGCCTGCACATGGTCCATTTGCCTCCATTTTCTGTACATTAATTTACCTATCTGTGATCCTCTATCGTATCTACCGCCACCATCACCCCTAGAAGCATGTTCCATGCACCCATCGCTCTCTGTGTAAAATAAATATGTCCTTTAAACTTAGCCCCCTCCCACCTCAAATACATGCCCTATTCTACTCTGGGATAAAGATACCAGCTATCTAATGTCTCTTATAAACTTGTATCTGATCTCCCCTCAACCTCTGCCGCTCCAGAGAAAACAGCTGAAGTTTGTCCAACCTTTCCTGGTAGTTCATGCCCTCTAATCTAGGCAGCATCCTGGTGAACCTCTTCTGTACCCTCTCCAAATCCTCCCTGTAATGAGGTGACCAGAACTGTATGCAATACTCCAGGTGTGACCTAACCAGTGTTCAACATAGCTGCAGCGTAACTTCCTGTCTCTTAAACTCAGTGCCTTGGCCAATAAGCACAAGCATGTAATATGCCTTCTTCACCACCAATCAACCTGAGCAGCCATTTGTAGGCAACAATTGTCTCAGACACAAAACCCCCTTGTACATCAACAATATCAGAAATACCAAAGGAGACTGTGGACATCAAGTCATTAGTGATAGGCATATTGCTTAATGCAAAAAGGATCATGGGAAGTGGGGAGGGACAGGGCCAGGGTCTTGAAGTGGATGATCAGCCATGATTATGTTTGAAGTTGGAACAGCCTTGAAGGGCCAAATGGCCTCCATCTCCTATTTCCTTTCTTCCAACCCAGAGTTACTGAAACTACAGATGTGGCTTCACCAAAAAAAAACCCACAAGCCACAGTTGTAACACTTTCAAAGCAGCATATGGTGTGAATTATTTGAGTGCTGTTTGTGAAACTGAACATTTCAGAATCAGCTTATTTTATAACAAAATATGCTCTCTGGCAGGAACTGGAAGACCAGGAGTTAATCTGTAAAGTAATATAAACATATTATTTACTAAAGATGGAAGATTAGCTTTATTTGTCACAAACATTGAAACACACAGTGAAATGCTCACATTACAATCTTCATTCTCTCTTGCTTCATCGGGCAAAGGTGAGCTGCACCAGGGAAATGAACCGGTTCTGTTTTAGGGGTGTTCATAAGTTCGTTTTGTCCACAGATTTGGAAAATGCACATAAATCACTGAACTCGGTTATTGCACCTCCAAAGTATGGTCATGCATGGCATAACCGAAGCACATAAAACTGATAAGAATCATTACTAAAGTAGAAAGAGAGGAACCTGATTCTGCTGTTTGTGGGAACAAACCCAAGTCTAGGCGGTCCCCAGATTCCATTCCTGTATGTCAGCCAATTTCTGTCCAAGTCAGAGATCAAAGTTCAAGGTAAATTTAATACCAAAGTACAGTGTAGTCTCTCGCTGTGGACATCCCAGCCTGCAAAAACTCATTTCAGTGAGGTAGCACCACCACCCCTGCCCCCTGCAACCACAAATGCCCCAGTCGACCTCCAAGGGTCTATGTATAGGATATTTGATTATGAAAGAACACAACAATTTATTTGATCACATATTGAAACTATTTATACACACACACACATTCCTTGTTGAGTATTTTGTTGGCGGTCTCAATGCTAATAGCTAAATGCTAATGCAAGTAGCTTTTCTATTTCTTTTGCAAACTTTCCTTATACTGTGATGTGGCTTGCTTGCCAGATTTGAGCATTTTGCCTGAAGTCTCAACCTCACAGCAGTCTGTGTCAATGAACTTGTTAATTTTACAAGACACCAGATTCACCAGTGTTTTGTGAGACAGCTGACTTCTGAATTCTGTCTTAATGTGATGCACCATGCTGAATGCCTTTCCACATCACAATTAGAATTTGAGTAGAGTTCTAATTGTACTCAAATCAATACAGTAGCAGCTAGCCAGCTAGTTTAAATAATGTTCGCTATGCTAATGAATGAATGAATGACACCTGTTAAACTCACCTCAACATGTTTTTTACATTTTAACCCAACATGGGCAATAGAAAAGTCACTTTTGCAAACAGTGCAGCGAGCAACACTGTCATTATTTTTGACCCCTATTAGGCGGGGGTACACTTTAGTGTAGTCTGGGGTGAAGTATGTCTTATATTTTCTGTTTTTTTTGGAACTATGCCGTTGGTGCTGCATAACACCAAACTGAACTGATGTACAATCAAAGAGAAAGAGTGGTCGACTGTGCAGACCCGCCCACAGAGAAAACTTATAGGTCTACTTAGTACAAAGAGAGACCAATGAGGATTCATATCTCCCTCTCTCTCTCTCTCTCTCTCTCCCCCCCTCTCTCTCCCTCTCTCTCCCTCCCCCCCCTCTCTCTCTCCCTCTCTCTCCCTCCCCCCTCTCTCCCTCTCTCTCTCTCTCCCTCCCTCCCCCCCTCTCTCTCCCTCCCTCCCCCCCTCTCTCTCCCTCCCTCCCTCTCACTTCCAGGATATTGATATAATTTGCGGGCGTCAGCAAGCCGCTATCAATGTGCAGGAGACTCCCAGAATTTCCGGGAGCAGTGGGATGTCTGCAGCTGTGCACTAACATCACCTTCTCCTCATGGCTATGTGGGCTGCACTGTTGCATCGACAACACCAACAGTGTAAAGGGATGAAGAAATCACTGTCAAACACTATGCCTCATTGTAAGATTCGGAGCAAGAAGGCTGAGAGTGGAATGGCTAAGGATTTCCAGAGCGAAGGCATTTTACTACTCAGGGTAAAAGAGAGGCAAGTGTGCGCAGGCGCGTGACGTCAGCCAGTAGAGCGGGAAAAGTTTGAAAAGAAGACTGTCATATCCAGTGGGCAGCAGAGTGATAAGGCTTTGGCTCAACAGGCTTAGGCTGTAATGAGGCGAGGTAGGTTTACCTGTGTTAATCGTATGTGTGTGAGACCGGTTTTCTGTGCTCGGTGTCAGATGTGGGAAGTCCTGGAGTCTCCCAGATGGCCATATCTGCGCCCAGTATGTCAATCTGCAGCTCCTAAGGGACTGCGTTAGGGAACTGGAGTTGCAGCTCACTGACCTTCGTCTGGTCAGGGAGAGCGAGGAGGTGATAGAAAGGAGTTACAGGCAGGTGGTAACAACGGGACCACGGGAGACAGACAACTGGGTAACAGTCAGGAGGGGGAAGGGGTAGAGTCAGGTACTAGAGAGTATCCCTGTGGCTGTCCCCCTGAACAATAAGTACTCCTGTTTAAGTACTGTTTGGGGGGGTGGGGAGAGACAGCCTACCTGGGGGGAGCAACAGTGGCCGTGCCTCTGGCCCTGTGGCTCAGAAGGGTAGGGAAAGGAAGAGGAAGGCAGCAGTGATAGGGGACTCTATAGTGAGGGGTCAGACAGGTGATTCTGAGGATGCAGGAAAGAAACTTGGATGGTAGTTTGCCTCCCAGGTGCCAGGGTCCGGGATGTTTCAGAACACATCCAAGATATCCTGCAGTGGGAGGGAGAACAGCCAGAGGTCGTGGTACATATTAGTATCAATGACATAGGTAGGAAAAGGAAAGAGGTCCTGAAAAAAGGCTACAGTGAATTAGGAAGGAAGTTGAGAAGCAGGACCGCAAAGATAGTAATCTCGGGATAACAGTGGGTATAGGAATAGAATGAGGTGGAGGATAAATGCGTGGCTGAGAGATTGGAGCAGGGGGCAGAGATTCAGATTTCTGGATCATTGGGACCTCTTTTGGGGCAGGTGTGACCTGTTCAAAAAGGACGGGTTGCACTTGAATCCCAGGGGGACCAATATCCTGGTGGGGAGGTTTGCTAAGGCTACAGGGGAGAGTTTAAAATGAGAATTGTTGGGTGGTGGTAACCGAACAGAAGAGACTGGGGAAGAGGCAGTTGGCTCACAAATAGAGAAAGCTTGTGGACAGGGTGAGAGGGAGGATAAGCAGGTGATCGAGAAGGAGCACACCCAGACCAAAGGCTTGAGATGTGTCTATTTAAACGCAAGGAGTTTTGTGAACAAAGCGGGTGAGCTTATAGCGTGGATCAGTACTTGAAGCAATGATGTGGTGGCCATTACAGAGACTTGGATGGCTCAGGGATAGGAATGGTTACTTCAAGTGCTGGGTTTTAGATTTTTCAGAAAAGATGGAGGGAGGCAAAAGGGGTGGGGTGTGGCACTGGTGATCAGAGATAGTGTCGCGGCTGCAGAAAAGGTGGACGTCATGGAGGGATCATTTACGGTGTCTCTGTGGTTGGAGGTTAGGAACAAGAAGGGGTCAATAATTTTACTGGGTGTTTTTTATAGGCTGCTCAATAATAACAGGGATATCGAAGAGCAGATAGGGAAACAGATCCTGGAAAGGTATAATAATAACAGAGTTGTCGTGATGGGAGATTTTAATTTCCCAAACATCGATTGGCATCTCTCTAGAGCAAGGGGTTTAGATGGGGTGGAGTTTGTTAGGTGTGTTCAGGAAGGATTTGGACACAATATGTAGATAAGCCTACAAGAGGAGAGGCTGTACTTGATTTGGTATTGGGAAATGAACCTGGACAGGTGTCAGATCTCTCAGTGGGAGAGCATTTTGATCATAATTCTATCTCCTTTACAATAGCATTGGAGAGAGAGAGGAGCAGACAAGTTAGAAAAGCGTTTAATTGGAGTAAGGGGAATTATGAGGCTATCAGGCAGGAAATTGGAAGCTTAAACTGGGAACAGATGTTCTCAGGGAAAAGTACAGAAGAAATGTGGCAAATGTTCAGGGGATCTTTGTGTGGAGCTCTGCACAGATATGTTCCAATGAGACAGGGAAGTTATGGTAGGGTACAGAAACCATGGTGTACAAAGGCTATAATAAGTCTAGTCAAGAAGAAAAGAAAAGCTTACAAAAGGTTCAGAGAGCTAGGTAATGTTAGAGATCTAGAAGATTATAAGGCTACCAGGAAGGAGCTTAAGAAGGAAATTAGGAGAGCCAGAAGGGGCCATGAGAAGGCCTTGGTGAGCAGGATTAAGGAAAACCCCAAGACATTCTACAAGTATGTGAAGAGCAAGCAGATAAGACGTGAAAGAATAGGACCTATCAAGTGTGACAGTGGGAAAGTGTGTATGGAACTGGAGGAAATAGAGGTACTTAATGAATACTTCAGTATTCACTATGGAGAAGGAACTTGGTGATTGTAGTGATGACTTGCAGCAGACTGAAAAGCTTGAGCATGTAGATATTAAGAAAGAGGAAGTGCTGGAGCTTTTGGAAAGCATCAAGTTGGATAAGTCACTGGGACCAGATGAGATGTACCCCAAGCTACTGTGGGAGGTGAGGGAGGAGATTGCTGAGCCTTTGGCAATGAGTTTTGAGTCATTAATGGGGACGGGTGAGGTTCCGGAGGATTGGAGGGTTGCAGATGTTGTTCCTTTATTCAAAAAAGGGAGTAGAGATAGCCCAGGAAATTATAGACCAGTGAGTCTTACTTCAGTGGTTGGTAAGTTAATGGAGAAGATCCTGAGAGGCAGGATACAAGAACATTTGGAGAGGTATAATATGATAAAGAGTAGTCAGCTTGGCTTTTCAAGGGCAGGTTGTGTCTTAAGAGCCTGATTGAATTTTTTGAGGATGTGACTAAACACATTGATGTAGTTTATATGGATTTCAGCAAGGCATTTGATAAGGTTCCCCATGCAAGGCTTATTGAGAAAGTTATGAGGTATGGGATCCAAGGAGACATTGCTTTGTGGACACTGGCTTGCCCACAGAAGGCAAAGAGTGGATGTAGACAGATCATATTCTGCATGGAGGTCAGTCACCAGTGGAGTGCCTCAGGGATCTGTTCTGGGGCCCTAATTCTTTGATTTTTATAAATGACCTGGATGAGGAAGTGGAGGGATGGGTTAGTAGATTTGCTGATGACACAAATGTTGGGGGCGTTGTGGATAGTGTGGAGGGCTGTCAGAGGTTACAGCGGGTTATTGATGGGATGTAAAACTAGGCTGAGAAGTGGCAGATGGAGTTCAACCCAGTTAAGTGTGAAGTGGTTCATTTTGGAAGGTCAAATATGATGGCAGAATATAGTATTAATGGTAAGACTCTTGGCTGTGTGGAGGATCAGAGGGATCTTGGAGTCCAAGTCCATAGGACGCTCAAAGCAGCTGTGCAGGTTGACTCTGTGGTTAAGAAGGCATACGGTGTATTGGCCTTCATCAATCATGGAATTGAATTTAGGAGCCGAGAGGTAATGTTGCATCTATATAGGACCCTGGTCAGACGCCACTTGGTGAACTGCGCTCAGTTCTGGCTGCCTCACTACAGGAAGGATTTGGAAGCCATAGAAATGGTGCAGAAGAGATTTAGAAGGATGTTGCCTAGATTGGGGAGCATGCCTTATGAAAACAGGTTGAGCGAACTCAGCCTTTTCTCCTTGGAGCGACGGATGATGCATTGATCATGCGGATAGTCAGAGGCTTTTTCACAGGTCTGAAATGGTTGCCACAAGAGGACATAATTTTAAGGTGCTGGGTAGTAGGTACAGAGGAGATGTCAGGGGTAAGTTTTTTTATGTAGAGAGTGGCGAGTGTGTGGAATGGGCTGCCAGCAACAGTGGTGGAGGTGAATATGACAGGGTCTTCTAAGAGGCTTTTGGATAGATACATGTTGCTTAGAAAAATAGAGGGCTATGGGTAAGCCTAGTAATTTCTAAGGTAGTGACATGTTTGGCACAACTTTGTGGGCGAAGGCCCTGTATTGTGCTGTAGGTTTTCTGTTTCTACGTAAAATGGGTTTGCCTTGCCAACGAGTTAGAGGATGTGGGTTTTGAAAGAATCTACAGTTATGAAGCAGTAGGAACATATGGAATTTTAACTTCCCTAATATTGACTTGGCCCACCCATAGAGCAAAGGGTTTAAACAGGATGGAGTTTGTTAAGTGTGTCCAAAACAGATTCTTACCACCAGGCAAATGCCAGCCAGCTTCTTCCCTGCTGTTGTAAGACTATTAAATGCTTTGCTAGTACAAGACCATTGGTTATATAGGATCAGAATTAGGCCATTTGATCCATCAAGACTGCTCTGCCATATCATCATGGCTGATCCATTTCCCTCTCAGCCCCAATCTCCTGCCTTTTCCCCGAATCCCTTCATATCCTGACCAATCAAGAATCTATCAACCTCTGTCTTAAACATACATAAAGACTTGGCTTCCACAGCGGCCTGTAGCAAAGAATTCTACAAATTCATCATCTTCTGAGTAAAGATATTCCTCCTTATCTATTTGCCAATATATTTTTAGGCTGTGTCCCCTGTAACTGTGAGAGGGGAGAGAGCTCCCTGTGACTGTGAGGGTTTCCCCTAGATAGTGTTTCCTTCGAATCCCAGCCGTGTGTGGCATGGCCCAGGCCCAAGAGTAAAAACGAAATGATGTTCAGCTTACTGAAGGGCCAACTCAGATTTAAAAAATTAAGGTGTCAAAGCTGATGGTGGACGACATACCCACCACAGCCCATCCGTCTGCCTCTCCTCTCACTACTCCCGTTGGGTGCAAGGTGCAGGAGTTCTGACCAGCTGCGCTCGCATCAGCGCTGAATTGGCTTCGTGGCCGTGGACTCGCTTGCGACGTTTACGATTGAGTGCATTTACGTGGAGCTCTGCCACAGGAAAGCAGCATCCATCATCAAAAATCCCCACCATCCACGCCACCATCAGTCAGGAAGTACTGAGGTCAGCAGGAGTTACTACCTTACAACTCTCAGGCTTTGAATCGGTATAGGTAACTTTCCTCACCACTGCTCTGAACTGATTCCACAACTGATATACTCACTTTCAAGGTCTCTGTAATTCATGTTCTCAGTATTAATTACTTATTTATTTTTTATTTCAACAATTTATCTTTTGCAAATTGGTTGTTTGTCAGTCTTTATGAATTGTTTTCATAAATTATATAGTATTTATTTATTTTCCTGTAAATGCCTGCATGAAAATTAATCTCAAGGTAGTATACACTCAGTGGCCACTTGATGAGGTAGAGGAGTGTACCTAATAAAGTGACTATAGGAATGAAACCTGCTATGGTCTTCTGCTGTTGTCGACCATCCATTTCAAAGTTCAACATTTGCGCATTCAGAGATGCTCTTCTGCACATCACTGTTGTAACTTGTGATTATTTGAATTAATGTTCCTTTCCTGTCAGCTTGAACCAGTCTGGCCATTCTCCTCTGGCCTCTCTCATTAACAAGGCGTTTTCACCTGAACTGCCACAGAGCTGCTGCTCAATGTATGTTTTTAGTTTCTCACACCTTTCTCTGTAAGCTCCAGAGATGGTTGTGCTTGAAAATCCCAGGAGATCTACAGTTTCTGAGATACTTAAACCACTCCATCTGGCACCAGTAGTCATTTCACGGACGAAGTCACTTATTTCTTCCCCGTTCTCAGGTTTGGTCTGAACAACTGAACCTCTTGACCATGTCTGCATGCTTTTATGCATTGAGCTGCTGCCATCTGACTGGATGATTAAATGTTTGTATTAATGAGCAGGTGTACCTGTTAAAGTGGCCCCTGCTTGTAGTGTGGCACTTTGATAACAAATTTACTGTGACTTTTACTTTTGGCTTTGAAAATGCTGGACATGTGAAACGAGCCGAGATTGCAGACTGCAGCATTAACTATTTCAGCTATGTAAGAGTCTGTGACTTGGACACTGGCACCCTGAATGAAGCCAAAGCCACAGGTTGCCTCTTTTCAGAGAATTTGCGTGTATGTGGTTATGAGCTGGAGGCCATATTTAGCACCCAGTCCGCAGAAACAGGATGTATTCGTGCACAGGATCCTTGCAGAGTTCTGCTAGGGGAACACAGTACCCTACTGACCCTGGCCTGTGCATTTTGCAGCTCATGTTCTGTGGATTACATAGAAAACCTACAGCACAATACAGGCCCTTCGGCCCACAAAGTTGTGCCGAACATATCCCTACCTTAGAAATGACTAGGCTTACCTATAGCCCTCTATTTTACTAAGCTCCTTGTACCTATCTAAAAGTCTCTTAAAAGACCCTATCGTATCCACCTCCACCACCGTTGCTGGCAGCCCATTCCATGCACGCACCACTGTCTGAGTAAAAAACTTACCCCTGACACCTTCTCTGTACCTACTCCCTAACACTGTAAACTTGTGTCCTCTTGTGGCAGCCATTTCAGCCCTGGGAAAAAGCCTCTGACTATCCACACAATCAATGCTTCTCATTATCTTGTACACCTCTATCAGGTCACCTCTCATCCTCCATCACTCCAAGGACAAAAGGCCAAGTTCACTCAACCTATTCTCATAAGGCATGCTCCCCAATCCAGGTAACATCTTTGTAAATCTCCCCTGCACCCTTTCTATGGCTTCCACATCCTTCCTGTAGAGAGGCGACCAGAACTGAGCACAGTACTCCAAGTAAGGTCTGACCATGGTCCTATAGAGCTGCAACGTTACCTCTCGGCTCCCAAATTCAATTCCACGATTAATGAAGGCCGATACACCATATGCCTTCTTAACCACAGAGTCAACCTGCAAAGTTGCTTTGAGCGTCCTATGGACTCGGACCCCAAGATCCCTCTGATCCTCCACACTGCTAAGAGTCTTACCATTAATACTATATTCTGCCATCATATTTGACCTACCAAAATGAACCACTTCACACTAATCTGGGTTGAACTCCATCTGTCACTTCTCAGCCCAGTTTTGCATCCTATCAATAACCCTCTGTAACCTCTGACAGCCCTCCACACTATCCACAACACCCCCAACCTTTGTGTCATCAGCAAACTTACTAACCCATCCCTCCACTTCCTCAGCCAGGTCATTTATAAAAATCATGAAGAGTAAGGGTCCCAGAACAGATCCCTGTGGAACATCACTGGCCACTGTCCTCCCTGCAGAATATGAACCATCTACAACCACCCTTTGCCTTCTGTGGGTAAGCCAATTCTGGATCCACAAAGCAAGGTCTCCTTGGATCCCATTCCTCATTACTTTCTGAATGAGCCTCGCATGGGGAACCTTACCAAACGCCTTACTGAAATCCATGTACACCACATCCACTGCTCTACCTTCATTAATGTGTTTTGTATCATCAGCAAATTTATACCTGGCTTTTGAGCTATACCTAACCACACAGTCATGGGTATAGAGAGAGTAGAGCAGTGAGATAAGCATATATCCCTGAGGTGCACCAATGTTGATCATCAGCAAGGAGGACATATCACCAATCTGCACAGAATGTGGTCTTCTAGTTAAGAGGTTGAAGATCCAATTGCAGAGACAAAGGTTCTGTAGCTTATCAATCAGGTCTGTGGGACCTGTAACGGCTGGGCTATAGTCAATGAAAAGCATCCTGACATAGGTGGTTGTATTGTCTAGGTGATCCAAGGCCGTGTAAAGAGCCATTGAGATTCTGTCCACTGTAGACCTGTTGTGGTGATAGGCACAGTTGTTAGTTTGGGCTGAGACCCTTCATAAGGACTTAAAAGGAGAGAGGCAGAAGCCACAACAAAAATGTGGTGCCCCACTTTCTTTCATGGTCCACTGTCCTCTGCTATTAGATTCCTGCTTTACCTGATTACCTCTTCCAGCCAACACCTCCCCGATTCTTACCTCTTCGCCGTCACCTGGTCTGAGCTACCATCTACCAGATTGTACTCCTTCCCCTCCCCCCACCTTCTGCCCCTTTCCTTCTGCTGTTGAAGGTCTCAGTCCGAAACGTCAACTGTTTATTCATAGATACACAGAAAACCTACAACGCAATACAGGCCCTTCAGCCCATAAAGCTGTGCCTAACATGTCCTTACCTTAGAAATTACCTAGGGTTACCCGTAGCCCTCGATTTTTCTGAGCTCCACGTACCTGTCCAAGACCCCATCATATACGCCTCCACGACCGTCGCCGGCAGCCCATTTCACGCACTTACCACTCTGAGTGAAAACTTACCCCTGACATCTCCACTGTTCCTCTCCATAAATGCTGCCTGTTCCTCCAACATTTCTGCGTTTGTTGCTCGAAGTTTCTAGTATCTGCAGAAATCTCTTGTGTCTCCGTTTCTCCTCCGATGGGTGGGGACCTGAAGTGTTGTGTTTGTCCATGAAGGCGAGAAGCAACACGGATGAGACTGTGGTGTCGCCGGTGTGAATCCGCCGTTTGCTTTTCCACTCTGCGCTCAGCCCGTGTTAAGTGAAGTTAGACAGACGGCGTCCTCTAGTGCCACACTGATATTATTACAGAAACCTGCTGTGCAAAAGCATTCGGGTGTCCGACCTGCCTTTGTCGTTAATCGCACCAACTGCTCTGCCTAGCTCTGAACAGGCGGGAATTCAGAGCCTCGAATATAAACACAGAAGTCAGCACCAGTACGGAATGGCACAGTAGAGTAGCGGCTGGCATAACGCCAGCAGTTCCAGTCTAGGAATCAATTCCCACCAATATCCGTAAGGTGTTTACATCATCTCCCCGTGACCACGTGAGTTTCCTCCGGGTGCCCCGGCACCTCCCACATTCCAAAGACGGCTGGGTTGAGGGTTAAGATTTGAGGAACGCCACGTCGGCATTGGAAGCGTGACATGCCTGCAGCATATCCTCGGACTGTGTCGGTCATTGACACAACTGAAGCATTTCACTGCAAATGTCCATGTAGGTAAGACAAACAATGCCCAGTCTTGTGTCTTTAACAAGCACAGCGCAGCGCGTTTGGAAAAGGAATTATCCACTACCTGGTTCAAACCTGATGCGAGGTTTCCACGTGAAATGTCGACAGTTTCTGGTCCTCCTCCCCACTGAGTTCAGCGTATTGCATGGGACAGTGAAGCCACAATAAATACAAGATGCTAGACATGTTGAGCACGCCCACAGAATGCTTGAGGAACTCTGCAGGTCCGACAGCAGGGGACCTTCTTCAGAATGGGAAGGAAGGGGGCAGAAGTCGAAATAAGAAGATTGTGGGGGTGACTACAACCTGGGAAGTGGTATGTAAAAGCAGGTGAGGGGGAGCTGGGTAGTGTATTTAACATTTCATTAATATGTGAATAATATTAGAAACATAGAAAGCCTACAGCACAATACAGGCCCTTCAGACCATTAAACTGTGCCGAACTTGTCCTTAATTCAGAAATTACCTAGGGTTACATATAGCCCTCTATTTTTCTAAGCTCGATGTATCTATCCAGGAATCTCTTAAAAGACCCTATCGTATCCGCCTTCACCACTGTTGCCGGCAGCCCATTCCACGCACTCACCACTCTCTGCATATAAAACTTACCCCTGACATTTCCTCTGTACCAACTTCCAAGCACCTTAAACCTGTGCCCTCTTGTATTAACCATTTCAGCTCTGGGGAAAAGCCTCTGACCATCCACACAGTCAATGCCTCTCAACATCTTATACACCTCTATCAGGTCACCTCTCATCCTCCATCGCTCCAAGGAGAAAAGTCCAAGTTCACTCAACCTATTATCATGGAACATGTTCCCCAATCCAGACAACATCCTTGTAAATCTCCTCTGCACCCTTACCACAGTTTCCACATCCTTCCTGTAAAGAGGTGACTAGAAATGACCACAGTACTCCAAGTGGGGTCTGACCAGAGTTCTATAAAGCTGTAACATTACCTCTCAGCTCTTAAACGCAATCCCACGATTGATGAAGGCCAATGCACCGTATGCTTTCTTAACCACAGAGTCAACCTGCACAGCAGCTTTGAGTGTCCCATGGACTCGAACTTCAAGATCCCTCTGATCCTCCACACTGCCAAGAGTCTTACCATTGATGCTATATTCTGCCACCATATTTGAGCTACCAAAATGAACCACCTCACACTTACCCGGGTTGAACTCCATCTGCCACTTCTCAGTCCAATTTTGCATTGTATCAATGTCCCACTGTAACCTCTGACAGCCCTCCACACTATCCACGACACTCCCAACATTTGTGTCATCAGCAAACTTACTAACCCATCTCTCCATTTCATTTTATAATTTTTTTTATTGATTTTCAAATAAAGAATATACAAATCGAAAGAGGAGTTTAACAAGTAGATAATATAAAAGACTTATAAACACCAATAGTAAAAACAGAAAGTATATAATACCAAAATCAAATAGGTAATATATTATGCTGTTATATATACAATGGTCAGAAAGAAATTACAACTCCTCGTAGCAATCGTAAAAAAAGATTGGAAATTTTATTGATAAAGAAAGAAAAACTCCACTAACTAAACTGAAACAAAAAAAAGAGAAAGAAAAGGAAAGATTGGGCAATCCAATTGAGGATAAACTTTTGAAAAAAAACACATCCTTCCAGTCATCTCCGAACCTTCATGGATAAGGATTTTCTCCAAAGAGAATAAAGAAAAATAATTAAATAAAGATAAATTAAATCGTGAAAATATTGAATAAAGGGTCGCCAGACTTGTTCAAAATCAAAGGATGTATCAAATGTCCAGCTTCTAATTTTCTCCAAACTTAGACATGACATAATGGAGGAGAGCCAATAAAAAACAGTAGGTGGATTAGATTCTTTCCAGTGTAACAAAATAGCTCTCCTAGCCAGTAAAGTTGAAAAAGCTATCACATGTTGGGCGGAAGCAGACACTTTGCTTCCTCTGGAAAAATCCCAAAAATTGCTGTAAGTAGATTAGGTTGAACATCCATATCTATAACTTTAAATAATATTCTAAACATATCCCTCCAAAAATGTTTTAAACTTACACATGACCAAAACATATGGGTTAGAGTAGCCACTTCTGCGTTACATCTGTCACAAATAGGGCCTATATTAGGAAAAATATGCGCCAATTTATCTTAGGACATATAGGCCCTGTGTACTATCTTAAACTGAATTAAGATATGGCGTGCGCAGATAGATGAATTATTGACTAAATAATAAATTTTACTCCATTGGTTATCTGAGAGTGAATGTTGAAGTTCTACTTCTTTACTTTCTAGTAATATTTATTATAATTTCTTTTTTAAACCATTAACTTTGGATAAGGCTTTTCTAACATGGAAAATTAAGGGAACAAAAGCTTTTTAGATTTGTTTTTACAAGACTGTTTAATGTCTTTTTCACAGTTAATGGATAAATATGATATCTCTAATACACATTTTTTTAGGTATTTACAGGTTAGGAATTTTTTACATGATTTTTTACCAGATTACCCCTTGGCCTGCTCTTTAAATTTGGCTTATGTTATTTTTCAGTTTAAACCTTTTCAAAAATGATTAATAGCTATCATTTATAAACAGTTAATGAATGCTCGCACGTCGCCTAATGATAGGGTTCAACGCACCCATCTCTCCATTTCCTCATCCAGGTCACTTATTAAAATCACAAAGAGAAGGGGTCCCAGAACAGATCCCTGAGCCACACCACTGGTCACCGACCTCCATGCAGAATATGACACATCTACAACCACTCTTTGCCTTCTGTGGGCAAGCCAGTTCTGGATCCACAAAGCAATTTCCCCTTGGATCCCATGCCTCCTTACTTTCTTAATGAGCCTTGCCTGGGGTGACCTTATCAAATGCCTTGCTGAAATCCATGTACTATGAAATCCATCTACTGCTCTACCTTCATCAATGTGTTTAGTCACATCCTCAAATAAATTCAATCAGGCTCGAAAGGCATGACCTGCCTTTCACAAAGCCATGCTGACTATTCCTAATCATATTATGCCTCTCCAAATGTTCATAAATCCTTCCTCTAGGGATCTTCTCCATCAACTTACCAACCACTGAAGAAAGACTCACTGATCTAAAATTTCCTGGGCTATCTCTACTTCCTTTCTTGAATAAGGGAACAACATCTGCAACCCTCCAATCCTCCGGAATCTCTCCTGTCCTCATTGATGATGCAAAGATCATTGCCAGAGGCTCAGCAATCTCCTCCCTCGCCTGGGGTACATCCCATCTGGCCCCGATGACTTATCCAACTTGATGCTTTCCAAAAGGTCCAGCACATCCTCTTTCTTAATGTCTATATGCTGAAGCATTTCAGTCTGCTGCAAGTCATCCCTACAATCGCCAATGTCCTTTTCCATAGTGAATACTGAAAAAAGTATTCATTAAGTACCTATGCTATCTCCTTCAGTTCCATACATACTTTTCCACTGCCACATTTGATTGGTCCTATTGTAAATATATTGTTGATTAAGCAATTTTTGTTTACTTAAGTCATTATGGGAATAAGTAAGAAGTTTGTAAATGGCATACCTCAGTACACCACCATGTCATTTGTGAGTGCCTCACTAAAGTAAAGAAACTAAGTGAACGAGTATCCTGGCCCTTGTGATTTTCTTTCAGCTCGGTTTCTGCAGTTACAAAATATAACATGTGGAGAAGGGAGGATGATGTAAGAGCGGAGGGGTGGAATAGGTGGAAGAAGGAATCTGATAGGGGAGGACAGTGGACCATGGGAGAAAGGGAAGGAGAGGCACCATAGGGAGGTAATGGGCAGGTGAGGAGAAAAGAAGGGGTGAGAGATTATTTGTATAAAGGTTATTGATGTTGGGATTATTTACAATTCCATTATTTACAATGAGTACACTTTGTAAATTATTTCACTGGCTGGAGTATGCAAGGAAAATTCCTGAAAGGCACCATTTGAGTACAAGATATAAACACACGAGATTTTGCAGATGCTGGAAATTCAGAGCAACACACACAAGATGCTGGAGGAACTCAGCAGATCAGGCAGCATCTATGGAGATGAATAAACAGTCGACTTTTCGGGCCGAGACCCTTCATCAGGAATTGGTAAATTATTTGAGTACAGGTCTTTGTTTCCAAAACGGGTTTGTCTCAGCTTTTCCTGCAGTCCGCTGAGAACGTAAACCTTTAAGTCAGACCAAGTCACTGTGGAAGTGCTCTCGGCTAATCTTAAACAATCCAGGTGTGCATTTTACTACCGCTATTAAAACTAAATAGTGCAGTAACCCGTCCGTCCGCTGATATCTGATTTTTTTTTTAAAGTAACTATGTGAATCTGTGGTATTGCCGTAAAACCTCGGTGATTTTTAAGTGTCCTTCAGGGAAGGTGACTGCCTGATCTGCCCTGGTCTGACATGTGACTCAAGTGCAGCAGAACATTGAGTCAATGTCCTGAGAACAAGTGGAGAACTAGAGGCAGCCAAACTGTATGAACAGACTGTACCTTAACCGACCAACGTTTGCCACTCTCCGAATGATTGATGGCACGCGGGCATAGTAGCGAGGGTGCACTTTGCAGTGCCAGCGACCCGGGTTCAATTTTTGCCACAGTCCAGCAAAAAGACCCAGAGTTGTGTTGAAGAGTGTTGTGGTTAGGGCAACCAGTTTTAGCATCAGTGATCACTGATCAGGGTTCAATTCCCACTGCCATCTGTAAGGAGTACATTTATTATCGAAGTATGTATCCAGCATACAACACTGAGATTCGTCCTCCCCGCCACGGAACAAAAAAAACCCAGGAATCCATTTAAAGAAAACCATCAAACCCCCATGCGCAAAAAAAGAACAAATCGCGCAAACGGTAAAAAATAGAGTGAGACACGCAGAATACAAAACACGAAACCACAAAGACATCGAGAGAGTCCAGGTGTATTCAGTTCACTTCAATCTCGCACCGCTATCTGCAGGCGACAGCGGCCGTCCGCCCCGATCAAAATCGCACAAAACAGCAACAAAACAAGGAGCGATCAGACAGCAGAAACACACGATAACGTGAACTTTTGTACATTCTCCCCAAGACAGCATGGGTTTTCTTCCGGTGCTCTGGATTTCTCCCATATTCCACAGACATACGGATCAGGGTGAGTAAGTTACGGGCTCACTAAGTTGATGCGAAAACGTGGCAACATTTGTGGTCTCCCTGTGGAACATCCTCGGGGTTCGTTGGTCGTCAATGCAAACGACGCATTTCACTATATGTTTCAATGTACACATGACAAATTAAGCTAATCTTTTAAATTGTTAAAATAAAAACAGAAACTTGCTTCTTGCCCAGTGTGGATGCAGATGAATGTGTGGGTGTGTTAGGGATGGGTACACAGTGATTCTGGTATCCACAATTACAACATGCTTTGGAAAGTTCTTCTCTGGCTGGACTGTAACTGTGGGGCATGTTTAGGGTGAGAGGGGAAGATGAGGGGTCACGTTTTCACCCAGAGGTTGATGTATATCGAATGAGCTGCCAGAGGAAATGGTTAGAACAGCTGCAGTAGAGTCATTTAAGGAGCACTTTAGTACAGAGAAGGGCGAGGCTTGGAGAGGTGTGGGCTGAATGCAGGAAGTTGGGATTAGAAGGGCGGTCAGCATGGTCTTGTTGGGCCGAAGGGCCTGTATTCATGTTGGATTGCTCTGTGACTCTGTGATTCAAGGAATGTTCAAGAGGGAGTTGCAACTTCCTGCAGTGGATAAGATGGATTCGGGTGAAAGTCATTATCAGGGTAATGGCGACAGACAAAAGAGCTGTTCTATCGGGAGCTGACAGACTCAATGACCTGGAACCTGTCCTTATGTTGTAACAATATTATGATTCCGTGTCTGCTTTCCCTGGCATGCCCACCCATTGGAAACTGAGTTGAATGGGGAACCATCCCATCTGATTCACTCATTGTTGAGTAAGGAGTTGGGTGTGCAAGGGTGGTTAAGAGATAGAGCAGACTAAGGGAGGAAACCCACGCAATGGAATTTAGTTGGAGTTATCACTGTGCTGCCATAGTATTGATGGGCATAATGGCCTCTGCCTGGACCTTCTAACACTCAGCAAGCCTTTGAAATACCTGCTTTAAGCTGAGAAAGCTAATAAAAGTTACTGAGTGACTACTCCCAGGCCAGGTACAATAAAACTAAGTTACTGGTGTTATTATTTCTCCCTGGCAGGAACAACAATTGACACAAGGTCAAATCCCACCATAGCAACTGGGGAATTTGAATTAATTTTAATTAGGAATAAAAGGATGGCTTTAACAGAAGTGTTTATGGATTTTTGTAACATTTTTTCTGATTCCACCTGCCAAGCCATTTATGAAGTGTGGGGTTTAGGGGCAGGGATGAGGGGGAGTTGGAGGTCAGGGGCTATAAATGAAGAGTCGGGGCAGGAGCCAGTTTTCAGAGTCCAGGCAGAAGTATTGTGATGCTGAAGGCTAGAGACACCCGAGGGTCTGGTCTGCAGGCACGGAGGACAAAACCAGTGATTCTGGTGTTTAAGGACAGTGGTCAGTGGGTTCCAAGGACAAAGGGTTGTTGAGCCATAGGTGAATGAGTGAATTATATCTTATTAACTTACTTATGGTAATTTTGTGGTTATATGGTTTTTGGACTCGTGATCTAGAGGAATGTTGTTTTGTTTGGTTGTACAGTCAGATGACAATAAACTTGAGCTTGAACTTGAGTCTCGGGATTGGAGGTCTATGCAAGCCTGAAGTGCAAAATCCTGTGACTGGCAAGTCCTGGGTTCAATATCAAAGATTGAAGATCAAAGTTGGTGAGTCTGAAGGTCCCAGAGAAGGTCAAAGCACCAAGATTGCTGTCTCAGGAAACTGGAGGCTCAACACCTATGATTTCTGGGCCATAAACCGGAGGTCAAAGACCTGGAGGCAGCTTGTCCTGGTGTGTCTGTGTGTGTGTGTGTGTGTGTGAGAGAAAGAGAGAGAAAAGGACGTCTTACTGTTGTTGTGTTGCTGTTGTTCATGTGGGTATTCTTGCTTGTGCTGTTCTGCTGAACATTGTCTGCATGCTATGTTAGCACTGGAATGGGTGACGACACTTGTGGGCTGCCCCCGGCATGTCCTGAGGTTGTGTTGGCTGTTAATGCAAATGAAGCACTTTACTATACATGTGATAAATAAGTTAATCTGAATCTGAATTTGATCTTTGTGCGTTTCAATGAGATCTTTTCTCATTCTTCTAAACCAAGGTTTCCCACCCTGGGGTGCGTGGACCTCTTGGTTAATGGTAGGGGTCTATGGCATTAAAAAGGCTGATCCTAACAAATGCATTGCTATTTTACTCATTCTCTTTTCCTGCAGTGAACCCAATATCCCTAGAACAAGGATTGTGAAACTTAGCTGCATTTCCTCTGCAGAAAGTGCTTCCTAAAGGAATAAAACTGTACACAATATCCTGGCAGGCTCTCAGCGAGACCCTATCAAATGGCCGAAAAGGTTTCTTACTCCTGCATTCATATGCTCGTATACTGAAGGCTATCATACCATTTACTTTCTTAGTGGCTACTGTACCTGCATCGTGACCTTCAGATACACCCAGTGCTCAGTTTCTCATCACTCTGCTTTCCTGGTTTGCTCACTCAAACAAATAACCCCACATATTTCCACATTGTATTCCATCTGACATGCCCTTGCACACTCACTTCACCTGTCCATATCCCCCCACAAGCCAACTACCCACTTTAATGGAGACATGTGGAGCATCTGCCCTGCTGCCATTTTGTCAAACCCATCTAAAATGTCACACATTTTGGTTTGGCAAGGCAGTGCAACAGTCAGAGTAACACTACTACAGTGCCAGCAACCAGCAGTGGTCGGCCTCATCAGCAACAACGATGAGGAGGCTTACAGAGACGAGGTAGAGAGACTTCTCAAATGGTGTGAGAACAACCATCTGAGTCTCAAAGCGGACACGACAAAAGAGATGATCGTGGACTTCAGGAAGGCTCAGATTGACCATTTTCCATTGCACATCAATAGCTCTGCCCTAGAGAGAGTGAAGTTCCTCAACATGCATATAATGGACCCACCACCCACAACACCTCTTCACTAGTCAAGGAGGGACAGGAGCATCTACACTTTCTGAGAAGACTGAGGTGTGCAGGGCTCCCACCCCTTTTTAACAACTTTCTACAGGAGCACCATCGAGGCTGCACCATTCTGTGGTACAGGAGCTGCAAGGCATCAGACTGGAACATCCCGCAGAGGACAGTAAAAACTGCCGCGAGGATCACCGGGGTCTCCCTCCCCCCAGTTCGGGACATTTTCCAGGAGCATTGTAATCAAAGGGTCTGAAGCATTGTTGAGAATCCCTACCACCCAACCTATGATCTTACATCAGGAAGTAGGTACGAGACATTAGGACCCAGATTTCCGGACTGGGTAGCAGCTGCTTCCCTCAGTCTGTGAGACTCACGAAAACCCTGACACCATCGAGGTCTTGTCACTGGGACAGTGAGATGTTTAATGTAAACTTGTGTTTCACATTACATGCATTTTGAAATATATTTTATTAACACATTTGTGGTAGTATTTTATTTTATGTGCTGTGTGTGCAATCTATGTTTTGTGGGCACACCATGGTCCGGAGGAACGTTGTTTTGTTTGGTCAGAAGGCAATAAACCTGAACAGGGAGTCCATGGAGGGGAGCTGGTGTCTGTGATGTGCTGAGCTGTGGCCATAACTCTGCAGTTTCTTGTGGTCTCGGGCAGAGGTACTGTCGTACCAAGCCAGCATCCAGACAGAGAGCTTTCGGTGTACATAGAAGAGTACAGCGTTCGGTTCACACATCAGCCTGGCACTTACAGGGTTACAGAGGCGGAGAAATGACTGACGGAGTGGCTCAGGTGGAAGCAGACGGAATGCAGCCAGGATCAGACTCCTGGAGGTGGGTGGTAGCGGACGATGCTGGCTGTCCTGCTCTGCATAATCATCTGTGATTTTTCTACTGGGGGTGAGTATTTCACAGTGTGAGGCACAAACTTATTCCACTCCAGAGTGAATTTGGTCAGAGTTTCGCCCTCTTATCCTGGACTATGTTAGCACTGAGCCCACCCATCAGCTCACTCACTTGCTGAGAACCTCCTGTGTTCAGGTCCGATCAAATCCCTTTGGCGAGCTGGGCAGTCCAACGTAATGTTTGAAATCTGTGCTGAGATTTGAAAGTCTCTTGCCTTTCTGATGCAGCAGTGGAGGGAAAACTGAGATGCTGCAGAGACCTTCAGCTGCAGGCGAGAAAGGGTCTCAACTTTACAGGGATGGGGTAAGAAGAAACTCCATCATTCCCAGTGGGAAGAAACTTCAGAAGTCTTTCTACCAGAGGGCAGAGGGATTCGAGAGCAGTAGAGAGAGAGATGAATTGATTTTTGGATGTGGAAGTAATTAAGAGGTATGGGGCTAGGGCAAGAGAGCGGGGCAGAAATAAAAGATGGGCTATGATATTATTGAACAGGAGGTCAGAATCGAGGGGATGGAAAGGTTATTCGCACTTCAGGTTCTTGTTTCTCTCATGTCCTTTTGTTTGACAGCATTCTGGTAGCAACCAGGGATAAACGTACTGGGAGCCAGTTAATGATTATACACCCTGCTTCACTGGCAATCAGGCTGAGGAATCCACGATGGTTTATGACTGATAATCGAGGGGCTGGGGAACAACAGCAATGAAACAAACCATTCAGTCATTGCTCTACTAGTTTCATCAAACACAATCACAGAATCTTCTTTCCTTTTCTCCCTGAAGCAAACAGCATTGAAACAAGCCCTTTTGGTCCAACTTGCTCGGGCCGACTGAGATGTCTGTCTGAATTAGTCGCTTTTGCCTGCAGTTGATTCATGTCACTCCAACCCTTTCCTGTCCAAGTGTTTTCTAAACACTGTAATTGTACCTACTTTTACCATTTCCTCTGGCAGCTCATTCCGTACACCCAGTACCCGCAGTGTTCCGAATCAGGATCAGTATCAGGTTTGATTGTGTGTGTGTTTATATATATATATATATGGTAAATGTAATATTAGCATTCATTTTGAGAAAACTGGACTGGAATATAAAAGCTGATGCTTTAATAAAGCATTGGTCAGACTGCATTTCAACTATTGTGAGCAGTTTTAGACCCCATATTTAAGAAATGATGTGCTAGCATTGGAGAGGATCCACAGGAGGTTCACGAGAATGATTCCAAGAAGATTCAAAGTGTTAATTTGATGGTTCTGGGTCTGTACTTGCTGGTTTAGAAGAATTTCATTGAAACCTACCGAATATCTAGATAGAGTGGATGTGGAGAGGATGTTTCCTATAGTGGGTGAGACCAGAGGGCACAGCTTCAGAATACAAGGGTGTCCCCATAAAGCAGAGTCAAGGAGGAATCCCTTTAGCCAGATGGTCATGAATCTGTGGAACACATTGCTGCAGATGGCTGTGGAGGCTGTCAAGAGGCATATTCTAAGAGGAGCTTGTCAGGTACTTGATTAGTAAAGGTTATTGGGAGAATGAGTTTGAGAGGGATAATAAATCGGACATGATGGAATGGCGGAGCAGACTCGATGGGCCCGATGTCCCAATTCTGCTCCTACAGTATGCCTTATGGCCTTATGGTCAATTCATTGGACCAGCCGCAGTGACAACTGGCTTTGTGGCTGTGAACTCACTGTGGTGAACAAGAGAAAATCTGCAGATGCTGGAAAGCCGAGCGACACACAAAGTGCTGAAGGAACTCAGCAGACCAGGCAACCTCTGTGGATAAAAAGTACAGTTCATGTTTTGGGCTGAGACCGTACTTCAGTTCTGCCAAAGGGTTTCGGCCCAAAGAGTCGACTGTACTTTTCCCCACAGATGCTGCCTGGTCTGCTGAGTTCCTCCGGCATTTTGTGTGTGTTGCTCACTTTCGTGAACTTCAGTTATTTGCATTTTATTGTTTTCATGATTTCTTTTTTTTTGCACTTCGGGTGTTTGACAGTTTCATCATCAATAGGTTCTATTGCATTTCTTTGCTTTATGGCTGCTTGTAAGGAGGTGAATCTCGAGATTGTACACACAATACAGACTTTGATATAAATACACTTTGAACTTTGATTACCCCCACCAATGCTGAGTTCCTGCTGCAGATTGTGTGTTGGTTCAGATTTCAGCACCTACAGCCTCTTGTGTTTTGCTGCTGTTATAAGAGGAAGTTAGTTCTGAGCAGTGGGTTCCATTCTTGCCTCTGAGTCTGAATGCAGTGGGTTTAAATGCCCAACCAGAGACTCTGGGGAGACTGTCTGATGCAGCAATGGATGGCATTGATTCCAGGACACTGTGCAGAGGGTGGAGTACATCACTTGAAGTTCAACTCAATGGTTTGAAGGTTGGTGCCAATTCTCTCCTGCTCTGCCGAAGGACTATGAGCTCACTTTCACAGTCACTACAACTCATGTTCTCAATATTATTTATTCCTTATTTAACTATTATTATTCTTATTTTGTTCATCTTTTTGTACTTGCACAAGAAGAAAATAGGTGATGAACCAGCATATAGGAGGGAGACTGAAAATCTGTTTCAGTGGTGCCATCACAACAACTTCTTACTCAAAGTCATCAAGACCAAGGAACCTATTATTGACTTGAGGAGGAAACCAAATGTCCATCAGAGGTTCAGGGGTGGAGAGGGTCAGCAACTTTAAATTCCTCCGTGTTTTTATCTTGGATGACCTGTCTTACACCCAGCACGGAATTACAATTACGAAGAAAGCACAGCAGCGCCTCTACTTCCTTAACAGTTGGCAAAGATTCAGCATGACATCTAAAACTTTGACAAACTTCTATAAATATGTGGTGGACAGTATATTGCCAGGTTGCATCACAGCCTGGTGAGCAAACATCAATGCCCTTGAACAGAACATCTAGAAAAAGTAGTGAATACAGCCCAGTCCATCACGGGTAAAGCCCTCCTCACCATTGAGCGCATCTACTGTATATGAAACATTGTTGCAGGAAAGCAGTATCCATCATCAGGGTCACCACTGTCCAGGACATGCCCTCTTCCCACTGCTGCATCAGGAAGAAGGTACAGGGCGTCAAAGTTCTCACCACCAGGTTTAGGAATCATTATTACCCCTCAGCTGTCAGGCTCTTGAACCAAAAGGGCTAACTTCACTCAATTTCGTTTCATCTTTGAAATGTTTGCACAACTTACAGTACGGACTCACTTTCAAGGGCTCTTCATCTCATGTTCTTGATATTTGTTGCTTATTTATAATTATTTCTTTCTTTTTCGTATTTGAATAATTTATGTCTTTTGCACACTGGTGGAACACTCAAGTTTGTGTGTTCTTTCATTGTTTCAATTATGATTATTATTCTATTATGGACTTATTGAGTATGCCAGCAAGGAAATGAATCTCAGGGTAATATATGGTGACATACATGTACTTTGATTATACATTTATTTTGAACTTTGAACTGTTGTCTATTACACATTGGTTGTTTGTCTGTAGTTTTTCATTGATTCTCTTTTGTTTCTTTGTATTCACTAAGAATGCCTGTAAGAATATTTTTCCCACATTCCAAAGACATACTGGTTAGTAGATTAATTGGTCATTGTAAATTGTCCTGTGATTAGGCTAGAGTTAAATGGATGGATTTCTGGGCAGTGTGGCTTACTGAATCGGAAAGGGCTGTCCTACGCTGTCTTTCTAAATAAAATTAAACAAACAGAATCTCAGGTTAATAAAGATGCCATATATATGTGTGTGTAATTTGACAATATTTAATTTACTTTAAAATTTGCAGGCCTCCATCGTAATGGCTGGAGCCTGGAGAGACCGGATGTGGTGACATGGAGTGTGGAGAGCCCGGACATGGTGATAGGGAGGGAAGGGAAGCCAGTGGTTCTGTTCTGCACGTTCACTCACCCTCACCATGGATACAGAGGCAACATCAGTGTCAGCTGGAGGGAAGAGAAGATGGGCAAGTGGTTTCTCAATTACACCAATTACCCTTCGGGCAATGGGTTTGCCAGTTGGGTCCATGAGAGTGCAGGGGAACGCTACCAACTATTGGGGAGTCCGCGGCAGAACGACGTGTCCATAATCATCAGGAGTTTGAGACCTTGTGATGACCATACGCAGTATACTTGCCTTGTGGAGCTGCAGGTGCACGGGAATGAGACAGCCCAAAACTTCTCCCAAACACTTCTCATGGTAACAGGTGAAGAACTGTTTTAATTGGCCTGTGGATTATTCAGTACAAAGGATCACTTAACAACAAGCTTGCACTGATTTGTTGAAAGTATACAATTAATTTCACATCCCCATTGCCCTCCCCTGGATTGGAACCCATCCAAGTCCAAACTCAATCACGGGAACATCCTTCTTTGAGCTGCCACCTGCTTTTTTGTTCCCTCCTTATCTGGTCCTTTGTCCAGTTCTGCTTGAGGCATTCGGTAATGTCCAGCTCCTGATTCAGTCCTTTGCCCAGTTCTGCTTGAGGCATTCGGTAATGTTCAGCTTCTTTAAGGATACTCCTTAGGGTTATTGTCCAATCCTCTGTGAAGTCTCCTATCCCACTGTAACACTTACCCAACGGGCTGGTATATGTCTAGGGGAAAAGGAGATCCAGCCACTCACCAACCCCACCTCCCATACATGCAGATGCTGTGAGAATCAAGTATATACTGCGCGTACGCACACCATATCAAACTCACACCAGATACCGTTATGGAATACACTTTAAAGATTTTACTAAAACTAAAAGAGTACTATGCAATACAGTATATATGAAGGAAAAGAAAATAAAGTAAAAGGCGCCAACTTATCAAAGTTCAGTCAGTTTAGTGCACATCGTTGGAGCTCAACCATCGAACCATTCGACCCCTCGTCACTTTCCTCTGACCTCCACGTCCTCGCACCTGGGACCACCCCGGTGGTCGACCGAGCAGTGCAGCGCACGTCCACCTTCCTCAGCATCTCCTTCCCGCCTCCCCTCAAAAGACCAAGAAACCCCCAAGCTCCCAGCCTCACAAGACAAAATAACATTCCCCATTGGTTAACAAATGAATACAACCCGATATCAGCAAGTCTAAAGCTAAACAACTATGAGAGAAAGCACTTATCATACAAAGAAGCATTCCTACTCTTAACAAAACAAAGAAGCCATTCTGATTAACATACACAGTACATTGTACACCACTTTAACATTTTTCTTTGGAATGCTGCCAACAGTTCATAAGTAAGAAGATTAACTTAATTTGTCAAAATATACAGAGAAATAGAAAGGTTTATCATATGACGAGCACGATGGCTCTGTGCCTCTATTCATTGGAATCCAGAAGAATGAGGGGTGATTTCACTGAAGCCTATCTATCAAATGTTGAAAGGCCTCGATGGAGTGGATTTATGATAGGATATTTCCTATAGTGGGGGAGTCTAGGTCCAGAGGACATAGCCTCAAGATAGAGGGTCATCCCTTTAGAAAGGAGATGAGCAGGAATCTTTTAAGCCAGAGTGGTGAATCTGTTGCCATAGTTGGCTGTGTGGAGGCTAACCCAAGACAGAGTTTGATAGATTCTTGATCAGTCATGGCATGAAGGGTTACGGGGAGAAAATAGGAGACTGGGGCTGAGGGGGAAATGGATTTGCCATGGTGAAATTGTGGAGCAGACTTGATGGGCCAATTGTCCTAATTTTGTTAACAACCAAAGATGTGCTGGGAGAGCCTGTAAGTGTCGCCATGCCTCCACCATCAACAGTACAGTGCCCACAACTTACTGACCCTAACCTGAACACCTTTGGAATGTGGGAGGAAACCAGGGCACCAGGAGGAAGCCCTGGTGATCAAGGGGAGAGCATTAACTTCCTTACAGAGAGTGGCAGGATTTGAACCGCAGTTGCGAATACAGACAGACATACTTTATTGATCCCGAGGGAAACTGGGTTTCATTACAGTCGCACCAAGAATAGTGGAAATATAGCAATATAAAACCATAAATAATTAAATAATAAGTTAATCATGCCAAGTGGGAATAAGTCCAAGACCAGCCTATTCGCTCAGGGTGTCTGACACTCCGAGGGAGGAGTTGTAAAGTTTGATGGCCACAGGCAGGAATGACTTCCTATGCCGCTCAGTGTTACATCTCGGTGGAATGAAAGACACTAACAGAGTCATGTTCCATTGGAAGTGACTTCTTTCAGATGAGATAATAGACTATGGTCCAGTTAGCTCACTAAAGTGATCAGAAAAGGCCCCATCCAGAAAAGCAGAAGAGGGTTTCTTCCTGACGACTTGGCCAATATCTCAAGCAACATCAATAAAACAGTTAACGTTGTCTTTACTTTATTGTGAGATGGTGAAACAGTCTCTCACATGGCAATGCATCAATATCATGTATTGTATCCAATGCAGCCTCCTGTATATCGAGGAGACCCAACGTAGATTGGGGTCCACTTCACTGAACTCCTTTCTTCCCTACTACTGCCAATTTAATTGCAATTCCCATTTCTACACCAATATGTCTGTTCATCACCTCCATTACTGCCAGGAACAACCACCTCATATCTTGCCTTGGTAGTCTCTAACCTGAAGCATGAACATCATCTTCTTCAGCTTCTGGTAACCACTCCCCTCTGTCCCATTTTTATCAGTAGCCTTACTAACCCCATCACCCTTCCTGCCTACTCGCACATTCCGCTCTTCCGTTCCCCTCCTCACTCCCTTCCTTTTGTCGTCTCCTGACAGATTCCATTCTCCACTGGCCTCTCCTGACAGATTCCCTGGTCCACTGTCCTCGACTAACAGATTCCATCCTTTTCAACCCTTTATTATCTCTACCTCTCACCTCCAGCTTCTTGCATCATTGCCAGTGATATCCATCATGACCTGCCAATCACACCTCTTTCCATCTGTCACCCACCAGATCTTGCTCCATCCCTCCCCCTCCTCTTTATCTCTTTATACTGACTGTCTCTCCTCTTTCTTTCCAGTCCCGATGAAGGGTCTCAACCCAAAACACCACCTGTCTATTTCCCTCCTGACTCACCGAGTTCCTCCAGCTTTTCATGAGTTGCTGCTTTATTGCTATAGGTGGAAACTTTCTGAAAATCTGCTGTGCTTTTTGGTCACCTTAGATCATAAAATCGAGGGTCAGGAGTCAACCTAACGGAGCCTGGAACCTGCTCCACCATTCAATGATATAATGCCTCATCTTTGTGGTACATTGGTTGTGGATGGTGTAGAAGTTTGTTGTAGATTATGATAGGACATTGGCAAGACAGAGAGCTGGGCTGCGAAGTGGCAGATGCTGTTCAATCAGGAAAGTGCAAAGTGATTCACTTTAGACTTGAAGGCAGAGCACAGGGTTAATGGCAAGATTCTTAGCAGTGTGGAAGAACAGATGGATCTTGGGTTCCATGTCTATAGACTACTCAAAGTTCCTATGCAAGTTGATAGGTTTGATTGAGAAGGTGTGCGTTGTGTTGGCTTTCATTAGTCAGGGTATTGAATTCAACAGCTGTGAGGTAGTGTTGCAGCTCTATAAAACTCTGGTTAGACTTTGGAGTATTGTGTTCGGTTTGGTCGCTTCATTATAGGAAGGGTGTGGAAGCTTTAGAGATGGTGCAGAGCAGAATTACCAGGATGCTGCCTGGATTAGAGAGTATGTTTTTTTCAGGTCAGGTTGAGTGAGCTCGGGCTTTTCTCTTTGGAACAAAGGAGAATGAAAAGTGAGTTGACAGAGGTAAATAAATTGATAAAAGGCATAAGTAGAGTATATAACCAGAGTTTTTTCCCCAGGGCATAAATGGATAAGCAAGAGGGCATAATGTTAAAGGGATTTTGGAGGAAAGTACAGTATATGGGGGATGTCAGATGTAAGGTATTTTTACACAGACGGTGGTGAGTGTGTGGACTGTGCTGCAAGGGGTGGTGGTTGAGAGATAAATTAGGGACATTTAGAGATTCTTAGATAGACACATGGATGATAGAAAAATGTAGGGCTATGTGGGAAGGAAGAATTGGATTGATCTTGGAGTAGTTAAAAGGTTAGCGCAATGAAGTGGGCTGAAGGGCCTGTACTGTACTGTTCAATGTTCATCATTTTCTGATCTTCATATCCATCGACTCCTCCAGACTCCAAAAATCTATTCATTTTATACTCAGTATCCCTGATTTCACAGCTCCCTGAGTAAAGAGACTATTCCTGTCTTTGGTTATAAACAATCCTCCCATCTGTTGGGGGACCCCACACTCTGATTCAAGACCCTTCAGACAAGGAGAACATCCTCTTACCATCTACCTTGGTAGGCAATTAGAAGATCTCAATGAGCTCAGTTCCCATTTTTCCCAAACCCAACAGATTTGTCCTGTCCTCCTGTATCCTGGTGGGACAGCTTTCTTCCACCAATACGGAAAAGAGTGACAGTACTTGCAAAGATTTTCAGTAGCAGCTTTCAGGGTCCTTTATTCGTTAGTAGGTTGAATAACCATCCTGCCAGGTGTGAAATGATCTCATTTTCTCTTTCGGTTAATAGTTTCAGACAAATGCTGACAGGAACTTTTGGTTTTATGACGAAGGCAGTGTTTGCTACTCGCCTCTAGCACAGCCAATCACAAAGTTCTAATGATATCTCTGGTGGAAACTTGTCCCTAGAGGTTAACTTGGAGGCTGAGTTAGTGGTGAGGAAGGCATTCTTTTCGAGAGGACTAGAATATAAAAACACGGGTGTAATGCTGAGGCCTTATAAGGCATTGCTGAAATCTCATTTTGAGTATGTGAGCTGTTTTGGTCCTGTTATCTAAGGAAGGGTGTGCTGGCAATAGAGAGGGTCCAGAGGAGGTTCACAAGAATGATTCCAGGAATGAAAGGGTTAAACATGAGGCGTGTTTGACAGCTGTGTGCCTGAATACTGGAGTTTAGTAGAATGAGGGGATATTTCATTAAAACATACTGAATACTGGAAGGCCTAGACAGAGTGGTGGGTGGTGGGATGGAGATACATCTCTACCAAAGGAAGTGTAATGTGCTCCTTCCCTCTGCTAGCCTGCAGGTCACCTTTGGGCAAGTAGTGCCTGCACCTTGCACTAGTAGATGGTCATATGAGCAGTGGTGAATATCACAAGTCCTGGTTCTGCAACCAATAACGCAATGGGCTGAATGGCCCCTAATTCTGCTCCTATATCTTATGGTGTATGGTCTATTCTCCTTTCCTTTCCTTTCAGTTCAGCACACTGATTCCTGAGTTTAGTAACATCTAGAAATCTCTTATCTACAAGATTCCAGCAAGAGCTTACACTCTAGACATAATAGGGAAGATGTTTCTCCTGAGTGGGGAATCCAGAGTTGGGGAGGGAGGTGTCACAATCCCAGACTACAAGGCAAGAAATTCAGGACTGATATGAGGACAAAATCAAAGTATTGAATAAGTGGCGTATTACCTGTTGTGCACACTTCTGGTTACAGAACTATAGGATGGACTTAAATGTTCTGAAGAAGATCCAGAGGAGATACTCCTGGGTATTGCCTGGGGTAACACACACAAAATACTGAAGGAACTCAGCAGGTCAGTCAGCATCAATAGAGAGAAATAAATAGGCAGTGATTTGGGCTGAGACCCCCTTCACTCCATTCAGCATTGGGAAGGAAAGGGGAAGAAGCTGGACTAAGAAGTTGGGGAAGAGAAGTGATGGTACATTTCAGTTATAAAGAGGAACCGGAGAGGCTTGGTTTGTTTTTCTTGGAGCAGAGGAGGGTGAAGAATTCAAAGTTCAAAGTAAATGTATTATCAAAGTACCTATATGTCATCATATACATCCCTGAGATACATTTTCTTGTGGACATACTCAGTAAATCCATAATAGAATAAAAACTAAAATAGAATCAATGAAAGACTGCACCGATTTGGGTGGAGGGGGAGAGACCTGAGAGAGGTGTACAAAATGATGAGATACAGGGATAAGGAAAACTCCTCCACGGACGTTCCCAGGCTCAGCTGCAAAAAGAGGAGGTGGGGCTAGCAACCCCACCCCAGAGCTACAGAAATTCCAACAGAAGCTCCAAAGAGCTCATCCCTGGGAGGCGGAGAATCTTCATCTCGAAGACATATGACGTCATGTGGTGAAGGCAGAAACCGCAGGGCTGATCAAGCTTCTATCGGCCTAGGGCTGAACGTTCTGGTGAGCTGGTGTAGGAGGTGAGAGGTTTAAGAAGAAATTAGACAGGGTAGAAGCAGTTCCCCCAAGGTTGAGGGCATGGGTTTAAGGTGAGGTTACAGGGGATCCGAGGAAGAATTATTTCACCCAGAGGCAGTTTGGGATCAGGAATGCACTGGCTGAGGGAGGCCGGAGGCAGAGACTGTCACAACATTTACAGAGCTTTCGTGTGAACGCTTGAATTACTAATGGATTCTGAGAAATGCATTCTGAAAAATGAATATGAAGTATACAATATCACAGATAAAGAGAATAAAATATCATTTTAAACACGAGATTCTGCAGATGCTGGAAATCCAGAGTAACATGTTGGAGGAACTCAGCAGCTCAGGCAACATCTGTGGAGGAGAATAAAGAGCCTACATTTTGTGCTGAAACCCTTCATCAGAACTCCTGTGCTTCTATTTCAATTTTGAATGTATTTATGCAAATAATTTGCAGTCCAGTTACTTAAGGTAGCTTCCCAAAGCTCTGATAGTTTCTAAGTGATTACAAATTCAAGACCTTTTGGAGAAAGATGTTCACAGTAACTCACAGTGAAGTCATGATGTCAATTCCTTACATTCACATCAGTCTAGGCTATTTTCTTTGATTGTGTGGAGACATTTGGCTACATCTACACATCTACTCACTGGCATTTACTTCAGGACTTCTGAGCTTAACCACGGATGTCCCTGTCAGGTTCAAGGACTGTAGTCAAGGATGTATTGCCAAGGCTTTGATCAGATGCACTGGAGTATTGTGAGCAGTTTTCGGCCCCTTATCGAAGAAAGCATGTGCTGGTATTGGAGAGACTCCAGAGGATGTGCATGAGCATGATCCCAGGAATGAAAGGGTTAACACATGAGGAACATTTGATATTTCTGGGCACCTACTCACTGGAGTTTAGAAAAATGGAGGGGAGAGGTGGATCTCATTGGTATCCATTTAACATTGAAAGACCTAGATTGAGTGGATGTGGAGAAGATGTTTCCTATAGTGGGGGAGTCTAGGATCAGAGGGCACAGCCTCAGAATAGAAAGACATCCGCTTAGAACAAAGACGAGGTGGAATTTCTTTAGCCAGAGGTTTGTGAATTTGAGAAATTCATTGCCGCAGATGCCTGTGGATGGGTGTATTTAAAGTGGATGTAGGTTCATGATTAGTCAGGGTGGCAAAGTTTATGGGGAGGAGGCAGGAGACTGGGGTTGAGAGGTGTAATAAATCAGCCATGATGGAATGGCAGAACCAACTCAACAGCTGAAAGGTGTAATTCTGCTCCTATGTCTTATGGTAATCTTTAACAGTTTTACTGCAAAGACAGCACAGTCAATAATTGAATAACATAATTCTTTACAACATCTCTCTATCCAAGGTGGTTTCAAAGCAACATCGGTGATTGGGAAGAGGGGAGATTCTGCCAGACTGCTCTGCTCCTTCAGCCCCCTTGAGACAAAAGTTACATCCATCACTGTCCTCTGGATGAAGGGGAATCCTTGGAAAGGGTCCATTCTCTTCAATCAGACGCGTTTCTCCTCCGCCAGCCCTCCCTACACCATCACTGTAACCGAAGGAGGCCGATATGAGCTGGTGGGAGATCCAGAGCAGGGAAACGCCTCCATCAGAGTGACGGACCTCAGAATGAACGACACTGGCGGTTATTTCTGTTATGTTTGGGTCAGGAATTCCACATGGGAAACGGTGATTCAGGATGAGACAGGACTCCAGGTTATAGGTAAGGAAACACCTTTGTCTATGAGAACAGCAGCCATAATTCTTGAGGTTTAGTATAATTTGTCCTGGAGTGGATTTGGTGGTGCTTCTCTTTATTCATGAGGAGATTGTGGCTATCACCAACATTTCTTACCCATCTGCACTCCCTTCTGCTCGGCAGAGTGGTGGGAAACTCCTTGTTTGAACTGCTGCTGTTGTCCCTATGGTGACGGTGCACCCCCAGCATGTCTGAGCAGAAGCTTCCATGATTTAGATCGAATTGGAAGCATTTTACTTCCAAGTAAGGGAGGTGTGGAACTTCAAAGTTACACGGTTTCAAATTTCACATCAACTTCAGGTTAATTTCACTTAACTTCAACTTTCAAAGTAAATTTACCATTAAAAACCGTATATTTTACTATATACTAACTTGAGAGTTATTTGCTTACAGACATTTACAGGAAAAAAGAAATGCAATAGAATTTTACAAAAAATACTTTATGCAAGTTAGTGTAACACTATTACAGCACCAGTGACCAGGGTTTAATTCCGCCACAGTCAGTAAGGAGTTACTACTTTCCTCCTGTGACCATGTCATTTTCCTCCGGATTAATAGGTTAATTGGTTACATGGGTGTAAACGGGTGATACTGGGTCTTTGAACAAGAGCAGCCTGTTACCCTGCTCTATCTCCAAATAAATACCATGGAAGGGCCCCAGAGGAGTCCAGGAGGAAATGGTAGTGGTGGGGGTGGGGTGGGTCACGGTAGCCTAGCAGTTAGCATCACACTGTTACAGTGACACGGGTTCAATTCCCACTGCTGTCTGTAAGGAGTTTGTACGTTCTCCCTGTGACTGTGTGGGTTTCCTCCGAGTGTTCCAGTTTCCTTCCACATTCCAAAGATGTACCGGTTTGTGGTTAATTGGTCACATGGGTGTAATTGGATGCCGTGGGCTCCCGGAAAGACTGGCAAGTATTCAATGTGCAAAAGAAAACAAACTGTACTACCTTGAGATACATTTTCTCGTAAGCTTGTAAGAATACAATAAAATTTATTAAATACCAGACATAAAGGAAGACTGACAATCAATGCATAAGGGAATTCAGACTATGTAAATTAAAACTATACTGTGAATGCGAGTTGTAAAGAGTGCTTGGAAGAGAATCTGTAGGTTGTAGAACCAGTTCAGTGTTGTGGTGAGGGGTCTAAGGCTCCTGTACCTCTTTCCTGATGGTAGTAGCAAGAAGAGGGCCTGGCCTGGATAGAGGAAATTGGGAAACTTGACAATATTTCTCTGTGCCTGTCATTCAAAGGTGGTAAAAGGTTGTCATGGGACAGACAGGTGCTGCCGAAGAAACTGTGCAAGGTGTTAACCGCAGCCTCAGTGCAGATAGTGGAATTTTACAGCACAGAGCAAGGCCATCTGGCCTGTTGTTTATCTCTGTTGCCCTTTAGAAAGTGTTGCCCACTCCCTGCTTCATCTGCAGAGCGCCACAATCATTCCCCATTGAGCACAGAGCTAATGGCATAAAGATAAAGATCAAATTTACTGTCACCTTATCTCATGACAATATCAGTGATTCTGACCTGATTTAAAGTTCATAATATATTATATCAAAGTATGTATACATTATACAACCTTGAGATTCGACTCCTAACAGGCAGCCACTAAACAAAGAAACCCGAACAACACACACAAAATGCTGGTGGAACACAGCAGGCCAGGCAGCACCTATAGTGAGAAGCGCTGTCGACGTTTCGGGCCAAGACCCTTCGTCAGGACTATCTGAAAGAAAAGATAGTAAGAGATTTGAAAGTGGGAGGGGGAGGGGAGCACCAGAGGAAGATAGAGAACAGGCAAGGAGTTATTATGAGAGGGAAAAAGAGAGAAAAATATATATACTGAAAATAAATAAAGAAGGAAAGAAACCCAAAACAGCCCATTAAAAACAGACCGTCAAACACTGCAGAGAGAAAAGCAAATCATGCAAGCAATAAACACAAGCAAATAGCATTCTGAACTGAACCGAGATACGGCGGAGAGACAAACTGTATGGTAGCAAATCAGTTAACGCAATCACTTGACCGTGCCAAAGATCACCAGGGTTCAATTCCCACCACTATCCGTAAGGAGCTTGCTCATTCTCCCTTCAGCACATGGGTTTCCTTCTCCTTCCCACAAGCTGTGGAGCGGCGCATGAACAGGAAACTTACCTGTCAGATTCACACAGCTCCCTCAGGCTGACTAACACAGTGGTGTAGCGAGAGGACAGTGTGTGAAGGATCAACTTTATTTGCCATATGCATTTATATATACTAGGAATTTGTTGTGGTGCAACAAAGAAACAACATATGGAACAAAAGGTGCATAAATACATAAATACCCACAGGTGCTAACTACAGCGGTTGATCAGATTAACTGCTTGGGGGAAGAAACTTTTAAGACGGTGTGAAGTTTTAATAGCCCTACGGTGCTTTCCAGAAGGGAGGTTTTGGAGAAGGCAGTTTGCAGGATAGGTAGTGTTCAATAATGTTGCCTGCCTGCTCCTTTGTCCTAGACACGTACAAGTCCTACAGTGATGATAGACTGCAGTCAGTGACCTGCACTGCTGACCTGACAGATCGCTGTAGTTTTTGTATATCGTGAGACATATATGTGATATATACAGTATGAGGATTCCCCCTTCTTGGAAAGGAGTGACCTGGACAAAAAGGACGGGTTAGACCTGAACCCAAGGGGGACCAATATCCTTACAGGCAGGTTTGCTGGAGCTGTTGGGGAGAGTTCAAATGAACTTGGCAGGGGGATGGGAACTGGTGTGATAAACCTGAATCCCTCTGAATCATGGCTGAATGAAGATTATAGCTGGGAGCTTAACATCCAAAGATACACATTCCATTGAAAGAACAGACAGGAAGGCAGAGGGGGTGGACTCTCCGTAGGTAAAAATTGAAAACGAATCTTATAAAGAAGAGATGTGAAATCAGGAGATGTAGAATGCTTGTGGGTAGAGTTAAGAAACTGGAAGGGTAAAAAGACCCTAATGGTAGTTATAAACATATCCAATGTTGGCATTCATTTTGAGAGGACTAGAATATAAAAGCAAGGATGTAATGTTGAGGCTTTCGATAGCTTTGGACAGACCACACTTGGAGTATTGTGAGCAGTTTTGGGCTTCTTATCTGAGAAAAGAAGTGCTGGCATTGGAGAGGGTCCAGAGGAGATTCACGAGAATGGTTCTGGGAATGAAAGGGTTAAAGTATGAGGTTCGTTTGATGCCTCTGGGCCTGGACTCACTGGAGTTTAGAGTAACGAGGGAGGATCTCACTGAAATCTATCAAATATTGAAAGGCCAAGACAGAGTGGACATGGAGGGGATGTGTCCTGCAGTGGTGGAGGGCACAGCTTCAGAATAGAGGGACGTCTGTTTAGAACAGAGATGAGCAGGAACCTATTTAGACAAAGGGTGGTAAGTCTGTAGAATTCATTGCCATGGATGGGTTTGGAGAACATGAAACTGAATACATTTAAAACTTAAGTTTTTATATAGGTTTTTGATTAATCAAGGCATCAAAGGTTTTGGGGAGAAGATAGAAAAAGAGGGTTGAGAAGGATAATAAATCAGCCATGATGGAGCTATGTAATCAATGGGCTGAGTGGCCTAAATCTGTTCCTATGTCTTATGTTCTTATGTTCCAACCTCCTCCTCAATGCCACACACACACACACACACACACACACACACACACACACACACACACACACACACACACACACACACACACACACACACACACACACACACACACACACACACACACACACACACATTAATTTAATGAATTTCTGTTTCTCCTCAAGTCCCAGCCACCATCCTGGAGCTGTCTCTTGTGACTGATGATGTAACCGGAGAGAGCCTTGTGTGCAGGGCTGAAGGAGAGCCCCCTGCGAGCATCACGTGGATCGGCCCTGGGAGCAATGCACTGCCCCTCAACAGTAGTGAGATGAGATTCACGCGAGATCCAGAGCGGCATCAGATAGTTGGAGAGCTTTTCCGCCCCAGGACGGGAGGGAGCTATAGCTGCGTGGCTGAGAATGAACTCGGAAGAGACACGCGCGAGATTGACCTGTCCGCCACCGATAACAGTTACTCGAATTTCATCATCGGAATGCTGTGCCTGATTCCACTGATTAAGTTTCTCCTCCTTCTGATAACAGGCATCATTCTCTTCATTAAGATAAAAGGTACCTCAGGCCTTCGCTCTCTGTTTTAAAGCAAGTGAGAAGTGAGGCAGTTAACCATCATAGAATATTACAGCACAGAACCAGTCCTTCAGCCCACAATGTTGTGCTGATCTTCTAACCTACTCTAAACTTTCCCTCCCACATAGTCTCCATTTCCCTATCACCCATGTACCTAAGTCTCCTAAATGCCCCTAATGTGTCTGCCTCTACCACCACCCCCTGCAGGGCATTTCACGCATGTGTAGAAAAACTTAATTCTATCATCACGAATCACCTTAAAATCATGCCCCCTCCTACGGGCTGTAGAGAGCTGGTTGCATCACTATCTGGTATGCAGGAGAGGCCACCACACAGGATCGGAAAATGCTAAAGAAAGTTGCAAATCCAGCCAGCTCCATCACAGGCGCAGGCTTCCCCAGCATCGAGGACATCTTCAAGAGGCGGCATCCATCATTGAGGATCCTTGTCACCCAGGAGTGCCCTCAGTCTGATTTATTATCCCTCACAGCCCCTTCTCCTTCCTTCTCCCTGTGACCTTTGATGTCCTTGCTAATGAAGAGCCTATCAAACTCCACCTTAAATATACCCAATGACTTGGCCTCCACAGCCACCTGTGGCAATGAATTCCACAGATTCACCATGCCCTGGCAAAAGAAAATCCTCCTCATCTCCCTTCTAAATTTGGAGAATTTTGGAGAAGGAAGTCGGAGGATCAGAACGGGAGTGCGGCGGGAGCCATTTTGATTTTTTCTTATTCTCATCGAAGTTAAGAGAGGCGGGACTGCGCAGGTGTGTGACGTTGGGCAGTGAAGCAGGGAAGATTTAAAAAGGACACAGCCTTAAACAGCGGGCAGCATCGTTTTGCAGGGAGCGGAGTGAGCCAGGAGCAGAGTGAAGGCTTAAGGGCTTTGGCTCAACGGGCTTAGGCGGAAACGGGCGAGGCAAGGTGGGTTTAGGTTTCAGTTTTTCCTGTTATTTGAGGAAAGGGGGAAGTATGAGTGTGAGGGCAGCTTGTTGTTCTTGGTGTCAGATGTGGGAGGTCCTGGAGTCTCCTAGCCTCCCGGACGTCCACATCTGCGCCAGGTGCGCCGAGCTGCAGCTCCTAAGGGACTGTGTTAGGGAACTGGAACTGACCTTCGTCTGGTCAGGGTGAGTGAGGAGTTGACAGAGAGGAGTTACAGGCAGGTAGTCACACCAGGGCCACAGGAGGCAGGCAGGTGGGTCACGGTTAGGAGAGGGAAGGGGAAGAGTCAGGTACTAGAGAGTACCGCAGTGGCTGTACCCCTTGACAATAAGTACTCCTGTTTGAGTACTGTTGGGGTGGGAGGGACAGCCTACCTGGGGGGAGCAACAGTGGCCGTGCCTCTGGCAGAGTCCAGCTCTGTAGTTCAGAAGGGTAGGGAAAGGAAGAGGAAGGCAGTAGTGATAAGGGACTCGATAGTTAGGGGTTCAGATAGGCGATTCCATGGATGTAGTCGGGAGACCCGGATGGTAGTTTGCCTCCCTGGTGCCAGGATCTGGAATGTTTCTGATCGCGTCCAAGATATCCTGAAGTGGGAGGGTGAGGAGCCAGAGGCTGTGGTGCATATACGTACCGATGACATAGGAAGGAAAAGGGAAGAGGTCCTGAAAGGAGAATATAGGCCGTTGAGAAGAAGGACCACAAAGGTAGTAATCTTGGGATTATTGCCTGTGCCACGCGACAGTGAGAATAGGAATGGAATGAGGTGGAGGATAAATGTCTGGCTGAGGGATTGGAGCAGGGGCAGGGATTCAAGTTTCTGGATCATTGGGACATCTTTTGAGGCAGGTGTGACCTGTACAAAAAGGACGGGTTACACTTGAATCCTAGAGGGACCAATATCCTGGCAGGATGGTTTAATAGAGCTGTTAGGGAGGGTTTAAACTAATTTGGCAGGGGGATAGGAACCAGAATGATGGAGCGGAGGAGAGGGAAAACAGAAATAGATCTAAGGTAGTGAGCAGTAAGGATGTCAGGAAGGACAGGCGGATGATGGAGCAAATTTGCAGCCATTGGGATGAGTTGAAGTGCAATAAAGTTGCAGTGCAATCAATGCAAAAAGTACCAAATACTGGACTTAAGGTGTTATACTTAAATGCACGCAGCATAAGGAATAAGGTGGATGATGTTGTTGTACAGTTACAGATTGGCAGGTATGATATTGTGGCCATCACTAAGACGTGGCTAAAGGATGCAAGTCTCTGGGAGCTGAATGTCCAAGGATACATGGTGTATCCGAAGGATTGGCAGGTAGGTAGAGGGAGTGGCGTGCCTTTAATGACAAGAAATGATATTAAATCGTTGGAAAGAGTTGACATCGGATTGGAAGGTACAGAATCTTTATGGGTTGAGCTAAGAAATCGCAGGGGTAGAAGGACCCTGATGGCAGTTATCTGCAGGCCTCCAAACAGCTGCATTGATGTGGACTACAAATTACAACAGGAAATAGAAAAGGCTTGCCAGAAGGGCAGTGTTATGCTAATTGTAAGGGATTTTAATATGCAAGTGGATTGGGAAAATCAGGTCGACACTGGATCTCAAGAGAGAGAATTTGTAGAATGTCTACGAGATGGCTTTTTAGAACAGCTTGTTGTTGGGCCCACTAGGGGATCAGCTGTACTGGGTTGGGTATTGTGTAATGAACCAGAGGTGATTAGAGAGATGGAAGCGAAGGAAACCTTAGGAGGCAGTGATCACAACATGATTGAGTTCAAATTGTGAAATTTGAGAAGGAGAAGCCGAAATCCGATGTGTCGGTATTTCAGTGGAGTGAAGGAAATTACAGTGGCATGAGAGAGGAACTGGCCAAGGTTGACTGGAAAGGGACACTAGCGGGAAGGACGGCAGGGCAGCAGTGGCTGGAGTTTATGCAAGAAGTGAGGAAGGTGCAAGACAGATATATTCCAAAGAAGAAGAAATTTTCGAATGGAAAAAGGATGCAACCTTGGCTGACAAGAGAAGCCAAAGCCAAAATAAAAGCAAAGGAGAGGGCATACGAGGAAGCAAAAATTAGTGGGAAGACAGAGGATTGGGAAGTTTTTAAAAGCTTACAAAAGGAAACTAAGAAGGTCATTAAGAGGGAAAAGATGAACTACGAAAGGAAGCTAGCAAATAATATCAAAGAGGATACTAAAAGCTTTTTCAAGTATATAAAGAGTAAAAGACAGGTGAGAGTAGATATAGGACGATAGAAAATGATGCTGGAGAAATTGTAATGGGAGATAAGGAGATGGCAGAGGAACTGAACGAGTATTTTGCATCAGTCTTCACTGAGGAAGACATCAGCAATATACTGGACATTCAAGGGTGTCAGGGAAGAGAAATATGTGCGGTCACAATTATGACAGAGAAAGTACTCAGGAAGCTGAATAGTTTAAGGGTAGATAAATCTCCTGGACCAAATGGAATGCACCCTCATGTTCTGAAGGAAGTAGCAGTGGAGATTGCGGAGGCATTAGCAATGATCTTTCAAAAGTCGATAGATTCTGGCCTGGTTCCGGAGGACTGGAAGAGTGCAAATGTCACTCTGCTATTTAAGAAGGGGCCAAGGAAGCAAGAAGGAAATTATAGACCTGTTAGCTTGACATTGGTGGTTGGGAAGTTGTTGAAGTCGATCGTCAAGGATGAGGTTACGGAGTACCTGGAGGCATATGACAAGATAGGCCGAACTCAGCATGGTTTCCTTAAAGGAAAATCCTGTCTGACAAACCTAGTGCAATTTTTTGAGGAAATTACAAGCAGGCTAGACAAGGGAGATGCAGTGGATGTTGTGTATTTGGATTTTCAGAAGGCCTTTGACAAGGTGCTGCACATGAGGCTGCTAAACAAGATAAGAGCCCGTGGAATTACGTGGAAGTTACATACATGGATAGAGCATTGGTTGATTGGCAGGAATCAGAGTGGGAATAAAGGGACCCCATACTGGTTGGCTGCCAGTTACCAGTGGTGTTCCACAGGGGTCCGTGTTGGGGCCGCTTCTTTTTACGTTGTATATCAACAATTTGGATTATGGAATAGATGGCTTTGTGGCTAAGTTTGCTGATGATACAAAGATAGGTGGAGGAAACAGTCTGCAGAGAGACTTGGATAGATTGGGGGCATGGGCAAAGAAGTGGCAAATGAATTACAATGTTGGAAAGTGTACGGTCATGCACTTTGGTAGAAGAAATAAACCGGCAGACTATTATTTAAATGGGGAGAGAATTCAAAGTTCTGAGATGCAACGGGACTTGGGAGTCCTCGTGCAGGATACCCTTAAGGTTAACCTCCAGGTTGAGTTGGTGGTGAAGAAGGTGAATGCAATGTTGGCATTCATTTCTAAAGGAGTAGCATATAGGAGCAGGGATGTGATGTTGAGGCTCTATAAGGCACTGGTAAGACCTCACTTGGAATACTGTGTGCAGTTTTGGGCTCCTTATTTAAGAAAGGATGCGCTGACATTGGAGAGGGTTCAGAGCAGAGATACTAGAATGATTCCGGGAATGAGAGGGTTAATATATGAGGAACGTTTGACCGCTCTTGGACTGTACTCCTTGGAGTTTAGAAGAATGAGTGGGCACCTCATAGAAACATTTTGAACGTTGAAAGGCATGGACAGAGTGGATGTGGCAAAGTTGTTTCCCATGAGGATTGCAGGGAGCCCATTCAGAACAGAGATGAGAAAAAATTATTTTAGCCAGAGGGTAGTGAATCTATTGAATTTGTTGCCACGAGTGGCAGTGGCCAAATCAGTGGGTGTATTTAAGGCAGAGATTGATAGGTATCTGAGTAGTCAGGGCATCAAAGGTTATGGTGAGAAGGCAGGGGGAATGGGACTAAAGGGGAGATTGGATCAGCTCATGATGAAATGGCGGAGCAGACTCGATGGGACGAATGGCCGACTTCTGCTCCTTTGTCTTGTGGTCTAAATGGATCTCCATCAATGCTGAGGTAGTGCCCTCTGGTCCTAGACTTACCCACTATAGGAAACATCCTCTGCACATCCACTCTGTCTTGGCCTTTCAATATTCGATAGGCTTCAATTATCCTCCTCATTCTCCTAAACTCCAATAGGTACAGGCTCACAGCATCAAACAATCCTCGTACATTAACCTTTTCATTCCTGGGGTCATTCTCATGATCCTCTTCTCCAATGTTAGCACATATTTTCTTAGATAAGGGACACCAAAATGCTCACAATACTCCAAGTGAGGTCTGACCAATGCATTAAAAAGCTTCAGCATTACATCCCTGCTTTTATATTCTAGTTGTCTTTAAACGAATGCTAACATTGAGATTGCCTTCCTTACCACCATCTCAACCTCCAAGTTAACCTTTAGGGAATTGTACACGAGGACTCCTAAGTTCCTTTGCACCTCTGATTTTTGAATATATTCCCCATTTAGAAAATAGTCCATGCCTTTACTCCTTCTACCAAAGTGCATGACCGTGCACTTCCCTACGTTATATTTCATCTGCCACTTTCCCCATTCTCCCAATCAGTCCAAGTCCATCCGCAGGTTCCCTGCTTCCTCAGCACTACCTACCTGTCCCTCCACCTATCTTTGTATCATCTGCGAACTTAGCCAATAGGCCATCAATTCCTTCATTCAAATCATTGACATATAATGTGAAAAGAAGTGAGCCTAACACCAACCTCTGAGCACATTACTAGTCACTGGCAGCCGACTAGAAAAAAACCCTGTTATTCCCACTCTTTGCCTCCTGCTAATCATCCAATGCTCTATCCATGCTAGTATCTTTCCTGTAATACCATTGACTCTTAACCTGTTAAGCACCCTTGTGTGCAGCATGTTTTGGATGTAACTATCATGCACCAACCAAACTGTCCCCGGAAACTCCAGACATTGCTATTCTGCTGATATCCCTACTCCTGCCCCCTTCCAACCGCTTTGTCCAGCTCCTCTCTCTTGCCTCTGTATTCCTTTTATTCCACTGTAATACTGATATATCCAATTTTAGTTGCTGCTTCTCAAACTGTACGGTGAATTCTATCATATTATGGTTCACCCTCCTAATGGTTCCTTTATCTTAAGCTTTCCAATCAAATCCAGGTCATTACAGAACACCCAGTCCACAGTTGCCATTCCCCCCACTGGGTTCAACCATAAATTGCTTTAACAAAACTATCTCGTAGAAATTCCCTCTCTTGGAATCCGACACCAACCTGAATTCTCAATCTACTTATATACTGAAATCCCCCATGATTATCACAATTTTACCAGTTTTACATGGCAACTGATCGCAGTCAATATTGTCCGTTGCCTCTAAGTTTGTTTGCTCTCCCTATGTTTGTTTCCCCTAGGTGCTCCAGTTTTCTCCCATATTCCAAAGACGTACAGGTCAGGGTAAATAAGTTCTGGTCTTGCTGGTAACATGGCAACACTTGCTGGCTGCCTGCAGGATATATTCAGACTGTGTTCATCATTGATGCAAAACAACATATTTTATGTACAGTGAAATATGTCCTTTTGTGCCAACGTCCAGCACTGTCTGAACATGTTCTGGAGGCAACTACCAAATGCCGCCCAGCTGTCGGTACCAAAGTACAATATGTATGTTTGATGTTTCGAAGAACAAGTGACAAATAAAGCTAATCTTTAGTCTTGAAGGTAAGATCTTCACCTTATTTAACTGATTAACTCTTGGTCTTCCAATTTTTGTTTCCCTGCCAGAGAACTGAAAGATGTGTACATTTACAACAATCCCCATTCACAATGAGTTTCAACACCTGAGGAGAGCAGCTTCTTGTCTGTTGACGGAATGATTCTACTTACTGACATGCCATAATTGAAAAGACGTGGCAATTCCGGACCATGGAAAACACAGTATCCACTGGAACACAAGCAATTCCGTTTTGACCTATTTTAGGGGTTTTACTTTAGAGAATGTTGTAAAAGTTTGGAAGATTGAGTCTGGATGAAGGGTCTCAGCCTGTTTCTTTGTACCTCTCTATTGATGCTGCCTGACTTGCTGAGTTCCTCCAGCGTTTTGTGTGTGTAACTGTGAATGGTATAATCTTTTCCAAGTGAACTTTAATTATGTTTATCAAAACTTTGAAAAGTGTCCTGGCATAAGGACACTATGTAAAAGAATATCACCATTTTATACAGATTGTTCTTAGGTTATAAATAATTGACTTATGGACACCTTATGGACACTTATGAACAAGCTGCCATAGCATTTGTAAATTCAAGTATACGTACAAGGGCTCTCTGAGTCCCAGCAGGGTGTTCAGAAGTCTTGCAGCCCAGAAGAAAAAGCTGTGACCCAGCCTAACACTCCTTGCTTTTATACTGTGGTACCTTCTGCCAGATGCAGATGTTGTACCTCCCCTTTCCACCACATAGAGAATAATATTTGAAACACAAGAGGTTCTGCAGATACTGGAAATCTTGAGAAACACACACAAAATACTGGAGGAATTCAGCATGTCAGGAATAAACAGTCAATAACTTGGGCCGAGACTCTTCATCAGGACTCATCAGAAGGAATTCTTTGGGAATAAAGCTTTCTGCTTTGAAAACAGAAGTGGATAACCACAAATTGATCCACTTTAACTTGTCCCTGCCATGCATTTTCCTATGTGACTCAGTCATCAAAATGACTGCAGTTCTCATGTTGATATGTGTAAATGACCACAGACAAATGAGTATCACAAGTGCTATGGACAGAGTGAATGCACACACTCGCTTTTGAAACCAAACGGCATGGGTTTAAGGTGAGAGGGGAGAAATTTAATAGAAATCTGAGAGACAACATGTTCACCCACTGAAAATGAATCTCAAGGTTCATATGGTAACATATGTGCAGTTTGATTACCAATTCACTCCCAACTTTGTACAGATTCAAAATGCTCTAGTGTTGACATGATCTTCCTCTCAAAGCCCAACTTTGACTTCGCCCTGCCTGTCTCCTCCCTCTGGTTCCCCTTCTTCTCTTTCTCTCTCCTCTCCTTTCAGATTCCTTCCTCCACCTATTAATCCTAGATTCTTACTTTATCCCCATCCACTGCCTTCCCCATCACATGGTCTCACTTATCTGCCAGCTTATACTCTTTCCCAACCCACCCCCACCTTCTTATTTTGACCTCTTCCTTCTTCTCTTCCAGTCCTGATGAAAGGTCTCAGCCTGGAATGTCGACTGTTTATTCCTCTGCATAGATGCTGCCTGACCTGCTGAATTCCACCATCATTTTGTTTGTGTTACTCTGGAATTCCACCAACTGCAGAATATCCTGTGTTTATATTTATCAATCCTTGCCTCTTCATGTATAGCTTTTTCCATTGTACTTACTTTTTCCCATAAATTTCCGCAAGAAAATGAATTTCAAGGTAATGTATGGAGACATATATGTACTTTGATAATAAATTTAATTTGAACTTTGAACTTTATATAGCTTCAAAATGTTCTAGTAGATTCTTTAAGCATTATCTCCCTTGTCAGAGACCCGCTCAGACATTGACCAATCGTATAGCTCTCACACTCTTGTCTAATCGTGCAGCATTTACACCTTTGTCCAATCATGAATAGATTTTACGCAAAATGCTGGAGGAACTCAGCAGGCCAGACACCATCTATGGAAGAAAAGTTCCGTTGACGATTCAGAGATGCTGCCTGGCCTGCTGAGTTCCTCCAGCATTTTGTGTGCGTTGCTTGGATTTCCACCATCTGCAGATTTTTTCTTGTTTGTAGTTTTTCCACCTTTGTCCAATCATGTGCAGCATTTACACCTTTGTCCAATCACGTAAAGCTTTTTCATCTTTGTCCAATCATGATTAGTTTTTGCATCTTTGTCCAATCGGGCAGTTTTTACACCTTTATCCAATAATATGATAGTTTTTTGCAGCAATACATAGAGGTACCAACTAGAGAAGGGGCAGTGTTGGATTTCCTGTTAGGGAATGAAGTAGGTCAGGTGACGGGGGAATGTGCTGGGGAGCACTTCGGGTCCAGTGATCACAATGCCATTAGTTTCCATATAATTATGGAGAAGGATAGGACTGGACCCAGGGTTCAGATTTTTGATTGGAGAAAGGCTAACTTTGAGGAGATGCAAAAGAATTTAGAGGGAGTGGAAAGGGACAATTTGTTTTATGGGAAGGATGTAATGGAGAAATTGAGGTCATTGAAAGGTGAAATTTTGAGGGTACAGAATCTTTACGTTCTTGTTAGATTGAAAGGAAAGGTTAAAAGTTTAAGAGAGCCATGGTTTTCAAGGGATATTGGAAACTTGGTTCGGAAAAAGAGAGAGATCTACAATAAATGTAGGCAGCATGGAGTAAATGAGGTGCTCGAGGAATATAAAGAATGTAAAAAGAATCTTAAGAAAGAAATTAGAAAAGCTAAAAGAAGATATGAGGTTGCTTTGGCAAGTAAGGTGAAAATAAATCCAAAGGGTTTCTACAGTTATATTAATAGCAAAAGGATAGTGAGGGATAAAATTGGTCCCTTAGTGAATCAGAGTGGACAGCTATGTGCGGAGCCAAAAGAGATAGGGGGAGATTTTGAACAATTTATTTTCTTCGGTATTCACTAAGGAGAAGGATATTGAATTGTGCAAGGTAAGGGAAACAAGTAGGGTAGTTATGGAAACTATGATGATTAAAGAAGAGGAAGTACTGGCACTTTTAAAGAATATAAAAGTGGATAAGTCTCCAGATCCTGACAGGATATTCCCTGGGAACTTGAGGGAAGTTAGTGTAGAAATAGCAGGGGCTCGGACAGAAATATTTCAAGTGTCATTAGAAATGGGGATGGTGCCAGAGGATTGGCGTATTGCTCATGTGGTTCCATTGTTTAAAAAAAGTTCTAAGAGTAAACCTAGCAATTATTGGCCTGTACGTTTGATGTCAGTGGTGGGTAAATGAATGGAAAGTATTCTTAGAGATGGTATATATTAATTATCTGGATAGACAGGGTCTGATTAGGAACAGTCAACATGGATTTGTGCGTGGAAGGTCATGTTTGATAAATCTTATTGAATTTTTTGAGAGGTTACTAGGAAAATTGACTAGGGTAAAGCAGTGGATGTTGTCTATATGGACTTCAGTAAGGCCTTTGACAAGGTTCCACATGGAAGGTTAGTTAGGAAGGTTCAATCATTAGGTATTAGTATTGAAGTAGTAAAATGGATTCAACAGTGGCTGGATGGGAGATGCCAGAAAGTAGTGGCGGATAACTGTTTGTCAGGTTGGAGGCCGGTGACTAGTGGTGTGCCTCAGGGATCTGTTTTGGGTCCAATGTTGTTTGTCATATACATTAATGATCTGGATGATGGGGTGGTAAATTGGATTAGTAAGTATGCAGATGATACTAAGATAGGTGGTGTTGTGGATAATGAAGTAGGTTTTCAAAGCTTGCAGAGAGATTTAGGTCAGTTAGAAGAGTGGGCTGAAAGATGGCAGATGGAATTTAATGCTAATAAGTGTGAGGTGCTACACTAGCCTGACATCAGTGGTGGGAAAGATGCTGGAGTCAATTTTAAAACATGAAATTATGACACATTTGGATAGCAGTAGAAGGATTAGTCTGAGTCAGCATGGATTTATAAAGGGAAAGTCATGCTTGACTAATCTTCTGGAGTTTTTTGAGGATGTAACTATGAAAATGGACAAGGGAGAGCCAGTGGATGTAGTGTACCTGGACTTCCAGAAAGCTTTTGATAAAGTCCCACTAGGAGATTAGTGGGCAAAATTAGGGCACATGGTATTGGGGGCAGAGTACTGACATGTATTGAAAATTGGCTGGCTGACAGGAAACAAAGAGTAGCGATTAACGGATCCCTTTTGGAACGGCAGGCTGTGACCAGTGGGGTACCACAAGGTTTGGTGCTGGGACCGCTGCTGTTTGTAATATATATTAATGATTTAGATGAAGGGATTAAAAGTAACATTAGCAAATTTGCTGATGAAACAAAGCTGGGTGACAGTGTGAAATGTCAAGAAGATGTTATGAGAATGCAGGGTGACTTGGATAGGTTGGGTGAGTGGGCAAATGTATGGCAGATGCAGTTTAATGTAGATAAATGTGAGGTTATCCACCTTGGTGGCAAGAACAGGAAGGCAGATTATTATCTAAATGGAGTCAAGTTAGGAAAAGGAGAAGTACAACAAGATCTAGGTGTTCATCAGTCAATGAAAGCAAGCATGCAGGTACAGCAGGCAGTGAAGAAAGCTAATGGCATGCTGGCCTTTATAACAAGAGGAATTGAGTATAGGAGTAAAGAGATCCTTCTGCAGCTGTACAGGGCCCTGGTGAGACCCCACCTGGAGTATTGTGTGCAGTTTTGGTCTCCAAATTTGAGGAAGGACATTCTTGCTATTGAGGGAGTGCAGCGTAGGTTCACAAGGTTAATTCCCAGAATGGCGGGACTGTCATATGTTGAAAGATTGGAGCAACTGGGCTTGTATACACTGGAATTTAGAAGGATGAGAGGGGATCTGATTGAAACATATAAGATTATTAAGGGATTGGACACGCTGGAGGCAGGAAGCATGTTCCCGCTGATGGGTGAGTCCAGAACTAGAAGCCACAGTTTAAGAATAAGGGTTAGGCCATTTAGAACAGAGATGCGGAAAAACCTTTTCACCCAGAGAGTGGTGGATATGTGGAATGCTCTGCCCCAGAAGGCAGTGGAGGCCAAGTCTCTGGATGCATTCAAGAGAGAATTAGATAGAGCTCTTATAGATTGCGGGGTCAAGGGATATGGGGAGAGGGCAGGAACAGGGTACTGATTGTGTTTGATCAGCCATGATCACAGTGAATGGCGGTGCTGGCTATAAGGGCCGAATGGCCTACTCCTGCACCTATTGTCTATCGTCTATTGTCTATTTTGGTAGGACTAATCAAAATAGGACATACATGATAAATGGTAGGGCAATGAGGAAAGCAGTAGAACAGAGTGATCTAGGAATAATGGTGCATAGTTCCCTGACGGTGGAATCTCATGTGGATAGGGTGGTAAAGAAAGCTTTTGGTATGCTGGCCTTTATATATCAGAGCATTGAGTATAGGAGTTGGGATGTAATGTTAAAATTGTACGAGGCATTAGTGAGGCCAAATTTGGAGTATTGTGTACAGTTCTGGTCACCGAATTATAGGAAAGATGTCAACAAAATAGAGAGAGTACAGAAGAGATTTACTAGAATGTTACTTGGGTTTGAGCACCTAAGTTACAGAGAGAGGTTGAACAAGTTAGGTCTTTATTCTTTGGAGCATAGAAGGTTGAGGGAGGCCTTGATAGAGGTATTTAAAATTATGAGGGGGATAGATAGAGTTGACATAGATAGGCTTTTTCCATCGAGAGTAGGGGAGATTCAAACAAGAGGACATGAGCTGAGAGGTAAGGGGCAAAAGTTTACCACGTGGAGGAACTTCTTTACTCAGAGACTGGTAGCTGTGTGGAATGAGCTTCCAGTAGAAGTGGTAGAGGCAGGCTCGATTTTGTCATTTAAAAAAAAATTGGATAAGTATATGGAGAGGAAAGGAATAGAGGGTTATGGGCTGAGTGCAGGTAGGTAGGACAAGGTGAGAGTAAGCATTCGGCACGGACTAGATGGGCCAAGATGGCTTGTTTCCATGCTGTAATTGCTATATAGTTATATTTGTATCTTTTACACCTTTGTCCAATCATGTACAGTTTTTACACTTTTGTCCAATCATGTATAACTTTTACATCTTTGTCCAATCATGTGTAGTTTTTACACCTTGTCCAATCATGTAGCTCTTACACTTTTGTTCAATCATGTGTAGTTTTTGTAGCTTTGTCCAATCATGTGTCTCTTTTATGCCTTTTATTGAGAGAATAACAGGACATAAAAGAAGCTAACAATAGAATTGATTAATAATTGCTCAATGTTTCCAAGACCAGGCACTGGAAAAACATTTACCAGAAGTCCCAAAGAGGAATTGAGAATTTTACCTCTTAACCTAAGTTTTAGTGGGAAAGTGGAAGTGGTTTCCAAGTGAGTGGGACGAATGCAGTAATGTGTTAAAAGGGAAGTGAGGGGAATAAGAGCAAATTAAATTTGTCAGCTGCTGAAATGGCGCATATACTCAGCATTAGTGTTACAAGTAATTTTGTCCATAGCTAATATTATTATTTATTGATTGGATTTCCACACACCCCCATTGGTCCCAATTGACACTAAGAGTAATGTTTCACTGCCACGTTCTTTTATTTACTCATTGTTCAGGACATTGGCACCTCTTCCAAGGTTGGGAATTAATGCTCTTTGCTAATTGTTACCCACCAAGCAAACTATCTTTTCAAAAAGCTTCCTTCTGGAAAGTTTTACAGGGCAATTAAAACAAAAACTTCACACCATCTGAAAAATTTCTCCCAGGCAGTTAATCTGAGCTCCTACCCTCTCTATTACCTCAACCACTGCACTGGAAGCACTTTAAACTACTTTTTGTAATGCTGTTTCTATACATGTTGGAATTTATGTATTTATGGACATTTTATTCCAATATCTGTACTTTAACCTCTATGTTTATTTTTATAGTTATTTATTCTGTATAATCACTGAATGCTATTTTTGTTGCATGTCACGCCCTGACAACACACCACAGCAAATTCCTGACACTTCATATAAATCTATATGCTGAAAAAAGTTGATCCTTGAACAGTGGCTGCTGGCCAGTTAGATGGAACTAAGAGACAACCGCACTGGTGGGTTGAAAGTCGAAGAGAGCTCCCACCAGGTTCAACATGACATCAAATACTTTGACAAACTTCTACAGATGTGTAGTGGAGAGTGTATTGACAGGCTGCATCATGGCCTGGTATGGAAACACCAATGCCCTTGAATGGAAAATCCTACAAAAGATAGTGGATTCGGCCCAGTACATCATGGGTAAAGCCCTCCCAGCTATTGAGCACATCTACATGAAAAGCAGCATCCATTGTCAGAGATCCTCACCACCCAGGCCAGACTCTCTTCCTGCTGCAGCCATCAGGTAGAAGGTACAAGAGCCTCAGGACTTGCATCGCCAGGTTCAAGAACAGTTACTACCCCTCAACGATTAAGCTCTTGAACAAAAGCTGGTGACTACACTCACTTGCCCACTCATAGAGATGTTCCCACAACCAATGATCTCACTTTAAGGTCTCTTTATCTTGTTATTTCATGTCCTCATTAATTATTGCTATTTATTTATATTTGTATTTGCACAGTTTGTTGTCTTCTGCACCCTGGTTGATATAACATATAACCATATAACAATTACAGCACGGAAACAGGCCATCTCAGCCCTTCTAGTCCATGCCGATGCTTACTCTCACCTAGTCCCACTGACCCACACTCAGCCCATAACCCTCCATTCCTTTCCTGTCCATATACCTATCCAATTTTTTTTAAATGACAAAATCGAACCTGCCTCTCCCACTTCTACCGGAAGCTTGTTCCACACAGCTACCACTCTCTGAGTAAAGAAGTTCCCCCTCATGTTACCCCTAAACTTTTGCCCCTTAACTCTCAACTCATGTCCTCTCAATGGAAAAAGCCTATCCACGTCAACTCAATCTATCCCCCTCATAATTTTAAATACCTCTATCAAGTCCCCCCTCAACCTTCTACGCTCCAAAGAATAAAGACCTAACTTGTTCAACTTTTCCCTGTAACTTAGGTGCTGAAAGCAGGTAACATTCTAGTCAATCTTCTCTGTACTCTCTCTATTTTGTTGATATCTTTCCTATAATTCGGTGACCAGAACTGCATGCAATACTCCAAATTCGGCCTTACCAATGCCTTGTACAATTTTAACATTACATCCCAACTCCGATACTCAATGCTCTGATTTATAAAGGCCAGCATACTAAAAACTTTCTTCACCACCCTATCCACATGAGATTCCATCTTCAGGGAACTATGCACCATTATTCTTAGATCACTCTGTTCTACTGCATTCCTCAATGCCTTACCATTTCCCATGTACCATCTTTCATTGATCCTGTTATAGTTACTATTCTATAGATTTGCTGGGTATCCCCACAGGAAAATGAATCTCAAGGTTATATGTGATGACATATATGTACTCTGATAGTGAAATTTACTCTGAACTTTCATCACTGCAGGCTTTCCTCCTCAGAAGGTATTAAAGATTACTTGTCACATTGGAACACTGAGCCATCAAAACATACTGTAAAATTGCATCAATGACCAACACAGACTGGGGCTTTACTGGGGGGAACCTGCAAGTCTTCCCATGCTTCCAATGCCAACAAAGCTTGCCCACAACTCACCCATATATTTTTGATGACATGGGAGGGATCTTAGAGTAAGAGTAGATTAAAGGGTCAGCACAACATTGTGGGCTGAAGGGCTGTAGTGTTCCATGTTCTATAGTAACCGTTATCATATCAAATTACATACATGTTAATAAATCTCTCACTTAAAAAATATATGAACACTACCCATAATTAACCTAACAGAATATTTCCTGTCATTAACAAACACTGTGAAACATTTTTATTATTAATACAAGCTTGAAAAATGCTTTGAATATGTATCAGAGAATTTGCCTAAAGTCAGGTTTTCGTAAATCAGGTGATCAGTGACTCAGATATCCCCATGCATGTAGGTTCTAATGCTGATGACCTTTGTAAATGAAAATTCCACAGCAGCTCAGCTGAAACCTGAACTTAGTTCTCTGGGTTCATTTTCAGTCCACATTTCCAGGCTACTAGTTCTGTCAGGCACCTCGTGCACCCCTTGTGCACCAGGACGTCCTGACTCATAATGTGCAGGAACTGAAGATAAACACGTTTGCTCTTTAATGCGAATCTCGCACACTGAGTGGTGACTATCACCCAACTCCACATCGACCCCTCACTCTCTAATATTTATATTTCTTCCCAATACCAAGCAAAGCCTTGATTTTAAGAAAGTCCTTTTAACGGGTGGCACGGTAGCCTAGCAGGTAGTGTAATGCTATTACAGTGGCAGTGACATGGGTTCACTCCCTGCCACTGCCTGTTAGGAGTTTGTATGTTTTCCCTGTGACCATTTGGGCTTCCTCCCACAGTCAAAAGATTTACAGGTTATTTGGTTAATTAGTCACGTCAGTGCAATTGGGCAGTGCAGGCTCATTGAACTAGAAGTTCCCTTTGCTGTGCTGTATCGGTAAATAAAAAATAAAATAAAAACTGGGCTGTACAATCTTCATTTAACCAAATTACTTTAAATGTAAGGGACATTTCCTAGCCATTATGGTTGCTGGTTGAATGTTAAATAGAGCCAGCCATTGACAGGAGTGGGAAAGGAAACTCAAGAAAGGCCAGAGTAAGGGCTGGAAATTAAAGGCAAGCCTCTCAGGCCATCGAATCACATCTTAGTCCATTGAGATGATGGCTGAGCTGTATCCCAACTCCATTCCTTCCCCAGGCACCATATCTGTTCACATCCTGGGGAACTCGTTACAGTCTAAAGCACTGACTGAGATTCTGTTAAGGTCCCAACCAGCCATGCAAAGATATTCTTTGTTGATTCGAATTTTAAGTATATTCTGGACTCTATCATGTCTTTTTAAATTCATAAACACCTCAACCGTGTCATCTTTTGACATTCCAATGTTCACATCTTTCCAGACTGAACTCCACCCACTGCTCCTCAGCCCAGCTTTGCATCCTATCAGTCTCCTGTTGTTGCCTGCAACAATCATCTACACTATCCACGACGTCACCAACCTTCATCTCATCTGCAACTTACTAGCCCACACTTGCACTTCCTCATCCAAGTCATTTATTAAATTCTCAAAGAGGAGAGGTCCCAGAGCAGCTCCCTGCAGACCACTCCTGGGCACTGACCTGCAGTTAGCATACATTCTATCTAGTGATGGGGTGGAGGACAGTGGACTGTCCTGGGAGACTGGGAGGACTGTTACTGACAAAGCTACTGCTAAGAGTGTTACAGTTCAAAACCGAGCTGATTGCCTAATTAAAGCATCAGCTCACTGCTGCTGTACGAGTGCACTGTGAAGTCTGTTAATCTATAAATATCTCCTTCGTTAAAGGTTCATTGCCTGTCAGCTTTAGTTCATGAGTCATGACATCCAGGAAGTTTAGCTCCTTCCTCTCCAAGTCCAGGCTGCAGTGCGTGATCCACTCACAGCAGAAGATCATTGGTTGTCAGCTACCGACATTAGACCTGTTCATCAAGAAAAGAACTGAAAGAATTACTGCTGTCTCCACCCATCCTAGCGGTCACTTATTCATCAAATTGCCATCAGGGAGATGCTACAAGTCCACTACCACCAGGACTACACATTATCTCTGAAGCTTCCTTCCTGTAGCTATCCAGCTTCTTCACAAAACTCGCTCAGGTGTAATACCCTAACTGACCCTGCACAATATCCGTTAAATCGTCTCTCCTGCCCTCCTTGTTTTGTTGATAATTATTGAGTCTGTTCATATGTTCACATTTATTTAAGTCTGATTGTTAACATTTGTTCATGTGACCATTCTGCGAATTGCCAATTGTTCATAGCTGCTTGCACTTTTGTCTTGTAAATGCACAAACACAAGAAAAATTCTGGAAATCCAAGCAAAACAGACAAAAACATAGAAACATTGAAAACCTACAGCACAGTACAGGCCCTTTGGCCCACAAAGTTGTGCCGAACATGTCCCTACCTTAGAAATTACTAGGCTTACAAATAGCCCTCTATTTTTCTAAGCTCCATATACCTATCCAGAAGTCTCTTGAAAGACCCTATCATATCAGTCTCAGCCACTGTTGCTGGCAGCCCATTCTACACACTTAGCACTCTCTGCATAAAAAACTTACCTCTGACATCTCCTCTATACCTACTCCTCAACACCTTAAACCTGTGTCCTCTTGTGGCCCCCATTTCAGCCCTGGGAAAAAGCCTCTGACTATCCACATGATCAATGCCTCTCATCATCTTATACACCTCTATCAGGTCATCTCTCATCCTCCTTCACTCCAAGGAGAAAAGGCCGAGTTCACTCAACCTGTTTTCATAAGGCATGCTCCCCAATCCAGGCAACATCCTTGTAAATCTCCCCTGCACCCTTTCTATGGTTTCCACATCCTTCCTGTAGAGAGGTGACCAGAACTGAGCACAGTACTCCAAGTGGGGTCTGACCAGGGTCCTATATAGTTGCAACATTACCTCTCAGCTCCTAAATTCAATACACCATATGTCTTCTTAACCACAGAGTCAAGCAGCACAGCTGCTTTGAGTGTCCTATGGACTCGGACCCCAAGATCCCTCTGATCTTCCACACTGCCGAGAGTTTTACCATTAATACTATATTCTGCCATCATATTTGACCTACCAAACTGAACCACTTCACATTATCTGGATTGAATTCCATCTGCCAATTCGCAGCCCAGTTTTACATCCTATCAATGCCCCGCTGTAACCTCTGACAGGCCTTCTCATGGCCCCTTCTGGCTCTCCTAATTTCAATCTTAAACTTGAACCAATAGTCGAGAGGAAAGAGAATATTAGTGGCTCCTTCCCATGAAACTCTCTCAGAGCACCCATTTCTGGTCATGTGATCCTGACCTCAGCAAGCATCACTAAATCCACCGTTAGTCCCACAGAAACCACTTTCTTGCTGTGTGCTAACGTGCCCCTGGAAAGCTCTGACATCACAAGTACCAACTAGGGTGCTGGTTTCCTCACCCTGGTCTACCGAGATTGCACAGAACACTACAGTGCACGACCAGGCCATAACACTGCTGAACACAATGCCAAATTAAAATCTCTTCTGTCTGCACATGACCTATATCCCCCACCCCATGTGTCTTGTCTAAAAGCCTCTTAACACTATAAAACATTAAAGTCATATTAGGCCATTTGGTCCATCGAATCCACACTGCTATTCCATCATGGCTAATTTCTTATATCTCTCAAACCCATTTTCCTGCCTTCTCCCTGTAATCTTTGATATCCTGACTAATCAAAAACCTATCAATCTCCACTTTAAATGTACTCGATGATTTGGCCTCTGTCTTAAACACCTCTGTCAAATCTGCTTTGACCCCTGACAGCCTGTTCCAAACACCCACCACTCTCTATGTAACAAAAACCCGCCTCTCACAGTGTCCTCCAGTCCTTCCCATCTGCTCTGTGTCTGACTGCAGGAAACTGCAGAAGTTGTGGTCACAGCTCAGCACCCACAACAACCAGCCTCCCCTTTATGCACTTCACAATGATTTCCCTGCCAACTGTGAATGAAGATATCAGGGATGCAACAGGATCAGAGCTTTATGTCAGAGTCTAGTTGGCAAACCCACCTCTGGGCTTTTAACTTCCAGCAACAGAGGCACCATGGAGGGTTTCTTGGTGGCCACCCATTCCCTTTCGACTCCCCATTCCCATTCCAGCATGTCGGTCCATGGCCTCCTCTACTCCCACAATGAGACCGCACTCGAGTTGGAGGAGCATCACCTCATATTCCACTTGGGTAACCTCCAACCTGATGGCACGTGCATCGATTTCTCCAACTTCCGAGAATTTCTCCCCTTTCACTTCTCTCATTATCAATTCCCAGTCTGGCTCCCCTCTTACTAGTTCTTTTCTCCTCACCTGCCCATCACCTCCCTCTGGAACCCCTCCTCCTTCCCTTTATCCTTCCCTTTCTCCCATGGTGCACACTCCTGTCCTATCAGATTCAACTTCCTTCAGCCTTTTACCTCTTCCACCTATCACCTTCCAGCTCTTGACTTCATCCCCTTCCCCCACTCACCCACCTTCCCCTCACCTGGTCTTATCTATCACCTGCCAGTCCCTCCTCTCTCCCCACCTTATTCTGACTCCTTCCTTTCACAATCTGATGAAGGGTCTTGGCCCAAAACATCAACTCTATTCCTCTCCGTGGATGCTGCCTGCCTTGCTGGGTTCCTCCAGCACATTTTGTGTGTGCTAATCATCATGTTTACTGTTTCCCATCAGAAAGGTTTTGGCTGTTTTCTTTGGAAAATGTAGCAGAACAAGTTTTAAAGTTAGGTGAAATGTTGGAGGAAGTTGTTGCAGTCTCAGGGAATCGGAATCACTTTATTGCCAGTATGTGAAACATACCAGAGTTGATTGTGGTTCAGTGCCAGGCATAAAACCATGGGACACCACCATAACAGACAACACAATGGCAACCAGCAATATACAAGACACAGACAGAGTGCTGGAGGAACTCAGCAGGCCATGCGGTATCTATGGAAAAGAGTGAATAGTCAACATTTTGGGCCATGTTGACTGAAACTGGGCCCAAATCTCGACAGTTTACTCTTTTCCATGGATACTGCCTGGTCTGCTGAGTTCCTCGGATGGTAGTTTGCCTCCCAGGTGGCAGGGTCTGGGACGTTTCTGATCGCGTCCAAGATATCCTGCAGTGGGAAAGAGAAAAGCCAGAGGTTGTGGTACATATTGGTATCAATGACATAAGTAGGAAAAGGGAACAGGTCCTGAAAGAAGACTACAGGGAGTTAGGAAGGAAGTTGAAAAGCAGGACCACAAAGGTAGTAATCTCGGGATTACTGCCTGTGCCACGCGACAGTGAGTATAGGAATAGAATGAGGTGGAGGATAAATGCGTGGCTGAGGGATTGGAGCAGGGAACAGAGATTCAGATTTCTGGATCATTGGGACCTCTTTTGGGGCAGTTGTGACCTGTACAAAAAGGACGGGTTGCACTTGAATCTGAGGGGGACCAATATCCTGGCGGGAAGGTTTGCAAAGGAGAGTTTAAACCAGAATTATTGGAGGGGTGGGAACCAAACGGAAGAGAACGGGGAAGAGGTGGTTGGCTCACAAATAGAGAAAGCTTAGAAACAGTGTGTGAGGGAGGATAGGCAGATGATAGAGGAGGGATGCGCTCTGATGAACAGTTTGAGATGTGTCTATTTTAACACAAAGAGTATCTTGAACAAAGTAGATGAGCTTAGAGTATGGATCAGTACTTGGAGCTATGATATGGTGGCCATTACAGAGACTTGGATGGCTCAGGGACAGAAATGGTTACTTCAAGTGCCGGGTTTTAGATGTCTCAGAAAGGACAGGGAGGGAGACAAAAGAGGTAGGAGCGTAGCACTGTTTATCAGATATAGTGTCACGGCTGCAGAAAAGATGGATATCATAGAGGGATTGTTGATGGAGTCTCTGTGTGTGGAGGTTAGGAACAGGAAGGGGTCAATAACTTTACTTGGTGTTTTTTATAGGCCGCCCAATAGTAACAGGGATATTGAGGAGCAAATAGTGAAACAGTTCCTGGAAAGATGTAGTAATAACAGAGTTGTCATGATGGATTTTAATTTCCCAAATATCGATTGGCATCTCCCTAAAGCAAGGGGTTTAGATGGGGTGGAGTTTATTAGGTGTGTTCAGGAAGGTTTCTTGACACAGTATGTAGATAAGCCCACAAGAGGAGAGACTGTACTTGATTTGGTATTGGGAAATGAACCTGGTCATGTGTCAAATCTCTCAGTGGGAGAGCATTTTGGAGATAGTGATCGTAGTTCTATCTCCTTTACAATAACATTGGAGAGAGATAGAAACAGACAAGTTAGAAAAGCATTTAATTGATGTAAGGGGATTTCTGAGGCTATCAGGCAGGAAATTGGAAACTTAAGTTGGGAACAGATGTTCTCAGGGAAAAGTACGGAAGAAATGTGGAAGATGTTCAGGGGATATTTGTATAGAGTTCTGCACAGGTACATTCCAATGAGACAGGGAAGTTATGGTAGGGTACAGGAACCGTGGTGTACAAAGGATGTAATAAATCTAGTCAAGAAGAAAAGAAAAGCTTACAAATGGTTCAGAGAGCTAGGTAATGTTAGAAATCAAGAAGATTATAAAGCTAACAGGAAGGAAAGAAAGAAATTAGGAGAGCAAGAAGGGGCCATGAGAAGGCCTTGGTGGGCAGGATTAAGGAAAACCCCAAGGCATTCTACAAGTATGTGAAGAGCAAGAGGATAAGACATGAAAGAATAAGACCTATCAAATGTGACAGTGGGAAAGTGTGCATGGAACCTGAGGAAATAGCAGAGGCATTTAATAAATACTTTAGTTTTTTATGGAAAAGGATCTTGGCGATTGTAGTGATGACTTGCAGCAGACTGAAATGCTTGAGCATGTAGATATTAAGAAAGAGGATGTGCTGGAGCTTTTGGAAAGCATCATTGGATAAGTTGCCAGGACCGGATGAGATGAAACCCAGGCTACTGCGGGGGGTGAGGGAGGAGATTGCTGAGCCTCTGGCAATGATCTTTGTATCAACAATGGGGAAAGGAAAGGTTCCGGAGTATTGGAGGGTTGCGAATGTTGTTCCTTTATTCAATAAAGGAAGTAGAGAAAGCCCAGGAAATTATAGACCAGTGAGTCTTACTTCAGTGGTTGGTAAGTTGATGGAGAAGATCTTGAGAGGCAGGATTTTTGAACATTTGGAGAGGTATAATATGATTAGGAATAGTCAGCTTGGCTTTGTCAAGGGCAGGTTGTGCCTTACAAGTGTCACCTGGGTCACCTCAGGCTCGCTCAGCTTGTTCTCGTCTAGGGGGAGCAGCTTTCGGCCCCACCAAACTGGGTAATCAGCTGGTGTGGATGCTGTGTGATGTCCCCGCCTCGCCCAAAAACAGACAGTACACCATAAGCGATTAAATGAGTACAATTTATAAAGGTTACTATAATTAAGTGATTAATAATGATACAGTATATATGAAGAGAAAAAATAAAGAAAAGGTGCCAAACTTATCAAAGTCCAAACCACTTCGTGCACAACCGTTGGAGCTCAATTACTGAAGTCTTCTGGCCACCATTCGATCCCCTCTAAACTCCTCGACTAGCAGCTCAGGACCCTCCGAAGTGGTCAACCAAGCACTTCTAGCTTCTTCTCCCCTCCTCGGAGCACCTCCGGGCCTCGGACCCCCGCTTGGGATCCGTTCCTCGCCCAGCTTACAGCATTGCGTCCTCTCTCTCGACCCCCTTGCGCCAATCTGCCCAAAAGCCCGTCAACAAAAGCTTACAGACTCAGAAGCAAGAACATTAATGCCCATTTGGTTTACAAAGGAATACAATTCTCCCAGCACTCTCTCGCAACAAAGAAACATTCCTGCTTTTAATAAAACAAAGAAACTCTTTCCCAACAGTAACAAAGAAAAAGAAGAAACCCCCTTTACACTCTCCCAGCACCAAATAAAAGTCATGTCCTCATGACTATTAAATAACTCGCCACCTTTCCTGCCAACACACCATAACCCAAGCACAAACAGTGACATCTCCTCCCCACACAGTAAACTCACGCCCTGTTCCTCAGGCGCTACTTAGGCCAACTATCTGGGAGTTCCCTAACCCTTCTGAGACCTCCGTACCCCCTCACCTAAACCCTTCAGGCTCGGACACAACTGGGGATACCTTGGGCCCACTACCAACTCCTCTCTCAACCTCTCACTCATGCCCCACACTGCACACAGCTAACCCCCCCTGCTACACCTGACTCAATGGGAGAAGGGCCAAAGGTCTCTTCCTCAATCGAGGGAAAGTCAGCAAAAAGCAGCATGTACACACATCCAGCACATCATCCATCGAATCTGTATTCTTCCTCATTTCTGCGATTGGTAGCTGCTGTTTGATCTCCAAACGGAAACACATGGCCTGCACTGCTCCCGCAGTCTCTTCAGCCTCCTATTCAGTATTCACTGCACTTCGCTCCAGCTTTTTCTTCCTCACGACTTCTTCCAGATCAACTTTCAGGTTTTGCACTTCATTTGAACTGCCGATGGTCATCTTCAGGTTCCCTTCAAGCTTCCGCTTCTCTCTGCTGAGATTCATCTGTAATTTCTTCACCTCCGCAAACTCCCCTCTCCGGGTTCTCAGTTTGCTATTACCCTCAGTCAGACAACTTTCTTCATTCTCTCCAACTTGTAAGTCTTCTGAATGGTTCCAGATCACTTTCTCCAGTCTCTCTGTCTTCATTTCAAACTTGATTCCGTAGAGACAGTCTCTCACGAGCTGCGACCTTCGCCAGCCCTGGCACGTGTCCAGAAAACACTTTAACTCGGTAGTTCTCAGCTGGTCCTGCAACGACCTCACTTCATATTCTCCTGAGGCAAATCCAAATACCAAGTGATCATCCACATACACCAAAACTCCAAACGCCTCCACATCCCCTATGGTCTTGCACCTGCCCCGCAGGAAGGTTGCAAGGGCTCCAGATATGCCCTGTGGCATCTTTTCGACCCGAAGACTCCTAGGGAATTTATAACGGCCGTCTTCTCCTTGTCGGCCCCACTCATCGGGATCTGGCAACATCCGCTCCTCAGATCCAGCACCTTAAACCACATCGCACCACTCAGACAGGCCATCGCCTCTTCGGCCCTCAGGGCCAAATTCTGGTCACTGACAGTGCGCCTCTTCAGCGCAATATAATCCACACACACGCTGCCTCCGTCTTCGATGGCTGTAGGGGCCAGTCGCCGCAACCTCTCTCTCTCTCTCCGAGGTGTCTTCAGCAGTCAACTCCCCTCCCTCGTGGTATTTCGCAGCGTCCACTAAGAGAGTCTCACCCTCAGATACTTCCCCCAGGCCGTACCACCACTGGCTCTTGTTTGAATTCTGTATCAGCCCAATGCTGCTACACACGTCCGCACAAGCAGCTCGAACTCTGGGTGCATCGACAATGCCTCCAAACAGCGCTCACCCGCCTCCTCCGGGCAGGCTCCCAAGCGCACCAGCAGGATTTTGGTTCTCTCTAGAACCGAAAAGCTGCCCATCTCAACAGTGTCCGGACACATCAGCATTAACGATTCACGAACCTCCCCAGAGACCCCAAGCCGTTCCCCCACTGGGCCTCCTCTAAGTTTCCCGACACCTCTCGAATCAACGGAACAACTGATCCCCTTGGCACCACAAGCAATTTATCTGCCCCCCTAGGCAAACGGGATACCCTAAAAACTTTCCACCAATCTCCTGCCACGGATATGATAAGCCCCCCAGCTGTGGCATTTGACTTCCAGTCAAACCACACGCATTTTCCCACACTTTCCCAGAACTGGCAGCTGTCACTTCGAGGTAATTGCGCCCGACAGTTCTAACAAAGTCACCAGCCCGCCTACTCAAACTTCCAACTCGTCCCTGTCGCTTTTCCTCAGCCAAGCACTGCCACTCACCCAACAACTGAGGGGTCCGCTCCGCCCACGCCTCCGCCCCTTTAGGGCTGGACATTATTCCAATAACCGGGCGGAGCTCACCACTGCTGAAACATCCCAACCTGTCACTCCTCACTCTCCAAACAGTATGGACAACCCATGGTCCCACCACCATTTCGTCAGCATTAGTCGGAACTCGAACAACAACCTCCAGGCTAGCAACAGCAGCCACCCCACCCAACACACACGCAGTGATAACCAGCAATCGCACACCCACAAAGGCTCTTCGCCGCAGACACAATTTAAAGAGGGTGATCACACAGCTTCCACAGAAATCAACCCCGGACGAGCACCCCACAATGTAACCCCCTGGGTCGCCTCAGGCTCGCTCAGCTTGTTCTCGTCTAGGGGGAGCAGCCTTCAGCCCCGCCAGACGGGGTAATCAGCTGGTGTGGATGCTGTGTGATGTCCTCACCTCGCCCAAGAACAGACAGTACACCATAAGCGATTAAATTAGTACAATTTATAAAGGTTACTATAACTAAGTGATTAATAACGATACAGTATATATGAAGAGAAAAAATAAAGAAAAGGTGCCAAACTTATCAAAGTCCAAACCACTTCGTGCACAGCCGTTGGAGCTCAATTACTGAAGTCTTCTGGCCACCATTCGATCCCCTCCGAACTCCTCGACTCGCAGCTTAGGACCCTCCGAAGTGGTCAACCAAGCACTTCTAGCTTCATCTCCCCTCCTCGGAGCACCTCCGGGCCTCGGACCCCGCTTGGGATCCGTTCCTCGCCCAGCTTACAGCATTGCGTCCTCTCTCTCGACCCCCTCGCGCCAATCTGTCCAAAAGCCCGTCAACAAAAGCTTACAGACTCAGAAGAAAGAACATTAATGCCCATTTGGTTTACAAAGGAATCCAATTCTCCCAGCACTCTCTCGCAACAAAGAAACATTCCTGCTTCTAACAAAACAAAGAAACCCTTTCCCAACAGTAACAAAGAAAAAAGAAGAAACCCCCTTTACACAAGCCTGATAGAATTTTTTGAGTTGTGGCTAAACACATTGATGAAGGAAAAGCAATAGATGTAGTGTATATGGCTTTCAGCAAGGCATTTGATAAGGTGTCCCATGCAAGGCTTATTGAGAAAATAAGGAGGCATGGGATCCAAGGGGACATTGCTTTGTGGATCCAGAACTGGCTTGCCCACAGAAGGCAAAGAGTGGGTGTAGACAGGTCATATTCTGCATGGAGGTCGGTGACCAGTGGTGTGCCTCAGGGATCTGTTCTGTGACCCTTACTCTTCGTGATTTTTATCAATGACCTGGATGAGGAAGTGGAGGGATGGGTTAATAAGTTTGCTGATGATACAAAAGTTGGAGGTGCTGTGGATAGTGTGGAGGGCTGTCAGAGGTTACAGCAGGACATCGATAGGATGCAAAACTGGGCTGAGAAGTGGCAGATGGAGTTCAACCCAGATAAGTGTGAAGTGGTTCATTTTGTTAAGTTAAATATGACGGCAGAATGTAGTATTAATGGTAAGACTCTTGGCAGTGTGGAGGATTAGCAGGATCTTGGGGTCCGAGTGTATAGGACACTCAAAGCTGCTACGCAGGTTGACTCTGGTTAAGAAGACCTATGGTGCGTTGGCCTTCATCAATCGTGGGATTGAGTTTAAGAGTCGAGAGGTAATGTTGCAGCTATATAGGACCCTGGTCAGACCCCACTTGGAGTACTGTGCTCAGTTCTGGTCATCTCACTACAGATGTATGTGGAAACCATAGAAAGGGTGGAGAGGAGATTTTGCCTGGATTGGGGAGCATGCCTTATGAAAACAGGTTGAGTGAACTCAGCCTTTTCTCCTTGGAGTGAAGGACGATGAGAGGTGACCTGATAGAGGTGTATAAGATGATGAGAGGCATTGATTGTGTGGATAGTCGGAGGCTTTTCCCCAGGGCTGAAATGGCTACCACAAGAGGGAATAGGTTTAAGGTGCTTGGAAGTATGTACAGAGGAGATGTCAGGGGTAAGTTTTTTATGCAAAGAATAGTGAATGCATGGAATGGGCTGCTGGCAATGGTGGTGGAGGCGGATATGACAGGGTCTTGTAAGAGACTCCTGGATTGGTACAGGGAGCTTAGAATAATAGAGGTAAGCTTCATAGTTTCAAAATGTTAAATACCCCTCGGGTTCAGTTTTTTCTGTGGGCTGTCACTTTAAAACACTAAGGGAATGATACTGACTTTTGGACACTGTTGGATTTCTACTGAATATAAAATTGCTGGGTTGCTATGGTGAGCAGCTCATGTTTGGACTTATACAAGGGCACTACAGAACTGCTGTTGGCTTCTGGGTTGCCTTGGTGGAAGAGAGGAAGAGTCATTTGATGGGCAATCGATTGTATATACAAGTTCACAGCTTGTTTTGAATAAGCAAGGTCAGATGATTCTCTCACAGACAGAGAGACACATATAGTCAGAGTCAATACGAGGAAATCTACAGATGCTGGAAATTCAAGCAACACACACAAAATGCTGGTGGAACAGCAGATTGGAGGCTACCCAGCTGGTATATAAGGTGTTGTTCCTCCAACCCGAGTGTGGCCTCAGCCCTGCCCTCAAATTTACCTGATACCCTGCCCTCAAATTTATCTGGTCCATTTCCTACAGCTGGGTAGCCTCCAACATGATGTCATGAACACTGACTTCTCTTATGCCCCTCCTCCCCTTCTTACCCCATCCCTGATATATTTAGGTTTTTTCCCCTCTCCCCCTTTTTTTTCTCTCTCTCTGCCCATCACTCAGCCTGTTCTACATCTCCCTCTGGTGCTCCCCTCCCCCCTTCTTTCTTCCTCGGCCTCCCGTCCCATGATCCCTTCCCTTCTCCAGCTCTGCATCCCTTTTGTCAATCACCTTTCCAGCTCTCAGCTTCATCCCACCCCCTCTGGTCTTCTCCTATCATTTCGCATTTCCCCCTCCCCCCACTACTTTCAAATCTCTTACTATCTTTTCTCTCAGTTAGTCCTGACGAAGGGTCTCGGCCCGAAACATCGACTGTACTTCTCCCTATAGATGCTGCCTGGCCTGCTGCGTTCCACCAGCGTTTTGTGTGTGTTGCTAGTCAGAGTCAAGATGGTTTCAGTCAATGAAAGACACCAGTGAGTCGGTCACTGGTTTAAACTCCCAAAGGGGTGAGTTGAGATCGATAAATGACTCTCACAAGTGCTGCAACTAGAAGAAGTTTGCAGACAGGAGAGGAGAGGACAGGAAGGTTTGAAACAGAAGAAACCTAATGACAAAGAGGTCACTGTTTGGACTCTCTTCAAGTAGCCCGTAAGGGTGAGTTTGATTCCATTCGAATACGAAAGTGTGATTGTCACATAGTTAATCCACAGGAGTGGGTTTTCTGGTAAGGGGGAAACCTTTGTGAATAGCACTTGTGTGTTTACCCTTGTCTGGGTGTGGTATTTCACTGAAGAAGGCACCCCTATGGCAAATCACTGTTGGAGTTATTTTGTGTGTCATGGAACTGTGGTAAGTGGCTATCACGTTGTGTGGTTGGGGTAACCTTGTGGAATCTACCAGTGTGTCTACCCTTGCCTGAGTGCTAGTTTTCCCTGGAAGAGGGTCCTCTTTGTGATAATCCATACATGGATTCAGTTTGAGTATCCTGTGGGATGTCCTGTAGCTGAATTTGGGTGTGATACCACTTGTATTGAAAGGATATTCATTGAAGATCACTGTTGGTGATACTTTGTGTGTGGAGTTGAACAACTTTGGAGATAAAACCTACTGCCATTGTTATTTTGCATTGCTGTCGTGGAATCTGTGGAATATTGACTTAATTGCCTTCTCACAACATGCGCCTTTGGATTACAAATATCTCACATTAATTAACCTGCGCATTGAATTGAACTTTCTTACATACCATCGTAAGACTGTAACTCTTGCCACCTGAGCTTGAGTAAGTTTGGGAATAAGTTTTCTATGTTTCTATGTTTCTAAGCTGCACTCTGGAGAATTAAAAGAAATAAAGGGCATAGGTTTAAGGTGAGAGGGGAAAGATTTCTTCTTATTTATTTATTTATGGAGATACAACTGGAGTAGCTCCTATCCGGCCCTTTAAACCACACTGGCCGCAACCCCCAATTTAACCCTAACCTAATCGTGGGACAATTTACAATAACCAATTAACCCACCAAACAGTACGTCTTTAAACTGTGGGATGCAACATCAGCACCTGGAGAAAACTCGTGCGGTCATGGGGATAATGTACAGTACAAGCACCTTACAGACAGTGGTGGGTATTGAACCTGGGTCACTAGTACTCTGAAGTGTTATGCTAACCACCATTCTAAGAGTTTGAGGGGCAACCCTTTTAGACAAAGAGTGGTGTCTATGTGAAATGAGAAAGTATAATGACTGAGCAGCAGTATAATGCAATGCATAACAAGTTACTAAGTTACAATAAGAAATACTGTATAATTTTTAAAAATAAATAAGTAGAGTAAAAAGAGAGCAAAATACCGAGATAGCAAACGTGAGGAAATCTGCAGATGCTGGAAATTCAAGCAACACACACAAAATGTTGGTGGAACACAGCAGGCCAGGCAGCATCTATAGGGAGAAGTACTGTCAACAGTGCTTCTCCCTATAGATGCTGCCTGGCCTGCTGTATTCCACCAAAATAGTGAGATAGTATGGATTATTTCATGGACCATTCAAAAATCTAATGGTGGATGGGAAGAAGTTGTTCCTGAATCATTGGTTGTGTGTCTTCACGCTTCTGTACCTCCCCTCTGATGGTAACAATAGGAAGGGGGCAAGTCCTGGGTGTTTGGGTCCCTGATGATGGATGCCACCTTTTTCAGGCATCACCTTTTGATGAATTGAATTGACTTAATTATTTACATCCTTCATATGCACGAAGAGTAAAAATCTTTATGCTATGACTCCATCTAAATGTGCAATGTGCAATTTATAGTGAATTATAATAAATACTATGTACAACAGGATAGTCAATATAACATAGAAATACAACACGAGTGAATCTGCAGATGCTGGAAATAAATAAAAAACACAAAATGCTGGCAGAACTCAGCAGGCCAGACAGCATCTATGGGAGGAGGTAATAACGACGTTTCGGGCCGAAACCCTTCATCAGGAGTCATCAGGAAACCCTCCTGATGAAGGGTTTCGGCCCGAAACGTCGTTATTACCTCCTCCCATAGATGCTGACCGGCCTGCTGAGTTCTGCCAGCATTTCGCATTTTTTAACATAGAAATACAGTTGCGTCAGCATGAGATAAATAGTCTGATGGCCTGGTGGAAGAAGTTGTTTCGGAGCCTGTTGATCCTGGCTTTTATGCTGTGGTACCATTTCCTGGGTGGTTATAGCTGGAACAGTTTGTGGTTGGGATGACTCGGGTCCCCAATGATTCTTCAGGCCCTTTTTACACACCTGTCTTTCTAAATGTCCTGAATAGTGGGACTAATGCTGGGGAGGCTAGTGCCCATGATGGAGCTGGCTGTGTTTATACTTTCTGCAGCTTTTTCGATCTAATGCAGTGGCCCCTCCATACCAGACTGTGACGTGACCAGTCAGAATGCTCTCCATGGAACATCTGTAGAAATTTGCCAGTTTTTGGTGTTATTCGAGAAGGAGAAGCTAAAATCAGATGTATCAATATTACAGTGGAGTAAAGCGGATTACCGAGGCATGAGAATTGATTGGTAAAGAAAAGTGGCAGGAATGACAACAGAGCAGCAATGGCTGGAATTTCTGAAATGAATCCAGAAGGCACAGGATATATACATCCCAAAGAGGAAGAAGAATTCTAAAGGAAAGATGATACAACCGTGGCTAACAAGAGAAGTCAAAGCCAACATAAAAGCCAAAGACAGGTCATATAATAGAGCGAAAAATAGTGACAAGTAGAAGATTGGGAAGCTTTTAAAAATCAACAAAAGACAACTAAAAATGTCATTAAGAAGATAAAGATAGAACACAAAAGTAAGCTAGCCAATAATAATAGAGGATACCAAAAAGTTACTTCAGATACATGTGGTGTAAAAGAGAGGTGAGAGTGGATACTGGACTGCTGGAAAACGATTCTGGAGAGGTATTAATGGGAAATAAGGAAATGGCGGATGAACTGAAAAGTGCTTTGCATCAATCTTCACTGTGGAAGACACTAGCAGTATGGTGGAAGTTCCAGGTGCCAAGGGATATGAAGTGTGTGAAGTTACCAAAACTAGATACAATTTTCTTGGGAAATTTCTGAAAAGTCTGAAGGTAGATATGTTACATGCATCAGATGCTGTACACCCCAGGGTTCTGAAAAAGGTGGCTGAAGATATCATGGAGGCATTAGTAACGATCTTTCAAGACTCACTAGACTCGGGAATGGTTCCAGAAGACTGGAAAATTGCAAATGGAACTTCACTTTTCAAGAAGAGAGAAAGACAGAAGAAAGGAAACTATAGACCAGTTGGTCTTAACTCAGTGGTTGGGAAGATGTTGGAATCGATTATTAATGATGAGGTCTTGGGGTACGGAGGCACATGATAAAATAGGCTGTAGTCAACATGGTTTCCCTAAAGGAAAATGTTGCCTGACAAATCTGTTGGAATTCTTTGATGAAATAACAGGCAGGTTAGACAAAGAAGAATCGCTTCATGTTGTGTACTTGGGTATTCAGAAGGCCTTTGTCAAGGTGCCATACTTGAGGCTGCTTAACAAGCTACGAGCCCATGGTATTGCAGGAAAGTTTCTAGAATGGATAAAGCAGTGGCTGATTGGCAGGAGGCAAAGACTGGGATTGAAGGGAAGCTTTTCTGACTGGCTGCCGGTGACTAGTGGTGTTCTACAGGAGTCTGTGTTAGGACTGATGCTTTCTAAGTTTTATATTAATGATTTGCATGATGAAATTGATGGCTTTATTGCAAAGCATACAGATGATATGGAGATTGGTGGAGGGGTGGGTAGTTATGAGGAAGTGATTTGAAGTCTGTAGTTATGAGGAAGTAGTGACTACAGAAGGACTTAGATTAAGAAAATGGGCAAAGAAATGGCAGATGTAATACAGTGTTGGGAAGTGTATGGTCATGTACTTTGGTGGAAGAAATGAAACAGTTGATTATTTTCTAAGTGGAGAGAAAATACAAAAAAAAAGTGCAAAGGGACTTGGGATTCCCTAAAGGTTAATTTGCCGGTTGAGTCTGTGGTGAGGAAGGCAAATGCAATGTTAGCATTCGTTTCAAGAGGACTAGAATATAAAAGCAAGGATGTAATGTTAAAACTTTATAAAGCACTGGTGAGACCTCACGGAGTATTATAAGCAGGTTTGGGCCCTTTATCTTAAAAAGGATGTGCTGAAACTGGAGAGGGTTCAAAGGAGGTTCATGAAAATGATTCCAGGATTGAATGGCTTGTCATATGAAGAGCATTTGATGGTTCTGGGCCTGTATTCTCGAGAATTCAGAAGGATGAAGGAGGACCTCATTGAAACCTATCCAATGGTGTAAGGCCTTGATAGAGTGGATGTAGAGAGAATGTTTCTTATGGTGGGAGAGTCTAAGACCAGAGGACACAGCCCCAGATTGGAGGACATTTTATGGATATGAGAAGGCATTTCTTTAACTAGAGAGTGGTGAATCTGTGGAATTCTTTGTCACAGGTTGCAGTGAAGGCCAAGTCTTTATGTATATTTAAGGCAGAGGTTGAATAGATTCTTGATTGTTCGGGGCTTGAAGGTATACCGGGAGAAGGCAGGAGATTGGGGTTAACAGGAAAATTAGATCAGCCATGATAAAATAGCAGAGAAGCAATGGGCCAAAATGGTCTAATTCTGCTCCTATATCTTATGATCTTATACCAAATCTCATCAAACAGATAAAACTGTTTCAGCCTTCAAGGATCCGGTTAGAACGTTTGCTACTACCAACAAGGTTTGCAGCTATGGCAGCTCCATCCGGGCCTAGGCTTCTGTGCTCACTGCAGCGTTCCTCCCACTTGTTGCTGCATATCTCCCGCGGGTATCTCTTCTATCTGTCAGAGATGGCTGGGTACCGTCCCAACGGGCTGTGTTGGTCAGGGCCCGACATGCATCAAAGGCAACTTTCAACAATTATATTAAAAATATATAAAACAAAGTTAGACAATAAACTACAGACATGGATTTTTTTTTCATAAATACCAGTATGTACTCTGTTTACAATGTAAACAACATAATAAGAAGTGGTTTAAAGTATTCACAGAGAAGTACAGAAGTTGAATGGTTGTTCAGATTAACTGTCTGAGGGAGAAACTTTTAAAGTTTTTATTTTAATAGCCCTACAGTACTTTCCCATGGGGAGCATTTGGAAAAAGCAGCTTGTTGGATGTGCAGTGTTGGTAATTATTTTTCCTGCCTGTTTCTTTATCCTGAGCAGTCAATGGCGGTAGACTGCAGGCAGTGACCTTTTCTGCTGACCTGACAGCTGACAGCAGTTGGTTTTCTATATTGCGAGAGAAATTTAATTGATTCTTAAGTGATTTGAAGCCTGCAGAAACTTCTTAACGCCTATGAATTGTCTGGACTTACCCAAATTTGTATGTTAGGCGGCGAGCTGAACGTACATGGGAGGATAATGTTATTGTTGAGATTGGTTTTGACACACAAAAAATACCGCCTGAGCTCGGGGGAACTGGGGGAGAGGGCAGTGGTAGGAATCCACGCCGCTTGCCTTTCAGAAGCCAAGCTGGGGTAGCTGATGAGTGGGGTTTCCCTCACTGGGGTTTCCCCATTCAGGCGCGCCCCGCCGCGTCTCTCATGCAGTGTTTGCTAAACTCGGGAGTCGCGACGCCAAACAAAAGCAATCAGGAAACCGGCAGATCGAGATTAGGAGTTCTTCTTCTGCTGGAGGCGCAGAGTGTTCCCCACAAACAGTTCCCGACCTGGCGCCCTCTGCCATTGAACGCTCTGGGAAGCAATCTTCTCTTCAAGTTCTTTCAACTGAACGCCGCCAAACGAAACAACGTTCCTCCGAACCTATGCACACAACGTATAACTCGCACACAAACCAGATAAAGTAACCTTACCGTAAATAAATTAACAAATCTTAGGGTGTATATAAGATACAAGTTAACATGTACGCAGTATAACGTTACTGGCGCTTCACACGTCATGAGACCCGGGTGGTGGCAGGGAGTTCAGTGGTCTCACAGCCTGGGGGAGGAAGCTGTTTCCCATCCTAACAGTCCTTGTCCTAATCCTCCGGTACCTCCAGCCTGATGGTGGGGAGTCAAAGAGATTGTGCTGGGTTTCATCTCGCCACTGTAAATGCTGCAAACAGCTGGCGGTTTAGGCAACATCTGTGGAGGGAGAAACACCTCCCACTCCACAAAAAAATCTCAGGGTTGGAATAATGACATATGCACTCCGATAATAAATTTACCATGAACTTTGAACACCTATTAATGTTTCCGGTTAGATAAGATGGACAGTAATAGTCTTTCCCCCAGCGTGAAAAAATTCCAAGACTAGATGGCGGGTGTTCATTGTTAGAGGGGTAACATTTAAAAGGAGCCCGCGAGACAACTTTTTGAGTTTCAGCTTTAAGAGGAAGTGGTTGAGGGGGTAAAATAGTATTATTTAAGAACCATTCCAATAAAGTACGTGGAGGGGATGAGCCTGGATATGGGCCGAACGCAGGAAATTGGGACCAGAGGACGCATACAAAATACTAGAGACTTCTCCCCCGGCCCAAAACATCAACGGTTTATTCCCCCTCCATAGGTGCTGCCCGCCTTGTTGAGTTCCTCCAGCATTTTAAGGGCATAACTCTGGAGTTCCAGCATCTGCACAATCTCTTTTGTTTATAAATTGGGACCAGAAGGTGGTCGGCAAGGATTCGTTGGGCCGAAGGGTCTATATCCGTGCTGGATTCTGTTGAAGGGATCACTGGATTGAAGATTCCAAAAGGTTCCCTCCCATCAATTATCCCCACTGCCACCGCCGCTGGATTTTCCCTTCTTCAGACCCAGAGACCTCTGCAATTGTATGGAAAGTCTCATCCTCTTGAGATTCACACTTTCTTCTGAATGCAATGTTTTTCCCTCTGAAGGTTTCTCCCCTCGTTCCTCGTGGCAGGCAGAGTGGCTTGAAATTAATGAGGTAATGTTGCACATGTTATCTAACCTGCTTCCTGTACTTAAGAAAAATTACCCTTGGAATTTCCAAGGAGGAAGACTGTATCGCACATTTTGTGGGCCGAGATTAACCCTCACAGAGGGAGGTTGCCCCTTGGTTTTGCTCTTCAGAATTCCTACACGCCCTGCTGATCCTGGGAAAGACGGCTGGCAGAGGAGTCTCCAGAGCCGCCGCAGGTCCAGCCGGCCACAGTGCGTTTCATTTTAAGGAAGCGGGGAGAGTTGCAGAGGCCGGAAGAGTCTCGATCTCGGGTAGTGTTGGTGAGCGGAGAGTCCGGTTGATCAGGCGGTTCAGCGACGGAGCCGGTCGGATCAGTCCCGTGGAGAGGTGGGGCACGACGAGTCTTTCATCCTTCACCGGGAGTTGAACGAGGGACTTTACACAACGCGCAGGAAGCTGATAACGGCTTCACTTTCGGTTTTTGCTGAGATCAGAGAGGGGAAGAAACCGCCCCGCCAAGTCGCCGAGTCTCCGAGATTGCGCGCCTGAGTCCACGGAGTGAGGATGACCTCCCCTTCCCTCCTGCTCTGCCTAATACTCCTGACGGCGGTGGTCATCTCAGGTAGGTCCCTTTCCCCGCTCTCTCTCTCTCTCTCAGGCTCATGGTCGGTAACTAGGTAAAACATGGATACCAGGAAGTAAGATCGCTCTCCTTCTCCCTCCCCCTCTCTCCCCCTCTCCCCCTCCCCTCTCTCCCCTCTCCAAACCTCTGTCCCTCCCTCCAAACCTCTGTCCCTCCGTCCCCCCTCTCTCCCCACCCCCGTTTTAATTCCCGTCGTATCTTTCCACATAGAACTTAAGGGACCTGTGAAGGCCACACACCACATAGAACGAGCATAAAGGTTACCCTTTCATGTCCATAGTGTGTGTGCAATGTGGTCACCATGGTTTCCCTCCCTTGCAGTGAGAGACGGAGTGATAAAATATATATCGCCGGGGCAACAGGGGTGGGATCAAAAATTGGTTCAAATTAGAACCGTGAGTTCAGAGTTGTAGAATTCTAAATCTCTCTGTGTCTCTGCTGAAACACAGAGCAGAAAGCAGCACAACACTGACAGGCCATTCGTCTTACAGTGTTGTGCTGATCCCATTGACAATTTATATTAGGAGACATTATGAAAGGTTAGGCCCGAAAGTCAACTGATTATTTGTGTGTGTGTGTGTGTGTGTGTGTGTGTGTGTGTGTGTGTGTGTTTCTCAGTATTTCCAGCATCTGCAGAATCTCTGGTTATATACTAAATGTCCTCCTCATATCCCTCCAACTCCTCTTCATATTCATGGGTCTGTCTAAAAACTTTTTAAACTCCACCAAGCAGCCTGCTTCCATGATTACCACAACAACCGATCCAGGCTAGTAAAGTGGGATGTAATTTTAAGGTGATTGGAGGAAAGTATTGGGGGAGGACGGATGTCAAAGGTAAGTTTTTTACACAGAGTGTGGGTGCATTGAATGCCCTGCCATGGATGGTGGTAGAAGCAGATAAGTTCAGGACATTTAAGAGACTTTTAAGTAAGCACATGGATGATAGATAACTGGAGGGTTATGTAGGAGGAGAGGTTTAGAATGATCTGGGAATGGGTTAAAAGGTGGACACAACACTGTTCTATGTTCAACAAAGGCACACAAGATGTTGGAGGAACTCAGCAGGCCAGGCAGCATCTCTGGGAAAGAGTACAGTCAACATTTCAGGCCGAGAGCCTTCATCAGGACTGGAAGAAACAATGAGGGGTCAGATTAAGAAAGTGGGGGGAGGGGAGAAAGAACCACTTGGTGATGGGTGAAGTAAAGAGCTGAAAAGTAAATTGGTGAAAGAGATACAGGGCTGAAGAAGGGTGAGTGTGCTGGGAGAGGACAGAGAGCCATGGAAGAAAAAAGGGGGAGGAGCACCAGAGGGAGATAATAGGTGGGTAAGGAGATAGATAAGAGAGGGAACTGGGAATGGTGTAGGAGGGAAGTTTGAGAAATTGATGTTCACTTATGCCATCAGCTTGGAAACTACCCAGACAGAATATAAGTTATTGCTCCTCAGCCTGGGTACGGCCTCATCACAACAGCAGACTGACATGTCGGAATGGGAATGGGAAGTGGAATTAAAATGGGTGGCCACTGGGAGATCCACTTTTTCTGGCAGACAGAACAAAGGCTCTCAGCAAAGCAGTCTCCCAATCTGTGTCGGGTCACCAGGAGCACCAGACACAGTAGATGGCGCCAAAAGACTCACAGATGAAATGTTACCTCACCTGGAAGGACTGTTTGGGGCCCTGAATGGTGGTGAGGGAGGAGGTATAAGGGCAGGTGTAGCACTTGTTCCGCTTGCAAAGATAAGTGCCAGGAGGGAGATCGGTGGGGAGGGAGTTGCACTGGGTGCAAATCCAGCAGAAAGTAGCAGGAGAGAAAGGTGTGCTTGGTGGAGGGATCCTCCTGGAGATTGTGGACGTTATGGAGAACTATGTGTTGGACGCAGTGACAGATGGGGTGGTAGGTGAAGGCATGAGGGACCCTATCACTTGTGGCATGGTGGGAGGATAGGATGAGGGCAGATGTGCACAAAATGGAAGTGATGTGGTTGAGGGCAGCATCGATGCTGGAGAAAGGGAAGCTTCTTTCTTTGAAGAAGGTGGACATCCCCTTAGTTCTGGAATGAAAAGCCTCACCCTGAGTGCAGATATGGTGGATATGGAGGAATTCAGAGAAGGGGATGGCATTTTTTACAAGTAACAGGGTGGGAAGAGGTATAGTCCAGGTAGCTGTGGGAGTCAGTGGATTTGTAATAGACATCAATAGATAAGCTGTCTCCAGAGATAGAGACAGAAAGATTGAGAAAGGGAAGGGAGGTGTCGGAAATGGACCAGGTAAATGTGAGGTAAGGCTGGAAGTTGGAGGCAAAGTTAATAAAGTCAACAAGCTTGGCATGGGTGCAGGAATCAGCACTAACGCAGTCATCAAAGTAGCTTAGGAAAATTTGGGGAGTAATAGCAGTTTAGGCTTTGAACATAGCTTGATCCACATAACAGACAAAATAGCAGGCATAGTGGGACCCATGGTTAGATCTTCTGTTCGAAGGAAGTGGGAGTAGCTGAAGGAAGAAATAAGAGTCAGGACAAGTTCTGACAAACGGAGGAGAGTGGTGGAGGGGAACTGGTTGGGTCTGGTGTCCAGAAAGAAACGGAAAGCTTTGAGGCCTTCCTGGTGGGGAATGGGGGTGTATTAGGACTGGACATCCATAGTAAAAATAAGATGATGGGGGGCCAGGGAACCTGAAATCATTGAAAATATCAAGAGTGTGTGAAGTGTCATGGATGTAGGTAGGAGGGGACTGAGTTGGGGTATGTAGATATTAGCTCGGGGGGGGAAGGAACAACCAAAAACAATGGGTCTGCCTCTACAGCTGTGTGTGTGTTGGGGCCATCTACTACTGTATCTGCTGCTCCTGGTGCGGCCTCCTGTATTTCAATGCGACCTAATACAGATTGGGAGACTGCTTCACCAGGCACCTGTACTCCGTCAGCCAGAAAAAGCGGGATTTCCAAGTGGCCACCCATTTTAATTCCATTTCCCATTCCCATTCTGTCATGTCAGTCCATAGTCCCCTTTATTGTCCTGATGAGGCCACACAGGTCGGAGAAACGACACATTATAGTCTGTCTGGGTAGCCACCAATCTGATGGAATGAACATCGATTTCTTGAACTTTCTGTAAAGCCCCCCCCACCTTTGCCATTGTACATTCCTATTTCCCTCCCTCACCTTAGCCCCTTACCTGCCCATCACCTCCCTCTGGTGCTCCTCCACCTTTTTTTTCTTCCATGGCCTTCTGCCCTCTCCTATCAGCTTCCCCCTTTTCCAGCCCCATATCTCTTCCACCAATTTACTTCCCAGCTCTTGGCTTCACTTGTTTCACCTATCACCTTGTGGGTCTTCCTCTCTTCCCCCCCCCCCCCCACTTTCTTACTCTGACTGCTCATCTTTTAGACCATAAGACACAGGAGCCGAATCAGGCCATTCAGCCCATCTAGTCTGCTCCATCATTCCATCATGGCTGATCCCAGATCCCACTCAACTCCATACACATGCCTTCTCACCATAACCTTTGATGCCCTGACAAATCAGGAAATTATCAACTTTTGCCTTAAATATACCCACAGTCTTGGCCTCCACAGCTGTTCATGACAGAGCATTCTACAGATTCACTACTCTCTGGCTAGAAAATTCCTCCTTACCTCAGTTCTAAAGGATCGCCCAACAATTTTGAGCCTGTGCCCTCTAGTTCTAATCAAGACTGTATCAACACCTGCCATAAATATACCCAATGACTTGGCCTCCACAGCACCCGTGACAATGAATTCCACAGTTACACCACTCTGCCTAAAGAACTTCGTCCTCATCACCATTCTAAAGGTACATCCCTACATTCTGAGGACGTCTCCTCTCATCTTCGACTCCTCCACCAGAGGAGATGTCCTCTCCACATCAACCTTATCTAGCACTTTCAATATTCATTTGGTTTCAATGAGCTCCTTCTGCATTCTTCTAAGTTCCAATGAGTACAGGCCCAAAGCTGTCAAACACTCTACATATATTAAAATATGAAGGGTCTCAACCCGAAACATTGACTGCTCCTTTCAACGGATGCTGCCTGGCCTGCTGAGTTAATTCAGCATCTGCAGTGCACTTTGTGTTTACGACATATATTAACCCCTTTATTCCCAGAATCATCTTCCTGAGCCTCCAATGACAACACATCCTTTCTGAGATATGGGGCCCAAAACTGTTGACAATACTCCAAGTGCAGCCTGACCCGTGTCTAATAAAGGCTCAGCATTATCTCCTTGCTTTTATATTTTATTCCCCTTGAAATAAATGCCAACATTACATTTGCCTTCTTTACCACAGACTCAACCTGTAAATTAACCTTCTGGGAGTCTTGCATGAGGACTCCTAAGTCCCTTTGCACCTCTGAATTTTCTCCCCATTTAGATAATAGTCTGCACATTTGTTCTCAATGCTGTATTTCATCTGCTACTTTTTTGCCCATTCTTCCAATTTGTCCAGGTCCTTCTGTAATTGCATGGCTTCCTCAGCACCATCTACCCCTCCACCTATTTTTGTATCATCTGCAAACTTTGTGACAAAGCCATCAATTTTATCATCTCAATCACTGACAAACAGTGTGACATGTAGCAGTCCCAAAACTGACCCCTGAGGAACATCACTAGTCACTGTCAGCCAACCAGAAAAGACCATCTTTATTCCCACCTGCTGTTCCTGCCTGTCAGCCATTCCTCTATCCATGTCAGTATCTTTCCTGTAATGCTAGGATTTCATCTCATTAAGTAGTCTCATTTGTGGCACCTTATCAAATGCCTTCTGAAAATCTAGGTAAATGACAATCGCTGTCTCTCCTTTGTCCACCCTGCTTGTTACTTTCTCAAAGAACTCTAACAGATTTGTCATGCAAGATTTCCCTTGACAGAAGCCATGCTGACTTTGACTTATTTTATCATTAGTTTCCAAGTACCTTGAAACCTCTTCCTTAATTATAGACTCCAACACATTCCTAACCACTGAGGTTCAGCTAACAGGCCTATAATTTCCTTTCTTTTGTCTACATTCCTTCTTAAAGAGTGGAGTGATATTTACAGTTTTCCAGTCCTCTGGAACCATGCCAGAATCAAGAGATTCTTGAAAGATCATGACCAATGCATCTGTTATCTCTTCAGCAACTTCTCTCAGGACTCTGGGATGTAGTCCATCTGGTCCAGTTCACTTATCCACCTTTAGACCTTTCAGTTTGCCTAGCACTTTTTCCTTTGTAATAGCAATGACACTTGCTCCTGCTCCCTGACATTCACAGACCTAGTGTCTTCCACAGTGAAGACTGATGCAAAGTACAAATTAAGTTCATCTGCTATTTCTTTATCCCCATTGCTACCTCACCAACATCATTGTCCAGTCCAATACCAACTCTCACCTCCCTTTTACTCTCTATATAACTGCAAAAACATTTGGTATCCTGCTTTATATTATTGGCTAGTTTCCCTTCATATTTCATCTTTTGCCTTTTTTTGAATTTTAAAAACTTCCCGATCATCCAACTTCCCACACTTTTGCTACATTATATGCCCTTTCCTTGGCTTTTATGCAGGCCTCAACTTCCCTTGTCAGCCACAGTTGCCTGCCCTGCCATTGAGAACTTCTTCCTCTGTGGGACATATCTGTCCTGCACCTTGTGAACTGTTCCCAGAAACTTCAGTCACCTCTGCTTATCTCTGCTGTCATCCCCGCCAGTATTCCCCTTCAATCCACCTGGGCAAGCTCCTCACTGTGCCTCTGTCATTCCCCTTATTCCATTGCAATACTGCTATATCTGACTTGGCTTCTCCCTCTCAAACTGCAGTATGAATTCAATCATATTTAATCATTGCCTCCCAAGTGTTTCTTTACCTTAAATTCCCTCATAAAATCCAGGTTATCACACAACACCCATTCTCAGATAGCCTTCCCTGAGTAGGCTCGAGCAAAAGCTGTTGTAAAAAAAGCCATCTCGTAGACAGATTCCCCCTCTCACGGTCTGACATCAACCTGATCCCCCATTACAATTGTGACTTTACCCTTATTGCCCTTTCCAGCACCATTTGCAATCTCAACCCCACATTTTGGCTACTATTTGGAGGCTTATATATGATTCCCATAATTTTTTTTACCCTTGCACCCACAAGATTCGACATTCTCTAACCCTATGTAACCTCTTTCTAAAGATGTAATTCCATCTCTTACCAACAGAGCCTAGGCCTTTCTGCCTGTCCTTTCAATACAAAGTATATCCTTTGAAATTAAACTCCCAACTATGACTTTCTTTCAGCCATGACTCAATGATGCCCACAACGTCATACCGACCAATCTGTAACTGGAGCACAAGTTCATCCACCTTATTCCGAATGCTGCCTACATTTAAATACAGCACCTTCAGTCCTGCTTTCTTCGCTCTTTTGAATTTTTAACCGTGGTGCAACTTTACTTTATTGTCACCCAACAATTGATACTAGAGTGTACAATCTTCACAGTAATATTTGTTTCTGCACTTCGCGCTCCCTAAAGTACAAATCGAAGTAAATATAATAAAAATTCAGATTATAAATCGTAATTAGAAAATAGAAAATCTGCATTTCTACCCCAGCAATGGCTTGTGCCTTCCATTACAGTTCCCTACCCTCTGAGCCACAGGACCAGGCTCAGTGCCAGTGGCACAGCCACTGTTTCTTCCCCCAGGTAGGTCCCCCCACCACAGTACTCAAAATGGATTACGTATTGTTGAGGGGAGACCACGGGGTGCTCTTCACTATCTGACATTTTCCCTTCTCTCTCTTGATAGTCACCATGTATCTATCTCCTGTAGCCTTCGGGTGACTATCTGCCTGTAACTCCTGTCTATCATCCCCTTATTTTCCCTAACAAGCCGAAGGTTATCGAATTGCAGCTCCAGTTCCTTAACATTGTCCCTAAAGAGCTGCATCTCCATACACTTAGCACAGATGTGGCCATCAGGGAGGCTGGAAATCCCACGTCTGACACCCAGAACAAGACACTGACCCTGCAGACATACCCCCTATTCTTTCAAGAATTAAATAAGAAAAAGAAATAAACTTACTTCGCCTTCGCCTGTTCTTGTCAAAGCCTGTTGAGCCAAAGCCTAACCACTCTGACTCAGAACACTTCTATGATAGGCACTCCACTAGACGGTATCTCTCTTTTATGGGGACTGGGTTTTTCAAGCTCTGCTCCAGACCTGCGCAGAAATGCTTCTACTGTGTTCCAGTCCTGATGAAGGGTCTTGGCCTGAAATATCGGCTCTACTCTTTTCCATAGATGCTGCCCGACCTGCTGAGTTTCTCCAGCATTGTGCGTGTGTTGCTCGGATTTCCAGCATCTGCAGATTTTCTCTCGTTTGTGACTGTTCTATGTTCAGTGTGTGAGGGGCATTGGTACGACGGATGTGAAGGGGTGCGTCACTCCACGGGCAGCCCCAGTCTGGGTGTAGAACTACAAAAGACTGCTCTCAAACACATCCTCGGAGTATGATGGAAAGCTTGGGGAAAGTCTCCAAGTTCCCAGCAATCTCTTATTTTATTGCACTGTTAAAATTCACCATGACCTTCTATGGTCCTTGTTTACTGGAGACTAGATTGTAGCATGCAATGTTCAGGCTTTCTGAGGCATTGGTCAGACTAAAGTTGGGATATTGTGAGCAGTTTTGGGCCCCTTATCTAAGAAAGGATGTGCTGACATTGGAGAGGGTCCAGAGGAGTTCATGAGAATGATCCCAGGAAAAAAAGGGTTACACATGAGGTGTGTTTGATGGCTCTGGGCCTGTACTCAGCTGGAGTTTAGAAGAGTGGGGAGGTCTCATTGAAACTTATCAAATATTGAAAGGGCTATTTAGAGTGAACATGGAGGGGATATTTTCCATAGTGGGGGAGTCGAGGACCAGAGAGCACATCTGATAGAAAGGCGTTCTTTTAGAACAGAGATGAGGAGGAATTTCTTTAGATGGAGGGTGGTGAATCCGTGGAATTCATTGCCACGGATGGATGTGGAAGCCAAATCACTGGGTATCTTTAAAGTGGAGGATGATAAATTCTTAATGAGTAAGGGTGTCAAAGGTTACAAGAAGACAAGAGAATGGTATTGAGAGTATGAAGTACAAAGTAAATTTATTATCGAAGTGTGTATATGTTACCCTATACATCCCTGAGATTTGTTTTTTGTGGACATGTACAGTAAATCCAGGAACACAATAGAATCAATGAAAGACCACACCCAACAGGACAGGCAAACAACCAACAAAATACAACAAACTGTGCAACTATAAAGCAGAAAAAAGTAATAATAAATAAGTAAGCAGCAAATAATAGGGTTAGGATGCAGAGTTCCTGAAAGTGTGTCCATAGTTTGTGGGAACTATTCAGTGATGGGGTGAGTAAAGTTGAGTGAAGTTATTCTCTGTGGTTCAGGAGCCTGATGGTTGAGGGGTAATAACTGCTCCTGAACCTGGTGGTGTGGATCCTCAGCTCCTGTACCTCCTTCCTGGTGACAGTAGCAAAACGAGAGCATGGGTCTGGGTGGTGGGTGGTCCGAGATGATAGAAGGCTGCGACATCATACTGTGATGTTCTTAATGGTGGGGAGGGCTTCACCCGTGATGGACTGGGCTGATCCACTACTTTGTGTAGGGTTTTCTACTCAAGGGCATTGGTGTTTCCTTGCCAGGCTGTGATGCAGCCAGTCAATATACACTCCACTATACATCTTTGGAAGGGTAATACATCAGCTATGATGGAATATTGGCGCAGACTTGATGGGCTGAATGGCTGAATTCTGTTGCTATGTCTTATGGCCCCGGCTGGTGGGGAGAAGCTGGGATCAGGGGTCAAATAATGAGAAAGGAAACATTGGCCAGGCCGTGGAGTTAGAATAAACCGGAAGTCACTTGTGGTTTTCCTAACTGTGGGTCGTTTCAGCAACAGGGTGCACTGAGGAGCAGGAAAGAAAGTGTGTTAGAGGGAGAGCAGTGGGGGAAATCCTTTCCTCAAGAGAAAAGCTGTGAGAGAGAGAGAGAGAGCGAGAGAGAAAAAGAGACTAACAAGAGCAGTGGGGGAAATCCTTTCCTCAAGAGAAAAGCTTTCTGAGTGATTGCAGTTTCCTGGAACACCGCAGTGTAGCTGGGAGCTTGTGGGAGTTTCCTGGCCAGTTCACGTCTTGTGATTAACAACCCGCAGAACATGCTGAATAAAGCATGAGATGTCAGTAACAGGAACTCAGTCCAAGTTCCCCGCAACTCAGCCTGCTGGCATATAAAGTCCATTATTCTCAGAAAGGTACAGCAAAGAAATGGGCTACAGTACTTTGCCCGGACTGACTACAATGCCTGCCTGCTCTAAACCTGAGTGCCTGCATTAGGGCCATGACCCTATACTCCACCCCTACCCATTGCACTTGCTGTGTAACTTCCACACTTTATTAAAGCCATACAGACGAGAGCAGGGAAACAGACCATTCGGCCCAAAACACCCGTGCTCAACATTTCAGCAACAGCCTCTTCCCTTCGGCATCAGATTTCTGAATGAACACGTGCACTACCTCACTACTTTTTCCCGTTTTTTGTTTTTTTGGCACTGCTTACTAAATTAAATTTTTAATATATTTTATTTGGATTTGTAGTTTCTGTTTATTTTTATGTATTGCAATGTAGAACAACAAATTTCACGACATCTACCGGTGATATTAAACACTGATCATGATTTCTCCATCCCAAATGCGATGCCCTGAGAGCTTGTCCCATCTGCCTGCGTTTAGCCCAGATTTCTCTAAACCTCTCCTACCCATAGCTTTCAAATTTTGCATGTGTGTCCACCTCAACCACTATTTCTGACAACTCATTCCAAATACACACCAGCTTTTGTATGAAGAAACTACCCTCATGTTCCTTTTAAAGTTCTTGCCTCTGATCTTAAACCTGTTCTGTCGTGTTCTTAGCAGCCCCTCCCTGGGAAACAGACTATCTGCTTTCACACTGTCTATGCCCCTCATGATCTTATGTACCTCTATCAGGTCACCCCCTCAATCTTCTACGTTCCAGGAAATAAAGTCCTAGTCTATGAAACTTCTTGTAAGTCAGACCTTCGATTCCAGGTGACATCCTGAGAAACCTTTTATGTGCTCTTTCTAGTTTAATATCGTCCTTCCTGTACAAAGTAAAAGGGAATTAGTACTTTCCTGGTGTATAGGACAAATAAACTCGTCTCAGGCTTCTAGCCTGGTACAAGTATCGACCTTTTAATGGCAAACCCTGCCATCTTCATCCCTGGTGGCAGAGTTTGTCATCGAAACTTCGGTTATAATTGATACCTGGACCCAGCTAGAAGGCTGAGAAGTTTATTCGCCTGCACAAAGTACTCCAAGAGGTCTCACCGATGTTTTATATATAGAACATAGAAATTTACAGCACATTACAGGCCCTTCGGCCCATAATGCTGTGCTGACCTTGTAACCTACTCTACAGACTGCCTAGAATTTCCCTAGCACTTAGCCCTCTATTTTTATAAGCTCCAGTTACCTATCTAAGAGGCTCTTAAAAGACCTTATTGTATCCACTTCCACATGCAGTGCATTCCACACACCCACCACTCGCTGCTTGAAAAACTTACCCCTGACATCCCCTCGATACCTAATTCCAAGCACCTTAAAATTATGCACCTTTGTGTTAGCCACTCTTGGCCCTGGGAGAAAACCTCTGGCTATCCACATGATCAATGCCCCTCATCATCTCATACATCTCTATCAGGTCACCTCTCATCCTCCGTCACTTCCAGGAGAAAAGGCCAAATACATTCAACCTATTGTCATGAGGTACAAACTCCAATCCAGGCAACATCCTTGTAAATCTCCTCTGCACTCTTTATAGTATCCACATCCTTCCTGTAGTGAGGTGGCCAGAACTGAGCACAGTACTCCAAGTGGGTTTTAACTAAGTTCTTTTTAGTTGTAACATTACCTCACTGCTCTTGAAAATCCCATGGTTAATGAGGGCCAACACACCACGTGCCTTCTTAACAACACTGTCAACCTGCGCAGCAGCTTTGATTGTCCTATTGACATGGACTCCAAGATCTCTCAGATCCTCCACACTGCCAAGAGTCTTGCCATTTATATTCTGTCTTCAAATTGGATCTACCAAAATGAACCACTTGACACTTATTTGGGTTGAACTCCATCTGCCACTTCTCAGCCCAGTTCTGCATCCTACCGATGTCCCGCTGTAACCTTTGACAACCCTCCCGACTATCCACAACACTCCGAACATCAGTGTCATCAAGTATCCATAACGTAACTTCCCAACTCCAAAACTCCGAGCTAGTCTGCTCCCTATTTTTCCCTTTTGTACTTGTGTATGGAATGATCTCTGTGGATCGTACACAAACAAAAGATTTTGACTATATCTTAGGAAATGTGATAATAATAAACCAATCCATTTACTCCTCCAAAGTGTTATAATTGTATCAGCCTCAACCTCTTCCTCTGGGCATCACATTAGTAGACCTAGTGCACTACTTCACAGTTCAGGCGACCAGGATTTTAATCTTGACCTCTGGTGCTGCCTGTGTGGAATTTCTAAGGCATTGGTCAGACAGCAATTGGAATATTGTGAGCAGTTTTGGACCTAAGCAGTTTTATCTAAGAAAGCATGTGCTGGCCTTGGAGAAGGTCCAGAGGAGGTTCACAAGAATAATCCTGGGAATGAAAGAGTTAACATATGAGGAATATTTGATATTTCCGGTTCTGTACTCACTGCAGTTTAGAAGAATGAGGGGTGGGGGAGGGAAATCTTGTTGAAATCTATTGAACATTGAAAGGCCTAGATTGAGTGGCCATGGAGAAAGTGTTTTCCAATAGTGGGAGGGTCTAGGATCAAAGGGCACAGCCTCAGAATGGAAGGGTGTCCCTACAGAAATGAGGAGGAACGTCTTTAGACAAAGGGTGGTGAATCTGTGGAATTCATTGCCACAGGCAGCTCTTGGAGGCCACGTCTTTGCTTATAATTAAAGTGGAGTTTGATAGGTTCTTGATAAGTAAGTACATCAAAAGTTATGACAAGAAGGCAGGACAATAAATCAGCTTAGATGGAATGGTGGAGAAGGCTTGAGCTATGTCTTAAGGTCTTTCCCCTGGAAGTTCCCATTTCCTCTTACATCCCAAAGACGTGCAGATTGATTGGTTAATTGGCCACTACAAATTGCCTCTAGTCTGCGTAGTGTGTAGGTGGACTGTAGAATGCTGGGGGAAATTCATGGAAAACCAGGGTGCGGGTGGGGTTTGGTAGAATCAAATGGAGTCAGTGGAAAAAGGCAATTGATGGTGGGTGTGCACACAGGTTCTGTTCTCATGCTGTATGCCCATATCTTATCTCAACTCTGCATTCAGGAATTGGTCCCAGCTTCACTGAAAAAAATCCTGCAGATGCTGAAAACCTGAAATAAAATCAAACATGTGGATGGAGTACAGGGAGGAGAGGCTGGTCTGTGTGTTGGACCGGGCTGTGTTCACAACTGCCTGCAATGTCCTGTGCTCTTGGACAGAAGAGTTGCCAGAACCTTTACAGGCCATTGAGATGTGTTCTGACCAGCCGCATCACCGTCTGGTACAGGAATTGCAAGACATCTGACCTCAAGTCCCTACACAGGATTGTGAGGACAACTGAGAGGATCATTGGGGTCTGTCTTATACCCATCTGAGATGTTTATCTGGAGCACTGTGCCCTTAGCGTTGTCAATGGTCCCTCCCTTCTGTCCAACAATCTCTTTGAACCCCCCCCCCCCCCCACCAACCATCAGCAGGAGGTACTGTTGTGTTAGGACAAGGACTGTCAGGATAGAAAACAGCTTCTTCCCTCGGTCATAAGACTACTGAACTCCCTGCCACCATCCAGATCTCATCACTTTTATTTTTTCCATTTTTTAACTTCTGTCATAAATGCTTATTAATTCTTAATTTATCTGTGGTAATATTACTTTTTGTTGTGTGTGTGAGTTATATGTACTGCATTGTGCACCTTGGTCAGGAGGAACATTGTTTCACCTGGCAGTGAACAGCTAAATGGCATGAACTTGAACTTGAGTTTGATTTGTTTATCATGTACTGTAGTTCTGTTGTTTGTGTTCTTCTTGTATTGTGACATTGTTGATTGTCCAAGATGAGACATCCTTTATGCTCAGACTCTTTATCCCTACAGGGGAACTACCCTCCGTGTCTGTTGAGGTCCCAAGCAGCGTGAACGGTACTGTCGGACGTTCGGTGATTTTGCCCTGCACTTTGAAGTCTCCCTACACCGAGTACACGACCGTTGAGATTGTCATCACCTGGAAGATCAAGGTGTTTTACACAGGGTCAGTATTGTTCAACGTGACTAACAGGAGCAAGGACAGCAAGGAGTTTGAGAATGAAGTTCACACAAATACCAAAGGCCGGTACAAACTGGCTGGGGACCCGAGAAAGGGGAATGCCGCCCTGGAGCTGCAGAATGCTACACTGGATGACAGTGATCAATACTTCTGCCGTGTGGAAATCAATCGACAGGGCCTGAACACCTTCAAGGCCGAATCCAACCCTGGGATCACACTGGAAATATTGGGTAAATATCATAGAATAGGGGAAAAGTTGGATAGATTCATTCTCATTTATATTCTCTCTCCCCCCCCCCTCCCCCTCTCTCCCCTCCCCAACCCCCAGTTCTCTCTCTCTCCCCACCCCTCTCTCTCCCCCTCTCCTCCCTCTTTCTCTTTTCCCCCTCCCTCTCGCCTCTCCTATATCTAAGAAAGGATGTGCTGGCATGGATAAAGAATAATCCTGGGAACAAAAGGGTTAACAGATGAGTGTTTGATGGCTCTGGGCCTCTACTTACTGGAGTTTATAAGACGATTGGGGGAGGGGGGAGGACATCATTGAAACCTAATATTGCAAGGCCTAGAAAGAAAAAGAATTATGAGAGGATGTTTCACATAATGTGGAAGTCTAGGACTAGGGATGTGCTTCAGAACAGAGGGAGATCCCTTTAGAACAGAGATGAGGAGGAATTTATTTTAGTGAATCTGGAATTCATTGCTACAGATCACTGTGGAGGCCAAGTTACTGGGCATATTTAAAGTGAAATGTGATAGACTGTTGGTTAGTCAGGGCATCAAAAGTTAAGGAAGAAGGCAGAAGAATGAAGTTGAAAGGGATAATAAATCAACCATGATGAAATGGCGGAGCAGACTCGACGGGCCGAATGGTCTAATTGTGCATCTGTGTTGCATGGTCTTATGGACAAAAGGTAAAATCTCATCCTCCTACCGTGATCTCTGAGCCCTGGCTTCCACCAGGACTCCTCCCTGTCTCTTGTTTCCGGTTGTGTGAGTGGTATGCGTCCAAAGGACTCATTCAATACCATTCAGCTTCTAAGTCAGTACAAAGATCGACTGCTTCTCCCACCGTGAGATGCTTCCATCATCTGCATCAGCCACCATGCCTGCCTCACTCCAGGCTCGATCATTCCGTACTGCTCATCCTCCCACCCCCATCAACACAGCACTTACAGCCCTGAGACAGTCATCCAACAACGGAAGCTCAAGCATAACCCAACATCCATGGAACTTAAATTCGGTTATTTCGGTAAATCTTCAAAAAAAAGCCAATTATGACCAAGAAACAAATCGATTGTCCTAAAAAAAAATCCAGTCTGGATTGTTTCAGGGGAACCTGAGGGGGAACTCCTTCACTCAGAGGGAGTGTGGAACGAGCTGCCAGTGAAAGTGGTGGATGAGGGTTTAATTTCAACATTTAAGAGAAGTTTGGATAGGTGCGTGGATGGGAGGGGTATGGAGGGCTATGGTCCGTTTGTAGGTCACTGCGACTAAGCAGGATAACAATTTGGCAAGAACTAGATGGGCTGAAAGTCCTGTTTCTGTGGGGTAGTGCTCAATGACTATGACTAATATCCTACAGGAAAGGAAGTCTTCTATCTTGACTTCACGTGACTGACTTGTGGTTGCCTTCTAAATCAGTGCAGCAAACTACTCCATATCAAGATAATATAACAATTAATAGTCATGGGGCACAGAAACAGACTCTTTGGCCATGCCAACCCAGTTTTCTACCTTGTTCCATCTCCCTACACCCAGACCATATCAACCCGTTTCTCTCCCATCCATGTACTGTACCTCTTCAAATTTCTCCAGAATGTTACAATTGAACTTAGATCTACCACTTCCACTGACAGCTCGTCCACCTCCTGAGTGAAGAGGTTCCACCTCAGATTCTGCTTAACTATTTCATCTTTCACCTCAAACCTATAACTTCTAGTCTGACCTAATATAACAGGAAAAGGCCTGCAAGCATTCACCCTATCGATACCCTTCATAATCTTGTGTACCTCTGTGAGATCTCTCCTTGTTCTCCTGTGCTGCAGGGAATAAAGTCCTAACCTATTCAACCATTCCCTATAACTCAGGTCCTCAAGAGCCGGCAACATCCTCGCAAATATTCTCTGCACTCTTTCTAATGCCTAGTAGATTCCCCGCACTCTTATCAGCAGAGGTCATGTGGCTGGCCTCCTCCTGATACCGTATCCAGTCGGTGAGAGTGGATAGGGTGTGTCTGTGTCTGTGTGCATGCGGAGGGGTGGTGTGGGGCTCCAGTGGTCCTGGCCCCAACTTGTGGGATCCCCCATTCTCTCTGTGTGAGAACACTTGCCTGAGGGGTGTGTCAGAGCTGAGGTTTCCAGTACTGGGAAATCAAGCAGCCAATGTGTCATAGAGTCATACGGCACAGAAACCGGCCCTTCAGCCCAACCAGTCTGTGCTGACTATCTCATCCCATTTGTCTGAATTTAACCCGTGTCTCTCTAAACCTTTCCTAACCATGTATTTGTCCAAGTATCTTTTAAATGTTGTTAATGTAACCACCTTGGCAGCTCATTCTACATACTGACCACCATCCTGGTGAACAAGATGTCCTTCAGGTTTCTATTAGATCTCTTCCCTTTCACCTTAAACTAATGCCCTGTAGTTCTTGATTCCCCAGCGCTGAGGGCAGAGAAAAAGAAACTGTGTGCATTCACCCTATCTTTTGTACATGGAAAGGTTTGTGAAATATTATACAATTATTGAATGATAGTTGGACTCTTGACCTTGTGGTTTGCCTGCACTGCACTTTCTCTGTAACTGTGACACTTTATTTGTTTAACTTGTTCAACCTCAATGCACTGATGATCTGTATGGACGGTATGCAAACTAAAGTTTTCACTGTACCTTGGTACAGGTCAGCACGGTAACATAGGGTTAGCATAACATCATTATAGCACCAGCGAACACCGATTGAAGTTTACCAGTTTAGAAACGAGTCATTGAGTAGATTATGTTTTTCCTAAGTGATGAGGAATAGGTGCTGCCCTGGAAACTTGGGGAGAACCAAGTTAACATCCACTCTGTCAGTTCAAGTCTATTGCCACTTGATTGTACATATGCACAATCAAACGAAAGAACATTGCTTTGGACATGGTGTTCCCACAATACATATATCACACACAGCACATAAAACAAAATACTACCACAAATAAGTTAATAAAATAGAATTGAAAATGCATGTGGTGCACAGCACAGGTAAACAGTAAATAGCTCGCGGCCCTCGTGATGAGGCCTTAGTGGTGACAGGGTATTCATTAGTGTCATAGCTGAGGGGAAGCAGCTGTTACCCACTCTGGTAGTGCTAGTCCTGATGCTCCCGATGATGGTGGGTCAAAGAGATTGTAGGATGGGTGGTAGGGACCGTCAACGATACTTTGGGCCCTTGGTGTTCCACGCTCCCAGCATTAGTTGAATGCAGCATCTGCAAAAGTGTCAGCTTCTGATGAGCTCATTACATCCTTCCTTTCCTTCCATTGTCCACTTTCCTGCTGAGATCCCCATCCTCCTTCCTTTTGGGCCATGGTCACTCTCCTCTTCTATCAGATTCCTTCCTCTCCAGCCCTTTACTATTTCCATCTATCCTCTCCCAGCCTCTCACTTCATCATGCCCTCCCCCACCCAACCACCTTCCCCTCTCCTGGTCTCACCTATCCCCTCCCACTGTCTCACTTCATCCTCCCTCTCCCCCACCCACCCACCTTCCCCCTCACTGGTCTCACCTATCATCTCCCACTGTCTCACTTCATTCTCCCTCTCCCCCACCCACCTACCTTCCCCCTCACCTGGTCTCACCTATCACCTCCCACTGACTCACTTCACCCCTCCCCCACCCACCCACCTTCCCCCTCACTGGTCTCATCTATCACCTCCCACTGTCTCACTTCATCCTCCCTCTCCCCCACCCACACACCTTCCCCCTCACCTGGTCTCACCTATCCTCTCCCAGCCTCTCACTTCATCATGCCCTCCCCCACCCAACCACCTTCCCCTCTCCTGGTCTCACCTATCCCCTCCCACTGTCTCACTTCACCCCTCCCCCACCCACCCACCTTCCCCCTCACTGGTCTCACCTATCACCTCCCACTGTCTCACTTCACCCCTCCCCCACCCACCTACCTTCCCCTCTCCTGGTCTCACCTATCACCTCCCACTGTCTCACTTCACCCCTCCACCACCCACACACCTTCCCCCTCACTGGTCTCACCTATCACCTCCCACTGTCTCACTTCACCCCTCCCCCACCCACCTACCTTCCCCTCTCCTGGTCTCACCTATCACCTCCCACTGTCTCACTTCACCCCTCCACCACCCACACACCTTCCCCCTCACTGGTCTCACCTATCCCCTGACGGCTTGTACTTCTTCCCCTCTCTCCACATTCTTATTCCTCCCCCTTCCGTTCCAATCCTGATAAACGGTCTCAGCCTGAAACGTCGACTGTTTTTTCCATTCAGTAGATGTTGCTTGACCTCTTGAGTTCCTCCATCAATTTGTGTCTGTTGCCTCTGATTTCCAGCATCTGCAGAATCCCTCATGTTTAGGATTAATGAGAGAGTAGAACAGAAAACAACACAATAGTAATCATACACGTAATAAACTGATCTCTGCAATGTCGGATATCTGACAATGTTTCATGAAACCTTTTCTGTTTCTCTCCCCTCACCCTGTCCCTCCCTCTCTCCCTCTCCATTCTTGTCCTTAGTTGTGACTCAGCTTAAGAGAACATTCCCCTTTTGCACAAAAAAGATCCCTTCTCTAACATCAGTCTTCCCCAAAACGTAGTGGTACTGGTCTCCACCCTCTTTTCTCTTACAACCTTCAGTCTAGACACATAACTAAGAAAAGCAGAGTCAACGGGTCTGTAAGTATTTTATGTATTTAAATATTACAAAGTCCTTCATATCCCTCCCACCTACATACTTATCCAAACTTCACTTAAATGTTAAAATCAAAAGTACATCCACTGGCCACATGTTCCACACTCTCACTACCCTCTGAGTGAAGAAGTTACCTGCATGTTCCCCTTAAATATCTCACCTTTCACTTTTAACCTTTAGTTTTAGTCCCACCCAACCTCAGTTGCATTTACCTATTTGCATTCTCCCTATCTATACCCCTCATAATCTTGTATATTTCTATTCAATCTCAAAGTCCCAACCTATTTAACCTTTCCCTATAACTCAGACCCTCAAGTCATGGCAATATTATTTTAATTTCCTTCGTACTCTTTAAATCTTATAGATATCCATCAGTGTAATGATGCAACAAGACTCATGGCAGTGAACATGCATATTGTGAACCAATTCAACGGGGTTATAATTTCACAACTACTTTTACCCTACATCAGGGTAATCCATGTTTACCCTAAACCATGGTAGATCCTACAAAGTGAACGGTAGGGCACTGAGGAGTGTGGTAGAACAAAGGGATCTGGGAATACAGGTCCATAATTCATTGAAAGTGGTGAATTTCATGGGTAGATAGGCTCGGAAAGAAAGCTTTTGGCACATTGGCCTTCATAAATCAATGTATTGAGTACAGGAGTTGGGATGTTACGCTGAAGTTGTACAAGACATAGTTGAGGCCTAATTTGGAGTATTGTGTGCAGTTTTGGTTACCTGCCTACAGGAAAGATGTAAATAAGGTTCTAAGAGTACAGAGAAAATTTACAAGGATGTTGTTAGGTCTGGAGGACCCGAGTGGACCTGAGTTATAATAGGTTAGGATTGTATTCCTTGCAATGTAGAAGATTGAGAGGCGATTTGATAGAGGTGCACAGAATTATGAGGGCTAGGGTAGATGCCTTTTCTACTGAGCTTGGGGGGTGCTACAGCCCAAGGTCATGGGAAGGTGAAGAGTGAGAAGTTTAAGGGAAACAAGAGGGGAAATTTCTTCCACTGAGAGGGTAATGAGAGCGTGGAATGAGCTGCCAGCACAAGTGGTGCATGCGAGCTCGATTTCAGCGTTTAAGAGATGTTTAGATAGGTATGTTTATGGTTATGGTTATGGAATGTGAAAGTCCCAGTCCAGGTCAATGGTTTCAGCATGGACTAAATGGGCCGGATGACCTGCTTCTGTGCTGTAGTCTATAACACTATCACTATTTTTAAGTAAATTCAGTTTAAAGAGTAACAATATTTTAGCACATAAAAATAGATGCAATCCAATTTTTCTACCCCTGTATTAGATTCATAAAATTAAATATTCGAGATTCAAGACTGTTTTAGGTCATAGACGCTGCCTGGCCTGCTGAGTTCCTCCAGCATTTTGTGTGTGTTGCTCAGATTTCCAGCATCTGCAGAATCTCCGTTTCTGTTTCATGTCATTTCCTGTTCACAAGTGTAAAGGGGAATATAATGATCGTCCCTCCGGATCTGATGCAGCACAATAAAACACAATAAAATAAAGAACATGATAAATATAAATACATAGGACAGCTTATATACATAGATTGATTGTATGCCCATAAAGTTACACTAGGCACTGGACTGCCTGGACATAAGGTGACTCTGACAGGAGATGATAAAGTATGGGGGTGGGTTAGTAGGTGAAGATGTTAATCAGCCTTACTGCTTGGGGAAAGTAACTTGTTTTTGAATCTGGTGGTTCTGGAGTGGATGCTATGTAACCTCCTCCCTGTTGGGAGTGGGATAGACAGTCCATGAGCAGGGTGGGTGGGATCCTTCATGATGTTACTGGCCCTTCTCCTGCTGCACCTTTCTGTATACACGTCCTTGATAAGCAGGTCAGATGGTGCCAGTGATGTGTTACGCAGTTTTGATCTAACCATTGTGGAGCCTTCCTGTCTGCCGTGGTGCAGTTTCTGTGGTGATGCAGCATGTTAGGATGCCCTCTACTGCCCATCTGTAGAATGACGTGAGTATGGATGTACACAGTTCAGCTCTCCACAGCAGCCCCAGAAAGCAGAGGCATGTTAGTACAACAGTTCTACAGAAATTGTTAAGTAAACAATGATTTAAATATTTTATGTAGTTAAATATTAAACTGTCCTCCATTGACCCTGTGTCCATCCTTTCTCAGGTGCCCCAATCATCCTCCGTGTTTATGTTAACGTCATCAATGCCACCTATTCTACTATAGAATGTCTGGCAGAGGGGCAACCCTCCCCAAACATCATTTGGATCGACCCCCACAACAAGAGTCTTCCAGTGGACGGCAGAGACACTCCCGTCACACCAGGACCGGGAAAGTATCAGACCCTGGGAGAGCTACATCACCCAAAGCTGGCGGGAAATTACACCTGCCTGGCGGTAAACGACCAAGGAAACACCATGCAGTCCGTCCATCTGCTCAAAATGGTGGAGAGCCAACACCGGCCACAGTGGCTCATTTACATCATCGGAATTCTGGTTGGAAGTGTCCTCGTGGTAATCGTGCTTGTTATTGCCTTAGTGATGCTGAGGAGGAGGAGCGGTGAGTTACTTTTTGCGGGGGGGCAGGGATCGGAGCTGACAACGTCACCAGGGTCAGCTCGCATTGGATTTATTTCAAAGATAAACTTTAGATGGTGAATATGGTTTAGAAAGAAGAGTTGGTTCAGGTTCAAGTTTATTGACATTCAACAATGCATATGTATACAGCCAAAGAAAACAATGTTCCTCAGGGACCAAGGTGCAAAACACAGTCCATACAGTCAGACACAGCATATAGAATAATATTAACAGATAATTTTAAAATTCATAGTTGATATAAAGTGCATTTACAACATATAGTTAAGTATACAGCTGTATTAGTGTTACTGGCATTGTGATAAATGTGTACTGGGTGGCAGAAGTCTCACAACCTGTTACCCAGCTTAACGATACTTGTTCCTACCTGCCTGGTGGTAGATCAAAGAGCCTGTTAAACAGATGGGAGGGCTCCCTGACAATGCTGAGGGTTCTGTGGATGCACGCTTCTGGATGGGGAGGGGGCAGGGAAGAGAGGCTCCAGGTTACAGGAGTAATTGAAGTCAAGGTGAAGGAGTGAAGAGGAAGAAGTAGAAGGGATAGACTGGGGTGGCTGGGGGGGTGGGGATGTGTGGAGGGATGATGGACAAAGTGAAGACCAGGAGGAAGGAACCTAGGTGTGGGAAATGGGAGGGAGATTCCCAGGTGGAATCTGATGAGTTGGAAAGGACTTGGAAATGGCTGGGAATAGGCAATGGGGTTGGGGTATTTGTGTTGGATGAATGGGAGTGTGGTGATAGTGCATGAATTGACCATAAGACTATAAGATATGGGAGCAGAATTAGACCATTTGGCCCACCAAGCCTGCTTTGTCATTTCATCTTGGCTGATCCAATTCCTTCTCAGTCCCAATATCCTACCTTCTCCCTGTATCCCTACAAGCCCTGATTAATCAAGAACCTATCAACCTCCCAATATACCCAGTGACTTGGCCTCCACAGCCATCTGTGACAACGAATTCCACAGATTCACCACCCTCTAACCAAGGAAATCGGAGGGAGGAAATAAGTCACGTGGTCATTGGGAAATAGGAGACCCAGAGAGGAAAGAGGGGGAGAGAGGATGAAGAGTGGTGGAGAGAGTTCAGGAGCAAGGGGAAAGCACACTAGAAACAGAAGAGTCAGTGTCAATAGGTGCAGAAGTAGACCATTCGGCCCTTCGAGCCTGCACTGCCATTCTGAGATCATGGCTGATCATCTACTATCAATACCCGGTTCCTGCCTTGTCCCCATATCCCTTGACTCCCCTATCCATAAGATAGTTACCTAGCTTCTTCTTGAAAGCATCTGGAGAATTGGCCTCCACTGCCTTCTGAGGCAGTGCATTCCAGACCCCCACAACTCTCTGGGAGAAGAAGCTTTTCCTTAACACTGTCCTAAATGACCTACCCCTTATTCTCAAACCATGCCCTCTGGTACTGGACTCTCCCAGCATCTGGAACATATTTCCTGCCTCTATCTTGTCCAATCCCTTAATAATCTTATATGTTGCAGTCAGATCCCCTCTCAATCTCCTTAATTCCAGGGTATACAAGCCCAGTCTCTCTAACCTCTCTGCGTAAGACAGTCCAGACATCCCAGGAATTAACCTCGTGAATCTACGCTGCACTTCTTCTATAGCCAGAATGTCCTTCCTTAACCCTGGAGACCAAAACTGCACAATACTCCAGGTGTGGTCTCACCAGGGCCCTGTACAAATGCAAAAGGATGTCCTTGCTCTTGTACCCAATTCCCTTTGTAATAAAGGCCAACATTCCATTAGCCTCCTTCACTGCCTGCTGCACTTGCTCATTCATCTTAAGTGACTGATGAACAAGGACTCCTAGATCTCTTTGTATTTCTCCCTTACCTAACTCTACACCATTCAGATAATAATCTGCCTTCCTGTTCTTACTCCCAAAGTGGATAACCTCACACTTATTCACATTAAACGTCATCTGCCAAGTATCTGCCCACTCACCCAGCCTATCCAAGTCACCCTGAATTCTCCTAACATCCTCATCACATGTCACACTGCCACCCAGCTTAGTATCAGCAAACTTGCTGATGTTATTCTCAATGCCTTCATCTCAATCGTTGATGTAAATCGTAAACAGCTGTGGTCCCAATACTGAGCCCTGTGGCACCCCACTAGTCACCACCTGCCATTCCGAGAAATACCCATTCACTGCTACCCTTTGCTTTCTATCTGCCAACCAGTTTTCTATCCATGTCAATGTCTTCCCCCCGATGCCCTGAGCTTTGATTTTACCCACCAATCTCCTATGTGGGACCTTATCAAACGCCTTCTGAAAATCAAGGTACACTACATCCACTGGATCTCCCCCATCTAACTTCCTGGTTACATCCTCGAAAAACTCCAATAGATTAGTCGAGCATGATTTGCCCTTGGTAAATTCATGCTGGCTGGGCCCAATCCTATCACTGCTATCTAGAAATGCCAGTATTTCATCTTTAATAATGGACTCTAGCATCTTCCCCACTACTCGGCCACTTGGCCCCAATATTTCATCTGACTGTAGCTGAGCTAAGCTGTCCTTTTCTGTGCCACTTCTCCATATTCCTCTAGTCCTCGATCAGCACGGTGACATGGTGATTAGTGCAGAGTTTTATAGTACCGATGACCCGGGTTCAATTCCCACTGCTGCCTGTAAGCAGTTGGTACATTCTCCCCGTGATCACATGGGTTTCTTCCAGGTGTTCCAATTTCCTCCCACAGTCCAAAGACCTACCAGTTGGTAGGTTCAGTGGTCTTGTAAATTGTCCCGTGATTAGGCCAAGGTTAAATCAGGACTGCTGAGCGGCATGGTTCCAAGGGTTGGAAGGGCCTGTTCCGTGTTGTATCTCAATAAATAAAAATGGAAAAATCATCCACCACCGCTTTAAGTACTTTCAGTGAACCAGCCTCCACCACCCCTTGAGGCAAAGAATTGCACAGATTCACCGCCCTCTGCATCAAGTACCTCGGAAGAATGAGTTGGTGTGGCAGAAAAGGGAGGGAGGGGCAAAGGGTGTGCTTTAGTGTCGGGGGTAGTGGATAGGGTAAATTGTGGACAGTGAGCTGCTACGTCCTGGCTGGATCACAAGCTTCTTCGGTCCTCTTGACACTGCATTCCTCAGCCAAGAGGAAACTGTCCCATCAGACTTCTGATTGGTTCTGTCCTGATGGTGCAGGGGCTTTGGGTGCAGTGAAGTAAGTTATTTCCTGAAGGATACTATTCCAGTGTGGCGGGAGCACAGAATGTTGGGAATGATGAGGGTGGAATGCTGCAGAAGGAATGAGAGACAGAGTACCGGGGTGGAGGCTGGAGCGGGCTCAGACACCTCCAGTCCTGAGTCATGAGCCAGGGTCATTTGATTCCAGACAATTGGCTTATTGATCATAACAGAATGTCTCTCTGGTGCTTCCCGCTCCCTCCCCTCTCCCTTCCCCTTTTCCCAACCATGATTCCCCTGTTCCTGTCCCCTTCCCACTCTCAGTCCACAATGGAGACCTGCACAGTATTGTATGTCTGGCCAAACATGTGGGTAGCACAGTAAAATTGCTGTTAGCACAGTGCTTTACAGCATCAGCGACCCTGGACAATTCCCACTGCTGTCATGGGGAGTTTCTACGTTCTCCCCATGAATGTATGGGTCTCCTCGGGGTGCTCTAGTTTCCTCCCATAGTCCGAAGATAAAGGTTAAAAGATTTGACTTTGAAACATACAGTGAAACGCATTGTTTGTGTCAAATCAAATACACGAAGATTCTGTTGAGCAGCCCGCAGATGTCACCACGCTTTCTTTTCTTTTTCAATCTTTTTATTAATTTCAAAATAATGGATATAACATAATATTGCTACACAATTATTGGGATGATATTATTAATGGTTAACATATATAAATATATATTCAGTTAATACAAAAGTAATAAACCTCCCAAAATTGTTCAAGTACAAATGCAGTATACATAGAAGAAAGGATTAATATATCCAAAAAAGAAAAAAAATATATGCCCCCCAAAAAAAAACTGGTCGAAACAATACTAACCAAAAACTAAGAGAAAGAAAAGAACATGGGCTCTTTGTAACATCAAAAAAGAAAGAACCATTAGTGTCATTAACTCCGAACCTCTCTGCATATATTAAAACAAGAGAATAGGTTTGGAAGACGGTGTCACCATGCTGCTGGTGTCAGCATAGCATTCCCACAATTCACCAGCCCTAACTCAGATGTGTGTGAATTGTGCGATGAAGCCACAGCACCCAGAGAAAACCCACACGGTCACCGGGAGATCATACAAACTCCTTAGAGACAGCAGTGGGAATAAAACCATGATCCTCCAGCTAGTGCAGTAAAGCATTACGCTAACTACGCTATCATGCTGTGCCAACGCATGGGTTAGAGTCAGTTGTGGGCATGCTATGTTGGCGTTGGAAGCATGGTGACACTTGCCAGCTGACCCCAGTATAACCACAGACTGTTGGTCTTTGACACAAACGATGTGATTTCACTGTATGTTTCAATGCACACGTGGCAAATAAGGCTAATCTTTATCTTCTTTTCTTCAACTATGAACATTTGATTAACCAAATTAAGTCACCATGGCGACCATGTGGTACATTGACATGTCAGGGGCAAGTTTTTTACATAGAGAGTGGTGAGTGCGTGGAATGGGTTGTCAGCGACGGTGCTGGAGGCAGATACGATAGGGTCTTTCAAGAGACTGCTGGATAGGTACATGGAGCTTAGAAAAATAGAGGGCTATGGGTAATGCTAGGTAATTTCTAAAGTAAGTACATATTCGGCACAGTATTGAGGGCCATAGGGCCTGTATTATGCTGTAGGTTTTCTATGTTTCTATGTGTAATCAGCAGCAGGATGATACTTACAATACAATCTCTCCTTTCTTCTTCCAGGAAGAGCAGAGTTTAACTCAACACGCAAAAGGTATGAAGCAAAAATCGTAATCTTTCTCTGTTGTGTACCAAACTGTTGTTAAAGTTAAATTAATATACCAAATTAGTAATTACCATGGAAAAGTTGCTACTCAACAGGCTTTATGGGAATGGAATCAATCTGGCAATCAGGATCATCAGAGGGGCAGAATGTTGGGAGCAATGCACAAATAGAACTGGACACACTTTGTGGAGAATACCTTGGGGGTCAGTATGGGTGGGAATTATAGAGAGCGTTCCAACAGTGTGATGGGGCCCCACTGTGTCTCCAATTGGATTAACAGGGAGGATAATGGTGAACCAATCCTCTGACATCACATTCTGCTCACCTGTTCACCAGGTACACCTGTACACCTGCCCGTTCATGCAAGTACCTGTTCAGCTCTTCAGCACGCCACTGTTGTAATGTGTGGTTATCTGAGTTACTGTTGCCTTCCTGTCAGCTTGAACCAGTTTGGCCGTTCTCCTCTGACCTCTCTCATTAGCAAGGCATTTTCACCCACAGATCTGCAACTCTCTGAATGTCTTAGTTTTTCACACCATTCTCTGTGAACTCTAGAGACAGTTGTGTGTGGAAATCCCAGGAGATCATCAGTTTCTGAGATTCTCAAACCACCCAGTCTGGCACCAACAATCATTTCCACAGTCAAAGCCATCTGCATCACATTTCTTCCCCATTCTGATGTTTGATCTGAACAACAACTGTAATTCTTGACCATGTCTGCATGCTTTTATTCGTTGAGTTAGTGCCATATGATTGGCTGATTAGATGTTTGTATAAATGAGCAGGTGTACCTATTAAAGTGGCCACTAACCATATATCTTGTGTGGTGTAACACTGTATAACAAACTTGATCCCATGGGACGTATACCTAGTTAAAAGTCTCCCTCTTACACTGGGTCCTCTCCACTGTCATGTAACCCAGGCAGACTACTCCTGAAACCTCCATCTATCTCTATGGCTACCTCCAGACTCAATTATTTAATTTGTCTCCTTGCTGGCTTTGTCTTCTAGTCACCCTGTACACTCCCCACTCACCCAGCTCTCTAGCTCCCACACCCATGGTTAGGGTTTCCCTGTCATTGTCTGGAGCCTGCTCAAACTGCACCTTTGAGGGCCCTCAGCACCATCACAATCCACACCAATCTTCTCTGAGCGATGCACCCTGCATCAAGTTTCTTTCTTTTCTTTTCTTTCTAAATCTTTTTATTATTATTAGTAATATGGACAGAATACAAATGATATATTGATAAAGAAATTACAAACATACAAATTCCATTACATATGAAAAAAAACATACACAATAGTTACAATATAAATGAGTTTACCAAGACATAAGCCATACAATATATGTATGAACATGGTAAGTCTAAATATTTCATAATATATGATATAAAAAAACAGAAAAAAAGAAAGAAAAAATATTAAAAAGAATATATATATAATGCAAAACTAGCTAATCTACTAATCTAATAACTAATATAGAAGAAAAAAGAAGCAAAAAAAAGAGAGAGAGAAAAAAAAAGGGGCTGTTTACAATATCTCACAAGAATAAGTATTCATCAATGCCGTCACTTCCGGTCCTCTCAACATACATAAGCTAAAAGCTGGGAAATCAAATGAACTTGGAACAGGGTCATATTACATCATATGAAAATGTTGAATAAATGGTCTCCATAACTTTTCAAATTTAATAGAAGTCTCAAAAACACCACTTCTAATTTTTTCTAAATTTAAACATAACATAGTTTGAGAGAACCAATTAAATACAGTGGGAGGATTAATTTCCTTCCAATTCAACAATATAGATCTTCTAGCCATCAGAGTTAGAAATGCAATCATTCGACGGGCAGAAGAAGATAAATGCAGTGAGTCTAACATTGGTAAACCAAAAATTGCGGTAATAGGATGAGGTTGTAAATCAATATTCAAAACCGCAGAAATAATATCAAAAATATCTTTCCAATATTTCTCCAAAAATGAACAAGACCAAAACATATGAGTTAAAGACGCAATTTCAGATTGACACTTATCACAAATAGGACTAATATGAGAGTAAAAATTAGCTAATTTATCCTTGGACATATGGGCCCTATGTACGACCTTAAATTGTATTAATGAATGTTTGGCACATATCAATGATGTATTAACTAATTGAAGAATTCTATCCCAATTCTCACTAGAAATAATAAGGCTAAGCTCTCTTTCCCAATCCTTTTTGGTCTTATAAAGAGGCTCTGAACGTATCTTCATAATTATATCATAAAGTTTTGAAATAAGCCCTTTTTGAAAAGGGTCTAATTCAAATAAACTCTCCAAAATATCTGAAGGCACAAAATTTGGAAACGTAGGGAGTACAGAACTTAAAAAATGTCTAATCTGTAAATATCTAAAAAAATGAAATCTAGGCAAGTTATATTTGTTGGATAATTGCTCAAAAGACATGAAACAATTGTCCAAAAATAAATCAGAAAATCTTAGTAATCCCTTAGTTTTCCAAGCCAAATAAGCTTGATCTATAATGGAAGGGTGGAAAAAACAAATAGATACAATAGGACTATTTAAAACGAATTGAGTCAACCCAAAAAATCTCTGAAATTGAAATCATATACGCAAATCATATACGCAAAGATTGTATGAGGAGTGCATGGGGTCCTTCATAATGCTGTTTGCTTTGCGGATGCAGCGTGTAGTGTAAATGTCCATAATAGCGGGAAGAGAGATCTCCATGATCTTCTTGGCTGACCTCACTATCCTCTGCAGGGTCTTATCTAGGAACTTCAATGTTCAGTAGGTTAAATAACTCTAATGACTTAGTCACTCCTCTCACAGGAGCTTTCTTTCAACCTACCTAGAAGACTGAGTCTTCCATCAGTAATTCCAATCTCACCAGTGTTGACCAAGGTGAATATTTCTCAGATGTATCTCAGCACTACAATGAAAGCAAGAGCAGGTATCGCAGGGCAATAGGAGCACTAGTGGGCCACCCGGCCCCTGAAGCCCCATCTCTTGACATGATCATTACTAATTTGCAATGGCCTCAACCCCTCATCTGTTCCTGTTCCCTCCAGCCCTCAATCAGCTTTTATGGAAGGAACAGTAACATTGTGGTTAGCTTCAGCAGCTGCGATCGGTTCCTAAGGATCACGTGAGTTTTCTCCAGGTGCTCCAGTTTCCTCCCACAGTTCAAAGATGTATGAGTTAGGGTTAATGAGTTGTGGACATGCTTTGTTGGCACCAGAAGCTTGGCGACACTTGCAGGCTGTCCGGCACAATCCTGCTTGATTTGATTTGACACAAATGATGCATTTCACTGTATCTTCCGACGTTCGACACCGAAGGCTAATCCTCATCTGCATCAGAACTTAAATAACTCTATTGACGATCTCCCTAAATCTCCTGGGTAGAGGGTTCCAGAGATTCATTGTGCTTGATAAAAAAAAATGAACCTTTTAAATGAACAGCCCCTTTTCTTGTAATTAGGTCCCCTTGTTCGAGATATCCCATTGGTTAAAATGTCTCACCTTCTACATACCATCTTCCCATCAAACCTCTCAGGATCAATTAGTACACCCTTCCTTTTAAACTTCAAAGCATTAAAAACCCAAACTACCTAACTTCCCTTGATAGGACAACCCTTCCATCTCAGGAATGAGTCTCTTCGGCATTGCATCCAACATTACTATATCCCTGTTTTTTGGGATTAGAGGGACCACAGCATTGCATACTATTCCGGCTGTGGCCTCACCAACTCTGTGCAACTTAACAAAGACTCCCTGCGTCTAAACTCAAATCCCTTTCCAATAAAGGCTAATTTGTCGTCTTAACATCTCATTGCACCTGCCAGCTAATTTGCTGGGTTCACATACCGAGAAACCTGGATGCCTCTTCACCTACAGCAAGTTTTATTTATTTATTTAGAGATACAGCAGGTTGACAGGCCCTTCTGGACCTTGGCCCCCCTGTTACACCCAAGTGACCAAATTACCTACTAACCCATACGTCTTTGAGTTGTGGGAGGAAACGTACGCGGTCCCTTGGAGAACACACTCCTTACAGACAGCAGCGGCTGGAGCTGACTCTGTAACAGCATTATGCTAACCGTTACTGTGTCTTTACTTGAGGTGTGGTGGTTGGAAAACTGCGGGATTTATGAGCCCGCAATAGCACTAGTCTCAGGTTAATGAGGGATATTGTGTGCCCCACACAGCAATGAATGTTTAATTCGATTTCTTGCTTATCACCCAGGGCCCAGCCAAATTCATCGGAGTATTCGAAAGTTAGCGTGCGCCTGCAGCAGACGTCATCAGGTAACCTGATCTAACAATTAAACCGCTCCACAGTTCCTTAAACAGAGTATTCTGTGGTAGAAAGTGCCAGAAAAATACTTGGTAAACTTCAAGGGGGAGCGTAACGCACGTGGAATGTGTGGAAGGAAGGGCAGAGTATATGCGGGAGTTGCCAGGAGGGAATGGACTGAGCCCGGAGACTGGAGGTAGAGGGCGGAGGGTAGGGTGTGGAATCTTGCTGTTGACTTTGTGAGCCCGGGTGTGAAGTGGGGGAGGTGAGGCAGGGGTAGAAATTGGAAGGTGGTGGTGGGGGGGGGGGGTGGTCGTTAGAGGAAGGTTGGGGCTCTGTGATTTTGTGAGATTATCTCCAGTTCTGAAGATAATTCCTCTCTTGCAGTGGTAATCATGCCTGAGCAGAACGGCTCTGTTGAGAAGGTGCCCCAGGTGCCTGAATCGAATGCGACTGAAGAAAGCGCCTCTCTTACCGCACAGATCTGGACACCTGAAGTGAAAGTGATTGAAAATGGCTCTCTGGTGGCGGTACCCCGGACGCCTGAGGAGAATTCAATCGCAGAAAATGCCTCTCTTTCGGCGGTATCCCTGACGCCTGAACCGAATGCAACTGAGGAGAGCGCCTTTCTTACTGCGCAGACTTGTACGCCTGAAGTGAACATTACTGAAGACAACGGCTCGCTTGTGGCAGAGTCCCGTATGCCTGAGCAGGACACGGAGGGGAGTGATAAATGAGTGGCCATACTAACACTGAGTTAATACTGCAGAGACTTACTACTAGGGACCCACTTCAGCAGAATTGAATCCTTTAGGACAAGCGGTGTATGAGAGAGAGGGACTGAGTGTGAATATCACTGTGTATGTGTATATGAGCATGTCTGTGTGTGGGTTTACCAGTGAGTATGTCAGCATGTGTGTGTGAATCAACACGTCTGTAATGAGTATCTGTGAGTGTGTATGAAGAGCATGTATGTCAGTGTGGGTGTGTGCATGTAGATGCACATCTGTGTTAGTGATGTATGTCTGAGAGTGTGTGTATGTCAATAAGCTTATTTACCAGCCTATGCATGTCAGTGAGAGTGTGTTTCTGTATCAGTCAGTGTGTGTAGATGAATGTCAGTGAGCTGTGTGTGTGTATTTATCAGTATATAGGTGCATTTCTGTCTGTGTGTATTTCAGTGAGCTGTTTATAAGCATGTTGTGTGTTTATTTATCAGTATATTGGTGCATTTCTGTCTGTGTGTATTTCAGTGAGCTGTTTATAAGCATGTTGTGTGTGTATTTATCAGTATATCGGTGCATTTCTGTCTGTGTGTATTTCAGTGAGCTGTTTCCCAGTGAGTAACATCACTGTGTGCAGATGTAAGAGTATGTGAGCACAGAGAGTGCCAAGGATGAATGACTGCTTTTAAGATCCTTGAAGTGAGTGGATGAACGGACACACGAGGACCCCGTGAAGCGATGAAGCAGTTTCCCACAGGACATAGATTCTACCCTAGCAAGGTGTGACATCCTACCCAGTGGTGTGATTCCAGAACTTGGTAGACATGTTGGAAACTTCTGGAGGGTCCGGCCAGAATTGATCCCTACGGGAAGGTGCTGGTGAGACTCGGCTGAGTGGAACCAGGGTGTCAGACCAGACCTAAGGAGAAAGCAGCCAGATGAGAGTTCTCTAACAACTTCTGCTGCTTCTAGGTATTTTTTTAAAAATTCCTCCCAGTGGAAACTGAATTTCACCATTCAGACCGCATTTGGATGTTTGGGTCCCTTATCAAAGATAGGATGTACAGGTATTGGAGAGAGTCCAGAGGAGGTTCATAAGAATGAGTCCAGGAACGGAACGGTTAACATATGAGGTGCATCTGATGGCTCTGAGCCTGTACTCGCTGGAGTTCAATGAACCACATATAGATAATTTAGTTACTAGCAAAAGCGTTTCTGCTTCGACACCACCCCAAAAATTAATATACAGTCAGCCCTCCTTATCCACGGGGGATTGGTTCCGGGACCCCTCACGGATACCAAAATTCACAGATGGTCAAGTCCCTTATGCAACCTTTCTTAATCTGGTGGACCTTAGGACCCAGCGGAACTCCAGACCTTTATTTAACCAGTCTCAGTGCGGTGGACATTAGGACCCGGTGCCAGAGCTCTGAATGCACAGTGCTTCTGTTCACGAAAATAATCACAATCACGATTGAAAGTAAAGTGGAAATAATAAAGCAATCGGAAACAGGTGAAACACCATCGGTCACTGGAAAAGCGTTAGGCTACGTCGGTCAACGATCGTAACAATTTTAAAGGATAAGGTGAGAAAGGCTCTGCCCCAATGAAAAGCTACAATTATTACTAAGCTTACCTAGTAAGAGAACTCCCGATTTTTTTCGATCCCGTTGCACGATAATCCACACACATCCTCCCGTATACTTTAAATCATCTCTAGATTACTTATAATACCTAATACAATGTAAATGCTATGTAAAATGGTTGTTATACTGTATTGTTTAGGGGATAATGACAAGAAAAAAAGACTGTACATGCTCGAACAACAAATGCTGGAAGAGCACTTCCGGGTTTTCGCGTTCCACGGTTGGTTAAATTCGCGCAAGCAGAATCCGCGGATAGGGAAGGACGACTGTATTTCCATTTATCCACTTTTAAGTTGAACAAAACTTTTTCTGGGTGTCAAATATTTAATTTTTGGTGTCTCGTTCATTATTTATTTATTTCTTTGGTATTCAACACTGGGGAAACATTTGAAAAATTTTTGGATTTTCTCAAGGACTTTCCAAACAATGCATAAAGCAGCCCCTCCCTTCACAAGCCAGCGGCTTTTATTTTTTTAATTAGTTTTTCATTTAGAGAATCAGCATGGTAACAGGCCCAATGAGCTCATGCCACCCAGTTACATCTGTCTTTGTGATGTGGGAAGAAACGCAGGCAGTCAAGGGGTGAACGTGCAGATTCCTTACAGACGCCAGAATTGAGCCCAAGTCACAGACACTACTTTTGTATTTGTGTGAAATGGGGTTCTTGTACTGGGTGATAATATTGGAATATACCCATTACACAGTTGTAACTTAAACTCATTGTTAACTGCTACCCACTCAGAAGTTTTAGTGCGAGACATCTCTGTTTTGTACAGGTATTAATGGGCTGATGTTTGACATCTGAACAGAAATGAAGAACATTATTGGTTATGAGTCATGGAGTGCTGTAGCACAGAAACAGACCCTTCAGCCCATCTAATTTGTGCCAAACTGTTATTCTACCTAGTCCAATGGAACCTGTCCTGGACCATGGCCCTCCATACCCCCCCCCCCCCCCATCCATGTACTTATACTGACTCTAGTGGGTTCCTACGGTCAGCCACATCTTTCACTTCTAAGAATTCTCTTGTGCTTCTGACAGGGTTTTTGTAGTTTCTCAGATGAGCTTGTATCCTTGGTTTTCATGTACTGAGATGAGTGACAGAGGATCATGGTCAGCTGATGTTTATGTAGTCATGTGGACAGTTTTCTCTCCATCTGTCCTGCATCTTGTTTCCTCCATTTCGAAAATTCTAGACACTGCAGCTCAATACCCTGCCCCTTTGCAACAATTTTTGACTTCCTGACCGACAAACTGCCATCATTAAGGATGGCAACAATACCTTTACCACTGTTATCCTCAACACCAATGCCCTATAAGGTTGTGTCCTCAGACCTCCCCGCTGCTCCCTGTGCACTCAAGATTGTGTGGCCAGATTCTGCTCCAAATCCCTCTAATGGGGGTTCCCAACCTGGGCTCCACAGACCCCTTGGTTAATACTAGGGGTCCATGGCATACAAAAGTTTGGGAAGTCCTGTTCTACAAGTTAGCAGGTAATATCACTGTGGTGGGCAGGATCTCAGGAAGGAGACAGAGAGTTCTGTGACATGGTGTCATGATAATAATTTTCCCTTCAATACCAACAAACTAAAAAACTGGTTGTCATGTTCAGGGAGTTCGGTGGGGTGGGGTGGCCACAGGCTCTTGTTTACATCAACAGTGCTGAGGTTAAGAGAGCTGAAAGTTTCCAGCTCTTGGGGTGACCTTTACCAATGGTTTATCCTGCTCTAACTATGTAGGAGCCATAGCCAAGAAAGTCCTCCAACTCCTCAACATGAAGTCCAAGTACATTGTCATTCAAATACACATGTATACAGCGAAACGAAGCATCATTCCTCAGGGACCAAAACACAGTGCATCAATCACAAACAGAACAGAAAATAGTATTAACACAATATTATTAAAAGATTAAAGTATTCTGTAGGTGTACAAGTTGATATATAAACATAGAAAATAGGTGCAGGAGTGGGCCATTTGGCCCTTCGAGCCTGCACTGCTATTCAGTATGATCATGGTTGATCATCCAACTCAGAACCCTGTACCTGCTTTCTCTCCATACCCCCCGATCCCTTTAGCCACAAGGACCATATCTAACTTCCTCTTAAATATAGCCAATGAACCGGCCTCAACTGTTTCCTGTGGCAGAGAATTCCACAGATTCACCACTCTGTGTGAAGAAATTTTTCCTCATCTCGGTCCTAAAAGGCTTTCCCTTTATCCTTAAACTGTGACCTCTCATTCTGGACTTCCCTAACATTGGTAACAATCTTCTTGCATCTAGCCTGTCCAATCCCTTTAGAATTTTATACGTTTCAATAAGATCCCCCCTCAATCTTCTAAATTCCAGTGAGTATAAGCCTAGTCAATCCAGTCTTTCTTTATATGAAAGTCCTGCCATCCCAGGAATCAATCTGGTGAACCTTCTTTGTACTCCAGCTATGGCAAGAATGTCTTTCCTCAGATGAGGGGACCAAAACTGCACACAATATTCTAGATGCGGTCTCACCAAGGCCTTGTACAACTGCAGTAGAACCTCCCTGCTCCTGTACTCAAATCCTTTTGCTATGAATGCCAACATACCATTTGCCTTTTTCACCGCCTGCTGTACTTGCATGCCCACTTTCAATGACTAGTATACAATGACACCCAGGTCTTGTTGCACCTCCCCTTTTCTAATCGGCCACCATTCAGATAATAATCTGTTTTCCTGTTCTTGCAACCAAAGTGGATAACCTCACATTTATCCACATTAAATTGCATCTGCCATGAATTTGCCCACTCAACTAACCTGTCCAAGTCACCCTGCATCCTCTTAGCATCCTCCTCACAGCTAACACCGCCGCCCAGCTTCGTGTCATCCGCAAACTTGGAGATGCTGCATTTAATTCCCTCATCTAAATCATTAATATATATTGTAAACAACTGGGGTCCCAGCACTGAGCCTTGCTGTACCCCACTAGTCACTGCCTACCATTCTGAAAAGGTTCCGTTTACTCCCACTCTTTGCTTCCTGTCTGCCAACTAATTCTCTATCCACATCAATACCATACTCCCAATACCATGTGCTTTAAGTTTGCACACTAATCTCCTGTGTGGGACTTTGTCAAAAGCCTTTTGAAAATCTAAATATCCACTGGCTCTCCCCTATCCACTCTACTAGTTACATCTTCAAAGAATTCTATAGCATTCGTCAGACATGATTTTCCTTTCACAAATCCATGCTGACTTTGTCCGATGATTTCACCGCTTTCCAAATGTTCTGTTATCACATTTTTGATAACCGACTCTAGCATTTTCCCCACCACTGATGTCAGGCTAACCAGTATATTATTCCCCGGTTTCTCTCTCCCTCCTTTTTTTAAAAAGTGGGTTTACATTAGCCACCCTCCAATCCTCAGGAACTAATCCAGAATCTAAGGAGTTTTGAAAAATTATTAGTAATGCATCCACTATTTCTTGGGCTATTTCCTTAAGTACTCTGGGATGCAGACCAACTGGCCCTGGAGATTTATCTACCTTTAATCCCTTCAATTTACCTAACACCACTTTCCTACTAACATGTATTTCCCTCAGTTCCTCCATCTCACTAGATACTCGGTCCCCTACTATTTCTGGAAGATTATTTATGTCCTCCTTAGTGCAGACAGAACCAAAGTAGTTATTCAATTGGTCTGCCATGTCTTTGTTCCCCATGATCAATTCGCTTGTTTTTGACTGTAAGGGACCTACATTTGTCTTAACCAATCTTTTTCTTTACACATATCTATAAAAGCTTTTACAGTCAGTTTTTATGTTCCCTGCCAGCTTTCTCTCATAATCTTTTTTCCCTTTCCTAATTAAGCCCTTTGTCCTCCTCTGCTGGACTCTGAATTTCTCCCAGTCCTCAGGTATGCCGCTTTTTCTGGCTAATTTGTATATTTCTTCTTGATACTATCCCTAATTTCTCTTATCAGCCACGGGTGCACTACCTTCCCTGGTTTATTCTTTTGCCAGACTGGGATGAACAATTGTTGTAGTTCAACCATGCAATCTTTAAATGCTTGCCATTGCATATCCACCGTCAACCCTTTAAGTATCATTTGCCAGTTTATCTTAGCTAATTCACGTCTCATACCTTCAAGGTTACCCTTCTTTAAATTCAGAACCTTTGTTTCTGTATTAACTATGTCACTCTCCATCTTAATGAAGAATTCCACCATATTATGGTCACTCTTATCCAAGGGGCCTCGCACAACAAGATTGCTAACTAACCCTTGCTCATTGCTCAATACCCAATCTAGAATGGCCTGCTCTCTAGTTGGTTCCTCGATATGTTGGTTCAGAAAACCATCCCGCATACATTCCAAGAAATTCTCTTCCTCAGCACCCTTACCAATTTGGTTCACCCAATCTCTATATAGATTGAAGTCATCCATTATAACTACTGTTCCTTTATTGCAAGCATTTCTAATTTCCTGTTTAATACCATCCCCAACCTCACTACTACTGTTAGGTGGCCTGTACACAACTCCCACCAGCATTTTCTTCCCCTTAGTGTTATGCAGCTCTACCCATATCGATTCCACATCCTCCAGGCTAATGTCGTTCCTTTCTATTGTGTTAATCTCCTCTCTAACCAGCAATGCTACCCCACCTCCTTTTCTTTCCTGTCTATCCCTGGATGTTGAGCTCCCATCCTTGGTCACCCTGGAGCCATGTCTCTGTGATCCCAACTATATCATATTTATTAATAACTATGCACATTCAATTTATCCACCTTGTTATGAATGCTCCTCGCATTGACACACAAAGCCTTCTGGCTTGTTTTTACAACACTCTTAGACCTTATACAATTATGTTGAAAAGTGGCCCTTTTTGATTTTTGCCCTGGATTTGCCTGCCTGCCACTTTTACTTTTCACCTTACTACTTTTTGCTTCGACCCTCATTTTACACCCCTCTGTCTCTGTGCACTTGTTCCCATCCCCCGCCACATTAGTTTAAAGCCTCCTGAACAGCAGCAGCAAACACTCCCCCTAGGACATAACTAAAAAGACAATACGGGGAGAAAAAATGAGGTATGAATGCAAGCTAGCCAGGAATATAAAGGAAGATAGCAAAAGCTTTTTTAGGTATTTTGCTAAAAAGCTTTTTTGAAGAGAAAGAAGATAGTTAAGAACAATGTTGGGCCCTTGAAGAATGAATTGGGTGAAATTGTTATGGGAAACAGAGAAATGGCAGAAGAATTTAATTACTTTAGATCTGTTTTCACTAAGGAAGACACAAGCAATCTCCCACATGTTTGGATGGACCAAGGACATAGGGTAAAAGAGGAAATGAAACAGATTGACATTAGGAAGGAAACGGTGATGAGAAGACTGATGGGACTGAAGGCTGACAAATCCCCAGGTCCAGATGGTCTGCATTCTAGGGTACTAAAGGAGGTGGCTCTGGAAATTGCGGATGCATTGGTAATCATTTTCCAATGTTCCTTAGATTCAGGATCAGTTCCTGAGGATTGGAGAATGGCTAATGTTATCCCACTTTCTAAGAAAGGAGGGAGGGAGAAAACAGAGAACTATCGACCTATCAGCCTGACATCGGTGGTGGGGAAGATGCTAGAGTCCATTATTAAGGATGAAATAGTGGCATATCTAGATAGCAGTGATAGGATTGGGCCGAGCCAGCATGGATTTACCAAGGGTAAATCATGGTTGACTAATCTGTTGGAGTTTTTCGAGGATGTAACCAGGAAGTTAGACAAGCGAGATCCAGTGGATGTAGTGTACCTCGATTTTCAGAAGGCATTTGATAAGGTCCCACATAGGAGATTGGTGGGTAAAATCAAAGCTCAGGGCATTGGGGGGAAGGCATTGACATGGATAGAAAACTGGTTGGCAGATAGAAAGCAAAGGGTAGCAGTGAATGGGTGTTTCTCGGAATGGCAGGTGCTGACTAGTGGGGTGCCACAGGGCTCAGTATTGGGACCACAGCTGTTTACAATTTACGTCAACAATTTGGATGAAGGCATTGAAAAAAACATCAGCAAATTTGCTGATGATACTAAGCTGGGTGGCAGTGTGACATGTGATGAGGATGTTAGGAGAATTCAGGGTGACTTGGATAGGCTGGGCGAGTGGGCAGATACTTGGCAGATGACGTTTAATGTGAATAAGTGTGAGGTTATCCACCTTGGGAGTAAGAACAGGAAGGCAGATTATTATCTGAACAGTGTAGAGTTGGGTAAGGGAGAAATACAAAGAGATCTTGGAGTCCTTGTTCATCAGTCACTGAAGGTGAATGAGCAAGTGCAGCAGGCAGTGAAGAAGGCTAATGGAATGTTGGCCTTTATTACAAAGGGAATTGAGTACAAGAGCAAGGAAATCCTCTTGCATCTGTACAGAGCCCTGGTGAGACCACACCTGGAGTATTGTGTACAGTTTTGGTCTCCAGAGTTAAGGAAGGACATCCTGGCTGTAGAGGCAGTGCAGCGTAGATTCACGAGGTTAATTCCTGGGATGTCTGGACTGTCTTACGCAGAGAGGTTAGAGAGACTGGGCTTGTATACGCTGGAATTAAGGAGATTGAGAGGGGATCTGATTGAAACATATAAGATTATTAAGGGATTGGACAAGATAGAGGCAGGAAATATGTTCCAGATGCTGGGAGAGTCCAGTACCAGAGGGCATGGTTTGAGAATAAGCGGTAGGTCATTTAGCGCAGAGTTAAGGAAAAACTTCTTCTCCCAGAGAGTTGTGGGGGTCTGGAATGCACTGCCTCAGAAGGTAGTGGAGGCCAATTCTCCGGATGCTTTCAAGAAGGAGCTAGATAGGTATCTTATGGATAGGGGAATCAAGTGATATGGGGACAAGGCAAGAACCGGGTATTGATAGTAGTTGATCAGCCATGATCTCAAAATGGCGGTGCAGGCTCGAAGGGCCGAATGGTCTACTTCTGCACCTATTGTCTATTGTCTATTGACATTGGTTCCAGTCCAGCCCAGGTACAGCCTGTCCTGTTTGTACTGGTCCCACGTCCCCCAGAACTGGTCCAATGCCCCAGAAATTTGAATCCCTACCCCGGCACCATTTTTCAAACCACGTATTCATCTGAAATATCCTCCTATTTCTACTCTGACTAGCACGTGGCACTGGTAGTAATCCAGAGATTATTAACTTTGTGGTCCTACTTTTTAGTTTATCTCCTAACTCCCTAAATTCACCTTGTAGGACCTCATCCCGTTTTTTACCTATATCATCGGTACCTATGTGCACCACGACCACTGGCTGTTCATCCTCCCATTCCAGAATGTCCTGCAGCCGCTCAGAGACATCCTTGACTCTTGCACCAGGGAGGCAACATACCATCCTGGAGTCTCATTTGCAGCAGCAGAAACGCCTATCTATTCCCCTTACAATCGAATCCCCTATCACTATAGCTCTCCCACTCCTTGTCCTTCCCTCCTGTGCCGCAGAGCCACCCATGGTGCCATGAACTCGGCTGCTGCTGCCTTCCCCTGATGAGACATCTCCCCCAACAGTATCCAAAACAGTATATCTGTTTAGGAGGGAGATGGGCTCAGGGGACTCCTGCACTACCTGCCTACTGCTACGCTGTGTAGTGGCCACCCATTCCCTTTCTGCCTCTGAAACCTTTACCTGCGGTGTGGCCAACTCACTGAACGTGCTATTCACGACTTTCTCAGCATCGCAGATGCTCCAGTATGAATCCAATCGCAGCTCCAGCCGCTCAATGCGGTTTGCCAGAAGCTGCAGCTGGACACACTTCCTGCACACATAGTCGTCAGGGACACTGGAAGTATCCCTGATTTCCCACATGCTGCAGGATGAACAAACCATGGGGCTGATCTCAGCGGTCATGACCTACCCAATACGTTGCCTCAACTTTTGAAACGTTCTCCTTTTAAAGGCTTACCCGACCTTACCTCACTTGGAGTGAAGTTCGTCCTCAGCCCCTGCTCGCGGAAGCCTCTCGAAACAAAGCCTTCCTGCTCTGTCTCCCTCTGCAACGTTGCCCGCTCTGTCTAACTGCTCTCTTTAAATCCTCCCGCTGCCTCATGGTCTGACTTACATGCGCTTGCATAGTCGCACCCCCGTTAAAGTGCCGAAGAAAATGACCGACTTCCACAAACTGCTCCCTTTAAATCCTCCTGCCGCCTCATGGTCCGACTTACACATATAAAGTGCATACACAACATATAGTTAAATATACAACTGTATTACTGTTGCTAGAACTGCAATAAATAATGTGTGGCAACAGACGGTTCAGAAGTCTCACAGCCTGGGGAAAGAAGCTGTTCACCAGCCTAACAGCCCTTGCTCCTGACAGTAGGAGGTCAGAAAGATTGTGGGAAGGATGGGAGGCGTCCTTCACAATGTTGAGGGCTCTGTGAATGCAATGCCACTGTTGGATGCCTTGGATGGAAGTGGGGGGGGGCGTTGGGAGATGTCCTCAGAAGGCTACAAAAAATGGCATTTAACTGCTTACCATCACCAGTATTTATTGACGTATCAAAGCAGGCATCCTGCATAACAGCGTTGAAGGAAACTGCAGCGAGTGGATATCAGTAAAACCAGCCTCTCCTCTGTGGACTTGCTCGATACTTCCAACTGTCTCAGTAAAGCATTTTGTTCATCGGAAGGAGAAGTCAATATTCTTGCCATCAAGTTGTAGGGCACCCAGATTGAATATAAGAACTTGCTCCTCCACCCTGAGGGTAGTTATGGATCGACACGTTGGAAAGGGAATGGGAATCAGAATTTAAATGTCTAGCCACCGGGAAATCCTGCTTGTGGCAGATGTTGCAGAGGTGCTCGACGAGGCGGTCCCCCAATTTATGACAGGTCTCACCAATGTAGAGGGGGCCGCACTGGGAACACTGACCACAATAGATGATCCCAGCCGATTCTCAGGTGAAGTGTTGCCTTCCCTGGAAGAACTATTTGGGTCCCTGAGTGGAGGTGAGGGTGGGGGTGTATATACTGTGGCTGTGTATTGTGCTGTAGGCCACTTCGGGATAAATGCTGGGAGGGAGATTAGTGGGGAAGGAATACTAGACAAGGGTATTGTGGAGGGAGTGATCCCTGCAAAAAACAAAGGGTGTGGATGAGGTAAAGATATGTTTGATACGTTTAGTGGTAGGGTCCTTTTGGAGATGGAAGAAGTTACAGAGTATAATGTGTTTCACTGCATGTTCCAAATAAATGGAATCTATCACCATTGTGATGAGTAAACCAGGCTGAGAAGGGGTCCAGAGTTTTCCTCCCTGTGAACTATGCTGCTAACAAAAGAGAAAGAAGAAGAGGGGGGAGGCATCCTGCTGCAGATGCTAATGAGAAAGAGAGAGAGAGAGAGAGAGAGATGATTTAGTATTATGGCTTCTTCACTAATTGTTTACCTTGCTTCAAGGACTTGGCCTGCTGGTGTGGATTCTTGCTGAGACAGTGAGGAGGGACCAGGTGATGGACAGTTAATGGACGGCCGTTACCCCGTAACGGGAGATAAAAAGCAGGTCTGCGAAGACACAAGCAGACACACCACGGGACACTGAAAGAGCATTGTGCATCCACATGAAGGTGGGGGTTTGGAGGATCGATTTGGAGGAATTGATTAGAGGCTCACAGTGTGTGAAGGCAGACCAGTGGGGGCTTGTGTGTGTGTCCACCCTCGCCTGGGTGACAGGCTTACCATTGAAGAACGGTCTTGCCAGGTACAGGATCACAGTCAGTGACCATAACAGGACAGGAAGACGATGGAAAGATCGATGGCAACTGCATCATCTCTCTCTTTCTCTCTCTCTCTCTCTCTCTCTCTCTCTCTCTCTCTCTCTCTCTCTCTCTCTCTCTCTCTCTCTCTCTCTCTATCTCTCTCTCTCTCTCTCCCCCCCCCCAACGGTACACCAGCAACTACCTCGACTTAAACTAAACTGAACAGAACTGAGCTGAACTCTGCACCATCGTAAAACTATTCATTTACCCCTAGACTTTGAAAGAGTTTGGTTTTGACTCTTTCTTCCACACTTCTGTATATATCATTGCTAACCTGTTTCATATACCTGCATTTTTATAGTACTGTGTTACTTAGTTTACTAATAAACACTATTAGTTAAAGTAATACCAGACTCCAACGTGTATTCCATTTCTGCTGGTTCGGTAACCCGGTCACGGGGGTTTAAAAAAAACAAATTGGGGGCTCATCCGGGATCTGAATGTAAAATTCAAATCTGTTTGAATTGATCGGGATAAATTTCCTTATTTAATTTGGTGCAGAAAAACATCAGAAATGGAGTTTGAGGTTAATAAGTTTGTGGCGGATCCAACCCCTGAGGGGCTGGACGAGGCTAAAAGGGATGTACTGATGGGAATTGCTCGGAAGTTAAAGATTAATTCTATGGTGGAACTGGGCTAATGGACTGAATGGCCTCTGTATCCATCCCCCTCTGTGAAATGTCCCTGACCCAGCAAGAGTGGACCATTCACTGGATTGCTTACCTTTCTTCAGAGACCAAACAACAAAAACATCCAAAGGAATGATTGCAAAAGTGGACAATACAATGAAGAGGGCCAACAGCAAAGCACTTGTTCCCGTCTTGGCTAGGTGGATCTCGCGGGTGTCTCTCCTATGCTTATTCATAGCCACACAGCAGTAGCTCCCTCTCAGCCCGGACAGAACCAGCTTTCCTACACTCTCCAGATCTCCGGTGACTCTCATCTCGCTGCTGTTCATGGGCAATGTGCTGTCCTCGAGGTCAATCCACGTGATGTTTGCAGGGGGCTTCCCTTCAGCCCTGCACACGAGGGTGGTTCCAGTATCAACAGTCACAAGAGACAGAGTCAGGATGGTGGCCAGGACTTGGAGGAGGAAAGAAAATCAAATTAAGTTCATTGAATCTTTACAATTTTTATGTTAGAGAACAGCATCATCATTATGTGACATGTCGCAGGATCTGGGCGATCATGGTCTCATGATCATGACTGATCACAAATTTTTCTACAGAAGTGCCTTCTTCTGGGCACTGTCTTTACAAGATGGGTGACCCCAGACATTATCAATACTCTTCAGAAATTGCTTGCCTTGTGTCATTGTTTGCATAACCAGGGTTTGTGATCTGCTCCAGCTGCTTGTACGACCATCCACCACCTACTCCCATGGCTTCAACTGCCCCAGATGGGGGGTGGGTGTGTTAGGGTGGCTAGCCAGCTTCTACACCTTGCCCAGGGGTGACCTACAGGCTAGCAGAGGACCAGAGCTCCTCACACCTCCTTTGGTAGAGATGTAATTTTAGAGATACAGGATGGAATTTACCGTTCCGCCCTTCGAGCCATGCTGCCCAGCAAACCCTGACAACCCCAATTTACCACAAACATAATCACAGGACAATTAAACTACTAATCGGTACAACTTTGGAATGTGGGAATAAACTAGAGCACCTGGAGGAAACCCATGCATTCCACAGGGAAGACAGACATACTCCTTACGGAGGACACTGGGATTGATCTCTGAACTCCAACACCCCGAGCTGTAATAGCATCACACAAACCGCAACCTTACTGTGGTATGCTAAAGTGGAGGGAAAATTCCATCAGCAAACAGACTGGATCTGGACTGTAATGGATCCCAGGGTGAGCGTTCCTGCTGAAGGTCGATGAAGGTTACCCAGGTCGGCTATGGATCTTGCAACACTGAGCCAGTAATCTCAGTGGTTCAATAGGGAATGGAAACACATCCATTTAGATTGGAAATGATGAGTGTCTTTAGCCAGAGAGTGGTGAGTCTGTGGAATTCATTAGCACAGACTGCTGTGGAGGCCAAGTCATTGGGTACATTTAGACCAGAGGAACAAAAAAGACTGGAGCAGAATGAGGCCATTCAGCCCATTGAGTCTGCATTGCAAATTCATGATGGCTGATCAATTTTCCCTCTTAACCCCATTCTCCTGCCTTGACCCATAACCTTTCATGCCCTGACTAATCAATAACCTCTGAAATTCCAGTTAAGTACACAAAATGACCTGGATTCCACATTCACTCTATCAATTCCATCATCCAAATCATCCAAATCTTTGACACAGTCCCAAACCCGACCCCTGTGGAACAACACTAGTCCCTGGGAACCAATCTGAAAACGCAAAAAGCATTTGCCAAGAACAATCATGGTCAAAGAGCATAAAAATCATGCCAGGGTTAAATTCGGGAACATTTCAAAGAGCAGATTTGTAGGGATTTCGGAGACCTGCTCCACACACACTTCAGCAGCAGAATCACTCGACCCAGTCTGAATATGGAAAGGGGACTCATGCCCAGATGATAAACAGGAAAATACAAGCGTTACACAGTCCGTCCACCCAGTAGAAAAAACCTCTACGAGAACGCTTTGTCACCCTTGTGTCTTTGCCAGGTTCCCGTCAGCATGGATGCGGTCGTCATTCCAGATAGGGAGTGGTGTGAAATCACAAACTGCAGAGCCAGGTAATAGGGTTCAGGGGGTCAGAGTGGGTTGGGGAGGGACCTGTCTTCACATTGAGGACGTTCTTGATAAAGCAGAGCTGAACTCAAATGTGTGATTAATCACCATCTCTTCCAGTGTTACTCCCCAGAAACCTCCCGCTGAAGTCAGTTGATTCAGTTGTGTTGTAAACAGAAATGTGTTGGATATACTCTGGACTGCATGCTGAGTGGTTGCATCACAGTTTGGTATGAAGCCTTCAATGCACAGGATCGCAAGAGGATGCAGATGGTTCCATCCCTGGATCCAGGACATCTGCAACGAGTGATGCCCAGAAGAAGCAGCATTCATCATTAAAAACCCTCATCATCTGGGACATGCCCTCTTCGTCTTACCACCTTTGGGCAGAGAGTTCAGCAGCCTGAAGACCCAGACGTAACAAATCAGGAACAGCTTCTTCCCCTGCACCAGCGGAGTTCTGAGTAGTCCATGAATGTAAATATTCTGTTTCTCTTTTTCACAATTTCTTTAGTAGTTTTTATGTATTGTCCTGTAATGCTGCACAAAACATCATACTTCATGACAACTTCTTTAAACTGTTATTTTGCAATCAACATGAATGTTGCAATCTTTAATTTACTTTGTATTTGATCATAAATAATGACTAATTAAAATTTTCTTTGTTCCTTCCTGATTTGCTGCACTAGGAACTTTTAAAAACTCTTTCCATTTCGGACATAACTGATGTATGTTACAGACTTGGAATGTTGGGTGTCCGTCTGGTGATGCCCCACCAGCAGTTCAACAGCCAGAGGATGAAGCCTTTGTAGCAGCTTTCAGTTCCACACAGTACAGGTGCTGAGGACTGGGTCACCGAGGCAAAATGTGTCAAGATGGACTTCCTTATCTAAAGCTAACCATTGATCTTGCAAAGCCTCTCTAGTGTTTTTGTACTTTGTGGTAACCACGAAGTTCAGGAAACTGCAAGGAGTCTTATTTCCGCCGAGCCAGCAAAGAGACCAGTGGTGCTTGAGAGCTTACTGAGAGAAGAGAATGCTGTTCTTTCTACCGAGCGCCATTATCCTGAGTGTCTCTGTCGTCTGTAAGTATCTTGTAATAAAAAGCAGTGAGTGGTTTTTCTGACTGTCTTATCTGCGAGAAGTGTAGGAGCTGGAATGAGTTTGCAGTGGCAACTGAAGGGGTTCAATTATACATCTCATGGACACACACAGTCTTTCAGATGGTGTGTGTGTATGTGAGAGAGAAAGAGAGAGAGAGAGAGAGAGAGAGAGAGAGAGAGAGAGAAAGAGAGAAATTGTTATTAATAACAGCACTCTAAACTAAAGTAATGGAAAACTTGAGAAAACTAATTTAAACTGTAATGGTTGGAGTCAATGAGGCTGAATCCTGTCCTGTCCCCAGGTCTCTGGAGGGAGAGATTAGCTCTTGAATGGAGCTGTAGGGCGGTGTGATCCTGGCACTGAGAGTGAGAGATTTCGAAGTTGGAACAGATACTGGGTGATTCTTTCAGGAAAGGGGTCGTGGCCGTGCAGATTACCAATAGTGAGACAGGAGTGTTCAACAGGGGAATTGATGAGGCCTGAAGGAACGGGGAAGTTCAATGTGAGGATCACTGAAGGTGGAAGCACAGGTGAATAAGGTTAAGGTGGCAGACAGGAGACTGGCCTTCATTATCCAGTGCATAAAACATGAAAACAGAGAGGTTATGGTTCAAACGTGTCAACTATTGGGTTAGCCACTTGCTCTGAGTACACGTCTGATCACAACTGACAGGGAGGGTACAATTGACCAGGAAACGGTGTCCAGGAGATTCAACACTCTGGGTCCTGAGATGGGTGACATCTTTCAAGTTCAAGTTTGATTACAATTTACCCATACATAAACACCGCCAAACAGAAGTGTTACTGGGGGGGGCAAGGTGCAAAACACAGTACCAAAACTCTCACACAGCACAGGGCACATATAAGACAGAAAGCACATGCAAGCTACCAGTAAAATACAGAGAGACTCAAAAAATACATCGTCCAAGACCATGAATGTTGCAGCACATTCCGGTTGAGCACAATTTGGCTTGTCTTCTGCAGAGCGAACACGGGGGGTTGAGGGGGACATCTCCGATTCCAGTTTGGGCGCCGCGCACGCAGCCCCCGGCACTCCGGTGAGGCACACGGATTCCAGCGCCTCTCTCCTGGGCAGCCGTAAACAGGCGACACCGGGTCTTGTCCTCGCTGTGACTGTGGTCACCCAGTTCCCCCGAAAATAAATTACTGAATCGCACGTGCAGCGTTGCACATTAACAATGTCCAACAGGGTCTTGCGATCGCAGCAAAGCGACGAAGACCACCACTCGCTCTTAGACTGCACGCTTCACGCACCGACTCCTGCCACTCCTCTCTGACGGCAGACAGCCGCACGATCCTCACCAGCTGAGAGCGGGGTTACTGGAGAGACATTGCTGTTGTTAGTGAGGGGACTCACTTTTCAGTGATTCACTTTTATATCAATGACAGTAGGAAGAGACGGAGTAAACCTTTCACAAAATCTGATGACCGACAGTGAGGTGGGAAAGTGGTCTGGGACCCGGGCACTGCGAGTCTGCGAGAGAGGCAGGAGAAGAAAGTGCAGATGGGGTATAATGAGGTGGGAAGCTGCTTGTTTGAAGAACAGAACAGAATGCAGTGATGGAACTAGTGAATGCAGGTGTACAGACGAGTCTGGGTTTGTTGGTTCCCGACACAGAGAGGCAATAAAAAGCCGAAAATGTAGGAAAAACTCAGTCTACCGCATCAGACCGCGAGTGCGCATGTGGCCGATCGATTGCACTGTGAGTAGATTAGGCTGTAGGTTTCAGCTGATTGGGGACCTCAGGGCAAAATGTGAACCAATCCTCATGGAGGGACCAGAAATGGAGAGAGAGAGCAATCTCAGGTTCCTGGGTGTCAAAATCTGTGAGGATCTAACGTGGGTCCAAAATACCGGCCGATGCAGCAAGACAGCGGCTACATTTCCAGAGGAGTCTGAGGAGATTTTGTTTGCCAATTAAGACACGAAAATTCCTGCAGCTGTCCTGCGGTGAGCATAGTGCCAGCTCTTCACTGTCTGGTATGGGGTGGGCCGGGCTACTGCACAGCGTCGAAAGAAGCTACAGAGACTTGTAAAATTAGCCAGCTCCATCTTGTGTATTAGCCTCTGTAGCAACCAATACATCTTCAAGGAGCGGTGCGTTAGGCAGGTTATGGGCTGGGCTGGGGGTGGGGGGGGATGAGGGTGGGTCACCTGGATCATGGGGTCCCTTAGTAATGGATGCCACCTTTTTGAGGCATTGCTCCTTGAAGATGATGTGGATGATGGGGAGGCAACTGCTCATGATGGAACTGACTGAGTTTACAACTTTCTGCAGCTTATTTCAATCGTGCATTTCTCCGTCGACCTCACCATGAACAGCAATGCTGCCAGTTAGAATGCTCTCTATCTGCAGAAATTGGCGAGAGTCTCTTCATTCTATTCTGTTGACTCTCTAGCTCAGTGTAATACTCATCACTCAGCAGGTCAGACAAGCATCTGGGGAAAGAGAAGCAGGGACTGAGAGTAAGAAACTGCTTCAGCTGGCAATGAAAGTGGTGATGGGTGGAACACATTAAATTTCTCTGATAGAGTGCAGTTACAGAACATAGAATAGTACAGCACATTACAGGCCCTTCGGCCCACAATGTTGTGCCGACCCTCAAACCCTGCCTTCTATATAACCTCCCACCTTAAATTCCTCCATATACCTGTCTAGTAGTCTCTTAAACTTCACTAGTGTATCTGCCTCCACCACTGACTTAGTCAGTGCATTCCACGCACCAACCACTCTCTGAATGAAAAACCTTCCTCTAATATCCCCCTTGAACTTTCCACCCCTTACCTTAAAGCCATGTCCTCTTGTGCTGAGCAGTGGTGCCCTGGGGAAAAGGCACTGGCTGTCCACTCTATCTATCTGTGTGGCTGTTAGCATCAAACTGAATTCCCATAGGCTGCATAGGTTACAGAAGATTAGCTTTATTTGTCACGTGTACATCAAAACATACAGTGAAATGTGTCATTGGTATCAATAACTCACACTGTTTGAGTGATTAGGCTTGGATTAAATTGGGGGTTTGCTGGGCGGCATGGCTCGAAGGGCCTATTTTTCACTCTACCTCAACAAATAAATATAAAAATAACTAAAAAGTAAAGCCATGTCCCAGCACCTCCTTCTGGTGCTGCTCCCTCTTTTACTTTCTTTCATGGCCTTCTGTCCTCTCCTATTAGATTCCCCTTTCTCCATCCCTGCATCACTTTCACCAAACAACTTTTCCACCCCTCCCCCTCTCCAGATTTCACCTATTACCTCATGTTTCTCTCACCTCTTCCCCCCACTTTTTAAATCTACTCCTCATCTTTCTTCAGTCCAGCTGAAGGTTCTCAGTCCAAAATGTCGTCTGCACTCTTTTCCCTAGATGCTGCCTGGCTCACTGAGTTCCTCCAGAATTTTGTGTCTGTTGCTTGGATTTCCAGCATCTGCAGATTTTCTCTTGTTTGTGATAGGAAAACTCTACAACCTTTCCATTAGATATGGGGTTATGACCAAAGAAACTGGCTGGAGTTGCTTAGCACTTTAATGTTAGCACGTCAGTATTTATTAGCTTCATCAAAAATCAAACATCCAAACATCTGTGAAAACAGTGAAAAGACAAATGCCAACATTTGTAGAATGATGTCTCCAAGAAAACACATAAATAACTCCATACTTATTCATGTCGAGTGTGAGTTTGCCTCTCACACGTGTGTGTGTATGTGTGTGTGTATGAGGAGCGTGTTAACCAATTGCTCTCTGTCACACTGTCTCAGATATTCACATCCGTTCTGAAGTGAAGTGACCAGAATTGGATTCCGTTCTGTATTTATCCTTTCCACTGTTTACTGCTGTTTTGACACAACATTCCTTCCCTGTGGTCAGTTCCTCTGTGTATGAATCCTTAGATCACCAATGCTTTCATCACAACCTACAGCACTCCCTGACCTTTCCAATTACTTGTGTTGTCTTCACTGGCGCATCGGAGGCTAAGAGGAGACCTGACAGAAGGATAGAAAGTCATATTCACAGGGTTTTATTTCCAGATGGAAATGTAAAATACCAGAGGGCACAGGTTTAAGATGTGAGGGTGAGTGTTTAAAAGATATTTATCAGGTAATTTTGTTTTACAGAATGTGGTACAAACCTGGAATGCGTTACCAATGGAGGTGGTGGACACCTGATACAATGGCATAGACTATCAGGCATTTAGACAGGCACGTGAACAAGAGGGGAATGGAAAGATCTAGAACCTGATCAGTTTAATTTGGCATCATGGTCTAGCCGTAGCCAACCTCTCGAAGCACTGTAGATGAGAGTGTTACCCATCGATAGTCACTGAGGCAGCTCACAATTCAGTAAGAGATTTCTCCCACAGAGTAGTGAATTATGAACCTCAAAGAAGTCTGTGGCACTCTAGCTATATATATATATATATTTGCATAAGACTTCTGCACAGTACTGAATATGTCACCACGTACTATCCTGAGTTAATTTTCTTGCAGGCATTCACAGGGGTTCAGTCGATACAAAGATATGCAATAGAATCAATGAAAAACTACACACAAGCAAAGATGGACAAACAACTAAAGTGTAGCGCCAATGTTCAGAGCATAATTATAAGACCAATGGATCATAAGATATAAGAGCAGAAGTAGGCCATTTGGCCCCTTGAGTCTGTTCCGTCACACAATCATGAGCTGATCCAATTCTTCCAGTCATCCCCACTCCCCCGTCTTCTCCCATACCCTTTGATGGCCTGGATAATCAAGAACCTGTCTATGTCTGCCTTAAATACACCCAATGACTTGACCTTCACAACAAATTCCATAGATTTACCACCCTCTGACTAAAGTAATTTCTCCACATCTCAGTTCTAAAAGGACATCCTTCAAACTTGAAGTCATGCCCTCTTGTCCTAGAATCCCTTACCACGGGAAATAACTTTGCCATATCTAATCTGTTCATGCCTTTTAACATTTGGAATGTTCCTATGAGACACCCCCCCCCCCTTCATTCTCTAAACTCCAGGGAATACAGCCCAAGAACTGCCAGACATTCCTCATACAGTAACCCTTTCAGTCCTCGAATCATTCTCGTGAATCTTCTCTGAACCCTCTCTAATGTCAGTTTATCCTTTCTAAAAAAAGGAGCCCAAAACTGCACACAATACTCCAAGTGTGGTCTCATGAGTGCCTTATGGACACTCAACATCACATCCCTGTTCTTATATTCTAGAAATGAATGCCAACATTGCCTTCTTCACAAGTGACTCAATCTGGAGGTTAACTTTTAAGGTATCCTGCACAAGAACTCCCCAGTCTCTTTGCATCTCTGCATTTTGAATTCTCTCCCCATCGAAAGAATAGTCTGCCCACTTATTTCTTCCACCAAAGTGCATGACCATACATTTTCCAACATTGTATTTCATTAGCCACTTCTTCACCATTCCCCTAAATTATCTAAGTCTCTCTGCAGGCTCTCTGAATCCTCAATACTACCTGATCATCCACCTATCTTTGTATCATCAGCAAATTTAGCCACAAATCTATTTCCATGGGCTCTTACCTTGCTAAGTAGCCTCACGTGTGGCACCTTGTCAAAGGCCTTCTGAAAATCCAAGTACACCACATCTACTACATCTCCTTTGTCTACCCTGCTTGTAATTTCCTCAAAGAATTGTAATAGGTTTGTCAGCCAGGATTTTCCTTTCAAGAAACCATGCTGGCTTTGGCCTATATTGTCAGGTGCCTCCAGGTATTCCATAATCTCATCCCTAACAATTGATTCCAACAACTTCACAACCACTGATGTCAGGCTAACAGTGACATCTGCTGCCTCCCAACCTTCTTAAATAGCGGAGTAACACTTGCAGTCTTCCAGTCATCTGGTACAATGCCAGAATCTATCAATTCTTGAAAGATCATCTTTAATGACTCTGCAATCTCTCCAGCTACTTCCTTCAGAACCCAAGGGTGCATTCCATCAGGTCCAAGAGATTTATCCATCCTCAGACCATTAAGTTTCCTGAGCAACTTCTCAGTCGTAATGTTCACTGCACAAACTTCACTTCCCTGACACTCTTGAATGTCTGGTATACTGCAGCTGTCTTCTACTGGGAAGACTGATGCAAAATACACATTCAGTTCCTCTGCCATTACTGTATCTCTCATTAGGATATCTCCAGAGTCATTTTGTATTGGTTCTTTATCAACCCTCGACTCTCTTTTACCCTTTATATGCTTAAAAAGCTTTTAGTATCTTCTTTGATATTAGTCGCCAGCTTCCTCTAATAATTCATCTTTTCCTTACAAATGACCTTCTTAGTTTACTTCTGCAATTCTTTAAAAGCTCTCCAATCCTCTGTCTACCCACGAGCTCTGCCGTCCTTGCATGCCCTCTCTTTTGCTTTTACTTTGGCTCTGACTTCACTTGTCAGCCACGGTAGTGTCCTTCTTCCATTTGAAAATTTCTTCTTATTTGGAATATATCTGTCTTGCACTTCCCTCACTTTTCGCAGAAACTCCAGCTATTGATGCTCTGTGGTCTTGCATGCAAATGTCCCTTTCCAATCGACTTCGGCCAGATCCTCTCTCATGCAATTGTAACTTCCTTTATTCCACTGAAAAGCAACACATTAAATGGAATTTACATTGAACCCCTGGGGTTCCTTCTTCACCACAGTGGCATCTTACTCAATCAGTATTGCCGTTCAGTCTGTTCTCCTTCTCTCCTTTCTGAACATCTTTTAGCCAGGAATATCGAGAGCCCAGCCCCACCATTACTGTAAAAGACACCAGTAGTCTTTGTTACATCTTGTTTTTACACAGCTGTTTCTGTCTTTGACTCACCGGTCTCGCTCAAGAACCTTGTGTCTACACTTGCTTCTCCAGTTCCATCTGCCGCTCCCAATTCTTTATTCATCTTAGTTGTCTTTCTGTTGTCACCTGCCATTTAGTTCAGCCTCTCTCTCACCACATCAGTGACCCTCTCCCTGATACTTGCTCATTTTTCAAGGGGTTCTCCTGCCCCAGAACTGATTCACTGCCCCTACAATTAGAACAGTAACAGTGCAAGGAACCCTCAAGAGCTATAAAGATCTTTATGATGGAGCAGACTCAATGGGTGGAAAGGCCTAATTCTGACATATGGTCTTCTGAGATTTTGGCAGACTCAACATAAACACTAATAATCCAATCTTAAGACCATAAGACCATAAGGTTCAGGAGCAGAAGTAGGCCATTCAGCCCATTGAGTCTCCTCCACCATTCAATTATGGGCTGATCCACTTCATCCAGTCATTCCCATTGCCCTGCCTTAACCCCATACCCTTTGATGCCCCAGTTAATCAAGAACCTATTTATCTCTGCCTTAAATACACCCAACAACTTATGGGAATGTAAATTTTTAGACATTCCAAAGAGTGGAAACTGATGATGGATTTACCTCCCAGCCCATACCCGAGAGTCATGGAGTCACGTCTGTTACGGTACACAATTGACCATGCTTGTTTTTGGAGAGTAGACGCTCCGACTCTCTGACGCTAGCTTGCATGGCCCCTTTAAAGACTCAGGGCTGCCCCGCTAATTGGTGGCTGCGTATTGGTGCCAGGATTTTAATATTTAAAGAGCACTTGAATTGAGCTTCAGTGCTCAATCAGCAGTTCAACTTTGGATTCTTATCTGGCATCTCACTTAGAACCCTGTCCTTGTCTCAGTCCCATGTCGTGTGTCAATTCTAGTCTCAGCAACTCCAGCACTTGGATCCAAGCCATCCTCACCACAGTCTCTTGTCACACTGTAGAAACATAGAAAAACTGCAGCTCAATACAGGACCTTCCAAGCACCTTAAACCTGTGTCCTCTCATGATAGCCATTTCAGCCCTGGAACAAGCCTTTGACTATCCACACGATCAATGCCTCTCATCATCTTATTCACCTCTATCAGGTCACCTCTCATTCTCTGTCGCTCCAAGCAGAAAAGGCCAAGTTTACTCAACCTCTTGTCATAAGGCATGCTCCCCAATCCAGGCAACATCCTTGTAAATCTCCTCTGCACCCTTTCTATGGTTTCCACATCCTTCCTGTAGTGAGGCAACCAGAGCTGAGCACAGTACTCCAAGTGGGATCTGACCAGGGTCCTATTTAGCTGTAACATTACCTCTTGATCTTAAACACAATGTCACGTTGGTGAAGGCCAATGAACCGGATGCATTCCTAACCACAGAGTCAACCTCTGCAGCAGCTTTGAGCGTCCTATGGATTCGGACCCCAAGATCCCTCTGATCCTCCACACTGCCAAGAGTCCTACCATTAATACTATAATCTGTCATTGTATTTGACCTAACAAAATGAACCACCTCACACTTATCTGAGCTTAACTCTATCTACCACTTCTCAGCCCAATTTTGCATCCCATCGATGTCCCGCTGTAACCTCTGACAGCCCTCCACACTATCGACAACACCTCCAACCTTAATGTCATCAGCAAATTTACTAACCCATTCCCCCCACTTCCTCCTCCAGGTCATTTATAAAAATCGCAACAGAAGGGGTCCCAGAACAGATCCCTGAGGCACACCACTGGTCACCGATATCCATGCAGAATATGACCCATCTACAACCACACTTTGCCTTCTGTGGGCAAGCCAGTTCTGGATCCACAAAGCAAGGTGCCCTTGGATCCCATGCCTTCTTACTTTCTTAATAAGCCTTGCAAGGGGTACCTTATCAAATGCCTTTCTGAAATCCATATACACTACATTTACAGCTCTACCTTCATCAATGTGTTTAGTCACATCCTCAAAAAATTCAATCAGGCTTGTAAGATACAAGTTGCCTTTGGCAAAGCCATGTAGATTATTCCTAATCATATTTTGCCTCTCCAAATGTTCATAAGTCCTGCCTCTCAGGATCTTTTCCATCAACTTAACAACCACTGAAGTAAGACTCACTGGTGTATAATTTCCTGGTCTATCTCTACACCCCTCCTCGAATAATCTCTACTCCCTTTCTTAAATAATCTCTGCTCCCCTTCACTGGGAAACTTACTCCTCACCCATCAAGTTCATGCCAAAAAAGTATGAACCCACTGACATTAATTCTTTATTGATCACGATTCATTTTCCTCACATTCCCCACAATTCTCCCAGTTTCCATTTCTCACCTACAAACACGCAGTTTACAGTGGCCAGTTAATTAACAACCGTCTCCTTCTGGATTTGTGTGGAGGGCCTGTGTAGGAGAAACCCATGTGGTCACAGAGAGAGCATGTAAAGTAAATGGACAGCACCAGTTGTCGGGGCAACCCATGTCCCTGGAGCTCTCAGACAGCAGCTCTACCAGTCCTGATGTTAAGTCTCAGCCTGAAGCATCAACTAAGCTTATTCATTTCCATAGATGCTGCCTGACCTGCTGAGGTCCTCTGGCATTTTGTGGGTTTACGTCTAACAGCTGGTCCACTGTGCGTAGCCATGTCTTACTGTCAGGTAATTCATTGGATGGAGCGTTGAAGAAAGTGATGTAAATGCGATGTTTCTCTTTCTCCTCAGCTTAGAGCTGTGAGAACCATGGCTCCGGTCAAGAAGAACCTCCTTGGGTGCCGCAATCTCTCTCATTTTATTTCTCTGCATTTACCATCTGTTCAGTATGACGCAACACAACACTGTCATAGTTCAGTCCCCTTTCAACAGGGCAGAGACACAGGGTGGGCACACGATTCACCCATGATGGAATGGTGGGGCAGAGTCAATGGGACAAATGGTCTAATTCTGCTCCTGGGTCTTATGGTCTTAGGGCATGACTCCTGTAGTGTCTGTGGCCTCAGCTCAGCATTAACACCACACCTCTGTCTTCACAGCTGCTGATAATAATAGATGGACCAAGGAGACCCCAGACGTGGTGGTAGGGAGAGAAGGGAATTCCTTGGTTCTGTTCTGTTTTTTCACTCTCCCTCACGATGAATACAATAAGAACATCAGCATCGTCTGGAAGTACAAGAAGGGAGGTGACACACTTTTAAATTACACCAATTATCTATCAGGACAAGAATTTAAAAATCACATTGAGAACAACAAAAGAGATCGCTTCCAGCCTCTGGGGAACCCACGGGAGAATGACGCTTCAATAATGGTCAAAGAACTGAAGAAAGAGGACGGGAAAGCATTCAATTGTCAAGAATATTTCACTGAAGAACCACAAGAAAAATATGCAGATGCTAATAGAACCATCAAAGTAACAGGTGAGGAGCAATTGCATCTGAAATCTGTTGAAATAAACACATTGCTGAGAGCAATGTGTCCTCTGTCCCTCCTGAGATCTGGTTGTCACGAGCAGGGCTGGTTGTTGCTGTCCATTCCTGAGTCTGCTCGGGTACATCAGAGGACAATAGCATATTGGAATGCACTCACATCTACCAAAGAGATCTTCAGAAAGAAATAGGGAGTAAAATAAGGTTTGATACGTTGGCAAACAGTATAATAGACATCCCAAAAGTATTGACTCATTTATTGGAAGTGAGAGAGTGGATAAGAAATTAGAAGATTCCTTCAGGGACTGAAAGGGAAACCTGTCGAGAATGAGCTGGGTTTTATGTAAATAAATACTTCTTATTGGTTTCCACCAGAGAGAAGGATGTGGAGTGTGGAGAGTTAGGGGAAGAGTACACTGAGCCTTTGGAACATGTCTCTATAAGGAAGGAGAAAATGTCACTTATTTATTGTATTTAGAGTTACGCTCGGAACAGGGTATTCAATAGTGAGAGGGAACAGGCAGGAGATTCTGTCAGCCTTATAGAGATACCCGCATGGTGTGTTGCCTCCCAGGTGCCATGGTATGGGATGTCTCGGATCAGGTGCAGAGTATTCTGAAGGGAGAGGGTGGTACCAATGACATAACCATACAATATATAACCATATAACAATTACAGCATGGAAACAGGCCACCTCAGCCCTTCTAGTCCTTGCCGAACACTTACTCTCACCTAGTCACCTAGACACAGGTAGAAAAGGAGATCCTGAAGGAGAATTCAGGGAGTTGGGTAGGAAGCTGAAAAGCAGGACCTCCAGGATCGTAATCTCAGGATTGCTGCCTGTGCCACGTGCTAACGAGTACAAGCATAGCATAATCAAGTGTATTAACGGCTGGCTAAGAGACCAGTGTAGGAGGCAGGGCTTTGGGTTCCTGGATCATTGGGGCCTCTTCTGGGGGAGGTAAGACCTGTACAAAATGGACGGGTTACACCTGAACCTAAAGGGGTCCAATATCCTAGCAGGCAGGTTTAATAGAGCTGTCTGGGAGGATTTAAACTAATTTGGCAGGGGGATGGGAACCAGAAAGATAAGATTGAGGAAGGGGAAAACAGAAATAAATAAATCAAAGATGCAACAAGATGATAGAAAGGACAAGCAGCAGATGAGGCATAATCACAGCCAGTTACAGGGCAAAAGAGGAGTGGTGCAGTTGAAAAAGAAAGCAACAAATATTGAACTGTAAGTGTTATATTTGAATGCACACAGCATAAGAAATAAAATGGACAATCTTGAAATTCAGCTACAGATTGGCAAATATGATGTTGTGGCCATCTCTGAAACTTGACTAAAGGATGGCTGCCTTTGGGAGCTGAACGTCCAAGGATATACGGTGTATCAGAAAGATAGGTTAGTAGGCAGAGGGGATGGAATAAGAAATAATACAGTGGCATGCAAAAGTTTGGGCACCCCCGTCAAGATTTCTGTTACAGTGAATATTTAAGTGTTTAGAAGATGAACTCATCTCCAAAAGTCATAAAGTTAAGATGAAACATTCTTTTCAACATTTCAAGCAAGATCAATGTATTACTTTTGTTTTGTACTATTTTAGAGTGAACAAAAGGAAAGGAGCGCCATGCAAAAGTTTGGGCATCCCAAGAGATCTGAGCTCTCAGATAACTTTTCCCAAGGTCTCGGACCTTAATTAGCTTGTTAGGGCTATGGCTTGGTCACAGTCATCATTAAGAAAGGCCAGGTGATGCAAATTTCAAAGCTTTATAAATACCCTGACTCCGCAAACCTTGTCACAACAATCAGCAGCCATGGGCTCCTCTAAGTAGCTGCGTAGCACTCTGAAAATTAAAATAAATGATGCCCACAAAGTAGGACAAGGCTATAAGAAGATAGCAAAGCATTTTCAGGTAGCCGTTTCCTCAGTTCATAATGTAATTAAAAAATGGCAGTTAACAGGAACGGTGGAGGTCAAGTTGAGACCTGGAAGTGTGACCTGGAGGTGTGCCCAAACTTTTGCATGTCACCTCACACCTCAGAAGATTATTACCACCACAAACAACCCTTCTATTTGTGACTTCACATCAAACTGTAACATCATTTATTTTCACCCCAGCTCCACTATGTACTCTGGCACTCTGTTCCCATCCCCCTGCAAATCTAGTTTAAACCACACCCCCAATAGAACTAACAAATCTCCCTGCAAGGATATTGGTCCTCCTGTAGTTCAGGAGTAACCTGTCTCTCTTGTACAGGTCCCACCTGCCCCAGAATAGGTCCGAATGATCTAGAAATTTGAAACCCTGCCCCCTACACCAGTTTCTCAGCCACCTGTTCATTCTCCAGAGCATCCTATTCTTACCCTCTTCGTCAGAACTTTAACAGTCCTTTGGTTCTTTTATTTTTCTCTTTCATGAATGTCATGTTCTTTGGAAGCTTGTTTAAACCAAGTTAATGGTCTTTTAGACTTCCTCTAGGTGAATAGGAGTTCACTTTTTGAATAATAAGAATTATATATCACCACAGGGGGCATCAGGATTTTAGAGGTGATTAGGTGGGGCATGGCCAAAAAAAGGTTGGGAACCACTGGTCTAAATGGATTAGAGTTTGTAAAATGTGTCCAGAAAAGTTTTCATAATCAATATATAGAGGTACCAATGAGAGAGGATGCAATATTAGATCTCTTATTAGGAAACGAGTTAGGACAGGTGACAGAAGTGTGTGTAGGGGAACACTTTGGTTCCAGTGATCACAACACTATTAGTTTCAACTTGATCACGGATAAAGATAGATCTGGTCCGCGGGTTGAAGTTCTAAACTGGAAAAAGGCCAAATTTGAAGAAATGAGAAAGGATCTAAAAAGCGTAGATTGGGACAGGTTGTTCTCTGGCAAGGATGTCATTGGTAAGTGGGAGGCTTTCAAAGGAGAAATTTTGAGAGTGCAGAGTTTGTATGTTCCTGTCAGGATTAAAGGCAAAGTGAATAAGAATAAGGAACCTTGGTTCTCCAGGGATATTGGAACTCTGATAAAGAAGAAGAGTGAGATGTATGACATGTATAGGAAACGGAGCAAATAAGGTATTTGAGGAGTATAAAAGGTGCAAAAAATACTTAAGAAAGAAATCAGGAGGGCTAAAAAAGGTAGCTTTGGCAGTCAAGGAGAAGGATAATCCAAAGAGCTTCCACAGGTATACTAAGAGCAAAAGGATAGTAAGGGATAAAATTGATCCTCTTGAAGATCAGAGTGGTCAGCTATGTATGGAATCAAAAGAAATCGGGGAGATCTTAAGTGCTTTTTTTGCATCTGTATTTACTAAGCAAACTGGCATGGAGTCAATGGAAATAAGGCAAGCAAGTAGTGAGGTCATGGAACCTATACAGATTGAGGAGGAGGAGGTGCTTGCTATCTTGAGGAAAATGAAAGTAGATAAATCCTCAAGACCTGATAGGCTATTCCCTCAAACCATGAAGGAGACTAATTTTGAAATTGCAGGGGCCCTGGCAGATATATTCAAAATGTTGGTATCTACGGGTGAGGTGCCGGAGGATTGGAGGATAGCTCATGTTATTCCGTTATTTAAGAAAGGCTCTAAAAGTAATCCAGGAAATTTTAGGCTGGTAATTTTGACATCGGTAGTAGGTAAATTATTGGAGGGAGTACTAAGAGATAGGATCTACAAGTATTTGGACAGACAGGGACTTATTAGGGAGAGTCAACTTAGCTTTGTGCATGGTAGGTCATGTTTAACAAATCTATTAGAGTTTTTTGAGGAGGTTACAAGGAAAGTGGATGAAGGGAAGGCTGTGAACATTGTCTACATGGACCTTAGTAAGGCCTTTGACAAGGTCCCATATGGGAGGTTAGTTAGGAAGATTCAGTCGCTAGGGATACATGGTGAGGTAGTAAATTGGATTAGACATTGTCTCAATGGGAGAAGTCAGAGAGTGGTAGTGGAGGATTCCTACTCTGAGTGGAGGCCTGTGACTAGTGGTGTGCCACAGCGATCAGTGCTGGGTCCATTGTTATTTGTCATCTATATCAATGATCTGGATGATAATGTGGCAAATTGGATCAGCAAATTTGCTGATGATACAAAGATTGGAGGTGTAGTGGACGGTGAGGAAGGTTTTCAAAGCTTGCAGAGGGATCTGGACCAGCTGGAAAAATGGGCTGAAAAATGGCAAATGGAGTTTAATACAGACTAGTGTGAGGTATTGCACTTTGGAAGGAAAAACCACGGTAGAACATACAAGGTAAACGGTAGGGCACTAAGGAGTGCAGTAGAACAGAGGGATCTAGGAATACAGATACAAAATTCCCTAAAAGTGGCATCACAGATAGATAAGGTTGTAAAGAGAGCTTTTGGTACATTGGCCTTTATAAATCAAGTATTGAGTATAAGAGTTGGAATGTTATGGTGAGGTTGTATAAGGCATTGGTGACGCTGAACTTGGAGTATTGTGTGCAGTTTTGGTCACTGAATTACAGGAAGGATATTAATAAGGTTGAAAGAGTCAGTACTGGACCTGAAGAGAGAGATTTTGTTGAATGTCTAAGGGAATGACTTTTTAGAACAGCTTGTTGGTGAGCCCATTAGGGGATCGGCTATGCTGGATTAGCTGTTGTGCACTGATCCGGAGCTTAAGGTTAAGAAACCCTTAGGGAACAGCAATCACAATATGATCGAGTTCATTTTGAATTTTGAGAAGGAGAAACTAAATTTCAACATGTCAGTATTTCGGTGGAATAAAGGAAATTACAGTGGCTTGACAGGGGAACTGGCCAAGGTTGATTGGAAAGGGACCCTAGCAGGAAGGACAGCAGAGCAGCAAAGGCTGGAGTTTCTGTGAAAAATGAGGGAAGTGCCAGACAGGTAAATTCCAAATAAGGAGAAATTTTTGAATGGAAGAAGGACATTACCATGGCTGACAAGTAAAGTCAGACCCAAAGTAAAAGCAAAAGACGCCAAAGCCAGTGGGAAGATAGAGGATTGAGAAGCTTATGAAAACTTGCAGAAAGAAACTAAGAAGGTCATTCGAAAGGAAAAGATGAATTATTAGAGGAAGCTAGTGACTAATATCAAAGAGAATACTAAAGCTTTTTAAGTATATAAAGGGTAAAAGAGAGTCGAGGCTAGATATAGGATCAATAGAAAATGACACTGGAGATATCGTAATGAAAGATGCAGCGATGGTAGAGGAACTGAATGCATATTTAACATCAGTCTTCACAGTGGAAGACATCTGCAGTATACCGGACATTCAAAAGTGTCAGGGAAGTGAAGTTTGTGCAGTGAAAATTATGACTGAGAAGGTGCTCAGGAAGCTTAATGGTCTGAGGGTGAATAAATCTCTTGACCTGATGGAATGTATCCTTGGGCTCTGAAGGAAGTAGCTGGAGAGATTGCAGAGGCATTAACAATGATCTTGCAAGAATCGATAGATTCTGGCATTGTACCAGATGACTGGGAAATTGCAAATGTTACTCTGTTATTTAAGAAGGGTGGGAGACAGCAGAAAGGAAACTATAGACCTGTTATCCTGGCATCAGTGGTTGGGAAGTTGTTGGAACTGATTGTTAGGGATGAGATTACAGAGTACCTGGAGGCACATGACAAGATAGGCCAAAGTTTTCTGAAAGGAAAATCCTGTCTGATTAAACTACTGCAAGTTTTAGAGGAAATTACAAGCAGGGTAGACAAATGAGATGCAGTAGGTGTGGTGTACTTGGATTTTCAGAAGGCCTTTGACAAGGTGCCACACATGAGGCTGCTTAGCAAGATAAGATCCCATGGAATTACAGGGGAGTCACTAGCATGGGTGGAGCAGTGGCTGATCGGCAGAAAACAGGGAGTGGGAATAAAGGGATCTTATTCTGCTAGGCTGCCAGTTACCTGCGGGGCTTCACAAGGGTCAGTGTAGGAATGTCAATTGTTTGGACTACAGTAATAACGGATTTATGGCTAAACTGCCAATGATACAAAGATAGGTGGAGGAGCAGGTACTGCCGAGGAAACAGAGAGCCTGCAGAGAGACTGAGGTAGTTTGGGAAATGGACAAAGAAATGGCAAATGAAATACAATGTTGGAAAGTGTGTGGTCATGCACTTTGGTGGAAGAAATAAACGGGCAGACTATTATTTAGATGGGGAGAAAATTCAAAGTGCAGAGATGCAAAGTGACTTGGGAGTCCTTGGGCAGGATACTCTAAAAGTTAACTTCCAGGTTGAGTTGGAGGTGAAGAAGGCGAATGCAATGTTGGCATTCATTCCTGGAGTTATAGAATATAAGAGCAGAGATATGATGTTGAGGCTCTATAAGGCCCTCCTGAGACCACACTTGGAGAATTGTGTACAGTTTTGCGCTCTTATTTTATAAAGGATATACTGACATTGGAGAGGGTTTAGAGAAGATTCATGAGAATTATACCACGAATGCAAGGGTTAACATATGAGGAACGTCTGGCAGCTCTTGGGCTGTATTCCATGGAGTTCAGGAGAATGAGGGGGGATCTCACAGAAACATTCCGAATGTTAAAAGGCCAGAGCAGATTAGATATGGCAAAGTTATTTCCCATGGTAGGGGAGTCCAGGCCAAGAGGGCATGACTTCAGGATTGAACGACAACCATTTAGAGCAAAGATGCTGAGAAATTACTTTAGTTAGAGAGTGGTAAATCTGTGGAATTTATTGCCACAAGTGACTGTGGAGGCCAAGTCATTGGGTGCATTTAAGGCAGAGCTAGATAGGTTCTTGATTAGCCAGGGCATCAAAAAGGGTATGGGGAGGAGGCAGGCGAGTGGGAATGACTGGAAGAATTGGATCAACCCATGATTGAATGGTAGAGCAGACTTGAAGGGCCGAATGGCCTACTTCTGCTCTTATATCTTATGGACGTATTGTCTTAACATACAAACTCCTCACAGACAGCGGTGGAACTGAACCCAGGGCTCTGGCATTAACAGCGTTACACTTACCGCTACGCCATTGTGTGTGGCAAACTGGATCCAAACTTCGCTTTGTAGGAGACAGAGTGAAATGGCTGAGGGAAGTTACTGATCAAGAAATTTACTGATAATACTTAGCTAGTGGAGCAGTATGTAGAGAGGGATACCGTGGAAGGAACACAGATGAGTTGGAAGATTTAGTAGAGCAGTGACTGAAGAATTTGATAAGCATGAGGTAATGCATTCTGCCCCTCATTCTTCCCTGTCTCCCATGGTGCAGTCTCCTCTCCTATTATATTCCATTTTCAGCCCTTTACCTTTTACATCTGCCTCCTCCCAGCTTCTCACCATCCTAATTTACCCTTCCATCTGGTCTCATCTATCTCCAGCTGACTTTACTCCTTCCCAAACCCGCCTTCTTATTCTGCATACTTCCTCCCTCCTTTCTAGTCCTGATGAAGGATCTTGGCTCAAAACCTTGACCATTTATTTTTTTTTCAATAGATGCAGCCTGACCTGCTGAGTTCCCTTGGATTTTGTGTGTGCTATTCCAGAATAGAATACAATAGAACTGTATTGTTGCTCAAAGACGACGAGATTGTGGTGCTACTCCAGTCAGTCCAAAACAGATATTCACGATGTATACAGAATGACTGGTTTTTAAAAAATTGAATATTTACAGACAAGTTATATTGTTTGTCCATAACACTCAAAGGCCATTGGCAAGTCAGGATGTAGTACTATTCAGCTGTACAACGGCTCTCTTTCCTCACTCCCTCTCCTCCTGGGCAGAACAAGGAGTTTCCTTGCCTCTAATGCCCCTCATCCTTCCCTTTGGAGCAAGGAGTTTCTTTGCTCCCTATTTTCCCATCCTGGAGAGGATTGGATAGGACAGAGGGAATATGTCTGTGAGGGTGAGTACAGCGTGGCCATGGTGAGAAGGTTTTTGATGAGATCTCTGGTTGGTGAATGAAGGGAGAAAGCTGGAGGGAGAGCACAAAAAGTGGCAGATGTTGGAGCTGCAAGATGCCACCCAGAGCTCCACGAGTTACCCAGTAGAACAGGCAGTGTACGACTGAACCAATAGAGCAGGAGTGGCCAGTGTTGATAGAAACCAAGAGAAAAAATTAGCTGAGATGGTTGTATTCACGACCACTCCATCTTGTCCACACATGGGGGAGGTGCTGTTTCCCGAGATTATAATGGGCTTCGATAGAACAGTGCAGGAGGTCAGGGACAGATGGGTCAGAGAAGGAAGGAGATGGAGAATTCAGGTCATCGACAGGGATGAGATGTTGTTCATCAAAATGTGTTTAATACACTTAACAAATCCAGATTGTCTTTACTCTGAACAGTCGAAAATGCCAGCGAACCGTCAGTGATTGTAAAGAGGGGAGATTCTGCTACACTTCCCTGCTACTCCACATTTCCTGTCAGGAAACCCCGTTCCATCAGTATCGTCTGGATGAAGGGGAATCTTCCAGATGTATCCATTGTCTTCAATCAGACTCGTTCCTCCTCCACCAGCCCACCCTACAACAACACTGTAAATGAAGGAGGCCGATATGAGCTGGTGGGAGATCCAGAGCAGGGAAACGCCTCCATCAGGGTGACGGACCTCACACTGAATGACACCAGCAGATATTTCTGTCATATTTGGTTCAAGGGCAAGGGAAACAAAACGACAGTGATCCAGAATGAGATGACTCTGCAGATAGAGGGTAAGTAAATATCTCTATTGGTGCTGTGGAAACAATAAAAACATATTGATAACTTCTGTAAGAACAAATGAGCTCCCAGTGAGGAGCTGGGGCCGAGACTAGCTCAAACCCTTGTGGTCTCCATTTCTGCTCCTGGGCTCCCCAACCCCCTCACTCAGTACTGCCCTCAGTGGATTCCAACCCAGGATAGGTGGAGCTTCCTGCTGCAGGGTCAGAGGTTCAGACTCTCATTTGGCTGCTGAATGACCAGCCTGGCCTGAGATATTTACATCTGTGTCCAGCATTAAAGACCCAGAAGCTTCTACAGACAATCACCAGTCAGTTTCCACAATGACATTTTCACTCCATTCCCCTGCTGGTTCTCTCCCATTCCTCACCTTTCCTAGAGCTGAGGGACTTTGTTCCAATGCACTTGAGAATAACACTCCCCAAGTCACAGTCACCACCCTGGAGTTGGCCCTTGTGACTGATACTGTAACTGGAGGGACCTCTCTGTGCTCTGTCAATGGGAACCTCCTGCAAACATCATGTGGATCGACGCTGGGAACAACTCACGGCCCATAAGCAGCAGAGAGGAGAGCCACACAAGATCTCAGACTACGGGAGAGATACTTCACTCCAGCCTGGGTGGAAGCTACGCAGAGTGGCTCTGAATCAACACATGAGAGACACGTGTCAGGTCTTCCTACCCAAGCTGAGATTGACTGCATTGGCCATTCGAGCTGCCACTTACGTAGTCTACCTTCTTATGATTGCTTTCACTTTCTGGTGGATCTGCAGAGGGGAACAGCAATGACAAAGGTACAAAATGTTGGATGTTGATGGGGGTCCTCTGGGGACATTGTCCTCCACCGCTGGTTCTGGCGATGGTTTTGGTGAAACCCAATTTCCCTTGGGATCAATAAAGTATGTCTGTCTGTCTGTGTGTCCGCTAACATCTGTGACAGAGGGAAGTGATGAATCATTGTCCAAACGGTGTGACTGTCCGTCTGTGGGATATCTGGAACATTTCTTGTTTCACTCCGACGCAGAGAACCCGTCCCTCAGCCGCTTTACTGATATATTTAAAACTGCATTGGTGCTGTTTCCTGCATGTAGACAGAACACAAAAGTCTTTGGAGACACAAAGTTCAAAGTACATTTGTAGATTTGTCTCCTTACAGAGAAACCCAACAGAACCCAATAAAAAAAAAGACAATCAAACCTGCAATGTGCAGAAAAAAAAACAAATTGTGCAAGCAATAGAAGTCAGCAATAATATTCGGAACTGAAGGTCACCAAAGTCAGTCCACAGACATGAAATCAGTCATCACTGCAGTCATCAGAGTCGGAGTAGGAATGAGATGCAGAATTAAACTCATAGATGGGGATGAAATATTGTTGAATAAAATGTGATTAATACACTCAACTAATCCAGATTGTCCTTACTTTAAAATGTCCAAGGTGTCAGAGTATCATCGGTGATTGCTGTTACATACCCCGTAACTGGGTTTACAGACCGGCAGAAATAGAAGAATCCGTTGGAGTCTGGTGGTACCAAAAACTAAAGGTGTTTATTAGTAAACTAAGCAATACAATATCAAAAATGCAAATATACAGATAAAACAGGTTAGCAACAATAAACCTAGAAGTGTAGAATAATAATCAATAATAAGAAACAAGCTCTATCAATATCTAGGGGTAAATGAATTGTCATAAGAGAATATAGAGTCTAGTTCAGTTCATGTGTGCTGAAGTAGTTGCAGTTGTTGTATTGTAATTTGTTGGAGAGAGAGAGAGAGAGAGAGAGAGAGAGAGAGAGAGAGAGAGAGAGCAAGCGAGATGTAACAGCTGCACCAGACAAACCTTCTGTTGTCTTCTTATTCCGTCGTACCGTTGTGGTCATTCGGTTAGGACCTCTCCGTTCTCAGCTAGACTGTTCTTCCATGGTGGACTCGTCACTCTGGCATGAGTGGACACACACAAGCCCCCACCGGCCCTGCTGTCACACTGTGAGCTTTGTTGACCGATCTCCTGATTCGGTCCTTGAAGCCCCCACCTTCCTGTGGGTGTACAACACTCATTCAGTGTCCACTGTTGTGCCTGAGGGTGTCTCCCCACACCTGTCTTTTATCCCCACTGACAGGGTATCAGCCATCCATCAACTCAAAATGACCATGTCCATCAAAGTAGGCCACTCCTGCTGTCTCCTCAGTAATGTTAACGAGTAAAGTAACGTAGCGAAAGGTAAACAATCAGTGAAGAAGTCATAATACATAAATCAAGTGTGTGTCTCTCTCGCTCTTATCTGTAGCAGGTGACCCTGCCTCTGTGCTTTATCTCTCTCTCTCTCATTAGCAGCATAGCAATTGCAATAGTTCATTGTTCTCAAAGGGGGAGAATGGTAAACTCTGCACCCCATTTCCATCAGGTCTGTTCAGCACTCATAACAGTGTAAAAAGGCGAAATTCTGACACACTGTCCTGCTACTTCACACCTCCTGACACAAAACCCAACTCCATCACTATCCTCTGGATGAAGGGGAATCCTCCAAATGTATCCACTGTCTTATGTCAAACTCATTTCCACTCTGCCAGTTCTCCCTACACCAACACCGTAAGTGAAGGAGGCCAATATGAGCTGGTGGGAGATCCAGGGCAAGGAAATGCCTCCATCAGGGTGACGGACCTCAGACTGAAAGACACCAGCAGATATTTCTGTCATGTTTGGGTCAGGAATTCCACATGGGAGGCAGAGACTCTGGATGAGACTGGACTGCAGGTCATGGGTAAGGAAACAGCTCCATCAGTGTTGTGTAATTGATAAAAATGTATTGAACATCCGTAGGAAGAAATGAGCCCCCACTGAGGAACTGGGACTGAGATTGGCTCGATCCCTCGTGGGTTCCATTCTCAGTCCAGCGTTCCCCCCCCACTCAGTACCACCACCAGTGGTAAGGATATGGTGCAGATTCCCTCCCTGGATAAGACACAGGAACAGAATTAGGGAATTCAGCCCATCGACTCTGCTTCACCACTCCATAATGGCTAATCTATTATCCCTCTCAACCCCATTCTCATGCCTTCTTCCATAACCTTTGAGAGCCTGACCAATCAAGAACCTATCAACCTCCACCTTATATAATAGCAATGGGGAACAGGGACATGGTGTAGAGTCTGAATGAGTATTTTGCATCCATCTTCATTGTGGAAGACACCAACAGTACAGTGGAAGTTCGAGAGTGTCTGAAGTTACAAAGCCACTCCACTCTTCAAAAAGGGAGAGAAGCCGAATAAAGAAAATTATAGACCAGTTAGTCTGACCTCAGTAGTTGGGAAGATGTTGGAGTTGATTGTTAAGGATGAGGTCTCAGGGTACGTGGAAGCACATGATAAAATAGGCCACAGTCTGCATGGTTGACCGAAAGGAAATCCTGCCTTACAAATCTGTAGGAATTTTTTGAGGAACTAAGAAGCAAGGTCGACAAAGGAGAATCAGAGGTTGTTGCCCACTTGGATTTTGACAAGATGCCGCACATGAAACTGCTTAACAAGATAAGACCCTATGGTATTACAAGAAAGATATTAGCAGGGATAGAGGATTGGCTGATTGGCAGGAGGCAATGAAGTGTGAGTAAAGGGAGACATTTCAAATTGGTTGTCGGTGTCTAGTGTTGATCCAAAGGAGTCAGTTTTGGGACTGCTTCTTTTCATTTTATATGTCAATGATTTGGAAGATAGAATTGATCGGTTTGTGGCCAAGTTTGCAGATGATATCAAGATAGGTGGAGGGGCAAGTAGTGTTGCGGGAACAGAATGGATGTGCAGGCTAGGTCATTTAGTTATTCTGTCATAAGGCAGAATTTCATAGATTTTTGATTAGTCAGTGCATGAAAGGTTACAGGGAGAAGGCAGGAGAATGGGGTTGAGAAGGCAAATGGATCAGCCATGATGAATTTGCAATGCAGACTCAATGGGCTGAATGGCCTCATTCTGCTCCAGTCTTTTTTGTTCCTCTGGTCTAAATGTACCCAATGACTTGGCCTCCACAGCAGTCTGTGCTAATGAATTCCACAGATTCACCACTCTCTGGCTAAAGACACTCATCATTTCCAATCTAAATGGATGTGCCTCTATTCTGAGTCAGTCCCCTCTGGTCCTTGACTCCCCACCACAGGAAACATCCTCTCCCCATTCACTCTATCTCTGCCTTTCAATATTTGATAGGTTTCAGTGAGATCACCCCTTATTGTTCTGAACTCCAGTGAGTACAGGCCTGGCTTAAGGAGGGGCTTCTTGCTGCTGAGTCGGTGTTTCCGTTCCCTATTGAACTACTGAGATTACTGGCTCGATGTTGCAAGGTCCATAGCCGACCTGGGTAACCTTCATCCACCTTCAGCATGAACATTCACCCTGGGATCCATCACAATCAGGATCCAGTCTGTTTGCTGATGGAATATTTCCCTCCAGTTCAGCATACCACAGCAGGGTAGCGGTTTGTGTGATGTTATTACAGCTCGGGGTGTTGGAGTTCAGAGTTCAATCCCAGTGTCCTCCGTAAGGAGTCTGTACATCCTCCCTGTGGAATGCATGGGTTTCCTCCGGGTGCTCTGGTTTCTTCCCATGGTCCAAAGTTGTACCAATTAGTAGGTTAATTGTCCTGTGATTATGTTTGTGGTAAATTTGGTTTGCTGGGTGGTGTGGCTCGAGGGGCGGACTGGCCTATTCCACACTGTATCTCTAAAATTACGTCTCTACCAAAGAAGGTGTGAGGAGCCTCTTGCCTGCGGATCACCCTCAGGCAAGGTGTAGAAGCTGGTTAGCCACCCTAACACCCCCCACCCCCCATCTGGGGCAAGTGAAGCCATGGGAGCAGGTGGTGGATGGTCGTACTGTCACGCAGGTGAGAAACTGCTAGAAAATTCAGCAGTCTAATAAACAAGGAGGCAATTAAAAGAGAGAGGGGACTCTGACATGGTTTTGATAACACTTTTAATTGTGACCTTGAGAGAGAGATTACGGCGCCAGCTGAGACACGAGCTGGGAAGTCACCATGGTAACAGCTCAGAGCGGTTGAGCTAACGGACGGCTTTTCGAATGAAATTATAAAATGGAATTTCGAATGAATTATAAAAAGTTGAGGCGTTGGTCTGATAACGGCAGAGGAGACACGACACGGGAGAAGTGCAGAAGCTACCCGAGAAACCACTGGTGGAGTTTAAGACTACCATGAGGGTGGAGGCCATGGACCGATTAATTTTAACCCGTGATTACCAGTGCAGGTAAGAGCTTGCCTGTGGGGATCTGCTGGTGGTGAACCCGTGCCGTGGGTTAGTAGACCGTTCCCTAGAAGGGGCTCTGTCCGTCCGTGTCTGTGTGGGGTTCACACGAAGTGACTCTATAGATTTCAGAAGCAAGAACAACTAAAGCTGCCAACGTAAACATCAACACAATTAACACTCTCTCTCGGGACTTCCGGTAAGATGGCGATTGCTTAGCTGCTCCGAACTTTTGTTCCGTTACTGTCGCTATCTTTTCACTAAATGTCTCCATTTGTTAAACCTTAGTCGGGAACTTTTTCGGTACCTCTTACTTGCCTGTGAACACATCTAACTTACAATGTCTAGCAAGAGCTCTAAATCCGGGAGAAAGGAAGCTCCGGCTCTCTCAGACGAGACCCAGACTGCGCTCAGTCAGCTCCGAGACAAAATTTTAAAGGAATTCAAAACCGCTTTCAAACAGTTGGAGGACAAGATTGATCAAATCAACGACAAGGTGGGCAAGCATGCCCAACACTTATCTCGCATCGATTCGACTTCTGAAGATTTAGAAAGTCGTGCTCGATACTTGGAGACTCTCTATTCCAGCTTGGAGGAAAAGTGTAACAAACTCCTTTTCAAAATGGTGGATCTCGAAAATCGCAGCAGACGCTGCAATCTTAGAATTCTTGGATTGCCAGAGGCCACCGAACAGGGATCAACAGTGAAGTTTTTCGCCGAGTTTCTCTGTGAGATATTCGGGAAAGATTTGCTTCCGAACCCGCCTGAGCTCGAACGGGCACACCGGGTCCATGTTCCCGCCGGAATTCTGGGCAACCGCCCACGACCAGTAATCTTGTGCTTCCATCAATACCAGGTAAAACACCATCTGATTGTAGAAGCACATCGCAGAGGTTCCTAGCCAATCAGCTGAGGCGTTCCAAAGCCAAACAACATGTTACAAAGATCCGGAAGGAGAACGGAGACTTTACATCAGATCACTTAGAAATTAATGACGCATTTAAAAATTTTTATTCTCGGCTTTATTCCTCTGAATCTCTGAATGACAATATCTCTGTTGATCAATTTTTACAGAATCTGAATATCCCCTCACTTTCATCTGATTTCAAAGCCAAACCCAATGCGTCTATGTCATTAGAAGAAATAGCTACTGCAATTTCTGCACTGTCCTCAGGGAAATCTCCTGGACCTGATGGGTTCCCTGTAGAATTTTATAAATCATTCTCTTCTCTTCTTTCTCCTCAGTTACTCTCAGTATTATCTGACTCGTTTAATTACGGCAAATTGCCACCCTCTTTCAGTGAGGCACCTATGACATTCTTCTTTTAAAAAAGGGCAAAGACACAACAGAGTGTTCCTCGTATAGGCCGATCTCTCTGCTCAATGCTGATGTAAAGATCTCAGCTAAAGTTTTGGCTCATAGATTAGAAACCGGCATTCCCTCCATTATCTCTGATGACCAAACAGGCTTTATTAAAAACCGTTTTCCTTTTTTTAACATTCGGCGTTTATTTAATATCTTATACTCACCTCCAACTGGGATTCCTGAATGTGTTATTTCCCTCGATGCAGAGAAAGCATTTGATCGTATAGAGTGGAACTACCTTTTTGCAGTTTTAGAAAAATTGACCTTGGCCAAAGTTTCATCTCTTGGATCCAATTGCTGTACCTGTGTCCTACTGCTTCTGTTTTAACCAATTTTCAGAAATCCCAAGTATTTAATCTCAAACATGGCACCCACCAGGGATGCCCCTTAAGTCCCTTTCTCTTTGATTTGGCTATGGAACCTCTGGCGATAGCATTTCGAAACTGCCCTGAATTGACTGGGATTTGGAGAGGGGGTGTTGAGCATAAAGTTTCTCTCTATGCTGATGACTTATTACTCCTTCTCTCAAATCCGTCTACATCCTTACCTCTAATGTTTTCACTTCTTGACCAGTTTAGCCAGATCTCTGGCTATAAACTTAATTTACATAAGAGTGAACTTCTCCCAATTAATAAAGAAGCACAAGAACTAACATTTCATGATCTCCCTTTTAAAGTAGTCCATAGTCAATTTACTTATCTTGGAATTACAGTGACAAGGAAGTTTAAAGATCTCTTTCGTGAAAACTTTGCCAATCTTTCATATGCTATAAAACAGAGTCTGGTACAATGGTCACCTCTATCTATGTCTTTGGTAGGTCGTATTAATGTTGTTAAAATGTATGTTCTCCCCAAATTTTTATACCTATTTCAATCTATCCCAATTTTTATTCCTAAATCTTTTTTTAATTCCTTAGACTCTATTATTTTGTCATACCTGTGGCAGAATTAGCGCTCTAGAATTAATAAAATCCATCTCCAAAAATCTAAAAAAGAGGGTGGCATGGCTTTACCTAACTTTCGTTTATATTATTGGGCAGCTAATATACGTTGTGCTACCTTCTGGTCTTTCTTCCATGGCCAACCCCAGTGCCCTAACTGGGTGGCGATGGAGCTGAGCTCCACTAAAGAATTATCTATCTCTGCACTTCTTGGCTCTGCACTCCCTAGTAGTCTGCCCAGATTAATAGCTAATCCTCTTGTTAGACACACTTTGCGTATATGGGCTCAGATCAGGAAATGCTATGGTTTCCAGGGGTTTTCCATTTCCAGCCCTATTGCTCATAATCACCTTTTTTTACCTACTACATACGATTCAGCATTCCAGGTTTGGTATAGGAAGGGCATTAGACATTTTGAAGATCTTTTCATTGATAATCGCTTCGCTTCTTTTCAGCAGCTCTCTGTTAAGTTCAATCTGCCCAATGCTCATTTTTTCAGATATCTCCAAATCCGACACTTTATTGCTCCTTTAATTCCTAACTTTCCTGAAATGCCTGCAAAAAATGCTATGGACCTATTTCTTTCCATGAATCCACTAGGTAAAGGCTTAATATCAATCATTCGGCTTAACGACATCATGGCCTGTTTGGACCTCAGCTCCTTTTTTCTCTGGTAGAAGGTATTATTATCCTCTGTTGCTGAGTGTATTCACAGTCTGGGAGTTTGGCTGTCCTGACTTATACTCTCTATATTGTGTTGTGGTTGGTCTGGAGTTGCTGTTGTTTTTTCTTGTGTTGTGGGGCTTGGGGAGGACACTAAGCTTACTTGTCTTTAATTTAGGTGTTTTTTTTTGCTAAATTCTCTTCCTTTGTAGCATATTGTTATTGTATGCTTAATTTTGCACTGTTTTATTCTTCTTCATTGGGATTTGGGGTTTTTAATTTGTAAAATGTTTTGAAAAACTAATAAAAAAAATTTAAAAAAACACTCTCTCTCTCCATCAATTCAACTCAACTCAACACAAAGTGAACTGTACTGCTTAAACTTACCTGACACTGTAAGACTGATATCTACCTCCAGGACTATTATCTTTGTATCCACACACACATTTGCAGATATATATATATATATATATCTCTCTCTATATATATATATATATATATATATATATATAGAGAGAGAGAGAGAGAGAGAGAGAGAAAGAGAAAGAGGGAGAGAGATACTAGTTTATAACCTGTATCGTATTATCCAGTTTTAATGATATTATTTCATAGTAGTAATAAATATAGTCTTAATTTAAAGTAAACCAAACTCCACGTGTGTTCCATTTCTGCTGGTCCTTTTCAACTTGTCTTGGGATTCGTGACAAAATTGGGGTCTGCGTCCGGGTTCTGAACAAATTTGATCGGAGCCAATTTTTGAAATTGTGGGGGCTTGTCTTAATTGGGGAAATCCCTTGTAATTAAGCTGTGTGTGGAAAACAGCAGAAATGGAGGATATTGAATTTATAGAGAACCCTATTCCTCTGTTTTTGAGGAGAGCCCGAAAGGAGGTTCTATGTGACATTGCTAACAAATGGAAACTTACTGGAATACAGAGGAGTATGACAAAGGCAGGAATTCGGAGGAAAGTAGCTGAATATTGTGTTGGGAAAGAGTTACTTGAGGAGGAGTCGCTACAGGAGTTTCCAGTAGGTGATGAGGAGACCCTGTTACGACCAGAACAATTAAGAATGGAGAGACTTAAGTTGGAGGCTGCAGAGGGAGAAAAACAGAGGGAGTTTGAGAGGGAGATGCGTCGTCAAGAGGGTGAAGTGTCAGGCCGAGAGTGGCGAGAGGGGTGTATCCATTAATGTCAGTCAGGAAATTAAGTTGGTACCTCTGTTTGCTAAAGGAGACGTTGATAGGTACTTCCTACATTTTGAGAAAGTTGCTCAGAACAAGAAGTGGTCGAGGGAGGACTGGGCAGTATTGCTGCAAAGTGTGTTAAAAGGGAAGGTGCAGCAAGCATATTCTGCCTTGTCTGTGACTGAGTCGACTAATTATGATGCTGTGAAGGAGGCTGTGCTTAAGGTCTATGAAATGGTGCCAGAAGCATACCAACAGAAGTTTCAGGGTTTGAGGAAGTCCAGGAACCAGACATATGTAGAGTTTGCCTGTGAAAAGGAGAGGTACTTTGATCGGTGGTGTGCCTCGAAAGAGGTAGACGAGGACTACCACAAAGTAGACAGCTGATGCTGATCGAGGAATTAAAAGAGTGTGTCCCTAGTGAGATATGGTCATACTTAGAAGAGAAAGAGGTTGAGACTCTTTACACGGCCACTAGGTTAGTGGATGAGTTTGCCCTGACTCACAAGATTAATTTTTTCCCGAGCAAGGGTTATCAGAAGAAATACCTGGATAATCTGCCAAGTAACACAGGAAACAAGGCAGGAGCCAGTGACAGAGGTAAAAAGGAGGGGAAACCAACCAAAGATAAGTTTTCCAGTTTTACCTGTTACTACTGCAGGTTGCCTGGCCATGTGGCATCCAACTGTCCTATTCGGAAGAAAGAAATGGGAAAAGGGGAAAACCCCCGATGTATGTGCGCCAGCGGCTGAGACCACACGAAGGAAGGTGGGGTCTGGCCAAGTTCAGGAAGAGATTGAGTGGTTTATTATCAAGGGTTTTGTGTCTCTGAAGGAGGGGTCACCCCCAGTTCCAGTGAGAATCTGGTGCGATACTGGAGCCTTTCAGTCACTGATATTAAGTGATGTCTTAGAATTTGGTGACGAGACAAAAATGGACCAAGTGAATATTCTGGAAGGTATCGGCAAGGGAACAGAATAGAAATTATAGGCCTGTCAGTTTGATGTCAGTGGTGGGTAAATTAATGGAAAGCATTCTTAGAGATGGTATATATAATTATCTGGATAGACAGGGTCTGATTAGGAACAGTCAACATGGATTTGTGCGTGGAAGGTCATGTTTGACAAATCTAATTGAATTTTTTGAAGAGATTACAAGCAATGTTAATGAGGATAAAGCAATGGATGTTGTCTATATGGACTTCAGTAAGGCCTTTGACAAGGTTCTACATGGAAGGTTAGTTAGGAAGGTTCAATCATTAGGTATTAATATTGCAGTAGTAAAATGGATTCAACAGTGGCTGGATGGGAGATTCCAGAGAGTAGTGGTGGATAATTGTTTATCAGGTTGGAGGCCGGTGACTAGTGGTGTGCCTCAGAGATCTGTACTGGGTCCAACGTTGTTTGTCATATACATTAATGATCTGGATGATGGGGTGGTAAATTGGATTAGTAAGTATGAAGATGATACTAAGATAGGTGGTATTGTGGATAATGAAGTAGGTTTTCAAAGCTTGCAGAGAGATTTAGGCCAGTTAGCAGACTAGGCTGAACGATGGTAGATGGAGTTTAATGCTGATAAGTGTGAGGTGCTACATTTTGGTAGGAATAATCCAAATAGGACATATATGGCAAATGGTAGGGTATTAAAGAATGCAGTAGAACAGAGTGATCTAGGAATAATGGTGCATAGTTCCCTGAAGGTGGAATCTCATGTGGATAGGGTGGTGAAGAAAGCTTTTGGTATGTTGACCTTTATAAATCAGAGCATTGAGTATAGGAGTTGGGATGCAATGTTAAAATTGTACAAGACATTGGTAAGGCCGAATTTGGAATATTGTGTATAGTTCTGGTCACCGAATTATAGGAAAGATGTCAACAAAATAGAGAGAGTACAGAGAAGATTTATTAGAATGTTACGTGGGTTTCAGCACCTAAGTTACATGGAAAGGTTGAACAAGTTAGGTCTTTATTCTTTAGAGCATAGAAGGTTGAGGGGGGACTTGATAGAGGTATTTAAAATTATGAGGGGGATAGATAGAGTTGACGTGGATAGGCTTTTTCCATTGAGAGTAGGGGAGATTCAAACAAGAGGACATGCGTTGAGAGTTAGCGGGCAAAAGTTTAAGGGTAACATGAGGGGGGATTGCTTTACTCAGAGAGTAGTAGTTGTGTGGAATGAGCTTCCAATAGAAGTGGTAGAGGCAGGTTCAGTATTGTCATTTAAAGTAAAATTGGATAGGTATATGGGCAGGAAAGGAATGGAGGGTTATGGGCTGAGTGTGGGTCAGTGGGACTAGGTGACAGTAAGCATTCGGCACGGACTAGAAGGGCTGAGATGGCCAGTTTCTGTGCTGTAATTATGGTTATATGGTTATATGATAGGGTGGGAAAGGCTAAGTACCTAACAAGAATTGACCTGCTAAAAGGGTACTGGTGTGTTCCCTTAACTGATAGGGCACGAGAGATATCGGCATTCGTCACCCCCTCAGGGTTGTACAAGTATAATGTGATGCCTTTCAGGATGAAAAATGCCCCTGGGACATAAAATAAACTCTGTGATTCAAGGCTTGAAGAATACTGAGGCATAAATTGACGGTTTAGTAGTATGGAACGACACATGGGAGGAACACATTGTAACAGTAGAGAAATTATTTGACCGGCTCTCTAAAGCTAATCTGATGGTGAACCTTGGCAAGAATGAGTTTGGTCACGCCAGGGTTAGGTGGTGGGCCAGGGTCAACTGGTTCCTGTGAAAGGGAAAGTTCAGGCTATCGCTGATGTACCCATTCCAACGGTTTTGAGAAGGTTTTTAGGTCTGGTGGGGTATTATCGAAAATTTTGCAAGAACTTGGCAGATATTGCCCTTCCACTGACAAAACCGTTGAGAAAGAGTGAACAATTTGTGTGGGATGAGAGTTGCCAAAAGGCGTTCAGATGGTTAAAGGGTATCTTGTGTCACCATCCAGTGCTAAAGGCACCGGACTTCACTAATCCGTTCTCCTTAGTGACGGACACTAGCGATGAAGCTGCAGGGGTGGTGCTGTTACAGAGGGGAGATGATGGTATTGAACATCCGGTGGCATACTTTTCCAAAAAGTTTAATGTGCACCAGAAAAATTACTCGACAATAGAAAAAGACTTGCAGTCCCTCATTTTTGCATTACAACATTTCGAGGTTTACATCAGTGCTGTACAAAAGCTATTAATGGTGTACATTGACCACAACCCTTTGGTGTTTTTAGATAAGATTAAAGGTCGAAATTGACGTTTATTAAACTGGAGCCTGTGTTTACAGCAGTTTGATATAGAGATAAGACACTTAAGGGGTACGGACAATGTCATTGCAGATTGCCTATCCCGCTGTTTAAAAAAATGCTGATGAACTGTGTAAATTCTAAAGGTACACTTTGTGAAGTAGAATGTAGTGCTTAGTGTGTAGAATCTGTGAGTGAACAAAATTTTGCTCAAAGATCAAATTTTTCCCAAAAGGGGGAAGATGTCACGCAGGTGAGAAACTGCTAGAAAATTCAGCAGTTTAATGAACCAGGAGGCAATTAAAAGAGAGAGAGGACTCTGACATAGTTTTGATAACACTTTTAATTGTGACCTTGAGAGAGAGAGTATGGCGCCAGCTGAGACACGAGCTGGGAAGTCACCATGGTAACAGCTCAGAGCGGTTTAGCTAACAGACAGTTAGAAATCCGGATGGAATATGAAAAGTTGAGGCGTTGGTCTGATAACGGCAGAGGAGACAGGACACGGGAGAAGTGCGGAAGCTACCCGAGAAACCACTGGTGGAGTTTAAGACCACCACGAGGGTGGAGGCCATGGACCGATTAATTTTAACCCGTGATTACCAGTGCAGGTAAGAGCTTGCCTGTGGGGATCTGCTGGTGGTGAACCCGTGCCGTGGGTTAGTAGACCGTTCCCTAGAAGGGGCTCTGTCCGTCCGTGTCTGTGCGGGGTTCACACAAAATGACTCTAAAGACTCCGGAAGCAAGAACAACTAAATCTGCCAATGTAAACATCAACTCAATTAACTCTCTCTCTCTCCATCAATTCAACTCGACACAACACATAGTGAACTGAACTGCTTAAACTTACCTGACACCATAAGACTGATATCTCTGATATCTACCTCCAAGACTATTACATCCACACACATTTCTGCGGATATATATATATAAAACAATATATAAAATAGTTTATAAACTGTATCGTATTATCCAATTTTAATGATGTTAATTCGTAATAGTAATAAATATAGTCTTAATTTAAAGTAAACCAGACTCCAGGTGTATTCCATTTCTGCTGGTCCTTTTCAACTTGTCACAGGATTCGTGACAGTACAAACGGCTGGGGCAGATCACAAGCCCTGGTTATGCAAACAATGACACCAGGCAGGCAATCTCTGAAGAGTATTGATAATGCCTGGGGTTACCCATCTTGTAAAGACACTGCCCAGAAGAAGGCATTTCTGTAGAAAAATTTGTGATCAGTCATGATCATGAGACCATGATCGCCCAGATCCTGCGACATCACATAATGATGATGCTGTTCTCTAAAATAAAAATTGTAAAGATTCAATGAACTTAATTTGATTTTCTTTCCTCCTCCAAGTCCCGGCCATCATCCTGAGTCTATCTCTTGTGACTGATGATACTGGAGCCACCCTCGTGTGCAGGGCTGAAGGGAAGCCCCCTGCAAACATCACGTGGATTGACCTCGAGAACAGCACACTGCCCATGAACAGCAGCGAGATGAGAGTCACCGGAGATCTGGAGAGTGTAGGAAAGCTGGTTCTGCCCGGGCTGAGAGGGAGCTACTGCTGTGTGGCTATGAATAAGCATAGGAGAGACACCCGCGAGATCCACCTAGCCAAGACGGGAACAAGTGCTTTGATGCTGGCCCTCTTCATTGTATTGCCCTCTTTAGCAATTGTTTCTTTGGTTGTTTTTGTTGTCTGGTCTCTGAAGAAAGGTGAGTAATCCAGTGAATGGTCCACTCTTCCTGGGTCAGGGACATTTCACAGAGGGGGATGGATACAGAGGCCATTCAGTCCATTAACCCAGTTCCACCATACAATTGTATGATGGCCCATGTCTATTTTACCTCCTATCAGCCCCTTGGTTCTGAACACAGATGCATCAGCTCATGAAAACACCCATTCATCACAATTTACATATTCTCCCATTAAGTGTGGAGAGAATTCATCTCCAAAGAAAAGAAATAAAATGATAAAGAGTCCACCTACTTCTGTGGGAGGAAGAGCTTCCCTTCCTGCCTCTGAATGGACTGGCCTTGGTCCATAGAAATTCCCATTTGATCTGAAATTGAAAAGAGGAAATCATCTCTCTCTCTCTCTCTCTCTCTCTCTCTCTCTCTCTCTCTCTCTCTCTCTCTCTCTCTCTCTCTCTCTCCCTCTCTCCCTCTCCCTCTCCCTCTCCCTCTCCCTCTCTCCCCCTCTCCCCCTCTCCCCCTCTCCCTCTCTCCCTCTCTCCCTCTCTCCCTCTCTCCCTCTCTCCCTCTCTCCCTCTCCCTCTCCCTCTCCCTCTCCATCTCCCTCTCCCTTCACCCTTCCCTTCCTGCTCCCCATTAATCCGATTAGCTATGTACTCCACCAAAGGTTCGTTTTCAGATATGGGAGCATAGTTGATGCATTTATTCTTCTTTAGAAATGGAAACTTTTTTCTGTATCCTCACATTTAACCCTTGAGGTCCTACATCAACAGAGCGAAGAATGTGTAAAAGGCATGCTTGCCTTCATCAGTCAGGACATTGAGTAGAACAGTTAGGTTGGCTCATATTTGGAGAATTGTACGTAGTTATGGATGCCACATTACAGGAAGTATGTGGAGGCTTTGCACAGAGTGCAGAAGAGGTTTGCCAGGATGCTGCCTGGATTAGAGAGTATTATCTCTTAGAGAGGTTGGACAAACTATAAATGTTTCTCTAGAGATTGCCGAGGGGCAATCTGATAGAAGTATGTAGAATTATGACCGGCATAGATGGAGAAGGTTGTAAAGTTCTTTTTCCCAGGGCAAATGGACATGACACATATTACAGTGAGGTGAAAAAAGAAGAGATTAAAGGAGATTTAGAAGATAATCATCAGAGACTCTGCAGATGCTGGAAGTAAATGGGAATATATTGATACTGAGGATGAACAGAAAGTATTGAAGAGGATCTAGACAAACTCAATCAGTTTGGATTGAACCTCAAGTGGAAAAAATGCAATAAAATATTGAATATTTTTTCAATGATTTATTGGCAAATTCTTATTTTCATGGTGAAATCCATCTTTGTTTACAAGTCAAGAAATACTAATATTTAAGTACATACTAAAGATGATCCTTCAGCTGCTAGTGTTGGGGCTCCAGTAAGAGAAACCGATGCAATTTTTACATTGACCACCATTTAATGGCAGTGGGAACCTGATCTGCTCCCCTACCAGAACTCCTGCACTCTTTTCACTCAAGAACCCACACCCATGGATCTTTCTCAGACTCAGCGCTCTCTCAAACCCCTCTGGGCAGTTTGTTCCTCTAAAGTGACCTTTCTGTGCTTCTGTAACAACATCAACAACAAACACCTGCATTGCACACACGTGTAGCACAATGTTTTACAGTGTCAGCAACACGCGTTCAATTCCCACCACTGTCTGTAAGGACTTTGTTCATTCTCCCCATGACCACACGCTCTGATTTCCTCCTGCATTCTAAAGTCATACAGGTTAGTAGGTTAATTGTTGACATGGGTGTAACTGGGCTGCACAGACTGGGAAGGGTCTGTTAGCATGTTGTATCTCTAAACTTAAAATAGGAAAATAAAAAAATGGGGCACTTGCAATGCAGCACAACGTCCCCAAGTTCCTGACAGGATCTATAGCTGAATCATCTTCAACATCCGACAGCAGACGATTTTAGGATAGATAGGGCAAAAGGTGGAAGTGGAGACTTATCTTTGCAGAGAGAGAAAGGGAGAGGTTTAAAGAGAGAATTCCAGAACTCGGGAATGGATAGCCAGCAGTGATGGAGGGTTGAATTTGGAACATTTTAAGGAGCAGAATTAGAGGGTGGGGAGATTTAGGAGTCCAGTGGGGTTGTCTGAAGCTCCTGTTCCACCCACACTTCAGCAGCAGAATAACCGGGCCCAGTTTGGGTGCCGGAAAGAGGACTCATCCCCAGCTGACAAACAGAAAAATACAAATGATACACACCCAGTACTGAAAACCTCCACAGAAATGCTTTTCACCTCTATGTCTTTGCCAGGTTCCCGTCAGCGTGGATACTGTGTTGATTCCAGTGTAGTGAGTGGTGTGAAATCAGGAACTGCAGAGCCAGGTAATGGTGCGGGGGGTGGGGGGCAGAGTGGGAACCTGCCAAAGCTCCCCCTTCACATTGAGGACATTCTTGAAAAGCACAGCTGACTCAGCTGGCCTGGTGCCTACTCTGGTTCCAGACTTCCTAGTCAAAGAAAGCAGCCTTCCTGTCACGCCCACTAAATGTATCTCAATTTTGTATGTTTGTGGGGCAGCACGGTAGTTTAATGCTATTACAGCATCAGCATCCCGGTCTGTAAGGAGTTTTATGTTCTCCCAGACATCCCACCTCTCCCGGAAGTTCTGGGAGTCTCCCATATATTAATAGCAGCTCCCTGACACCCACAAATTAAACACAATATCCCGGAAATCAGTTTTTTTGAGAGGGAGAGGGAGCATCCTGATTGGTTTCTCTTTGTGTTAAGTAGACCTATCAGTTTTCTCTGTGGGCAGGCTTTACAGTCGACCTCTCTCTCTCTTTCATTGTCCATCAGTCCATTTTAGCGTCCTGCAGCGCCATGGCAGAGTGTTCCAAAATAAGAAAATATAAAACGTACTTCGCTCCAGACTACATAGAGCATAGAATAGTACAGTACAGGCCTTTCAGCCCACAATGTTGTGCTGACTACACTAAAGTGTACTCCTGCCTAATAGGGGTCAAAAATAATGACAGCGTTGCTCACTGATGGGTTAAATGACTGTAAAAGACATGTTGAGGTGAGTTTAACAGGTGTTGTTCATTCATTAGCATAGTTAACATTGTTTAAACTAGCTGGCTAGCTGCTAAGGAGCTACTCTATTGATGTCCTATGTAATGAGGCCAAACTCCCTGTAGACTTGCTTCAAGTTGTAATAGAATAAAAAAAACTCCATGATATCCTGCTCCTTAAAAATATCTTGGATATTATGGAGGCTAGTACCCAAGACAGAGCTGACTAATTTTATAGCTTCATTCGATCCTGTGCAGTAGCCCCCCATACCCCTATACCAGCCTGTCAAAATTGTCTCCATGCTACATCTGTAGAAGTTTTCAAGTCTTTTAGGTGGCAAGCAGAATATCCACAGAAGATGTTGTCCACAAATATAGCGGTGGTAACACCTCCAGTAGGGACTTGGCTCAGGTAGTGCTGAAAAGCTCTGCACTTGCAGTCATTTCTCCAGGATTCACCCACACTCCCGATTACAGTTTCAACCACAGGAGAGGGATGGGGCTGGACAGTTTCTCCATTAAAATCTCCATCTGATATCTTTGTGCCTTTGACAGATTTGCAACTTGAAAGTGACCCTATTTACAGTATCGTCAATTCAACAGCAGAGACTATTCCCCAAGTGGCTTCCATTCCGGGACAGAATGGTGAGTCCAATGACCATTATCATTCATATTATCATGCAGAAGGATTGCCAGGAGGGAGAGATTCGGGAAGGGTATTCCATATAATTCTGTAGTTGGGATGCACAGCCACCACAGAATAGTTAAAATAGGGGAAAGCATGGTGGGAAAGGTGGAGGTCTCAGGGTTATTGAACTGGTCCAGTTTACAGACAAAAGGGTTGAGAACCCGTGATCGAGAGCAACACACACCGAATGCATCTATGAAAATGAACGGTCCACTTGATGGCCTGAAATGTCGATTCTTTATTCCCATCCATGGATGCTGCCCGACCTGCTGAGTTTCTCCAGCACCTTATGTGTGTTGCTCTGGATTGCCAGCATCTGCAGAATCTCTTCTATCTCCGACTATCTGCCGCTGAATTTCATTTCCTGCATTTAAGACAAAAGGGGGTAATTTCAAAGGAGATGTGAGGGCAAGTTTTTACAGAGGGTGATGGGTGCTTATGGGTGTAAATTGTCAGATTGACGTGATTTTTTTTTCTCTCTCAGATGGTCTAGAACAGGGAAATATTATTGGACCATGGCAAAAAAAAGTTTGGGAACCACTGGTCTAAGGTCTTCTTAAATCTCTTTCTCAAAAGCCAGTGGAAACATAATTTTGAAAATCTGTGAACAGAAAATAGATAGATTCTGGAGTAAAAGAAACCAGAGGATTATGCAAATTGAATTCAAGTTTTGCTGATCATGAAGGATCCCACCCACCCTGCTCCTGGACTGTTTGTCCCACTCCCATCAGGGAAGAGGTTACATAGACAATAGGTGCAGGAGTAGGCCATTCGGCCCTTTGAGCCAGCACCGCCATTCACTGTGATCATGGCTGATCATCCACAATTGGTACCCCGTTCCTGCCTTCTCCCCATATCCCTTGACTCCACTATCTTTAAGAGCTCTATCTTGAAAGCATCCAGAGAACTGGCCTCCACCTCCTTCTGAGGCAGAGCATTCCATAGATCCACAACTCACTGGGTGAAAAAGTTTTTCCTCAACTCTGTTCTAAATGGCCTACTCCTTATCCTTAAACTGTGGCCTCTGGTTCTGGACTCCCCCAATCTCGGGAACATGTTTCCTGCCTCTAGTGTGTCCAATCCCTTAATAATCTTATATGTTTCAATCAGATCCCCTCTCATCCTTCTAAATTCCAGTGTATACAAGCCCAGTTGCTCCAATCTTTCAACATATGACAGTCCCGCCATCCTGGGAATTAAGCTCGTGAACCTACACTGCACTCCCTCAATAGCAAGAATGTCCTTCTGCAAATTTGGAGACCAAAATTGCACACAATACTCCAGGTGTGGTCTCACCAGGGTCCTGTACAGCTGCAGAAGGTCCTCTTTGCTCCTATACTCAATTCCCCTTGTTATGGAGGCCAACATGCCATTAGCTTTCTTCACTGCCTGCTGTACCTGCATGCTTACTTTCAGTGACTGATTGACAAGGACACCTAGATCTCGTTGTACTTCCCCTTTTCCTAACTTGACACCATTCAGATAGTAATCAGACTTCCTGTTCTTGCCACCAATGTGGATAACCTCACATTTATCCACATCAAACTGCATCTGCCCAGTCATGCTGCATTCTCATAACATCCTCCTGACATTTCACACTGCCACCCAACTTTGTGTCATCTTCAAATTTGCTAATGTTACTTTTAATCCCTTCATCTATATCATTAATGTATATTGTAAATAGCTGCAGTCCCAGCAGCGAGCCTTGCGGTACCCCACTATTCACTGCCTGCCATTCTAAAAGGGACCCGTTAATCCCTACTCTTTGTTTCCTGTCTGCCAACCAATTTTCTATCCATGTCAGTACCCTACCCCCAATACCAGGTGCTCTACTTTTGCCCACTAATGTCCTATGTGGGTGCTTATCAAAGGCTTTCTGAAAGTCCTGGTACACTGCATCCACTGGTTCTCCTTTGTCCATTTTCCTAGTTACATCCTCAAAAATTTCCAGAAGATTAGTCAAACATGATTTCCCCTTTGTAAATCCATGCTGACTCGGACCGATCCTGTTACTGCTATTCAAATGAGCCACTATTTCATCTTTTATAATTGACTCCAGTATCTTCCACACCACTGATGTCAGGCTAACTGCATCCACGCCAGGACCACCAGACTCTAAAACAGTTACTTTCCCCAAGCAGTAAGGCTGATCAACACCTCCACCCACTGACCCACCTTCCACACCCCCAACCACCATGACTTTATCATTTCCTGTCAGTCTCCTTATGTACAGACACTCCTGTGTGTCGTATCACTTTATGGCGGGGGTTCCCAACCTTGGGGTCCACGGGCTCATTGTTAATGTTGGGGATCCATGGCATATAAAAGATTGGGGACCTTTGGTTTATGGACACACAATCAGTCTATAAATATGAACTATTTTATGTATTTATATTTTTTGACTTCTTCATCTAAATAAGAGAAGATATGCAGATGCTGGAAATCAGAGCAGCACACACAAAATGCTGGAGGAACTCAGCAGGCCAGGCAGCGTCTATGGAAAAAGTACAGTCGACATTTCGGGCCGAGATCCTTCACCAGGACAGAGACCCTTCGGCAGACCCTAGCATCATGCCGATGGGTTTCAGGCCAAAACATCGACTGTACTCTTTTCTATAGATGCTGCCTGACCTGCTGAGTTCCTCCAGCATTTTTTGCGTGTTGCTTCTTCATCCTGTGTAGTTCTTAATTCCGCATCAGATCTGGAGTAGCAATTATTTTGTTCTTCTTTACAATTGTGTACCGGAAATGGCATTACCCAATCTTGAATCTTGAGTAATAACTGTCTATGCCATTTCTAGATCCTCAGGAGTCTCTAAACCAGCATCTCTACAGCAATGTTAACTTTCAAACAGAAGGCCAGACAAAGATGGGTAAGTAATGGTGAACATACGGTAGGCGGTAAGGCATTGGCCTTCTGAGGATCCTTGCCTCCATGACTTTTCCATCAGCTCGTTCTTCATTGTATCCACAGTTGAGTTGAGGTTAAAGAATGGAGAGTCGGATGGAGGGTCCTCGGAGCACAGAGAGAGTGTGCTTGTGATAGGGTGAGAGCAGTGCCTGTCATAGATAGAGGCAGGGGATGGGGGCAATCAGAGGGGATGAGCTGTCTGGACTGCCGATGGGGGGAGCGGACGTTGGTGTCAGACTGCTATCGAAAGAGGTGGGGAGCCTGTCAGCAGGCAATAGGGGTTATCAGAAAGAAACAGACTGTCACAACAATTGCTGGTGAGAATCAGAGTCTTTGGGAAGGTTTGAAGCGTCAGAAGTACAGGGTATTAGAGGGGGACGGTGGGGTTGACAGGACAGGATTTAAGAGGGCTTCCCATACGACCATAAGATATGGGATCAGAATTTGGACATTCAGCCCACTGAGTCTGCTGCACTATTCCATCATGGCTGATTTATTACCCCCCTCAGCTCCATTCTCTTGCCTTTTTCCTGTAATCTTTGATTCTCTTACCAGTCAAGAACCTATCAACATCCAAAATTGGTCAGCATACTCCAAGTGTGGCCTAACCAATGCCTTATAAAGCCTCAGAATTACATTCTTGTTTTTATATTCTAATCCTCTCAAAATGAATGCTAACATTGAACTTGCCTTCCAGAAATGCATGGCATTGTGCGACAGGACACATTCCGTTACATGGCAGGAGACATGAGGCTTCAGGGCATGGGAGTAACAGGCTAGATCTAGGGTTGAGGGATTTGTGTAGTGAGAGGATGAGAAAGTTCAGCAGCTCTGTGTCCTTTCCAGATCCCCGGAAGGATCCCCATCAGCCTGTTTACAGCATCGTGCAGATTCAAAAACATTCCGAAGCAGGGCAGCAGAAAGGTAAGGCGCATCAAACAGTGGGAGCAGAGAAACACCATTGTCAAAATCAGGTTTATTTTCATTGTCAAAAAAATGTGTTGTTTTGTGGCAGCAGTGCAGTCATAAAGAAGTTACAATAAGAAATATAAAAAATAAATAAGTTGGGCAAAAAAAAGGCAAAATAGTGATGTAGTGTTCATGGACTGTTCAGAAATCAGATGGGAGAAAGAAGCTGCTTCTAAATCATTGAGTGCACTGCAGTGCCTCCATACCAGACACTGATACTCTCCATGGTGCTTCTGTAGAAATTTGCTAAAAGTCAAAAGTTCAAAGTAAATTTATTACCAAAGTCCACATATGTCACCATATACAACCCTGAGATTTGTTTTCTTGCAGGCATACTCAATAAACCCCTAACAGAATGATAAACCAACCCGGGCTGTCAATCAGTGTGCAGGACAACAAACTGGGTAAACACAAAAAGAAATAAATATATTGATAAATAAATAAGCAGTCAATATCGAGAACATGAGGTTGTGGGAACATTTCATTCATGGGACAAGTTAAGTTGAGTGAAGTTATCCCTTCTGGTTCAAGAGCCTGATGGTGGAGGGTTAATAACTGTTGGTGTGAGTCCTGAGTCTCCTTTACCTCCTTCCTGGAGGCAGCATGAAGAGAACATGACCTGGGTATTGGGGGTCCATGATGCGACAGTGCTCCATGTAGATATACTCAGTGGTGGGGAGGGCCTTACTCGTGATGAACTGGGACATATCTGCTACTTTTTGTGGGATTTTCCATTCATTGGTGACATACCAAATCTCCTCAAACCCCTAATGAAATATAGCCACTGTACTGTGGGTATCTAGTGGAAATTCATCTCTTCAGCTGGCTGGACAGTGTATCCTTGACATATTGTGCAGGAACAGCCCCACATAGACTAACAACACCCACTGGGCTTCCCACTAACCCCCACAATCCGGTGGTCTCAAAAGTTCAAGGCTGACTGAGTACGTGAGACAGGTTAAAGCCAGTGAAGCTGCTACAAGGTCAGGACGTGGAGGCCAAAGGTCTTGGTGGATTTGACCTTCCTCCCACCAGCAAGCAGAGCTGGAACTGCAACACTGAGGAAGAGGAGGTAAGCAGAACAGGGAAAATGGGTTGTTAGGTCAGGTGAGAGCTGCCAATCTGAGAGGAATAGGCATGGGGGGGAGAGTGGACTGACAAAGCAGGTGTAATGGGACCTATCAGGGCTGGGGAAAGAAGTGTGAGACGACAGACAGAAGGGGCTTTCAGAGTGGGGGGCAAAGGCTCTTTCAGAGCAGACTTCTGATGTAAGGGAGAACATTATAACAGAGGAAATATAAGAGTGACTAGTCCACTTTGCCCTTTGAACCTGTTATATCTGTCAGCTGATATTCAACACAGACTGAACCTAGAATCTCCCACTACTGGAAACAGCCTCTCCACATCCACTCTATCTCATCATCATTATGTAGGCGATCATGATATTTCACCGTGATTGCTCTTGGCAAATTTTTCTGCAGAAGTGGTTTGCCAATGGCTTTTTCTGAGCAGTGCCTTTACAAGACGGGTGAGCCCAGCCATTATCAATACTCTTCAGAGATTGACTGCCTGGTGTCAGTGGTCACATAACCAGGACTTGTGATCTGCACCAGCTGCTCATACAACCATCCACCACCTGCTCCCATGGCTTCAGGCGCCCCTGATCAGGGGGCTAAGCAGGTGCTACACCTTGCCCAAGGGTGACCTGCAGGCCAGCGGAGGGAAGGAACACCTTATACCTCCTTTGGTAGAGACGCATCTCTGCCCCACCACCCACCATTCTAACTAGGCTTTTCAATAATTAATATGTTTCAATGAGATTCCCTCCTCACTCAGTGAGTACAGGCCCAGAGTCATCAAATGCTTCTCAAACATTAACCCTTTCATTCCCGGAATCATCTTCTCCTATGCCGGCACATCCTTTCTTAGATACGAAGCTCGAAACGGCTCACAATACTATACTCCAAGTATAGTTTGCCCGATGCCTTATAAAGTCTCAGCGTTACGGCCTCACTTCTATAGAGCATAGAACAGCACACCACAGGAACAAGGCCTTCAGCTCAATGGTGCCTGTGCTGACCATGATGCCAGCTTCAACTGATCACACCTGCCTGCAGACAGCCTTCATCTTTGTTTTATTAGCTCCTAGCAGGTCACCTCCCTCCACACTCCAAGGTAACTGAAGGCATTCATTAGAGGTAGAGTGAGGGTGGCTTTAAGGAAGGAATGCAGTGGGGAGGAGGTAAGGATGAATTTTAACTATTTGTATATTTTGCAGATCCCCACGACTCTCCATGTCACAGTCTTTACGATAATGTCCAACTTCCAACACCCAGGCACACAGAGACAGGTAAGGAAATTAAAACACGTAGTGAGTGGTAAACCACCAGCAGATACCCCCTGAGAGTTCATGTTCCCATTTGGCAGGATTTCATACCAATCAGAGAAGCCGCCCATGCTAAGCACACTTTGGAATTCAACAAAGGGATCGGTAAAAGGAAGGAAAATATGAGAGTAATCTAGTGAAAAATGTCAAAAAAACAATGACAAGGGAAAAAACTTGCAGGGACCTGTGTGCCGCTGGTATCAAAAACAATGGGAATATGGGATAGGACTGTAGTTTTTGATGCACTCTAGGTCAAGGTCTTTTTGAGGGCTTTTGCTATTGTTTGCATGGTGGGAGGAGGGATGGTTGAACTTTTTTTGCTGGTGCAAGTGGGGCGAGGGGCAGAGGGAAGGTTGATACCTCAGTTGCTGCTTGTGCAATGGAAGAGGGAGGGGGGCTTTGGGGTTCTGATATTTCTGTTATTCATTCTTTGGTTTGTTCTGTTTCATGGATGTTTGTGAAGAGTAAGACTTTCGGGTTGTACAGTGCAATGTTACAAAAGCAAAGAGCGCAAAAGATGAATGACAAGATAGTGTTAATGGAACTATTCAGTAATCTGTTGGTGGAAAGTAAGAAGCTATTTCTAAAGCACGGAGTCTGGGCTTGAAGCTCAAATTTACTCGGAGGACCACATCATCAGATAAGAGATAGCAAAGGACCACAGCCATATCGTGCAATATGTCTACTCAGTTTGCAGCAATCAACACATGGCTGATGTTCAACACCCTTGTGTAACTATACATTGCCCCAGGCTGGGCTAGATCTTTACTTAAGTATTTTGCTGAGCTGCCACACTTTCTACTTGTAAACTGATCAGGTTATGAGTAGTTCTCAGGAACGGAATCCTACCATAAACCGAGGAGACCTGCAGCAGCGTCTCTCAACAAGTACATTAAAATCCTAAAATGAGTGTAATTCTGGAGCTTTGGTCAGACCACACTTGAGGTATTGCGAGCAGTTTTGGGCCCCTTTTCTAAGAAAGGACGTGCCGACATCGAAAAGGGCCCAGCGGAGGTTCACTAGAATGATCCCAGGAATGAAAGGGTTAATGCATGAGGAGTGTTTGATGGCTCTGGGCCTGTACTCACTGGAGGGAAGGATCTTATTGAAACCTATGGAATACTGAAAGGCTGAGATAGAGCAGACGTGGAGAGGATGCTTCCAATATTGGGAGAGTCTAGGACCAGAGGGCACAGCCTCAGAATACAAAGACATCACTTTAGAATAGAGATGAGGAGGAATTTCTTTTAGCCAGAGGGTAGTGAATCTGTGGAATTCATTGCCCCAGATGGCTGTGGCAGTCAAGTCATTTAAAGCAGAGGTTAATAGTACTTGATTAGTGAGGAAGTCAATCAAGAAGGCAGGAAGATAGGGTTGAGAGGGTTAAAAAATCAGCCATGATGGAATGGCGGAGCAGACTTGAGGGGCAAATGGCCTGATTCTGCTCCTATGTCTTATAGTCTTGTGGTTTTAAAACAGAATTGTTTCTCTTTCAGCTGCAATTTATGCAACAGTTGTCCATTCTACTGAACAGTCTTTGGACCTGAATAATGATTAAACTCACTGTGAGTGGACCCTCACCCCTGCTACTTTAGGACAACGTTGAAGGAGTTGCGAACCTTTGGTAGAGTTGGAACTCTTGAGACTCAGGGCATTTGTGAGGGTTCCGCAGATATAAAATTGTCTTTCACAGCATCAGGATGTCCCAGAACACTTTCTTTGAAGTGATGCATTTCTGAAGTGCAGGCATCATTGTGAAGAAGGTCATCAAGGTAATGCAAGTTTCTGATGCAGGTCTCAACCCAAAACGTCGACCATCCCTCTGCCTCCACAGATGCTGTTCAACCCACTGACGTCCTCCAGATTCCAGTGTCTGCAGCCTCCTGTGTCCACACAGCTGGATTCCACTCAAGAATGGTAATGAGTAGATAACAAGTAAATATTGGGACATTGTGAAATAAACCCCTCACATACCTTCAAGTCATGCAGTCACCACATTGCTGTGAAATTGGAACCTTATGTGCCTTTTGTGGAAGGAAATGAGCTGTCTCTGCATGAGTTAACACATTCAGTGAAGATAGCTCCTTCCTGATATGTGCTTGTGAAATGCTTCAGCAAGCCACACAGTCCACGGCTAAGGGTGGGCCATAAATATAAGCCCATCCGTAATAAGAACAATTCCCTCTGTGTGATATTTTCCTTCACTCCTGCCAATCATTGTATTACAAACTTTTAACCACCCCCAATATTTCAAAGTTCAGAAGTTCAAAGTAAATTGTTTTATCAAAGTACATTTTCAGGGGTCATTGATAAGTTTGTGGCCTAAGGTAGAAGGAGATGAGTTATTAACTTCAAACTTTCTGCATTTTCACTCAACGAGTTGAACTGCATGTGCATGTAACAAGAGCTGGATAACTCATCTCCTTCTACCTTAGGACACAAACTTATCAATCACTCCTGCTGTGGACCACCTGGAGCTCCAAGGCACTCTTGTTACATGCATGTTCAGTTCAACTCTTTGAGTGATAATGCAGAAAGTTTGAAGTTAATAACTCATCTCCTTCTACCTTAGGCCACAAACTTATCAAGCACCCCTGCTGTGGACCACTTCTATAAAGAAGGGATCCATATGCTCCACGACCACTGGACTAAGTGTGTACATGTAGGAGGGGACAATGTTGAAAAATAAATGTGCTAGTTTTTCTAAAATTGACTCCTTCTACCTTAGGCCACTAACTTATCAATCACCCCTCGTACGTCACCATATACAACCCTGAGATTCATTTTTCTTGTGGGCATACTCAACAAATCTATAGAATAATAAGCATAAGAGAAACAATGAAAGACCGCCCAACTAGAGCATTCAAACAAAGTGCCAAATAAGACAAACTATGTAAATACAAAAAGATGGAATAATAATAACAATAAATATCGAGAACATGAGATGAAGAGTAGTGGGAACATTTCAATGACAGGGCAAGTGAATTTGAGTGAAGTTATCCCCTTAGGTTCAAGAGCTTGATAGCTGAGGGGTAATAACTGTTCCTGAACCTGATGGTGTGCAGGTAGGACGACAGCCGAGTGATCAGATTCCCCAAAATGTGGTCAGTATTTGCACCAATCTCTGCAACCCAAATAGTAGACAAACCAAAATGGCATTTAACGGGGTTAATAATCAGTCCCTGTTGACTTAAGCACTTGAAAAATGTGTGGAGATGTGATAAGTGTTCGGTTTTGTCCGTGTAAACAAAAACAGAATCTCAGTCTTTTAACACAAGTTGCTGGAAATCCTGTTTTGCATTTTTCACTCCAAATGCAATGCACAGAAACTCAAATAAGCCAAGTAGGGTTTAACAGCAGCTTTGGGAATGTCCTCAGCACACACAAGCAATTGATGGTAGCCCCTGACGAAGTCACTTCAGAAAAAATTATTTTTCCAGCTAAACAGAATCAGAATCAGAATCAGGTTTGTTATCACCAGCATGTGTCATGAAATTTGTTAACTTAGCAGCAGTTGAAAGCATACATAGTATAGAAGAAAAATATAATTAATAAATAAACAAATAAATTACATTATACATATATTGAATAAATTAAAAATAGTGCAAAAAGTAGAAATAATATATATTTAAAAAGTGAGGAAATGTTCACGAGTTCTGTACCACACAGCCTACTGTATAATATGGAACTATTTTATGTCATAGTAAAATATTATTGAGCATGCGCTATTAGGCGCTTATTGATCTGTATATATGTGTTCAATTCAGTTTCAATAAGTAAAAAAAGCCCTGTTAACTTAGCTCCAGCCTCTAGTGTTTTTATTTATAGTTTTGTTGTGTAACCAGTCAGACACACAACAAATTGGCGATGAGGTTAATGAACCTACATCATATGGGAACGGCGTGTTTGAATTGATACGGAAGGAAGCGGGAGTTCAGCCGGAGTCGGGAAAGGCGGGAAACCGAAGGACACAGTCGGAGCCGCAGCCGGCGCTGAACCGCAGGGTTGAGGGTCTGTCTGCCTCAGAAGGGAGATAAGAAAAAGGAGCAACACACACATCCAGCCAGAGTGCGCTCACAACGCGAGCAAAGAAAAGGTCACATGAGTCAAAAAGAAAACAAGGGACTGGGGCTAAATTAACATTACAAAGATAAATTAATACATCCAGGATGGCATTAATTGGAACCATTACAGCACGTGATAGTGGCATCGAAGACTGGGCATCTTACATTGAAAGGGTGGAGTTACAGTGATGCTAACGGTGTTAGTGATGGAAAGAAAGCCCACTTATCACTCAGCATTATGGGCGCAAAAACATACAGCCTACTATGGAGCTTATTAAGCCCTGAAAAGCCAGCTGACAAAACGTTCAAGCAAATAGTGGACACTCTCCAACGGCATTTAAACCCCAAACCACTAGTCATTACCGAAAGATTTAAATTTTGCAATCGGAGTCAGAGCAAAAATGAAAGCATTTCTGAATCGCAAACACGAGGAAATTTGCAGATGCTGGAAATTCAAGCAACACACACAAAATGCTGGTGGAACAGGCATCACCTATAGGAAGAAATCCTGACGAAGGTTCGTGGCCCGAAAGGTCGCCTGTACTTCTCCCTATAGATGCTGCCTGGCCTGCTGTGTTCCACCAGCACTTTGTGTGTGTTGCTAGCATTTCTGAATATTGTGCTGAATTGCGCAAATTATCAGAATATTGTCAATTTGGAGCGGGTCTATCAGACGCATTGAGGGACAGGTTAGTGTGCGGCTCGCACTGTGAAACCACACACAAGAAGCTCCTGTGTGAAAAAGACTTTACATTCGAGAAGGTGCTGAACATCTCCGTATCATTAGAAGCAGCCGCACGAGATGCTTCAGAGATGCAACAAAAATCGCTGCAATGAGCTATGAGTACAATGTCACCGCGCAGAAATGAAGGAAAGAAATGTTATCGTTGTGGGAACAGGTCACATGACCCTGAAACTGTGGCAGACTGGGTCACACTGGCAGAGTCTGCAAAGCTAAACAGCAGGAAAAGGGCAAAATACAGAGAAACAAGAAACCCCAGAAAGGAAAATACGACAATGTGCACAAATTGAAAGAAAGCAATTCTGATGAAAATGACTCAGACAAAAGTGAATTGTCTTCTCTGCCACTTCGCAGCGTGAAAGAGACAGATGATCGAAGCGTAAGTGGCAGGCGTGAGACTGAAAATGGAGTTGGACACAGGCTCAGCTTTAACAGTGATCTGTGTATGCGACTACAAGCGACTGTTTTCTCACATACCTCGGAAACGAACTAAACTACTGCTAAAGACTTACACAGGACAGAAAGTGCGTTCTGAAGGCAAAATTAAAGTGACAGTGACCCACGAAGGTAAAAAACAGCAACTGAACCTCTATGTACTGAAAAACGGAGGACCACCATTGCTGGGACGTGAATGGCTCAGGAAAATCCAGTTGGATTGGCACACCATCAAGGCACTAGATGTGTCAGCAAAGGAGGGCAGCAAGGCCACATCTGAGAATCTGTCACAAATACCTGCTGACTCTGAGGACGTGTTCAGGAAAGGAATAGGAACACTTCAGGGAATGAAGACAAAGATTGAGATTGAGGAAAGTGCATGTCCAAAATTTCACAAAGTCAGGTCAGTGCCATATGCAATCTGTCCAACAGTAGAGGCAGAATTGAAGAATCTGGAGCAGACTGAGGTCCTGTCAAAGGTGGATTGGAGTGAATGGACCTCACCAGGTGTTCCAGTGATGAAGAAAACCTCCAGCACAAAACCAGGAAAACAAAGCAAGGTGTACAAAACCAAGCCTTATAAATGTGATAAGTACTACACTTGCCCCTACATCTCCTTCCTCACCAACATCAGGGCCCCAAACAGTCCTTTCAGATGAGGGGATACTTCATCTTCAGGTATTTCAGGGTCATACACTGTATCCGGCCTCCTCTGCATCAGATGGACCCAAAGCAGACTGGGGGACCACTCTTGATGAACTTTACCACCACAAAAGACAGGATCTCCTGGTGGCCCACCATTTCGATTCAATTTCCCATTCCCATCCTGACACATCAGTCCATGGTTTCCTCTACTGCCCAAAAGAGTCTGAGGTCAGGTTGGAGGAACAACACCTTATATTCCATCTGATGGCATTAACATCTATTTCTCTACTCCAGTATATTTTCTTCCTTTTCCTTTCTCTCTTTATCCATTCTCCACTTTTCCTCACCTGCCCATCTCCTTCCTCTGGTGCCCTTCCTGCTTCCCCTTCTCCTATTGTCCTCTCTCCTTCAGCCCTTTACCTCCCAGATTCGTACTTATTCCCCATCACCTGCTCTCACCTACTACCTGCCAGCCCGTACTCCTTCTCCTCCCCCCACCTCCTAATCCTGGCTTCAGCCCCATTCCTTTACAGTCCTGATGAAGGGTCTCAGCCAAGTTCGCCGACTGTTCCCCTCCATTGACGCTGCCTGGCCTGCTGAGTTCCTCCAGCATGTTGTGTGTGTGTTACTGCATTTCCAGCACCTACAGAATCTCTCGTGTGTATGCAATGTCGTTTGACCAGTCTGTGTGGCGGCCTCCAGTCATCATTTCACACAGATTCAGCTTCATCTCCAGGAGGAAGTTAAATAGCTTTAGTTCCTGCGTCACTTCCACTAAATAGCTTGCTATGTGAAATAGCATAATCAACATGCTCTGCAGACAGTTGGAGCAGCAACACTCGACTTGTTCTCTGCTTGGAAGGTGTTAGCTAGTTGTGACTGTGACCTGGTTACTGGAGAAGCTGGTGGATATGAAAGTCTTTATTCAAACAGAATTCCTCTTGGAGTTCATCTCAGTAGAGTCTCCCAAACCCCAAGCCCAAAGTACATCATATTCTTATACCCTTAAAATCAAGGGCAATGACAATACATAATCTAGCAGAGAGAAAAATAAATAAATAAAATAATAATAATTTAAAAAATTAATAAGCAAATCAAATATGTATTTGAATAGATTTTTTTTAATGTGCAAAAGCAGAAATACTGTCTATTAAAAGAAAGTGAGGTAGTGTCCAAAGATTCAATGTCCATTTAGGAATCGGATGGCAGAGGGGAAGAAGCTGTTCCTGAATCGCTGAGTGTGTGCCTTCAGGCTTCTGTACCTCCTACCTGATGGTAACAGTGAGAGAAGGGCATGCCCTGGGTGCTGGAGGTCCTTAATAATGGACGCTGCCTTTCTGAGACACCGCTCCCTGAAGATGTCCTGGGTACTTTGTAGGCTAGTACCCAAGATGGAGCCGACTAAATTTACAACCTTTTCCAGCAACTTTCTGTCCTGTGCAGTAGCCCTTCCAAACCAGACAGTGATGCAGCCTGTCAGAATGCTGCAATGGGACAATGTTAGAAATTGATGATACTGTGGACATCTGTGTACAGTGGTTGTATTACATAGCACGTTGTTTATATAGTTGAGATGTGGTGTATATTGAATTGGTGTTTATAGCTAACCAGAGAGGAATGTTGTGTATTTAATATTTCAATGTAATTTGAATAATTTTGCATAAACATGTATTGATTAAGCATTTTTGTTTGTTTAAATAATTACTTACGGGTTACATATAAAAATACATTAATTGCATAAGTCATCACGCTACCACATGATATGTAGGAAACCTCACTTAAAGTAAACAGAGGTTACACCTGTACTTTGTGCTCCTCACACTTTCCTTTGAATTAGTTTAATGTTTGAAGTTACAAAACATAACAGTTCTGCGTTTAGAGATGCTCTTCTGAACACCATTGTTGTAACACAGTGATGTTGTGAACTTGGACTTTCAGAAGGCCTTTGACAGGGTGCTACATATGAGGCTGCTTAACAAGCCCGTGGTATTGTAGAAAAGATTCTAGCATGGATAAAGCAGTGGCTGATTGGCAGGAGGCAAAGAGTGGGAGTAAAGGGAGCCTTTTCTGGATGGCTGCTGCTGGCTAGTGGTGTTCCACAGGGGTCTGTGTTGAGACCAATTCCTTTTATGTTATATGTCAATGACTTGGATGATAGAATTGATGGGCTTTATTGCAAAGTTTGCAGACAATACAAAAATTGGTGGAGGAGCAGGTAGCTTTGAAAAAACAGGGAGGCTGCAGAAGGACTTAGATAGATTTAGAGAATGGGTGATGAAATGACAGATGGAATACAGTGTTGGGAATTGTATGGTCATGCACTTAGGTCGAACAAATGAAAAGGTTGTTTATTTTCTAAATAGACAAAAAAAAAAAATCTGAGTTGCAAAGAGATTTGGGAGTCCTTTATAGGATTCCCCAAAGGTTAATTTGCAGGTTGAGTCAGTGGTGAGGATGGCAAATCCAATGTTAGCATTCATTTCAAGAGGACTAGAATATAAAAGCAAGGATGAAATGTTGAGACTTTATAAAGCACTGCTGTGGCCTCACTTAAAGTATTGCGAGCAGTTTTGGATCTCTTAACTTAGAAAAAATGTGCTGAAGCTGGAGAGCGTTTAAAGGAGGTTCACAAAAATGATTCCAGGATTGTGTGGTTTGTCATGTGAAGAATGCTTGATGGCTTTGGGCCTGTATGCATTAGAATTTAGAGGAATGAGGGCTGACGTCTTTGAAACCTATCAAATGGTGAAAGGCCTTGATGGAGTGGATGTGGATGGAGTGTTTCCTTTGGTGGTTGAGTCTAAGACAAGAGGGTATGGCCTCAGTATGGAGAGGTGTCCTTTTAGAACCAATATGAAGGGGAATTTCTTCAGTCAGTCGGTGAATCTGTGGAATTCATTGCCACAGGCATCTGTGGAGGCAAAATCTTTATGTATAATTCTTGATTAGTCAAAGCATGAAAAGATATGGAGAGAAGGCAGGAGATTAGGGCTGAGAGGAAAATTGGATCAGTCATGATGAAATGGCAGAGTAGATGCGATGGGCCAAATGGCCTGATTCTGGTCCTATATCTTATGGTCTTCTGGTCTATAACATGGTTATTTGATTTACTGTCACCTTCCTGACAACGTGAAACAGTGTGGTCATTCTCTTCTGACCTCTCCCATTAACCAGCTTTCACCCACAGAATGCCTAGTCACTGGATTTCTTTTTGCTTTCTGTGCCATTCTCTGTGAACTCTAGAGACTGTTGTGTGAAAATCCCAGGTGTTCAGCAATTTCTAAGATACTCAAACAACCCCGTCTGGCACCAGCAATCATCCCATGGTCAACGTCACCCGGGTCACCTTTCTTTCTCCCATTCTGATATTTGGTCTGAATAACAACTGAACCCCTTCGCCATGCCTGCATGTTTTTATGTGTCAAGTTGCTGCCATGTGATTGGCTGATTAGATATTTGACAAGCAGGGGTACCTAATAAAGTGGCCACTGGGTGATGGAAGTATCTACCCACCTCTGCCTTAAATAATCACTGACTCGGAAAAAGAGCTCCAAAGACTGAGGACCTCAGAGAACAAAACAAAGTGTCTTACCTTGTCTTAAGTGGGAATTCTCTTATGTTTAAACACATCTTGAAGTGAAAGATTTAACATGAACTTCAGGAACAATTGTTTTGCTTAAAGGGAAATATCTAAAGTACTGTATCTATGTGTATTGAGCTGCTAGATGAAGTGATTGACACAGATACAAATACAACTGTTAAAAGACTGTTGGAGAGGGATATGAAATGCAAAGGTTTCAAATGTCATGGACAGAATAAGATAGCTTGGACAGGGTATCCACCAATTGAGCTGAAGGACCTGTTTCAGGCCTGTATAACTCTGACTCCATGGCACTGTGCAAAGTGTGGTATTTTCCAAGTTCAAAGTAATGTATTATTTTAGTACATATGTGTCACTATATATATTTACATACTTATATACTTTATATACTTTTATACTATACTTTATTGTCACCAAATAATTGATACTAGAGCATACAATCATCACAGTGATAATTTGTTTCTGCGCTTTGTGCTCCCTGAAGTACAAATTGAAGTAAATATAATAAAAATTTAAATTATAAATGAGAATTAGAAAATAGAAAAGGGAAAGTAAGATAGTGCAAGTCGGGTCCGGATATTTGGAAGGTACGGTCCAGATCCGGGTCAGGATCTGTTCAGCAGTCTAATCACAGTTGGGAAGGAGCTGTTCCCAAATCTGGCCGTACGAATCTTCATGCTCCTGAACCTTCTCCCGGAGGGAAGTGGAACAAAAAGTGTGTTGGCTGGGTGGGTCGTGTCCTTGATTATCCTGACAGCACTGCTCCGACAGCGTGTGGTGTAAAGTGAGTCCAAGGATAGAACATTGGTTTGTGTGATGTGCTGGGCTATGTTCACGATCTTCTGCAGCTTCTTCTGGTCTTGGACAGGACAACTTCCATACCAGGTTGTGATGCACCCTAGAAGAATGCTTTCTACGGTGCATCTATAAAAATTATTGAGGGTTTTAGGGGACAGGACAAATTTCTTCAGCTTCTCGGGAAGTAAAGGCACTGGTGAGCCTTCTTGGCAGTAGACACTGCTTGGTTAGACCAAGTCAGGTCATTTGTGATATTCACCCCGAGGAACTTAAAGCTTTTGACCTGTTCCACCTGCGCACCACCGATGTAGATGGGGTCGTGCTGTCCACTACTCCTTCTGAAGTCAACAACCAATTCCTTCGTCTTGCTGACTTTGAGGGATAGATTATTGTCTTCACACCATGCCAGCAGGTTCTTAATTTCCTCTCTGTACTCAGACTCATCATTACCCAAGATACTGCCTACAATTGTGGTGTCATCAGCAAACTTATATATTGAGTTTGATGGAAACTTGGCTACACAATCATGGGTGTACAGTGAGTACAGCAGGGGACTGAGTACACAGCCTTGTGGGGCACCGGTGCTCAGAGTGATTGTAGAGGAGAGCTTGTCCCCTATCTTTACAGCCTGTCTGTGAGGAAGTTGAAGATCCAGCTGCAGATCTGAGTGCTGAGACCCAGGTTCCGGAGCTTAGGAATCAGTTTATTTGGAAATGATGGTATTAAAGGCAGAGCTGTAGTTAATGAAAAAGAGCCTTACATATGCATCTTTATTCTCCAGGTGTTCTAAGGAGGAATGTAGTGCCAGAGAGATGCATCTGCCTGTTGCTCCGGGAGGCGAATTGCAAAGCATCAAGGTTGACCGGTAGGTTATGGTTGATGTGTGCCATAACCAATCACTCAAAACACTTCATAGCAATTGATGTCAGAGCTATCATGATGTCAGGTTGTATAACCTCAGGCTATACAACCCTGAGGTTAATTTTCCTGTGGGCATTCACAGTAAATACAAAAAAAATCACAATAGAATTAATGACAGACTGTATATAACAAAGATGGATGGACAACTAATGTGAATATGCAAAAAGAAACAAAAGAAACAACATAATAATGCTAAATAAATAAGTAATAAATATTGAGAACACGCAACAAGGAGTCCTTGAGAGTGAGCCCTTGGATTGTGAGAACACCTCAGTGATGCAGTCAGTGAAGTTTTCCCCTTTGGTACCTGTGGGTACAGAAGCTGGGGATCCTGTACCTCCTTCCTGATGGCAGCAGAGAGAAGACAGCATGGCCTCTTTTTTTGGAAGGTCTGACCAAGGTAAGAATTTTATATTGAACTGATGGCCATGGTTATGTTTTAGAACTGTGGTATCTTGGAATACGGACGCATTGTTCTCTTAAAGTGGAATTAGGTATCAAGGCAGTGAAGGAGGTTTTTGACAATGCTGGCTTTCATGAATCAGGGCACTGAATATAGAAATTGAGAGGTTACAAGACGTTGTGATTGTATAAGACATTGGCGAGGCCACACTTGAGTACTGTATTCAGTTTTGGCTATCCTGTTATTGGAAGAATGGAAGAATTGAAAGCCTTGCAAAAATGATTTACAAAGATGCTGCCTGGAATTGGGGGATTAAGTTACAGGGAGAGGTTGGACAGGCTGGGCCTTGGAACATGGAAGACTGAGGAATGATCTCATACAGCTATAAAAAATTATGAGGGACATAGCTTGGACAAAATGTCTTTTTTCTAGGGTTGGTGAATCAAAAACCAGAGGACATACAGTAATTTTAAGGTTAAAGGTGTAAAGTTTAACAGTGCACCACGATAGCAGGGTGCTATTACAGCTCAGGGTGCTGCGGAGTTCGGAGATCAAGTCTGCTTCTGTCTGTAAAGGGCTTGCACATTCAACTGGTAAAACATGTTGGTTTCCTCTGGGTGCTCCACTTCCCTCCCACAACCCAAAGGCACACTGGTTAGCAGGTTAATTCTCCTCTGATTAGGTGAGGGTTAAATAGTTGGGTTGTAGTGTGACTCATTGGGCCGGAAGGGCCAGTTCCACACCGTGTATCTAAACTTAACAAAAAACAAGTCAGCTAAATAAAAAGCCAAAGGGGGAACTTTTTTTAAAAAAAAACAGCAGGTGGCAGATATGTGGAAGTGCAAATCATAAACACAGTAGATTCTGCAGATGCTGGAAATCCAGAGTAAAGCACACACAGTGCTGGAGGAACTCAGCATGTCAGGTGGCGTCTATGGAGCGGAATAAACAGTCGATGTCTTGGGCTGAGAGTGGCCATTCCTGATGAAGGGTGTTGGCCCAAAATGTTGACTGTTTCTTCCCTCCATAGATGCTGCCTGACCTGCTGTGTTCCTCCAGAATTCTGTGTGTGTTGGCAGAGGCAGGTACTGATGCACCATCAATGACTCTCAGAGACTGGAAGTGAATGATAGGCTTTATTAGCATCAAAAAGGGAGCAAGGCATTTCGGAGACTGAGGGAGGAGCAGTGCCCCAATCGCCTCTATACAGGGGTCTGTGGGAGGAGCCACAGCAGCAGTCAGCAGAGGGGCGTGTCCAGACAGGTATACATAGCTTACCACAGGTACACTGAAGAATTATGTGGACAGGCACAGCATATGGATGATAAGAATTCCGAGGGATGTGGGATCAAGTCCTGAGAAATGGGATTAGCTTGGAAATTGAGTACATCTCGGTCAGCATGGACAGCTATGGGCCGAAGGGCCTTTTTCCCTCCTGTACAACTCTATGACTCTATTTAAATAAAATGCTTTTTTCACTTCACTGTCAAGCTAGACACTTTAATGGTTTTCTACGCCATGCCTCAATCATAATACTATATGATATAGAAGCAGAATTTGGACATTCATAATTAATTTTTGAAGTTCAGTGGTTAGAGTATTTTGCCAAAATGAAAACCATTATGCTGAAGACTTCTGAGTAGATAAAACATCCACATTGTATTTTGTATAAGACCATACAGAGTGGCACAGTAGCATATGGATAGCACAACGCTTACAGTACAGGTGACCCAGGTTCAATTCACGCCGCTGCCTGTAAGGAGTTCATATGTTCTCCCCCATGACCACATGGGTTTCCTCCAGGTGCTGCAGATTCTTCCCACAGTCCAAAGTTGTATGGTTGGTAGCTTAATTGGTCATTGTAAACTGTCTTGTGTTTAGGCTAGGTAAATAGGGGGGATGTTGGGTGGTGCGCCTCGAAGGGTCAGAAGGGCCTATTCTCAATAAAATAAGTCTGTAAAACCATACGACCATAAGACATAGGAGCAAAGTTAGGCCATTTGGCCCATTGAACCTGCTCCACCATTCCATCATGGCTGACTTATTTTCCCTCTCAGCCCCATTCTCCTGCCTTCTCCCACAATCTTTGATGTTCTGACTAATCAAGAACCTATTAGTCTCTGCTTACATATTCCCAATGACTTGGTGTCCACAGCCATCTGCAGGCAATTAATTCCACAGATTCACCACCCTCTGACTAAAGAAACTTCTCCTCATCCCTGTTCTAAATGAATGTCCCTCGACTCTGAGGCTGTGTTCTCTGGTTCTAGATTTGCCTACCACAGGAAACATCCTCTCCACATCCACTCTATCTAGGCCTTCCAGAAGCCTTGACAAACTTCTATAGGTGAGTTCTGACTGGTTGCATTATGGCCTGGTATGAGAACACCAATGCCTTTGAGCAGAAAATCCTACAAAACTTGTGGATTTGGCCCAGTACGTCACAGGTAAAACCCACCCAACTATTGTGCACATCTACATGAAACATTGCCGTAGAAAAGCAGCATCCATCATCAAAGGTCCTCACCACCCAGACCATGTTCTTTTCTCGCTGCTGCCATCAGGTAACCATATATAACCATTTAACCATTACAGCAGGGAAACAGACCATCTTGGCCCTTCTAGTCCATGCCGAACGCTTAGTCTCACCCAGTCCCAATAGCCCGCACTCAGCCCATTACCCTCCATTCCTTTCCTGTCCATATACTTATCCAATTTTACTTTAAATGACAATACTGAACCTGCCTCTACCACTTCCACTGGAAGCTCATTCCACACAGCTACCACTCTCTGAGTAAAGAAATTCCCCCTTGTGTTACCACAAACTTTTGCCCCCTAACTCTCAACTCATGTCCTCTTCTTTGAATCTCCCCCACTCTCAATGGAAAAAGCCTATCCACGTCAACACTATCTATCTTTTGATTTTGTAACAGCCTTATGTAAAGGAACCCTTACATGCCATCTGAAAATTCAAGTAAATGACACCCACTGCCTCTCCTTTGTCCATCCTGCTTGTTACTTCCTCGAGGAACTCTAACAGATTTGTCAGGCAAGATTTCCCTTCACAGAAGCCAAGCTGACTTTGACTTATTTTATCATTAGTCTCCCAGAACTCCAAAGGAGGCAGTGATCATAACATGAATGAGTTCATACTGCAATTTGAGAGGGAGTTGATATTGGACCACTGGACAATGATGCTGGTGAGGTAGTTATGGGGAACTAAGAAATGGCAGATGAACTTAATGGGCACTTTGCATCTGACTTCAATGTGGAAAACACTGGCAGTGTACCAGAGGTCTGTGAGTGTCAGGGAACATGAGTGAGCGTCATTACTACTACAATGGAAAAGTGCCAGGCAAGCTGAAAGATCTTATGGTGGATAAGTCACCTGGACCAGATGGACTACATCACAGAGTCCTAAGAGAGGTTGCTGAAGAGATAATGGGTGCATTGATCATGATCTTTCAAGAATCACTTGATTCTGGCATGGTCCCAGAGGATTGGAAGATTGCAAGTGTCACTGCACTCTTTTAGAAGGGCGGAAGGCAAAAGAAAGGGAATTGTAGGCCAGGTAGCCCAACCTCAGTGGTTGAGAAAGTGTTGGAGTCCATTATTAAGGATGAGGTTTTGAGGTACTTGGTGACTAATGATAAAATAAGTCAAAGTCAGCATGGTTTCTGTAAAGGGAAATCTTGCCTGACAAATCTGTTCTTCGAGGAAGTAACAAGCAGGATGGACAAAGAAGAGGCAGTGGATGTCAGAAGGTGTTTGATAAGATGCCACACATGAGACTGCTTAACAAGATAAAATCCTATGGCATTACAGGAAAGTTGCTGGCATGGTTAGAGCATTGGCTGATTGGTAGGAGGCAGTGAGTGGGAATAAAAGGATCTTCTACTGGTTGGCTACCAGGGACTAGTGGTGTTCCGCAGGGTTTTAGACTCTTAGCCAAATCTGTTGCTTGGTTACCTTATCTCAAAGGTCATTGTTTAGTTTTATTAATCATTTCAGGGATTATCCCTCTAACTTTTCTTTTAATTAGTATTAAAATGGATTTAACTACTAACTTACTTAGTCTTAACATGAAAGGGTTAAATCACCCTGTGAAATGAAATAAGATTTTTGCCTATATTAAAAAACTTAAGGTCCCAATTATCTTTTTACAAGAAACTCATGTACATAATTCATGCCTTTTTAGCCGATGGAGAGGATTTGAAAAGCTTTCCACAGGCCGCTCTGCTTGAGGTAACCCTCTATTTATTTGTTTGAGCTTTTCAAACTGCTTGGTCACCTGACCTCGATTGCCCAATCAGCTGCTTTCTGCTGAGTCTGAGCTTTTCAATTCTTGATTGTCTAATCAACGGCTTTCTGCTGAGCTATTCAAATCTTGATTGACTTGATTGCATAGTCCAACTGCCAAAACTGCCAGAATCTCTCGAGTCAAAGCCTCAAATCTCCACTCCTTCACTGGCCACTCACTCACTGGCTGCTTTCATCACCAATGAACTCCCCTGTCCTGCAGAGTCACATCTGCCAGAAGTGCATGTGGCTGGGTGATCTGGAAGACCGTGTGAGGAATCTGGAGCAGCAGCTGGATGACCTTTGACTCATAAGGGAGAATGAAGCAGTCATAGATGAGGGCAATAGGGAGGTAGTCACACCTAGGCTGCCGGAAGCAGGTCGTTGGGTGAAAGTCTGAGGGGGAAAAGTGAAGGAGAGTAGGCACGTAGTACAGAGCACCCCTGTAGCCATTCCCTGAATAATAAGTTTACCATCCTGGATACTGTTGGCGAGGACGACCGACCAGGTGTGAGCCACAGTGGCAGGGCCTCCAGCACTGAGTCTGACCCTGTGGTGCAGAAGGATGGGATAGAGAAGAGGAGGGCTGTCGTCATTGGAGACTATAATCAGGGGTGCAGTAAGAAGATTTTGTGGACATGAGAAGAAAACCTGCATGGTTTGTTGCCTCCCAGGTGCCAGGGTCCAGGATGTCCCTGACCGGGTGCATGACATCCTGGTACAAGAGGGAAAGCAACCAGAAGTTGGAACCAATGACATAGGCAGGAAGAGGGATGAGGTCCTGAAGTGTGAGTTTCAGGAACTAGACAGAAGGCTGAAGAACAGGACCTCAAGGGTGGCATTCTCAGGATTGCTGCCAGTACTATGTGATAGTGATAGTAAGAATTGGAGGAGATGGCAATTGAATGTGTGGCTGAGGAGTTGGTGCAGGGGGCAGGGTTTTAGATTTTTGGACCATTGGGATCTCTTCTGGGGAAGGTGAGACGTGTACAGATTGGATGGGTTGCACCTGAACTCAAGGGGGAGCAATATCCTTGCTGGTAGGTTTGCTAGCATGGTTCGGGAGAGTTTAAACTAATTTGCAAGGGGGATGGGACCTGGAGAGATAGAGCAGTGAAAGAAGTGCATGGAGTAAAGCCAGATCGAACATATAGAGAGGCTTTGAGGAAAGAGCAGCAGAACAAAGGGTATAAATGTAGTAAGGTAGAAGGGCTAAAGTGTGTGTACTTCAATGCAAGAAGCATCAGGAACAAAGGTGATAAACTCAGAGCTTGGATACACACATGGAATTATGATGTAGTGGCCATTACGGAGACTTGGCTGGCACCAGGGCGGGAATGGATTCTCAATTATCCTGGATTTCAGTGCTTTAAAAGGGATAGAGGGGGGGAAGGGGGAGGAGGGTGTCATTACTGGTCAGGGATACTATTACAGCTGCAGAAAGGGTGGGTAATGTAGCAGGATCCTCTTTTGAGTCAGTATGGGTGGAAGTCAGGAACAGGAAGGGAGCAGTTACTCTACTGGGGGTATTCTATAGGCCCCCTGGTAGCAGCAGAGATACCGAGGAGCAGATTGGGAGGCAAATTTTGGAAAGGTGCAAAAATAACAGGGTTGTTATCATGAGTGACTTTAACTTCCCTAATATTGATTGACACTTGATTAGTTCCAAGGGTTTAGATGGGGCAGAGTTTGTTAAGTGTGTCCAGGATGGATTCCTGTCACAGTATGTTGACAGGCCGACTAGGGGAAATGCCATACTAGATCTAGTATTAGGTAACGAACTGGGTCAGGTCACAGATCTGTCAGTGGGTGAGCATCTGGGGGACAGTGATCACCGCTCCCTGACCTTTACCATTATCATGAAAAAGGATAGAATCAGAGAGGATAGGAAAATTTTTAATTGGGGAAGGGCAAATTATGAGGCTATAAGGCTAGAACTTGCGGGTGTGAATTGGGATGATGTTTTTGCAGGGAAATGTACTATGGACATGTGGTCGATGTTTAAGGATCTCTTGCAGGATGTTAGGGATAAATTCTTCCCGGTGAGGAAGATAAAGAATGGTAGGGTGAAGGAACCATGGGTGACAAGTGAAATGGAAAATCTAGTCAGGAGGAAGAAGACAGCATACATGACGTTTCGGAAGCAAGGATCAGATGGGTCTATTGAGGAATATAGGGTAGCAAGAAAGGAGCTTAAGAAGGGGCTGAGAAGAGCAAGAAGGGGGCATGAGAAGGCCTTGGTGAATAGGGTAAAGGAAAACCCCAAGGCATTCTTCACTTATGTGAAGAACAAAAGGATGACAGGACTGAAGGTGGGACTGATTAGAGATAAAAGTGGGAAGATGTGCCTGGAGGCTGTGGAAGTGAACGAGGTCCTCAATGAATACTTCTCTTTGTTATTCACCTCTGACAGGGAACTTGATGACGGTGAGGACAATATGAGTGAGGATGATGTTCTGGAGCATCTTGATATTAAGAGAGAGGAGGTGATGGAGTTGTTAAAATACATTAGGATAGGTAAGTCCCCAGGGCCTGTTGGAATATTCCACAGGCTGCTCCACGAGACAAAGGAAGAGATTGCTGAACCTCTGGCTAGGATCTTTATGTCCTCATTGCCCACGGGAATGGTACCGGAGGATTGGAGGGAGGCAAGTTTTGTTCCCTTGTTCAAAAAAGGTAGTAGGGATAGTCCAGGTAATTATAGACCAGTGAGCCTTACGTCTGTGGTGGGAAAGCTGTTGGAAAAGATTCTTAGAGATAGGATCAATGGGCATTTAGAGAATCATAGTCTGATCAGGGACAGTCAGCATAGTTTTGTGAAGGGCAGATCCTGTCTAACAAGCCTGATAGAGTTCTTTGAGGAGGTAACCAGGCATATAGATGAGGGTAGTGCAGTGGATGTGTTCTACATGGATTTTAGTAAGGCATTTGACAATGTACCACACGGTAGGTTTATTCAGAAAGTCAGAAGGCATGGGACCCAGGGAAGTTTGGCCAGGTGGATTCAGAATTGGCTTGCCTGCAGAAGGCAGAGGGTCATAGTGGAGGGAGTACATTCAGATTGGAGGTTTGTGACTAGTGGTGTCCCACAAGGATCTGTTCTGGGACCTCTATTTTTTGTGATTTTTATTAACGACCTGGATGTGGGGTTAGAAGGGTGGGTTGGCAAGTTTGTAGACAACACAAAGGTTGGTGGTGTTGTAAACAGTGTAGAGGATTGTCAAAGATTGCAGAGAGACATTGATAGGATGCAGAAGTGGGCTGAGAAGTGGCAGATGGAGTCCAACCCAGAGAAGTGTGAGGTGGTACACTTTGGAAGGACAAACTTCAAGGCACAGTACAAAGTAAATGGCAGGATACTTGGTAGTGTGGAGGAGCAGAGGGATCTGGGGGTACATGTCCACAGATCCCTGAAAGTTGCCTCACAGGTAGATAAGGTAATTAAGAAAGCTTATGGGGTGTTAACTTTCATAAGTTGAGGGATAGAGTTTAAGACGCGGTGTAATGATGCAGCTCTTTAAAACTCTAGTTAGGCCACATTTGGAGTACTGTGTCCAGTTCTGGTCACCTCAGTATAGGAAGGATGTGGAAGCATTGGAAAAGGCACAGAGGAGATTTACCAGGATGCTGCCTGGTTTAGAGAGTATGCATTATGATCAGAGATTAAGGGAGCTAGGGCTTTACTCTTTGGAGAGAAGGAGGATGAGAGGAGACATGATAGAGTTGCACAAGATATTAAGAGGAATAGACAGAGTAGACAGCCAGCGCCTCTTCCCCAGGGCACCACTGCTCAGTACAAGAGGACATGGCTTTAAGGTAAAGGGAGGGAAGTTCAAGGGGGATATTAGAGGAAGGTTTTTCAGAGAGTGGTTGGTGCGTGGAATGCACTGCCTAAGTCAGTGGTGGAGGCAGATACACTAGTGAAGTTTAAGAAACAGGTATATGGAGGAATTTAAGGTGGGGGGTTATATGGGAGGCAGGGTTTGAGGGTCAGCACAACATTGTGGGCCAAAGGGCCTAAACTGTGCTGTACTGTTTTATCTATCTATGTGATGACAGGAAATTTTAATTGCTGGTTAGATCCAGTTTTAGATCGGTCATCTTTTAAACCAGTGATGCTTGATAATCAGCTTTGTTTATTCATTCATTTCTAATGAAATGTGGTATTGTTGATGTATGGCACTTTCTACATCCAGCAGACAGAGAATATTCATTATCCTCTCATGTTCATCATACGTATTCTAGAATTCATTATTTTTAGCCAAATGACTCCACTAGTTTGATCTTGAGAATATAAAGCGATTGCTATCTCTGATCATGCTCCTATGCTTTTATCTTTAAATCTTCCTGATTTTCCTCAAACAAACAGATTCTGGCATTTTAATCTAACTTTGTTATCTGACAAGGATTTTTTAAGTTCTTGGAGAGACAAATTATTCTCTTTTTTGAAGAGAATATGGTGTAGGAGACTTCTGGCCTTGTTATATGGGATGCCTTTAAGGCATATATTAGAGGACAAATCATCTCATACTGGAAGTGTTAAGAGAAAAGCTAATAAAGAGAGAATTAATTTAGCCAGTCAGCTGAAACAATTAGATGAAGAATATGCCTTGGCTTCAGATCCTGTTCTTTATAAAAGACTGATTGAAATTAAAACTAAATATGATCTTTTATTCACATATCCTATTGAAAATCAACTCCTAAAAGATAAAAGTCAATTTTATATTCATGGAGATAGAACAGGTAAATTATTGGCTAACCAAATTGAAATTTCTTTTGCTAAATGACAGATTAAAGAAATTTGTAAAGCTAATGGTGTCGGGACAACTGATCATTTAGAAATAAATGATACCTTCAGAGAATTTTATTCTAAACTATATAGTTCTGACCCTCCTAAAGATAATACTGTAATGAATAATTTTTTAGACTAACTAAACATTCCTACACTTTCTGTGGATAACCAAAAACAGTTGGATCAACCTACTTCTCATGAAGAAATTGCCAAGGCTGTACATTCATTGCACTCAGGGAAGGCTCCAGATCCTGATGGATTTTCTGGAGAATTTTATAAGGTTTTTTCTTCACTGCTTGTACCTCATTTATGTTCAGTCTTTTTGGATTCTTTTAAGTTAGGTGGTTTGCTGCAATCTTTTTATGAAGCTTCTATTTTGCTTATTCTTAAAAGAATAAGAACACAACTGAATGTTATTCATACAGACCAATTTCTTTACTTAATGTTGATACTAAAATCCTATCTAAAGTTCTGGCTTATTTGGATTGAAAATATCTTACCATCTATCATTTCTGACAATCAGACTGGATTTATTAAAAACCGATATTCCCATTTTAATATTCACTGGTTATTAAATGTTATCTATTCTCCTCCTAGGGAGATATCAGAATGTGTGATACCCTTAGATGCTAAGAAGGCTTTTGATCATGTTGAATGGCACTATTTATTTAAAATTTTAGTAAAATTTCATTTTGGGCCCAATTTTACTTAATGGATTAAATTACTTTATTTATCTCCTTCTGTTTGGGTTCTTACTAATTCTCAGAATTCTAAACCATTTAAACTTCAATGTGGAACCAGACAAGGTTGCCCTTTGAGCCCTTTGCTCTTTGACCTGGCCTTAGAACCCTTAGCTATTGCCTTTCGAGAATCTAGTGATATCACTGGTGTTTAGCAGAAGGGTACTACCCACAAAGTTTCACTTTATGCGGATGACTTAATGCTTTTTATTTCTAATGTCAAGACTTTGTTACCTTCTGCACTTTCTCTACTCTCTAGTTTTAGCCAGTTTTCTGGATATAAATTGAAACTACATAAGAGTGAACTTTTTCCTTTGAATAATTTGGTATCAACTAATACTAATCTCCCTTTTAAAATTGTAAGAAACCAATTTACTTATTTGGGTGTAACAATTACTAAGAATTATAAATACCTATTTGAAGAAAATTTTCTTACTTTATTCAATTATATAAAAAGAACATTATCAAATTGGTCGCCTCTTTCATTATCATTGATTGGCCAAATTAATTCTCTTAAAATGAATATCTTACCTAAATGTATAACTCTTCCAGGCCTTTACCATCTTTATTCCAAAATCCTTTTTGATTCTCTTGACTCTATTTTATCCTCTTATATATGGAAAAATATACGTCCTCGACTAAATAAAGTTCATCTTCAGAAAATTAAAAAGAATGGAGGTTTAGCTTTACCAAATTTTGTTATATTATTGGGCAGTTAATATACAGAATCTTACATTTTGGTTATATTATATTAATTATGAAGACTGTCCAGGGTGGGTTTCTTTAGAAGCTAACTCTGTTAATAAATTTTCTATCATCTCTCTTTTGGGATCTTCACTTCTTTTATCTTTAAGTAAAATAACTGAAAATGTGGTAGTTAAACATACCTTGAGGATCTGGATACAATTTAGAAAACACTTTGGTTTATTGAGATTTTCCCTTTCTAGTCCCATTTTTCTTAATTTTTTAAGCCCTCTATGACTGATGTAGGTTTAAACAATGGGATAGATTTGGTATTAAATGTTTCTGGGATCTGTTCATTGGATAAAGTCTTTCTTTGTTCGAACAACTGTCAACTAAATATAATTTACCAAAAACCCACTTTTTTCAATATTTACAAATTACAGACTTCCTGCAATCTCAATTATATACATTTCCTAAAAGTCTTGATAAGAACTTACTAGATGAAATTCTTAATTTGAAACCTTTTGATAATGGTTCCATATCCAATATTTATGATATGTTGATGGGAATGAGAAATGATTCTTTAGACAAAATCTTTGGGAACAAGATATACAGACTTCAATTTCTGAAGAAACTTGGAATGAAATTTTTAAACTGGTTAATACTTCATTGTTATGTGCCCATCATTCCCTCCTACAATTTAAAGTGGTCCATGGGGCTTATATGACCAAGGATAAGCTATCTCTTTTTTAAATGGATATATCTTCCTACTGTGATAGGTGTAACAATGGAGAAGCTTCATTCATTCATATGTTTTGGACATGTCCAAGTCTTGAAAAATACTGGAAGGAAGAATTCCAAACTTTTTCTGTACTTTTTAAAGTAAATTTTAAGTCTAATCCTTCGACTGCCTTATTTGGTATTGTTGGAGGGGAAGATGTCGTTTTGAAGACACCTGACCTGCACATTTTGGCTTTTATCTCTCTTATGGCTAGGAGGGTGCTATTGCTTAAATGGAAGGATGCTGCTCCACCTAATCATGCTCAATGGTTACGGGACATTATGGCATGCTTACATTTAGAAAAGATTCATTGTTTAATTTCTGAATCTAACCAAGATTTTCAAAATTTGTGGAGACCATTTTTGAATTATTTTCAAAACCTTTGCTTTCCTGTTAAAGTACAGATGCTGGTTAATGGCATATTTCACTATCTGGTAAGGTTTTTTTCCTTTTTTTTTTCTTTACCAAACAACTTTGGCTTTGGTAGTGGGTATAGTGTATATATATATAATTCATATCTCAACATATGAATTAATGTAATCTACATGAATATAGGGTAAAGAGTTTGTTAATGTGATTCAAATATAATGTATTTGGTATTATTATATCTTTTGTTTTATAATATGTATTTTCTTGAACTCTGTGTTCTTCTACATAGAAATTAATAAAAACTTTGAAAAAGGAAAGGAGATGGCGAAAGTTGTGGAGCATGATCTGTTGGATGTGGAAGCTCTTGGAGTGGTAGGTAGGGATGAAAGGAACTCTGTCACTGTTCAGGCGGTGGAAAGAAGGGGTGAGCATGAGTGTTTAGGAATTGGAGGAGATGTTTGAGAGGGTAGGCTCAATGGTGGAGGAAGGGAAAGCCCATTCTTTGAAGGAGGAGGACATCTCTGATGTCCTGGAAAGGAAAGCCTCGTTCTAAGAACAGATGTGGTGGAGATGAAGGGACTGACAAAAAGGAACTGCATTTTTACTGGAGGAAGCCTGTGGGAAGAGGTATAGTCAAGATGGCAGTGGGATCAGAATCAGAATCAGAATCAGACTTTAATCGCCAAGTACCTGTGCACATACAAGGAATTTACTTCCGGCAGATGTTGTCTCTCTGCTCATAACAATAATAATGATAAACATAAATGAAAATATAGGTTATACATACAGATAGTGCAATCCAAGTAATAGTTAGCCGACAGTTAACCGGCAGTTAACTGTTCAGCAAAGTGACCGCAATAGGGAAAAAACTTCTCCAGTGCCTATTAGTCTTAGTCGGGGATCTGGTTGATTTACAAAAGATGTCGGTAGACAGCTTGGTTCCAAAGATGGAGACAGGGAGATTGAGAAAGGGGAGGGAGGTATAAGAACTGAACTAAGTGAATTAAAAGGCAGGGTGAAAGTTGAAGGCAAAGTTGATTAAATTGATGAGCTCAACATGGGTTCATGGGTGCTCAGCATAGCCACTGCTTTACATACCATCCTTATACATCTGGAAAAGAAGGATGCTTATGTGAGAATGCTGTTCTTGGACTACAGTTCAGCATTCAACACCATAATTCCATCCAGGCTAGACAAGAAGCTCAGAGACCTTTGTCTTCACCCTGCCTTGTGCAGTTGGATCCTGAACTTCCTGTCAGATTGCTGGCAGGTGCTAAGAGCAGGCTATCTCACCTCTACCCTCCTGACCCTCAACACAGGAGCCCCTCAGAACTGTGTTCTAAGCCCCTCCTTTACTCTCTGTATACCCAAGACTGTGTTGCCACCCACAGCTCTAATCTGTTAATTAAATTTGCTAATAATACTACATTAACTGGCCTAATCTCACATAATAATGAGGTGCCAACACAGAAGAATTCACCTCTCTGACACAGTGGTGTCAAGAAAATAACATCTCCCTCAATGTTGCAAAAACAAAGGGGCCAGTTGTGGATTACAGGAGGAATGGAGACAGGCTCACCCCCATTGACATCAATGGATCTGGGGTTGTGAGGATAAACAGCTTTATGTTCCTTGGCACCCATATCCCAAAGGACCTCACGTGGTCTGTGCATACCAGCTGTGTGGTGAAAAAGGCACAACAGTGCCTCTTTCACCTCAGACAGTTGAAGAAGTTTGGTATGGACCCCCAAATCCTAAGAATTTTCTACAGGGGCACAATTGAGAGCATCCTGACTGGCTGCATCACTGCCTGGTACGGGAACTGTACTTCCCTTAAACGCAGGATTCTGCAGAGAGTGGTGCGGACAGCCCGGTGCATCTGTAGTTGTGAACTTCCCATGATTCAGGACATTTACAAAAACAGGTGTGTAAAAAGGGCCTGTAAGATCATTGGGGACCCGAGTCATCCCAACCACAATCTATTCCAGCTGCTACCATCCGGGAAACAGTACTGCAGCAGAAAAGCCAGGATCAACAGGCTCTGGGACAGCTTCTTCCACCAGGCCTCAGACTGATTAACTCACTGATTTGAGTGTATTTCCATGTTACATTTACACTGACTGTTCTATTTATTATAAATGACTATGATTGCACATTACACACTTAGACAGAGACGTAACGTAAAGATTTTTACTCCTCCTGTATGTGACGGATGTAAGAAATGAAGTCAATTCAATTCAATGAAGCAGCACCAATGCAGTTGCGCTTGTGAAAGAGGAAGAGTTTTGGAGCATTACCAGGGAAGGCTTCGAACATGGACTGTTCTATGTAGCCAAGGAAAACACAAGCACAGCTGGGGTCCATGAGAGTGCCATGATGTTGAGGATGAAGACTAGTTCTGGAATGTGGAGAACGATGACAACATAAGGGAACTGGGCAGTTCCACCTATGGTCTGATTTCCTGCCTCTTCATGTGCCTTCCTAAATGCCTCTCAAACACTATTATTGTGTTTGCTTCCACCACTTACCCCAGCAGCACACTTACCGTGTAAAGCAGCTTGCCACATAAATCTCCTTTTAACCTCCCTCCTTCTCTCTTTTCCTATTTCCCTTTCTAATTCTCCTCACCTAACACCACCTCACTCTGGTGCACTTCACCTTTCCCTTCTTCTGCGGTTCACAGTCCTCCCTTTGGATTCCTTCTTCTTCAACCTTTTCCACCTATCACCTCCCAGCTTCATAGTTCATTCCCCTCTCCTACCCACCCACCTTCTCCTCACTTGGTCTCATCTATCACTTGCCAGCTTGTATTTATTTCCCTCCCCACCCTAACCTTCTTATTTTGGCTTTCCCTCATTCTTTTCCAGTCCTGATGAAGGGTCTCGGCCCGAAATGTCAACTGCTTATTCCTCTCCATGGATGCAGCCAGGCTTACTGAGTTCATCCAGCATCTTATGAGCATGAAATGCCCTTAACTGGCCCATCTAATCTGAGTGGCCTGAGATAGGATACCATCTCAGTCTCCCCACACAGAGGATCCATGATCTACAAAGAATCCCCAGTATTTCCCAGTTTTATTGAAGATTCAGGGTTTTTGAGTTTCAGTTCCAGTGAGTCCACGACAGCCTGCAGTACCACTACCAGGCTGTTAGCGGTGCTGCTGAGTCACATCTAATGTTCACACGGCTCACCAGCTCCACCCTCAGGCGTGTTGCAGTAGTTCAGCCAGCGGAACAGATATTCATCGAATTCATCAGACAGGTGGGCTTCGGTAATGTGGTTTGAAGTTTATTGAAGTTGGGAGGAAGGTGCAAATAATATATTAGTACTGAAGGAGCATTAGCTGATTAACAGAACGTGAAATATAACACAAGAGATTCTGCAGATGCTGGATCTCTAGAGTAACATTCAACATGCTGGAGGAACTCAGCAGGTCAGGCAGCATCTATGGAGGGAAAATAAACAGGTTTCTAGAGTACCTTAATTGGTTAAATGTTGTTTAATAAGTATAACTTACCAGTTTATTTTAATAGCCTCAGGGATTCCAGGTCTCTTGTCCTATTTAAGTGAACTTTTTTAGTGTTTGTTGTGGGATCCTACTCTGGGAAATAATTTTGTCTTGTGATGTCGCTTAATTGAGCTACCAGCGTTCTGTCGAAAATGCTACGTATAAAATTTTTGCCATCTCTACATGAGAGTCTGCCTTTCCTCTGCACTTGCCAGCACACACCGTGATGGTATCGGTACCAAACTGCCCCACAATCAGTGATCTTGTGGATCACAGGATCTCCACCCATGGTGGACACTGTGGAACAGACAGCAGCGGTATTTTGAAACAACGATGGAACCTTCTGTATAGTCTCCCCGTCTGAGATATAGATCTTCCGATCCTTCGGACGGACAATGGTGAATAGCTGACAGGCTGAGGGATTGCACCGTACAATTCAGAAGAGGAGCAGTTTCCCCCCGTGTCCATCCTTCTACCCCGGAAGTGTAGTGGTTAGTGCAACGTTATCACAGCTCGGGGCACTCTGGAGTCCGGGGTTCCATTCCGGCACCATACGTAAGGAGTCTGTGTTCTTCCTGTGAATGCTTGAGTTTCCCTGGGTGTTGCAGATTATTCCCATCGATTAGTAGGTTAATTAGTGATTTGGCTCGTGTTAGGTAAGCGGACTACTGGCTGGTGCAGCTTGTTGGGGTGGAACGGCCTGTTCTGTGTCGTATCTCTAAATAAAATAAGTAACCAGTAGGTCACCTGGGAACTTGCTTGTATATTACAACATGAAAAGAGGCTATCTGGCCCAGCTCACAGCAGAATGAACCCATCAATCGCATTCACCCTTTCCCCATATCCCTTCAACTTAATCCCTCAAACACTACCCTTTCTAGTCTTTTCTCATCCAAAATGTTGACAATTCCTTCCCCCCCCCCCCCACCACCCCACACGGATGCTGCTCGACCACTGAGTCCTTCCAGCAGACTGTTTGCTGAGGTCCATTGATCATTGCTGGGGTCATGGTCCAGGGGATGTTTGAGAGCTGCTATCTAGCCTCTGCAATGTAGAGGTCCAAGTCAAAATCGAGTTTACTGTCACAGGTGCAATGAAAAACTTACTTGCAGCTGCATCACAGCCACAGAGCATCAGATAAACAAGATTCACGAGAAAAAGATCAAATAAATATAAATTATACACAATTATACAAGAAAGAACATAATTATAGCAAAACAAAACACGTTAATACACTGCAAAGTGGTAATATTGCTGCAAAACTGCTGTGATAAGTATTGTGCAGGTTGAGTCAAGAATCGAATGGTTGAAGGGAAGTAGATGTTGCTGAACCTGGTGGAGTGTTACATCCAGCTGGGTGTTCTTGATGACAGGGTCTTTTGAGTCTTGAAGCATCAAGAATGATCTTACTTTGGCTACCTTGGATTGCACTGGGATGGTAAGCTTTGTCTGGCTACTGTGGATTGCAATATTAGTGAGGCTGCTCGGTACTCCAAGCCACTTCTTCACATATTTGTTACATGTGTGATGTGTGATGAGCAAACCAGGTGGAGATGGGGTCCAGAGCTGACCCCCTGTGAACTATGCTGCTAACGAGAGAGAGAGATGAAGAGTGCAGAGACAGAGGGTGGAAGGTCTCATGCTATCCATTCGAAGTAGGGTGCCGTGGCTTTATTGTGTTCACTTTCCAGAAGTGGCTGCGTGACCTTGGCTTTACTAGAAGAGAGATCAAGTCAACCAGTAGGGCTGTGGCTGAGGCAGCAGAGACAGGATCATCATGGGTGTGGACTAAGTACGTCCAGAGGGGCAGATAGTCAGACAGTGTATCCATCTTTTGCAAACTCTTCAGTAGCTGCATAGATACCTGAAGAGCGGACTATCTGTTGGATGGAAGCGACCAACAACTCTGATAGAGGCAGATGCCGAGTTGTTAAGCTCATCAGTGGGAGGTGGTGCTTTAGCACTGCTGGCCCACCACCTCGAGGGAGTCCTGATCATAAGTGGGCCAAAACTCCTGAGGACAGGTGGCAGATCAACTGATGATAGCACAGGTCCCTTAACATCTTAGTCCACGTGTATTTTCAATTCCATCCTTCCTTCTCCCATTTTGTTTTAATATATGAAGTTGAATGTGTTTTAAGATTTGACAAACCCTTAAACGCACTTGAAATGATTCGACTACCATTGTCGGAATTATATGCTTTTCTAAATAGCTCTATCAGACATGTACTTGCCTTGGTTACATTCTTAACCATCCTATTAACATACTGATGCATCTGTACATACCAATAAAAGTCTTGTTTTTCTAACAAGTGTTTCTCTTTGAGCACTTCAAAACTGAACAGTGTTCCTTCTTTCATTATATTGCAAATAGCTGTTATTCCTTTAGCTGTCCAGACCTTAAATCTAGCATCCAGTTTATTCGACATAAAATCTGAGTCATATGCACACCATTTAAGAATTGCAATGTCTCTCTCTAGGTTATATTCTCTTATAATAGTTTGCCAAATTTTAAGAGTCCATTTCACCCATGGGTTATCAATAGTATTTACGTAACTTTGTAGTTTGTTATCAGCCAAAATTGCCTGTATGGGGATGGAAAGTATCCTCTCAATGTTTTTCCATTGAGTGTCATATGATGGGTTGCAACAACTTATCACAGCTCTCAAATGTGCTGCAAAATAATAATCTCTGAGAAGGTAGGCCCCATCCCCCCCCTTTACCTTGGCTAATTGCAAAGTTTTGAGATGGACTCTAGTCCTTTTACCTTGCGATATATATCTTGATAGCATCTTGTTCCATTCATTAAATTGATTTTGATTAATCTCTATTGGTAGGGTCTGAAAGAGATATAACAGTCTGGGCAGTATATTCATTTTAATAGATTCAATCCTTGAACTGAGACTAAGAAAAGGAATTAGGTTCCATCTTGTTATATCTTCCTTAATATTTTTATATATAGGCTGATAATTGCATACTGATAATTTTGCAAAATCTATTGGCATAATGATGCCCAAATATTTGACCTACTCTGTTTGCCATGTCCGAGGATATCTACTTTCAATTTCTCTTGGTGGGCTATAGTTACATGTGTGATGTGTGATGAGCAAACCAGGCGGAGATGGGGTCCAGAGCTGACCCCCCTGTGAACTATGCTGCTAATGAGAGAGAGAGATGAAGAGGGGGGAGCTGCAGATGCTGAGAATGAGACAGAGCGAGAGAGAGAGAATGATTTGGTATTATGGCTTCTTCAATAATTGTTTACTTTTGCTCCAAGGACACTTTTGCCTGCTTGTGTAGAATCCTGCTGAGACAGCAAGGTGGTGCCAGGTGATGGATGTGATGGACGGCCGGTATCCTGGCAGGGGAGACAAAAGGCAGGTCTGCTGAGACACAAGCAGACACGCCACGGGACGCTGAAGGAGCATTGTGCACCCACAGGAAGGTAGGGGTTTGGAGGATCGATTCGGGGGAATTGATCAGAGGCTCACAGTGTGTGAAGGCAGACTGGTGGGGGCTTGTGTGTGTGTGTGTGTGTGTGTGTCCACCCTCACCTGGGTGACAGACTCACCACTGAAGAACGGTCTGGCCATGTATGGAAGGGTCACAGTCGGTGACCACAAGAAGACAATGGAAGGTTTGCCTGCTGCAACTGCATCATATCTCTCTCTCTCTCTCTCTCTCTCTCTCTCTCTCTTCTCTCTCTTCTCTCTCTCTTCTCTCCACCCCCCCCCCCAACGGTACAACAGTAACTACCTCGATACCTCGATTTAAACTAAACTGAACTGAACTCTGCACCATTATAAGACTATTCATTTACTCCTAGACTTCGATAGAGCTTGGTTTTGATTCCTATTTCCATACTTATAACCATATAACCATATAACAATCACAGCACGGAAACAGGCCATCTTGGCCCTCCTAGTCCGTGCCGAACCCTTAATCTCACCTAGTCCCACCTACCCGCACTCAGCCCATAACCCTCCACTCCTTTCCTGTCCATATACCTATCCAATGTTACCTTAAATGACACAACTGAACTGGCCTCTACTACTTCTACAGGAAGCTCATTCCACACAGCTATCACTCTTTGAGTAAAGAAATACCCCCTCGTGTTTCCCTTAAACTTCTGCCCCCTAACTCTCAAATCATGTCCTCTAGTTTGAATCTCCCCTACTCTCAATGGAAACAGCCTGTTCATGTCAACTCTATCTATCCCTCTCAAAATTTTAAATACCTCGATCAAATCCCCCCTCAACCTTCTACGCTCCAATGAATAGAGACCTAATTTGTTCAACCTTTCTCTGTAACTTAAGTGCTGAAACCCAGGTAACATCCTAGTAAATCGTCTCTGTACTCTCTCTAATTTATTGATATCTTTCCTATAATTCGGTGACCAGAACTGCACACAATATTCCAAATTTGGCCTTACCAATGCCTTGTACAACTTTAGCATTACATCCCAACTTCTGTACTCAATGCTTTGATTTATAAAGGCCAGCGTTCCAAAAGCCCTCTTCACCACCCTATCTACATGAGACTCCACTTTCAGGGAACTATGCACAGTTATTCCTAGATCTCTCTGTTCCTCTGCATTCCTCAAAGCCCTACCATTTACTCTGTATGTTCTATTTGGATTATTCCTGCCAAAATGTAGAACCTCACACTTCTCAGCATTAAACTCCATCTGCCAACGTTCAGCCCATTCTTCTAACCGGCATAAATCTCCCTGCAAGCTTTGAAAATCCACCTCATTATCCACAACACCTCCTACCTTAGTATCATCGGCATACTTACTAATCCAATTTACCACCCCATCATCCAGATCATTTATGTATATTACAAACAACATTGGGCCCAAAACAGATCCCTGAGGCACCCCGCTAGTCACCGGCCTCCATCCCGATAAACAATTATCCACCACTACTCTCTGGCATCTCCCATCTAGCCACTGTTGAATCCATTTTATTACTCCAGCATTAATACCTAACGACTGAACCTTCTTAACTAACCTTCCATGTGGAACTTTGTCAAAGGCTTTGCTGAAGTCCATATAGACTACATCCACTGCCTTACCCTCGTCAACATTCCTCGTAACTTCTTCAAAAAATTCAATAAGGTTTGTCAAACATGACCTTCCACGCACAAATCCATGCTGGCTACTTCTAATCAGATCCCGTCTATCCAGATAATTATAAATACTATCTCTAAGAATACTTTCCATTAATTTACCCACCACTGATGTCAAACTGACAGGTCTATAATTGCTAGGCTTCCTTCTAGAACCCTTTTTAAACAATGGAACCACATGAGCAATACGCCAATCCTCCGGCACAATCCCCGTTTCTAATGACATATTAAAGATCTCCATCAGAGCTCCTGCTATTTCTACACAAACTTCCCTCAAGGTCCTGGGGAATATCCTGTCAGGACCCGGAGATTTATCCACTTTTAAATTTCTTAAAAGCGCCAGTACCTCCACCTCTTTAATTGTCATAGGTTCCATAACTTCCTTACTTGTTTCCCACACCTTAGACAATTCAATATCCTTCTCCTTAGTGAATACCGAAGAGAAGAAATCATTCAAAATCTCTCCCATCTCCTTCGGTTCTACACATAGTTGACCACTCTGATTCTCTAAGGGGCCAATTTTATCCCTCACTATCCTCTTGCTTTTAATATAACTGTAGAAACCTTTCGGATTTACTTTCACCTTCTGTATATATCATTGCTAACTTGTTTAATATATATATTTGTATTGTATTACTTATTTTACTAATCAACACTTTTAGTTACAGTACCACCAGACTCCAATGTATTATTCCGTTTCTGTTGGTTTGGTAACCCAGTCATGGGGTACGTAACAAATTGGGGGCTCATCTGGGATATGTATATTCAATTGAGGGGCTATTGAATTGATTGGGGTAAATTCCCTTATCTGATTTGGTTGTGTGAAAAACCATAAAGGAAAACAGCAGAAATGGATGTTGAGGGATTTCTGTTAAGTCCAGACCCTGTGGACTTATGGAAAGCTAAAAAGAATGAGTTGTGGGAAATTGTTAATGCATTGCAACTGAAGGCACAGACAAGTATGACAAAGGTGGAACTCCAAATGATAATTGTGGAGCACTATATTTCTACAAAGCATTTTAGTGAGAAGGAGGTAGAAAGGTTTCCTCTGGAGGTCCAGATACATCTGGAATAGATGAGGATAGAGAGAATTAAGTTAAGGGCGGAAGAAGAGAGAGGAAAGGGAAAGACAGAGACAATTTGAGAAACAAATGTGGCAGTTGGAAGTTCCAGTATTGGACACTGATGATTTATATTGTTTGAAAGAGCTGTTTGTAGTTGAAGAACTTAAGCAGGGTGTTCCTGATGATGTAAGAGCATCCCGAGATGAAAAGGATGCCACTACCTTGAGGGAGTCAGCTGGGTTAGCAGACGAGGTTGTTTTAACCCGCAAGGTTGAGTTTACTCCAGATGGGAATTACCCAGAGAGTATCAGGGGAACTTGGAATTTGAAACTGAGAGTGGTATTGAAAGCCCAGAAGAGGCAGATGTCCCATTTGCCTGTGTTCTGGTTGTTGAAGTACCTGTGGATTCACAGGGTACTGAGCCTTGTGTTGAGACTCAGTTATGGTCTGAGGTATCTGACTTGGTTGAAAAGGAATGTAGTCCTTTTGGGTCAGATGGACCTTGTTCAGTGAGTAAGGGGTTAACCCTGGCACCAGTGGAAATTGAGGATTCTCAGTCACTTGTGTTAGAAGATGTTCTAAAAGTTTGTGATGAGGTGAAAGCTGGTGATGTGAATTTTATGGACAATAGTGAGAAAGGGGCTGTTGTTCAAGATTACAATGTAGAGCAAAAGGATTGTTTTGGGTCTGAGAGACCACCTGTCCGGGTTACTATGGGGATGAATCGAAGTAAAGGTCGCAAAAGCGGAATTGATGGACTGTTTGGGAACTTTCAGAATGTAAACATGGTCTTTCTAAGCTTAATGATAGTGCTGAGTTTGGTAAATATTAAATTGACACCTAGTCAGGGGAAATTGATTTAGCAGGACAGCTTACCAGTAAGCCTGTAAGTGCTGAGGACCCGCCCATAGGTTCAGAAGTTTATCCCGCTTGCGCAGTAACCAGAAGAATGGCAGAAGAGGCTGCTGAGGCGGACGTGGATTTAACTGAGATGTTTTTACTGTCCCTGTATCAGAAGGGGTTAGAGGACAGTGAAGATGAGGAGATAAAGGGGGACGAGACGGATTTAACCTTATCTAGGAAAGGATTTGTGAGGGAACAGAGGAAAGATGAGGAACTTGTGGCTTTGAAGGAGACAGCTCTCTCGGAGGAGGGAATTAAAAAGGAACCAGTGGGATTCTACATTAAAGAGGGAATATTAATGAGAAAGTGGAGACCAGCTACAGTGCCTGCAGATGAGGATTGGGCGATTGTACACCAGCTGCTAGTTCCGAAGGTCTATCAGGACGAAATTTTGAACCTGGCCCACAAGATACCCCTAGGTGGACATTTTGGAGTAAGGAAAATGGTAGATAGGGTTATGAGAGAATTCTACTGGCCAAATATGAGGAAGGACATTATTGATTATTGTAAGAGGTGTCACACGTGTCAGGTGGTAGGAAGGTCGAATCAGGTCATTCCTAAGGCACCCCTTCAGCCAGTACCCGCCTTCGGGGAGCCTTTCTCCCGAGTCATCGTAGATTGTGTGGGTCCCTTGCCTAAGACCGCTGCTGGGCGTCAGCATGTACTGACTATTATGTGTGCTGCCTCTAGATTCCCGGAAGCTGTAGCTCTGGGGAGCATAAAAGCTCACGCAGTAGTAAAGGCACTTTTTAAATATCAATAAGGTAGATATGTTTAACTCCCAAATCAGACATCATATTGATATATTTCAAAGGATGACTAACTCAGTGATTAAAGGGTTAAAGAACACAGGGGCTTATATTGACGATTTAGTGGTCTGGAGTGATACGTGGGACAAGCACATTGTGGCTGTGGAGGAACTGTTTAAACGGCTGTCTGAAGCCAAGCTCACAGTGAACCTCGCCAAAAGTGAGTTCAGCTACGCTACAGCCACATAGTATGTGGTAGGTCAGGGGCAGCTGGCTCCTGTGCAGGCTAAAGTGCAGGCTATTTCGGAAGTTCCCATCCCGACTGATAGGAGGGCACTGAGAACGTTTCTGGGAATGGTGGGGTACTATCGGAAGTTTTGTAAAAACTTTGCGGATATTGCCCTCCCTCTTACAAGGCTCTTGCAAAAGAATGAAAAATTAGTGTGGAGTGATCCTTGTCAGCAAGCCTTTGAGAGGCTGAAAACTATTTTGTGCTACCATCCTGTGTTAAAAGCACCTGACTTTTTGCAACACTTCTCCCTAGCAATGGATGCTAGTGACGGGGCTGCAGGGGCAGTGTTGCTGCAGAAAGACGAGGACGAAATTGAACACCCAGTGACTTATTTCTCTAGGAAGTTCAATGTGCACCAGAGAAATTATTCCACTGTAGAAAAATAATTACTGTAACTTATTCTGGCATTACAACATTTTGAGATTTACATTTGTCCGGCACAGAAGCCATTGATAGTTTATACTGATCACAACCCATTGGTGTTTTTGATTAACATGAAGGATAAGAATAGATGACTACTAAGTTGGAGTCTGATATTACAAGAATTTGATATAAAGATACAACATGTAAAGGGGACTGATAATATAATTACTGATTGTTTATCTAGGTGTTAGATTTGAAATTATATCTGTGTTACTCTGTTGGTTAATGGCTACTTCTGTATTCTATTAGACTTTGTAATGTGCCTTACTATAGAATTTTTCCCCCAGTAAAAATTATTTTAAGGGTGGGGGTGTGATGTGTGATGAGCAAACCAGGCGGAGATGGGGTCCAGAGCTGACCCCCCTGTGAACTATGCTGCTAATGAGAGAGAGAGATGAAGAGGGGGGAGGCATCCTACTGCACATGCTGATAATGAGAGAGAGAGAACGATTTAGTATTATGGCTTCTTCGATAATTGTTTACTTTTGCTCCAAGGACACTTTTGTCCGCTTGTGTAGATTCCTGCTGAGACAGCGAGGCGGTACCAGGTGATGGACGTGATGGACGGCTGGTATCCCGGCGGGGGAGTTAAAAGGCAGGTCTGCTGAGACACTGGCAGACACGCCACAGGACACTGAAAGAGTGTTGTGCACCCACAGGAAGGTGGGGGTTTGGAGGATCGATTCGGGGGAATCGATCAGAGGCTCACAGTGTGTGAAGGCAGGCTGGTGGGGGCTTGTGTGTGTGCCACTAAAGAACGGTCTGGCCGGGAACGGAGGGGTCACAGTCAGTGACCACAACAGGACAAGAAGACAACAGAAGGTTTGCCTGCTGCAACTGCGTTCTCTCTCTCCCTCTCTCTCTCTCTCTCTCTCTCTACAACAGCAACTACCTCGACTTAAACTAAACTAAACTGAACTGAACTCTGCACCATCATAAGACTATTCATTTACTCCTGGACTTCGATAGAGCTTGGTTTTGATTCCTATTTCCATATTTCTGTAAATATCATTGCTAACCTGTTTTATATGTATATTTGCATTTTATAGTACTGTATTACCAAGTTTATTAATAAACACTTTTAGTTACAGTACCACCAGACTCCAACGTATTATTCCATTTCTGCTGGTTTGGTAACCTGGTCACGGGGTACATGACACATGAAAGTAATTGGGTTTTATCTATGTTGATCCTGTATCCTGATAATTGGCCATATTGTTGAAAGGATTGCATCAATTTAGGTAAAGAGTATGTTGGTTGCCCTAGGTAGATCAAAATGTCATCCGTGTAACAAGCCAATTTATGCTCTGTCCCTTCAATTGTAATTCCCTTGATATCTTCATTTTGTCAGACGTATTGAGCTAATGGTTCCAGATATAATGCGAAGTGTAGCAGTGACCATGCACAACCCTGTCTCGTGCCCCATTCTAGGGTAAAACTATTAGATAAATATCCATTGATTTTAATCCTAGCAGTAGGATTGTCAAACAGTGCCTGTATGGTTTTAATAATTGTGTCATGTAGACCAAATCTATGTAAAACTCTGTCAAGAAAATTCCAATTAACTGAATCAAATGCCTTTTCAGCGCCCATGCTTATCACTATTGCTTCAATTTCATTTTTTTATATGAGCAAATACCCATTTTAATGTGGACGGAGGTATTTTCAAAAACGCTTGGTGTGGACACCAATCGTTACGCAAAACCGGCATTTTCAAAATTATCCGGACTGGTGTGGACGTAGCCTCATATAGAGGTGTGTATGATGATGAGGGACACAGATAGGGTGAATGTTGACACTGGAAGCATGACGGCACTTGTGGGATACCCCCAGCTCTTCCTCAGACATGACGCAAATAGTGCATTTCGCTATACATGTGACAAATAAAGCTAATCTTTATTTTTATAAAAATCTTCCTGATAGGCCAAGACATATCAGTGCTGTGAAATGAGCTTGCTAAGTCCATAAGCTTTGTTTGGTGTTTGTTCTCTGACACTTTGTTTACCCAGGCCTTTCAAACAGAGAGGCAGCTTCCAAACTCACCTGCCAGCTCCTGCTCTAGCCCTGGGGTAAGTTAACATTGCAACTGGCCAGTTCAATCCTGTTTTCCTTATGGTTATACTAATTGTATAAAGATTGGGGTGAAAGGTTAATTGAGTATGCAGAGTCTGCTATTGCAAGGAGAAAGGGGCAGCTCTTGGCAAAATTCCTGACAGCCACACCTCCACAGTGACTTATGAGGGTGGGTTGAGCGAGCGAAGGTTTTTCTCTTTAGAGTGAAAAAGAATGATTGGACTTAAACACAAGAGATTCTGCAGGTGCCGGAAATCCAGAGCAACACACACAAATGCTGGAGGCACTCAGCAGGCCAGGATAAGATGGTGGGGGTGGGGGGGAAGGGGAAGGAAAAACCTCTTCGGCCTTATACCCTTTCCTTTTTCCACCTATCACCTCCCAGCTTCTCACTTCAACCCCCTCCTCCATCCACCCTTCACCTATCTCCTCCCAGCTTCTCACTTCAACCCCCTCCTCCATCCACCCGTCTTCACCTATCACCTCCCAGCTTCTCAGTTCAACCCCCTCCTCCATCCACCCTTCACCTACCACCTCCCAGCTTCTCACTTCAAACCCGTCCTCCATCCACCCATCTTCACCTATCACCTCCCACCTTCCCACTTCAACCCCCTCCTCCATCCACCCGTCTTCACCTATCACCTCCCACCTTCTCACTTCAACCCCCTCCTCCATCCACCCATCTTCACCTATCACCTCCCAGCCTCTCACTTCAACCCCCTCCTCCATCCACTCTTCACCTATCACCTCCCAGCCTCTCACTTCAACCCCCTCCTCCATCCACCCTTCACCAATCACCTCCCAGCCTCTCACTTCAACCCTCTCCTCCATCCACCAGTCTTCACCTATCACCTCCCAGCCTCTCACGTCAACCCCCTCCTCCATCCACCCGTCTTCACCTATCACCTCCCAGCCTCTCACTTCAACCCCCTCCTCCATCCACCCTTCACCTATCACCTCCCAGCCTGTCAGTTCAACCCCCTCCTCCATCCACCCTTCACCTATCACCTCCCAGCTTCTCACTTCAACCCCCTCCTCCATCCACCCATCTTCACCTAAATCCTCCCACCTTCTCACTTCAACCCCCTCCTCCATCCACCCATCTTCACCTATCACCTCCCAGCCTCTCACTTCAACCCCCTCCTCCATCCACTCTTCACCTATCACCTCCCAGCCTCTCAGTTCAACCCCCTCCTCCATCCACCCTTCACCAATCACCTCCCAGCTTCTCACTTCAACCCCCTCCTCCATCCACCAGTCTTCACCTATCACCTCCCAGCCTCTCACTTCAACCCCCTCCTCCATCCACCAATCTTCACCTATCACCTCCCAGCCTCTCACTTCAACCCCCTCCTCCATCCACCCTTCACCTATCAACTCCCAGCCTCTAACTTCAACCCCCTCCTCCATCCACCCTTCACCTATCACCTCCCAGCTTCTCACTTCAACCCGTACCTCCATCCACCCATCTTCACCTATCACCACCCAGCTTCTCACTTCAACCCCCTCCTCAATCCACCCGTCTTCACCTCTCCCAGCTTCTCACTTCAACCCCCTCCTCCATCCACCCTTCACCTATCACCTCCCAGCTTCTCACTTCAACCCGTTCCTCCATCCACCCATCTTCACCTATCACCTCCCAGCTTCTCACTTCTACCCCCTCCTCCATCCACCCATCTTCACCTATCACCTCCCAGCTTCTCACTTCAACCCCCTCCTCCATCCACCCTTCACCTATCACCTCCCAGCCTTTCTGTTCAACCCCCTCCTCCATCCACCCTTCACCTATCACCTCCCAGCCTCTCACTTCAACCCGCTCCTCCATCCATCCGTCTTCACCTATCAGCTCCCAGCCTCTCACTTCAACCCCCTCCTCCATCCACCCATCTTCATCTATCACCTCCCAGCCTCTCACTTCAACCCCCTCCTCCATCGATCCGTCTTCACCTATCACCTCCCAGCCTCTCAGTTTAACCCCCTCCTCCATCCACCCATCTTCACCTATCACCTCCCAGCTTCTCACTTCAACCCCCTCCTCCATCCCCCCATCTTCACCTATCACCTCCCAGCTTCTCACTTCAACCCCCTCCTGCATCCACCCATCTTCACCTATCACCTCCCAGCCTCTCACTTCAACGCCCTCCTCCATCCACCCATCTTCACCTATCACCTCCCAGCCTCTCACTTCAACCCGCTCCTCCATCCATCCGTCTTCACCTATCAGCTCCCAGCCTCTCACTTCAACCCCCTCCTCCATCCACCCATCTTCACCTATCACCGCCCAGCCTCTCACTTCAACCCGCTCCTCCATCCATCCGTCTTCACCTTTCAGCTCCCAGCCTCTCACTTCAACCCCCTCCCCCATCCACCCATCTTCACCTATCACCTCCCAGCCTCTCACTTCAACCCCCTCCTCCATCCATCCGTCTTCACCTATCACCTCCCAGCCTCTCAGTTCAACCCCCTCCTCCACCCACCCATCTTCACCTATCACCTCCCAGCTTCTCACTTCAACGCCCTCCTCCATCCACCCATCTTCACCTATCACCTCCCAGCCTCTCACTTCAACCCCCTCCTCCATCCACCTGTCTTCACCTATCTCCTCCCAGCCTCTCACTTCAAACCCCTCCTCCATCCACCCGTCTTCACCTATCACCTCCCAACTTCTCACTTCAACCCCCTCCTCCATCCACCCTTCACCTATCACCTCCCAGCCTCTCACTTCAACCCCCTCCTCCATCCACACTTCACCTCCCAGCCTCTCAGTTCAACCCCCTCCTCCATCCACCCTTCACCTATCACCTCCCAGCCTCTCACTTCAACCCGCTCCTCCATCCACCCATCTTCACCTCTCACCTCCCAGCCTCTCAGTTCAACCCCCTCCTCCATCCACCCGTCTTCACCTATCATCTCCCAGCTTCTCACTTCAACCCCCTCCTCCATCCACCCATCTTCACCTATCACCTCCCAGCCCCTCAATTCAAACCCCTCCTGCATCCACTCATCTTCACCTATCACCTCCCAGCTTCTCACTTCAACGTCCCTCCATCCAACCGTCTTCACCTATCACCTCCCAGCCTCAAACTTCAACCCCCTCCTCCATCCACCCTTCACCTATCACCTCCCAGCCTCTCACTTCAACCACCTTCTCCATCCACCCTTCACCTGTCACCTCCCAGCCTCTCACTTCAACCACCTCCTCCATCCACCCGTCTTCACCTATCACCTCCCAGCTTCTCACAACCCCTCTTCCATCCACCTGTCTTCACCTATCACCTCCCAGCCTCTCACTTCAACCCCCTCTTCCATCCACCCTTCACCTATCACCTCCCAGCCTCTCACTTCAACCCCCTCCTCCATCCACCCTTCACCTATCACCTCCCAGCCTCTCACTTCAACCCCCTCCTCCATCCACCCTTCACCTATCACCTCACAGCCTCTCACTTCAACCCGTTCCTCCACCCACCCGTTTTCACCTATCACCTCCCAGCCTCTCACTTCAACCCCCTCCTCCATCCACCCTTCACCTATCACCTCCCAGCCTCTCACTTCAACCCCCTCCTCCATCCACCCGTCTTCTCCTATCACCTCCCAGCCTCTCACTTCAACCCACTCCTCCATCCACCCTTCACCTATCACCTCCCAGCCTCTCACTTCAACCCCCTCCTCCATCCACCCTTCACCTATATCCTCCCAGCCTCTCACTTCAACCCCCTCCTCCATCCACCCATCTTCACCTATTACCACCCAGCCTCTCACTTCAACCCCCTCCTCCATCCACCCATCTTCACCTATCACCTCCCAGCCTCTCACTTCAACCCCATCCTCCATCCACCCATCTTCACCTATCACCTCCCAGCTTCTCACAACCCCTCTTCCATCCACCCGTCTTCACCTATCACCTCCCAGCCTCTCACTTCAACCCCCTCCTCCATCCACCCTTCACCTATCACCTCCCAGCCTCTCAGTTCAACCCGCTCCTCCATCCACCCTTCACCTATCACCTCCCAGCCTCTCACTTCAACCCCCTCCTCCATCCACCCTTCACCTATCACCTCCCAGCCTCTCACTTCAACCCCCTCCTCCATCCACCCATCTTCACCTATCACCTCCCAGCTTCTCACAACCCCTCTTCCATCCACCCGTCTTCACCCATCACCTCCCAGCCTCTCACTTCAACCCCCTCCTCCATCCACCCTTCACCTATCACCTCCCAGCTTCTCACTTCAACCCCCTTCTCCATCCACCCATCTTCACCTATCACCTCCCAGCTTCTCACAACCCCTCTTCCATCCACCCGTCTTCACCTATCACCTCCCAGCCTCTCACTTCAACCACCTCCTCCATCCATCCTTCACCTATCACCTCCCAGCCTCTCAGTTCAACCCCCTCCTCCATCCACCCTTCACCTATCCCCTCCCAGCCTCTCACTTCAACCCCCTCCTCCATCCACCCATCTTCACCTATCACCTCCCAGCCTCTCAGTTCAACCCCTTCCTCCGTCCACTCATCTTCATCTATCACCTCCCAGCCTCTCACTTCAACCCCGTCCTCCATCCACCCTTCACCTATCACCTCCCAGCCTCTCACTTCAACCCCCTCCTCCATCCACCCTTCACCTATCACCTCCCAGCCTCTCACTTCAACCCCCTCCTCCATCCACCCTTCACCTATCACCTCACAGCCTCTCACTTCAACCCGTTCCTCCACCCACCCGTTTTCACCTATCACCTCCCAGCCTCTCACTTCAACCCCCTCCTCCATCCACCCTTCACCTATCACCTCCCAGCCTCTCACTTCAACCCCCTCCTCCATCCACCCGTCTTCTCCTATCACCTCCCAGCCTCTCACTTCAACCCACTCCTCCATCCACCCTTCACCTATCACCTCCCAGCCTCTCACTTCAACCCCCTCCTCCATCCACCCTTCACCTATATCCTCCCAGCCTCTCACTTCAACCCCCTCCTCCATCCACCCATCTTCACCTATTACCACCCAGCCTCTCACTTCAACCCCCTCCTCCATCCACCCATCTTCACCTATCACCTCCCAGCCTCTCACTTCAACCCCATCCTCCATCCACCCATCTTCACCTATCACCTCCCAGCTTCTCACAACCCCTCTTCCATCCACCCGTCTTCACCTATCACCTCCCAGCCTCTCACTTCAACCCCCTCCTCCATCCACCCTTCACCTATCACCTCCCAGCCTCTCAGTTCAACCCGCTCCTCCATCCACCCTTCACCTATCACCTCCCAGCCTCTCACTTCAACCCCCTCCTCCATCCACCCTTCACCTATCACCTCCCAGCTTCTCACTTCAACCCCCTTCTCCATCCACCCATCTTCACCTATCACCTCCCAGCTTCTCACAACCCCTCTTCCATCCACCCGTCTTCACCTATCACCTCCCAGCCTCTCACTTCAACCCCCTCCTCCATCCACCCTTCACCTATCACCTCCCAGCCTCTCAGTTCAACCCCCTCCTCCATCCACCCTTCACCTATCCCCTCCCAGCCTCTCACTTCAACCCCCTCCTCCATCCACCCATCTTCACCTATCACCTCCCAGCCTCTCAGTTCAACCCCATCCTCCGTCCACTCATCTTCATCTATCACCTCCCAGCCTCTCACTTCAACCCCCTCCTCCATCCACCCTTCACCTATCACCTCCCAGCCTCTCACTTCAACCACCTCCTCCATCCACCCATCTTCACCTATCACCTCCCAGCCTCTCACTTCAATCCCCTCCTCCATCCACCCATCTTCACCTATCACCTCCCAGCCTCTCACTTCAACCACCTCCTCCATCCACCCTTCACCTGTCACCTCCCAGCCTCTCACTTCAACCCCTCTTCCATCCACCCGTCTTCACCTATCACCTCCCACCCTCTCACTTCAACCCCCTGCTCCATTCACCCGTCTTCACCTATCACCTCCCAGCCTCTCACTTCAACCCCCTGCTCCATCCACCCTTCACCAATCACCTCCCAGCCTCTCACTTCCCGCTCCTCCATCCACCCTTCACCTAACACCTCCCAGCCTCTCACTTCAACCCCCTCCTCCATCTACCACCTATCACATCCCAGCCTCTCACTTCAACCCCCTCCTGCATCCACCCGTCTTCTCCTATCACCTCCCAGCCTCTCACTTCAACCCCCTCCTCCATCCACCCTTCACCTATCACCTCCCAGCCTCTCACTTCAACCCACTCCTCCATCCACCCATCTTCACCTATAACCTCCCAGCCTCTCACTTCAACCCCCTCCTCCATCCACCCTTCTTCACCTATCATCTCCCAGCTTCTCACTTCAACCCCTCCTCCATCCACCCTTCACCTATCACCTCCCAGCCTCTCACTTCAACCCGTTCCTCCATCCACCCGTCTTCACCTATCACCTCCCAGCCTCTCAGTTCAACCCCCTCCTCCATCCACCCGTCTTCACCTATCACCTCCCAGCCTCTCACTTCAACCCCCTCCTCCATCCACCCGTCTTCACCTATCACCTCCCAGCTTCTCACTTCAACCCCCTCCTCCATCCACCCTTCACCTATCACCTCACAGCTTCTCACTACAACCCCCTCCTCCATCCACCCTTCACCTATCACCTCCCAGCCTCTCACTTCAACCCCCTCCTCCATCCACCCATCTTCACCTATCACCTCCCAGCAGTTCAACCCCCTCCTCCGTCCACTCATCTTCACCTATCACCTCCCAGCTTCTCACTTCAAACTCCCTCCATCCAACCGTCTTCACCTATCACCTCCCAGCCTCTCAATTCAACCCCCTCCTCCATCCACCCATCTTCACCTATCACCTCCCAGCCTCTCACTTCAACCCCCTCCTCCATCCACCCTTCACCTATCACCTCCCAGCCTCTCAGTTCAACCTCCTCCTCCATCCACCCTTCACCTATCACCTCCCAGCCTCTCACTTCAACCCCTCTTCCATCCACCCGTCTTCACCAATCACCTCCCAGCCTCTCAGTTCAACCACCTGCTCCATCCACCCGTCTTCACCTATCACCTCCCAGCCTCTCACTTCAACCCCCTCCTCCATCCACCCTTCACCTATCACCTCCCAGCCTCTCACTTCAACCCCCTCCTCCATCCACCCGTCTTCACCTATCACCTCCCAGCTTCTCACTTCAACCCCCTCCTCCATCCACCCTTCACCTATCACCTCCCAGCTTCTCACTTCAACCCCCTCCTCCATCCACCCTTCACCTATCACCTCCCAGCCTCTCAGTTCAACCCCCTCCTCCATCCCCCCTTCACCTATCACCTCCCAGCCTCTCACTTCAACCCCCTCATCCATCCACCCATGTTCACCTATAACATCCCAACCTCTCACTTCATCCCCCTCCTCCATCCACCCATCTTCACCTATCATCTCCCAGCTTCTCACTTCAACCCCTCCTCCATCCACCCTTCACCTATCACCTCCCAGCCTCTCACTTCAACCCGTTCCTCCATCCACCCGTATTCACCTATCACCTCCCAGCCTCTCAGTTCAACCCCCTCCTCCATCCACCCTTCACCTATCACCTCCCAGCCTCTCACTTCAACCCCCTCCTCCATCCACCCGTCTTCACCTATCACCTCCCAGCTTCTCACTTCAACCCCCTCCTCCATCCACCCTTCACCTATCACCTCACAGCTTCTCACTTCAACCCCCTCCTCCATCCACCCTTCACCTATCACCTCCCAGCCTCTCACTTCAACCCCCTCCTCCATCCACCCATCTTCACCTATCACCTCCCAGCCTCTCAGTTCAACCCCCTCCTCCGTCCACTCATCTTCACCTATCACCTCCCAGCCTCAAACTTCAACCCCCTCCTCCATCCACCCTTCACCTATCACCTCCCAGCCTCTCACTTCAACCACCTTCTCCATCCACCCTTCACCTGTCACCTCCCAGCCTCTCACTTCAACCACCTCCTCCATCCACCCGTCTTCACCTATCACCTCCCAGCTTCTCACAACCCCTCTTCCATCCACCTGTCTTCACCTATCACCTCCCAGCCTCTCACTTCAACCCCCTCTTCCATCCACCCTTCACCTATCACCTCCCAGCCTCTCACTTCAACCCCCTCCTCCATCCACCCTTCACCTATCACCTCCCAGCCTCTCACTTCAACCCCCTCCTCCATCCACCCTTCACCTATCACCTCCCAGCCTCTCACTTCAACCCACTCCTCCATCCACCCTTCACCTATCACCTCCCAGCCTCTCACTTCAACCCCCTCCTCCATCCACCCTTCACCTATATCCTCCCAGCCTCTCACTTCAACCCCCTCCTCCATCCACCCATCTTCACCTATTACCACCCAGCCTCTCACTTCAACCCCCTCCTCCATCCACCCATCTTCACCTATCACCTCCCAGCCTCTCACTTCAACCCCATCCTCCATCCACCCATCTTCACCTATCACCTCCCAGCATCTCACAACCCCTCTTCCATCCACCCGTCTTCACCTATCACCTCCCAGCCTCTCACTTCAACCCCCTCCTCCATCCACCCTTCACCTATCACCTCCCAGCCTCTCAGTTCAACCCGCTCCTCCATCCACCCTTCACCTATCACCTCCCAGCCTCTCACTTCAACCCCCTCCTCCATCCACCCTTCACCTATCACCTCCCAGCCTCTCACTTCAACCCCCTCCTCCATCCACCCATCTTCACCTATCACCTCCCAGCTTCTCACAACCCCTCTTCCATCCACCCGTCTTCACCTATCACCTCCCAGCCTCTCACTTCAACCCCCTCCTCCATCCACCCTTCACCTATCACCTCCCAGCTTCTCACTTCAACCCCCTCCTCCATCCACCCATCTTCACCTATCACCTCCCAGCTTCTCACAACCCCTCTTCCATCCACCCGTCTTCACCTATCACCTCCCAGCCTCTCACTTCAACCCCCTCCTCCATCCACCCTTCACCTATCACCTCCCAGCCTCTCAGTTCAACCCCCTACTCCATCCACCCTTCACATATCCCCTCCCAGCCTCTCACTTCAACCCCCTCCTCCATCCACCCATCTTCACCTATCACCTCCCAGCCTCTCAGTTCAACCCCCTCCTCCATCCACCCATCTTCATCTATCACCTCCCAGCCTCTCACTTCAACCCCCTCCTCCATCCACCCTTCACCTATCACCTCCCAGCCTCTCACTTCAACCACCTCCTCCATCCACCCATCTTCACCTATCACCTCCCAGCCTCTCACTTCAACCCCCTCCTCCATCCACCCATCTTCACCTATCACCTCCCAGCCTCTCACTTCAACCACCTCCTCCATCCACCCTTCACCTGTCACCTCCCAGCCTCTCACTTCAACCCCTCTTCCATCCACCCGTCTTCACCTATCACCTCCCAGCCTCTCACTTCAACCCCCTGCTCCATTCACCCGTCTTCACCTATCACCTCCCAGCCTCTCACTTCAACCCCCTCCTCCATCCACCCTTCACCAATCACCTCCCAGCCTCTCACTTCCCCCTCCTCCATCCACCCTTCACCTAACACCTCCCAGCCTCTCACTTCAACCCCCTCCTCCATCTACCACCTATCACATCCCAGCCTCTCACTTCAACCCCCTCCTCCATCCACCCGTCTTCTCCTATCACCTCCCAGCCTCTCACTTCAACACCCTCCTCCATCCAACCTTCACCTATCACCTCCCAGCCTCTCACTTCAACCCCCTCCTCCATCCACCCATCTTCACCTATAACCTCCCAGCCTCTCACTTCAACCCCCTCCTCCATCCACCCTTCTTCACCTATCATCTCCCAGCTTCTCACTTCAACCCCTCCTCCATCCACCCTTCACCTATCACCTCCCAGCCTCTCACTTCAACCCGTTCCTCCATCCACCCGTCTTCACCTATCACCTCCCAGCCTCTCAGTTCAACCCCCTCCTCCATCCACCCGTCTTCACCTATCACCTCCCAGCCTCTCACTTCAACCCCCTCCTCCATCCACCCGTCTTCACCTATCACCTCCCAGCTTCTCACTTCAACCCCCTCCTCCATCCACCCTTCACCTATCACCTCACAGCTTCTCACTACAACCCCCTCCTCCATCCACCCTTCACCTATCACCTCCCAGCCTCTCACTTCAACCCCCTCCTCCATCCACCCATCTTCACCTATCACCTCCCAGCAGTTCAACCCCCTCCTCCGTCCACTCATCTTCACCTATCACCTCCCAGCTTCTCACTTCAACCTCCCTCCATCCAACCGTCTTCACCTATCACCTCCCAGCCTCTCAATTCAACCCCCTCCTCCATCCACCCATCTTCACCTATCACCTCCCAGCCTCTCACTTCAACCCCTCCTCCATCCACCCTTCACCTATCACCTCCCAGCCTCTCAGTTCAACCCCCTCCTCCATCCACCCTTCACCTATCACCTCCCAGCCTCTCACTTCAACCCCTCTTCCATCCACCCGTCTTCACCAATCACCTCCCAGCCACTCAGTTCAACCCCCTGCTCCATCCACCCGTCTTCACCTATCACCTCCCAGCCTCTCACTTCAACCCCCTCCTCCATCCACCCTTCACCTATCACCTCCCAGCCTCTCACTTCAACCCCCTCCTCCATCCACCCGTCTTCACCTATCACCTCCCAGCTTCTCACTTCAACCCCCTCCTCCATCCACCCTTCACCTATCACCTCCCTGCTTCTCACTTCAATCCCCTCCTCCATCCACCCTTCATCTATCACCTCCCAGCCTCTCAGTTCAACCCCCTCCTCCATCCACCCTTCACCTATCACCTCCCAGCCTCTCACTTCAACCCCCTCCTCCATCCACCCATCTTCACCTATAACCTCCCAGCCTCTCACTTCAACCCCCTCCTCCATCCACCCATCTTCACCTATCATCTCCCAGCTTCTCACTTCAACCCCTCCTCCATCCACCCTTCACCTATCACCTCCCAGCCTCTCACTTCAACCCGTTCCTCCATCCACCCGTCTTCACCTATCACCTCCCAGCCTCTCAGTTCAACCCCCTCCTCCATCCACCCTTCACCTATCACCTCCCAGCCTCTCACTTCAACCCCCTCCTCCATCCACCCGTCTTCACCTATCACCTCCCAGCTTCTCACTTCAACCCCCTCCTCCATCCACCCTTCACCTATCACCTCACAGCTTCTCACTTCAACCCCCTCCTCCATCCACCCTTCACCTATCACCTCCCAGCCTCTCACTTCAACCCCCTCCTCCATCCACCCATCTTCACCTATCACCTCCCAGCCTCTCAGTTCAACCCCCTCCTCCGTCCACTCATCTTCACCTATCACCTCCCAGCTTCTCACTTCAACCTCCCTCCATCCAACCGTATTCACCTATCACCTCCCAGCCTCTCAATTCAACCCCCTCCTCCATCCACCCATCTTCACCTATCACCTCCCAGCCTCTCACTTCAACCCCCTCCTCCATCCACCCTTCACCTATCACCTCCCAGCCTCTCAGTTCAACCCCCTCCTCCATCCACCCTTCACCTATCACCTCCCAGCCTCTCACTTCAACCCCTCCCATCCACCCGTCTTCACCAATCACCTCCCAGCCTCTCAGTTCAACCCCCTGCTCCATCCACCCGTCTTCACCTATCACCTCCCAGCCTCTCAGTTCAACACCCTCCTCCATCCACCCTTCACCTATCACCTCCCAGCCTCTCACTTCAACCCCCTCCTCCATCCACCCGTCTTCACCTATCACCTCCCAGCTTCTCACTTCAACCCCCTCCTCCATCCACCCTTCACCTATCACCTCCCAGCTTCTCACTTCAACCCCCTCCTCCATCCACCCTTCACCTATCACCTCCCAGCCTCTCACTTCAACCCCCTCCTCCATCCACCCATCTTCACCTATCACCTCCCAGCCTCTCAGTTCAACCCCCTCCTCCGTCCACTCATCTTCATCTATCACCTCCCAGCCTCTCACTTCAACCCCCTCCTCCATCCACCCAACGTCACCTATCACCTCCCAGCCTCTCACTTCAACCCCCTCCTCCATCCACCCTTCACCTATCACCTCCCAGCCTCTCACTTCAACCACCTCCTCCATCCACCCTTCACCTGTCACCTCCCAGCCTCTCACTTCAACCCCTCTTCCATCCACCCGTCTTCACCTATCACCTCCCAGCCTCTCACTTCAACCCCCTGCTCCATTCACCCGTCTTCACCTATCACATCTCAGCCTCTCACTTCAACCCCCTCCTCCATCCACCCTTCACCTATCACCTCCCAGCCTCTCACTTCCCCCTCCTCCATCCACCCTTCACCTATCACCTCCCAGCCTCTCAGTTCAACCCCCTCCTCCATCCACACTTCACCTATTACCTCCCAGCCTCTCACTTCAACCACCTCCTCCATCCACCCATCTTCACCTATCACCTCCCAGCCTCTAACTTCAACCCCCTCCTCCATCCACACATCTTCACCTATCACCTCCCAGCCTCTCACTTCAACCACCTCCTCCATCCACCCTTCACCTGTCACCTCCCAGCCTCTCACTTCAACCCCTCTTCCATCCACCCGTCTTCACCTATCACCTCCCAGCCTCTCACTTCAACCCCCTGCTCCATTCACCCGTCTTCACCTATCACCTCCCAGCCTCTCACTTCAACCCCCTCCTCCATCCACCCTTCACCAATCACCTCCCAGCCTCTCACTTCCCCCTCCTCCATCCACCCTTCACCTATCACCTCCCAGCCTCTCACTTCAACCCCCTCCTCCATCTACCACCTATCACATCCCAGCCTCTCACTTCAACCCCCTCCTCCATCCACCCGTCTTCTCCTATCACCTCCCAGCCTCTCACTTCAACCCCCTCCTCCATCCACCCTTCACCTATCACCTCCCAGCCTCTCACTTCAACCCCCTCCTCCATCCACCCATCTTCACCTATAACCTCCCAGCCTCTCACTTCAACCCCCTCCTCCATCCACCCGTCTTCACCTATCACCTCCCAGCCTCTCAGTTCAACCCCCTCCTCCATCCACCCGTCTTCACCTATCACCTCCCAGCCTCTCACTTCAACCCCCTCCTCCATCCACCCGTCTTCACCTATCACCTCCCAGCTTCTCACTTCAACCCCCTCCTCCATCCACCCTTCACCTATCACCTCCCAGCTTCTCACTTCAACCCCCTCCTCCATCCACCCTTCACCTATCACCTCCCAGCCTCTCACTTCAACCCCCTCCTCCATCCACCCATCTTCACCTATCACCTCCCAGCCTCTCAGTTCAACCCCCTCCTCCGTCCACTCATCTTCACCTATCACCTCCCAGCTTCTCACTTCAACCTCCCTCCATCCAACCGTCTTCACCTATCACCTCCCAGCCTCTCAATTCAACCCCCTCCTCCATCCACCCATCTTCACCTATCACCTCCCAGCCTCTCACTTCAACCCCCTCCTCCATCCACCCTTCACCTATCACCTCCCAGCCTCTCAGTTCAACCCCCTCCTCCATCCACCCTTCACCTATCACCTCCCAGCTTCTCACTTCAACCCCCTCCTCCATCCACCCTTCACGTATCACCTCCCAGCCTCTCAGTTCAACCCCCTCCTCCATCCACCCTTCACCTATCACCTCCCAGCCTCTCACTTCAACCCCCTCCTCCATCCACCCATCTTCACCTATCACCTCCCAGCCTCTCAGTTCAACCCCCTCCACCGTCCACTCATCTTCATCTATCACCTCCCAGCCTCTCACTTCAACCCCCTCCTCCATCCACCCAACTTCACCTATCACCTCCCAGCCTCTCACTTCAACCCCCTCCTCCATCCACCCTTCACCTATCACCTCCCAGCCTCTCACTTCAACCACCTCCTCCATCCACCCTTCACCTGTCACCTCCCAGCCTCTCACTTCAACCCCTCTTCCATCCACCCGTCTTCACCAATCACCTCCCAGCCTCTCACTTCAACCCCCTGCTCCATTCACCCGTCTTCACCTATCACATCCCAGCCTCTCACTTCAACCCCCTCCTCCATCCACCCTTCACCTATCACCTCCCAGCCTCTCACTTCCCCCTCCTCCATCCACCCTTCACCTATCACCTCCCAGCCTCTCAGTTCAACCCCCTCCTCCATCCACCCTTCACCTATCACCTCCCAGCATCTCACTTCAACCCGTTCCTCCATCCACCCGTTTTCACCTATCACCTCCCAGCCTCTCACTTCAACCCCCTCCTCCATCCACCACCTATCACAAACCAGCCTCTCACTTCAACCCCCTCCTCCATCCACCCGTCTTCTCCTATCACCTCCCAGCCTCTCACTTCAACCCCCTCCTCCATCCACCCTTCACCTATCACCTCCCAGCCTCTCACTTCAACCCCCTCCTCCATCCACCCATCTTCACCTATAACCTCCCAGCCTCTCACTTCAAACCCCTCCTCCAACCACCCATCTTCACCTATCATCTCCCAGCTTCTGACTTCAACCACCTCCTCCATCCACCCTTCACCTGTCACCTCCCAGCCTCTCACTTCAACCCCTCTTCCATCCACCCGTCTTCACCAATCACCTCCCAGCCTCTCAGTTCAACCCCCTGCTCCATCCACCCGTCTTCACCTATCACCTCCCAGCCTCTCACTTCAACCCCCTCCTCCATCCACCCTTCACCTATCACCTCCCAGCCACTCACTTCAACCCGTTCCTCCATCCACCCGTCTTCACCTATCACCTCCCAGCCTCTCAGTTCAACCCCCTCCTCCATCCACCCGTCTTCACCTATCACCTCCCAGCCTCTCACTTCAACCCCCTCCTCCATCCACCCGTCTTCACCTATCACCTCCCAGCTTCTCAGTTCAACCCCCTGCTCCATCCACCCGTCTTCACCTATCACCTCCCAGCCTCTCACTTCAACCCCCTCCTCCATCCACCCTTCACCTATCACCTCCCAGCCTCTCACTTCAACCCCTCTTCCATCCACCCGTCTTCACCAATCACCTCCCAGCCTCTCACTTCCCCCTCCTCCATCCACCCTTCACCTATCACTTCCCAGCCTCTCAGTTCAACCCCCTCCTCCATCCACCCTTCACCCATCACCTCCCAGCCTCTCACTTCAACCCGTTCCTCCATCCACCCGTTTTCACCTATCACCTCCCAGCCTCTCACTTCAACCCCCTCCTCCATCCACCACCTTTCACAAACCAGCCTCTCACTTCAACCCCCTCCTCCAACCACCCGTCTTCTCCTATCACCTCCCAGCCTCTCACTTCAACCCCCTCCTCCATCCACCCTTCACCTATCATCTCCCAGCCTCTCACTTCAACCCCCTCCTCCATCCACCCATCTTCACCTATAACCTCCCAGCCTCTCACTTCAACCCCCTCCTCCAACCACCCATCTTCACCTATCATCTCCCAGCTTCTCACTTCAACCACCTCCTCCATCCACCCTTCACCTGTCACCTCCCAGCCTCTCACTTCAACCCCTCTTCCATCCACCCGTCTTCACCAATCACCTCCCAGCCTCTCAGTTCAACCCTCTGCTCGATCCACCCGTCTTCACCTATCACCTCCCAGCCTCTCACTTCAACCCCCTCCTCCATCCACCCTTCACCTATCACCTCCCAGCCTCTCACTTCAAACCGTTCCTCCATCCACCCGTCTTCACCTATCACCTCCCAGCCTCTCAGTTCAACCCCCTCCTCCATCCACCCGTCTTCACCTATCACCTCCCAGCCTCTCACTTCAACCCCCTCCTCCATCCACCCGTCTTCACCTATCACCTCCCAGCTTCTCACTTCAACCCCCTCCTCCATCCACCCATCTTCACCTATCACCTCCCAACCTCTCACTTCAACCCCCTCCTCCATCCACCCTTCACCTATCACCTCCCAGCCTCTCACTTCAACCCCCTCCTCCATCCACCCATCTTCACCTATAACCTCCCAGCCTCTCACTTCAACCCCCTCCTCCATCCACCCGTCTTCACCTATCACCTCCCAGCCTCTCAGTTCAACCGCCTCCTCCATCCACCCGTCTTCACCTATCACCTCCCAGCCTCTCACTTCAACCCCCTCCTCCATCCACCCGTCTTCACCTATCACCTCCCAGCTTCTCACTTCAACCCCCTCCTCCATCCACCCTTCACTTATCACCTCCCAGCTTCTCACTTCAACCCCCTCCTCCATCCACCCTTCACCTATCACCTCCCAGCCTCTCACTTCAACCCCCTCCTCCATCCACCCATCTTCACCTATCACCTCCCAGCCTCTCAGTTCAACCCCCTCCTCCGTCCACTCATCTTCACCTATCACCTCCCAGCTTCTCACTTCAACCTCCCTCCATCCAACCGTCTTCACCTATCACCTCCCAGCCTCTCAATTCAACCCCCTCCTCCATCCACCCATCTTCACCTATCACCTCCCAGCCTCTCACTTCAACCCCCTCCTCCATCCACCCTTCACCTATCACCTCCCAGCCTCTCAGTTCAACCCCCTCCTCCATCCACCCTTCACCTATCACCTCCCAGCTTCTCACTTCAACCCCCTCCTCCATCCACCCTTCACGTATCACCTCCCAGCCTCTCAGTTCAACCCCCTCCTCCATCCACCCTTCACCTATCACCTCCCAGCCTCTCACTTCAACCCCCTCCTCCATCCACCCATCTTCACCTATCACCTCCCAGCCTCTCAGTTCAACCCCCTCCACCGTCCACTCATCTTCATCTATCACCTCCCAGCCTCTCACTTCAACCCCCTCCTCCATCCACCCAACTTCACCTATCACCTCCCAGCCTCTCACTTCAACCCCCTCCTCCATCCACCCTTCACCTATCACCTCCCAGCCTCTCACTTCAACCACCTCCTCCATCCACCCTTCACCTGTCACCTCCCAGCCTCTCACTTCAACCCCTCTTCCATCCACCCGTCTTCACCAATCACCTCCCAGCCTCTCACTTCAACCCCCTGCTCCATTCACCCGTCTTCACCTATCACATCCCAGCCTCTCACTTCAACCCCCTCCTCCATCCACCCTTCACCTATCACCTCCCAGCCTCTCACTTCCCCCTCCTCCATCCACCCTTCACCTATCACCTCCCAGCCTCTCAGTTCAACCCCCTCCTCCATCCACCCTTCACCTATCACCTCCCAGCATCTCACTTCAACCCGTTCCTCCATCCACCCGTTTTCACCTATCACCTCCCAGCCTCTCACTTCAACCCCCTCCTCCATCCACCACCTATCACAAACCAGCCTCTCACTTCAACCCCCTCCTCCATCCACCCGTCTTCTCCTATCACCTCCCAGCCTCTCACTTCAACCCCCTCCTCCATCCACCCTTCACCTATCACCTCCCAGCCTCTCACTTCAACCCCCTCCTCCATCCACCCATCTTCACCTATAACCTCCCAGCCTCTCACTTCAAACCCCTCCTCCAACCACCCATCTTCACCTATCATCTCCCAGCTTCTGACTTCAACCACCTCCTCCATCCACCCTTCACCTGTCACCTCCCAGCCTCTCACTTCAACCCCTCTTCCATCCACCCGTCTTCACCAATCACCTCCCAGCCTCTCAGTTCAACCCCCTGCTCCATCCACCCGTCTTCACCTATCACCTCCCAGCCTCTCACTTCAACCCCCTCCTCCATCCACCCTTCACCTATCACCTCCCAGCCACTCACTTCAACCCGTTCCTCCATCCACCCGTCTTCACCTATCACCTCCCAGCCTCTCAGTTCAACCCCCTCCTCCATCCACCCGTCTTCACCTATCACCTCCCAGCCTCTCACTTCAACCCCCTCCTCCATCCACCCGTCTTCACCTATCACCTCCCAGCTTCTCAGTTCAACCCCCTGCTCCATCCACCCGTCTTCACCTATCACCTCCCAGCCTCTCACTTCAACCCCCTCCTCCATCCACCCTTCACCTATCACCTCCCAGCCTCTCACTTCAACCCCTCTTCCATCCACCCGTCTTCACCAATCACCTCCCAGCCTCTCACTTCCCCCTCCTCCATCCACCCTTCACCTATCACTTCCCAGCCTCTCAGTTCAACCCCCTCCTCCATCCACCCTTCACCTATCACCTCCCAGCCTCTCACTTCAACCCGTTCCTCCATCCACCCGTTTTCACCTATCACCTCCCAGCCTCTCACTTCAACCCCCTCCTCCATCCACCACCTTTCACAAAACAGCCTCTCACTTCAACCCCCTCCTCCAACCACCCGTCTTCTCCTATCACCTCCCAGCCTCTCACTTCAACCCCCTCCTCCATCCACCCTTCACCTATCATCTCCCAGCCTCTCACTTCAACCCCCTCCTCCATCCACCCATCTTCACCTATAACCTCCCAGCCTCTCACTTCAACCCCCTCCTCCAACCACCCATCTTCACCTATCATCTCCCAGCTTCTCACTTCAACCACCTCCTCCATCCACCCTTCACCTGTCACCTCCCAGCCTCTCACTTCAACCCCTCTTCCATCCACCCGTCTTCACCAATCACCTCCCAGCCTCTCAGTTCAACCCCCTGCTCGATCCACCCGTCTTCACCTATCACCTCCCAGCCTCTCACTTCAACCCCCTCCTCCATCCACCCTTCACCTATCACCTCCCAGCCTCTCACTTCAAACCGTTCCTCCATCCACCCGTCTTCACCTATCACCTCCCAGCCTCTCAGTTCAACCCCCTCCTCCATCCACCCGTCTTCACCTATCACCTCCCAGCCTCTCACTTCAACCCCCTCCTCCATCCACCCGTCTTCACCTATCACCTCCCAGCTTCTCACTTCAACCCCCTCCTCCATCCACCCATCTTCACCTATCACCTCCCAACCTCTCACTTCAACCCCCTCCTCCATCCACCCTTCACCTATCACCTCCCAGCCTCTCACTTCAACCCCCTCCTCCATCCACCCTTCACCTATCACCTCCCAGCCTCTCACTTCAACCCCCTCCTCCATCCACCCTTCACCTATCACCTCCCAGCCTCTCACTTCAACCCGTTCCTCCATCCACCCATCTTCACCTATCACCTCCCAGCCTCTCACTTCAACCCCCTCCTCCATCCACCCTTCACCTATCACCTCCCAGCCTCTCAGTTCAACCCCCTGCTCCATCCACCCGTCTTCACCTATCACCTCCCAGCCTCTCACTTCAACCCCCTCCTCTATCCACCCTTCACCTATCACCTCCCAGCCTCTCACTTCAACCCGTTCCTCCATCCACCCGTCTTCACCTATCACCTCCCAGCCTCTCAGTTCAACCCCCTCCTCCATCCACCCGTCTTCACCTATCACCTCCCAGCCTCTCACTTCAACCCCCTCCTCCATCCACCCGTCTTCACCTATCACCTCCCAGCTTCTCACTTCAACCCCCTCCTCCATCGACCCTTCACCTATCACCTCCCAGCTTCTCACTTCAACCCCCTCCTCCATCCACTCTTCACCTATCACCTCCCAGCCTCTCACTTCAACCCCCTCCTCCATCCACCCATCTTCACCTATCACCTCCCAGCCTCTCAGTTCAACCAACTCCTCCGTCCACTCATCTTCATCTATCACCTCCCAGCTTCTCACTTCAACCTCCCTCCATCCAACCGTCTTCACCTATCACCTCCCAGCCTCTCACTACAACCCCCTCCTCCATCCACCCATCTTCACCTATCACCTCCCAGCCTCTCACTTCAACACCCTCCTCCATCCACCCTTCACCTATCACCTCCCAGCCTCTCACTTCAACCACCTCCTCCATCCACCCTTCACCTATCACCTCCCAGCCTCTCACTTCAACCCCTCTTCCATCCACCCGTCTTCACAAATCACCTCCCAGCCTCTCAGTTCAACCCCCTGCTCCATCCACCCGTCTTCACCTATCACCTCCCAGCCTCTCACTTCAACCCCCTCCTCCATCCACCCTTCACCTATCACCTCCCAGTCTCTCACTTCAACCCCCTCCTCCATCCACCCTTCACCTATCACCTCCCTGCCTCTCACTTCAACCCCCTCCTCCATCCACCCTTCACCTATCACCTCCCAGCCTCTCAGTTCAACCCCCTCCTCCATCCACCCTTCACCTATCACCTCCCAGCCTCTCACTTCAACCCCCTCCTCCATCCACCCTTCACCTATCACCTCCCAGCCTCTCACTTCAACCCCCTCCTCCATCCACCCATCTTCACCTATCACCTCCCAGCCTCTCACTTCAACCCCATCCTCCATCCACCCATCTTCACCTATCACCTCCCAGCCTCTCAGTTCAACCCCCTCTTCCATCCACCCGTCTTCACCTATCACCTCCCAGCCTCTCACTTCAACCCCCTCCTCCATCCACCCATCTTCACCTATCACCTCCCAGCCTCTCACTTCAACCCCCTCCTCCATCCACCCTTCACCTATCACCTCCCAGCCTCTCACTTCAACCACCTCCTCCATCCACCCTTCAACTATCACCTCCCAGCCTCTCACTTCAACCCCTCTTCCATCCACCCGTCTTCACAAATCACCTCCCAGCCTCACAGTTCAACCCCCTGCTCCATCCACCCGTCTTCACCTATCACCTCCCAGCCTCTCACTTCAACCCCCTCCTCCATCCACCCTTCACCTATCACCTCCCAGCCTCTCACTTCAACCCCCTCCTCCATCCACCCTTCACCTATCACCTCCCAGCCTCTCAGTTCAACCCCCTCCTCCATCCACCCTTCACCTATCACCTCCCAGCCTCACACTTCAACCCCCTCCTCCATCCACCCTTCACCTATCACCTCCCAGACTCTCACTTCAACCCCCTCCTCCATCCACCCGTCTTCTCCTATCACCTCCCAGCCTCTCACTTCAACCCCCTCCTCCATCCACCCTTCACCTATCACCTCCCAGCCTCTCACTTCAACCCCCTCCTCCATCCACCCATCTTCACCTATCACCTCCCAGCCTCTCACTTCAACCCCATCCTCCATCCACCCATCTTCACCTATCACCTCCCAGCCTCTCAGTTCAATCCCCTCTTCCATCCACCCGTCTTCACCTATCACCTCCCAGCCTCTCAATTCAACCCCCTCCTCCATCCACCCATCTTCACCTATCACCTCCCAGCTTCTCACTTCAACCCCCACCTCCATCCACCCTTCACCTATCACCTCCCAGCCTCTCACTTCAACCCGTTCCTCCATCCACCCTTCACCTATCACCTCCCAGCCTCTCACTTCAACCCCCTCCTCCATCCACCCGTCTTCACCTATCACCTCCCAGCCTCTCAGTTCAACCCCCTCCTCCATCCACCCGTCTTCACCTATCTCCTCCCAGCCTCTCACTTCAACCCCCTCCTCCATCCACCCTTCACCTATCACCTCCCAGCCTCTCAGTTCAACCCCCTCCTCCATCCACCCTTCACCTATCACCTCCCAGCCTCTGTTCAACCCCCCCCCCCCTCCATCCACCCTTCACCTATCACCTCCCAGCCTCTCAGTTCAACCCGCTCCTCCATCCACCCTTCACCTATCACCTCCCAGCTTCTCACTTCAACTCCCTCCTCCATCCACCCTTCACCTATCACCTCCCAGCTTCTCACTTCAACCCCCTCCTCCATCCACCCTTCACCTATCACCTCCCAGCCTCTCACTTCAACCCCCTCCTCCATCCACCCTTCACCTGTCACCTCCCAGCCTCTCACTTCAACCCCCTCCTCCATCCACCCTTCACCTGTCACCTCCCAGCCTCTCACTTCAACCCCCTCCTCCATCCACCCTTCACCTATCACCTCCCAGCCTCTCACTTCAACCACCTACTCCATCCACTCTTCACCTGTCACCTCCCAGCCTCTCACTTCAACCCCCTCCTCCATCCACCCTTCACCTATCAACTCCCAGCCTCTCACTTCAACCCCCTCCTCCATCCACCCATCTTCACCTATAACCTCCCAGCCTCTCACTTCAACCCACTCCTCCATCCACCCATCTTCACCTATCATCTCCCAGCTTCTCACTTCAACCCCTGCTCCATCCACCCTTCACCTATCACCTCCCAGCCTCTCACTTCAACCCGTTCCTCCATCCACCCGTCTTCACCTATCACCTCCCAGCCTCTCAGTTCAACCCCCTCCTCCATCCACCCGTCTTCACCTATCACCTCCCAGCCTCTCACTTCAACCCCCTCCTCCATCCACCCTTCACCTATCACCTCCCAGCCTCTCAGTTCAACCCCCTCCTCCATCCACCCTTCACCTATCACCTCCCAGCCTCTCTATTCAACCCCGTCCTCCATCCACCCGTCTTCACCTATCACCTCCCAGCTTCTCACTTCAACACCCTCCTCCATCCACCCATCTTCACCTATCACCTCCCAGCTTCTCACAACCCCTCTTCCATCCACCCATCTTCACCTATCACCTCCCAGCCTCTCACTTCAAGCCCCTCCTCCATCCACCCATCTTCACCTATCACCTCCCAGCCACTCAGTTCAACCCCCTCCTCCATCCACCCATCTTCACCTATCACCTCCCAGCCTCTCACTTCAACCCCATCCTCCATCCACCCATCTTCACCTATCACCTCCCAGCCTCTCAGTTCAACCCCCTCTTCAATCCACCCGTCTTCACCTATCACCTCCCAGCCTCTCACTTCAACCCCCTCCTCCATCCACCCATCTTCACCTATCACCTCCCAGCTTCTCACTTCAACCCCCTCCTCCATCCACCCTTCACCTATCACGTCCCAGCCTCTCACTTCAACCCGTTCCTCCATCCCACCCTTCACCTATCACCTCCCAGCCTCTCACTTCAACCCCCTCCTCCATCCACCCGTCTTCACCTATCACCTCCCAGCCTCTCAGTTCAACCCCCTCCTCCATCCACCCGTCTTCACCTATCTCCTCCCAGCCTCTCACTTCAACCCCCTCCTCCATCCACCCTTCACCTATCACCTCCAAGCCTCTCAGTTCAACCCCCTCCTCCATCCACCCTTCACCTATCACCTCCCAGCCTCTGTTCAACCCCCCCCTCCATCCACCCTTCACCTATCACCTCCCAGCCTCTCAGTTCAACCCGCTCCTCCATCCACCCTTCACCTATCACCTCCCAGCTTCTCACTTCAACCCCCTCCTCCATCCACCCTTCACCTATCACCTCCAAGCCTCTCACTTCAACCCCCTCCTCCATCCACCCTTCACCTGTCACCTCCCAGCCTCTCACTTCAACCCCCTCCTCCATCCACCCTTCACCTATCACCTCCCAGCCTCTCATTTCAACCACCTACTCCATCCACTCTTCACCTGTCACCTCCCAGCCTCTCACTTCAACCCCCTCCTCCATCCACCCTTCACCTATCACCTCCCAGCCTCTCACTTCAACCCGTTCCTCCATCCACCCGTTTTCACCTATCACCTCCCAGCCTCTCACTTCAACCCCCTCCTCCATCCACCACCTATCACATCCCAGCCTCTCACTTCAACCCCCTCCTCCATCCACCCGTCTTCTCCTATCAACTCCCAGCCTCCCACTTCAAACCCCTCCTCCATCCACCCTTCAGCTATCAACTCCCAGCCTCTCACTTCAACCCCCTCCTCCATCCACCCATCTTCACCTATAACCTCCCAGCCTCTCACTTCAACCCCCTCCTCCATCCACCCATCTTCACCTATCATCTCCCAGCCTCTCACTTCAACCCCTCCTCCATCCGCCCTTCACCAATCACCTCCCAGCCTCTCACTTCAACCCGTTCCTCCATCCACCCGTCTTCACCTATCACCTCCCAGCCTCTCAGTTCAACCCCCTCCTCCATCCACCCGTCTTTACCTATCACCTCCCAGCCTCTCACTTCAACCAACTCCTCCATCCACCCTTCACCTATCACCTCCCAGCCTCTCAGTTCAACCCCCTCCTCCATCCGCCCTTCACCTATCACCTCCCAGCCTCTCAGTTCAACCCCCTCCTCCATCCACCCGTCTTCACCTATCACCTCCCAGCTTCTCACTTCAACCCCCTCCTCCATCCACCCATCTTCACCTATCACCTCCCAGCTTCTCACAACCCCTCTTCCATCCACCCGTCTTCACCTATCACCTCCCAGCCTCTCACTTCAAGCCCCTCCTCCATCCACCCGTCTTCACCTATCACCTCCCAGCTTCTCACTTCAACCACCTCCTCCATCCACCCTTCCCCTATCACCTCCCAGCTTCTCACTTCAACCCCCTCCTCCATCCACCCTTCACCTATCACCTCCCAGCCTCTCACTTCAACCCCCTCCTCCATCCACCCATCTTCACCTATCACCTCCCAGCCTCTCAGTTCAACCCCCTTCTCCGTCCACTCTTCACCTATCACCTCCCAGCTTCTCACTTCAACCTCCCTCCATCCAACCGTCTTCACCTATCACCTCCCAGCCTCTCACTTCAACCCCCTCCTCCATCCACCCATCTTCACCTATCACCTCCCAGCCTCTCACTTCAACCCCCTCCTCCATCCACCCTTCACCTATCACCTCGCAGCTTCTCACTTCAACCTCCCTCCATCCACCCATCTTCACCTATCACCTCCCAGCCTCTCACTTCAACCACCTCCTCCATCCACCCTTCACCTGTCACCTCCCAGCCTCTCACTTCAACCCCCTCCTCCATCCACCCTTCACCTATCAACTCCCAGCCTCTCACTTCAACCCCCTCCTCCATCCACCCATCTTCACCTATAACCTCCCAGCCTCTCACTTCAACCCACTCCTCCATCCACCCATCTTCACCTATCATCTCCCAGCTTCTCACTTCAACCCCTGCTCCATCCACCCTTCACCTATCACCTCCCAGCCTCTCACTTCAACCCGTTCCTCCATCCACCCGTCTTCACCTATCACCTCCCAGCCTCTCAGTTCAACCCCCTCCTCCATCCACCCGTCTTCACCTATCACCTCCCAGCCTCTCACTTCAACCCCCTCCTCCATCCACCCTTCACCTATCACCTCCCAGCCTCTCAGTTCAACCCCCTCCTCCATCCACCCTTCACCTATCACCTCCCAGCCTCTCTATTCAACCCCGTCCTCCATCCACCCGTCTTCACCTATCACCTCCCAGCTTCTCACTTCAACACCCTCCTCCATCCACCCATCTTCACCTATCACCTCCCAGCTTCTCACAACCCCTCTTCCATCCACCCATCTTCACCTATCACCTCCCAGCCTCTCACTTCAAGCCCCTCCTCCATCCACCCATCTTCACCTATCACCTCCCAGCCACTCAGTTCAACCCCCTCCTCCATCCACCCATCTTCACCTATCACCTCCCAGCCTCTCACTTCAACCCCATCCTCCATCCACCCATCTTCACCTATCACCTCCCAGCCTCTCAGTTCAACCCCCTCTTCAATCCACCCGTCTTCACCTATCACCTCCCAGCCTCTCACTTCAACCCCCTCCTCCATCCACCCATCTTCACCTATCACCTCCCAGCTTCTCACTTCAACCCCCTCCTCCATCCACCCTTCACCTATCACGTCCCAGCCTCTCACTTCAACCCGTTCCTCCATCCCACCCTTCACCTATCACCTCCCAGCCTCTCACTTCAACCCCCTCCTCCATCCACCCGTCTTCACCTATCACCTCCCAGCCTCTCAGTTCAACCCCCTCCTCCATCCACCCGTCTTCACCTATCTCCTCCCAGCCTCTCACTTCAACCCCCTCCTCCATCCACCCTTCACCTATCACCTCCAAGCCTCTCAGTTCAACCCCCTCCTCCATCCACCCTTCACCTATCACCTCCCAGCCTCTGTTCAACCCCCCCCTCCATCCACCCTTCACCTATCACCTCCCAGCCTCTCAGTTCAACCCGCTCCTCCATCCACCCTTCACCTATCACCTCCCAGCTTCTCACTTCAACCCCCTCCTCCATCCACCCTTCACCTATCACCTCCCAGCCTCTCACTTCAACCCCCTCCTCCATCCACCCTTCACCTGTCACCTCCCAGCCTCTCACTTCAACCCCCTCCTCCATCCACCCTTCACCTATCACCTCCCAGCCTCTCATTTCAACCACCTACTCCATCCACTCTTCACCTGTCACCTCCCAGCCTCTCACTTCAACCCCCTCCTCCATCCACCCTTCACCTATCACCTCCCAGCCTCTCACTTCAACCCGTTCCTCCATCCACCCGTTTTCACCTATCACCTCCCAGCCTCTCACTTCAACCCCCTCCTCCATCCACCACCTATCACATCCCAGCCTCTCACTTCAACCCCCTCCTCCATCCACCCGTCTTCTCCTATCAACTCCCAGCCTCCCACTTCAAACCCCTCCTCCATCCACCCTTCAGCTATCAACTCCCAGCCTCTCACTTCAACCCCCTCCTCCATCCACCCATCTTCACCTATAACCTCCCAGCCTCTCACTTCAACCCCCTCCTCCATCCACCCATCTTCACCTATCATCTCCCAGCCTCTCACTTCAACCCCTCCTCCATCCGCCCTTCACCAATCACCTCCCAGCCTCTCACTTCAACCCGTTCCTCCATCCACCCGTCTTCACCTATCACCTCCCAGCCTCTCAGTTCAACCCCCTCCTCCATCCACCCGTCTTTACCTATCACCTCCCAGCCTCTCACTTCAACCAACTCCTCCATCCACCCTTCACCTATCACCTCCCAGCCTCTCAGTTCAACCCCCTCCTCCATCCGCCCTTCACCTATCACCTCCCAGCCTCTCAGTTCAACCCCCTCCTCCATCCACCCGTCTTCACCTATCACCTCCCAGCTTCTCACTTCAACCCCCTCCTCCATCCACCCATCTTCACCTATCACCTCCCAGCTTCTCACAACCCCTCTTCCATCCACCCGTCTTCACCTATCACCTCCCAGCCTCTCACTTCAAGCCCCTCCTCCATCCACCCGTCTTCACCTATCACCTCCCAGCTTCTCACTTCAACCACCTCCTCCATCCACCCTTCCCCTATCACCTCCCAGCTTCTCACTTCAACCCCCTCCTCCATCCACCCTTCACCTATCACCTCCCAGCCTCTCACTTCAACCCCCTCCTCCATCCACCCATCTTCACCTATCACCTCCCAGCCTCTCAGTTCAACCCCCTTCTCCGTCCACTCTTCACCTATCACCTCCCAGCTTCTCACTTCAACCTCCCTCCATCCAACCGTCTTCACCTATCACCTCCCAGCCTCTCACTTCAACCCCCTCCTCCATCCACCCATCTTCACCTATCACCTCCCAGCCTCTCACTTCAACCCCCTCCTCCATCCACCCTTCACCTATCACCTCGCAGCTTCTCACTTCAACCTCCCTCCATCCACCCATCTTCACCTATCACCTCCCAGCCTCTCACTTCAACCACCTCCTCCATCCACCCTTCACCTATCACCTCCAAGCAGCTCACTTCAACCCCTCTTCCATCCACCCGTCTTCACCAATCACCTCCCAGCCTCTCAGTTCAACCCCCTGCTCCATCCACCCTTCACCTATCACCTCCCAGCCTCTCACTTCAACCCCCTCCTCCATCCACCCTTCACCTATCACCTCCCAGCCTCTCAGTTCAACCCCCTCCTCCATCCACCCTTCACCTATCACCTCCCAGCCTCTCAGTTCAACCCCCTGCTCCATCCACCCGTCTTCACCTATCACCTCCCAGCCTCTCACTTCAACCCCCTCTTCCATCCACCCTTCACCTATCACCTCCCAGCTTCTCACTTCAACCCCCTCCTCCATCCACCCGTCTTCACCTATCACCTCCCAGCCTCTCAGGTCAACCCCCTCCTCCATCCACCCATCTTCACCTATCACCTCCCAGCCTCTCACTTCAACCCGTTCCTCCATCCACCCGTTTTCACATTATCACCTCCCAGCCTCTCACTTCAACCACCTCCTCCATCCACCCTTCACCTATCACCTCCCAGCCTCTCAGTTCACCCCCCTCCTCCATCCACCCTTCACCTATCACCTCCCAGCCTCTCAGTTCAACCCCCTCCTCCATCCACCCGTCTTCACCTATCACCTCCCAGCTTCTCACTTCAACCCCCTCCTCCATCCACCCATCTTCACCTATCACCTCCCAGCTTCACACAACCCCTCTTCCATCCACCCGTCTTCACCTATCACCTCCCAGCCTCTCACTTCAAGCCCCTCCTCCATCCACCCGTCTTCACCTATCACCTCCCAGCTTCTCACTTCAACCCCCTCCTCCATCCACCCTTCCCCTATCACCTCCCAGCTTCTCACTTCAACCCCCTCCTCCATCCACCCTTCACCTATCACCTCCCAGCCTCTCACTTCAACCCCCTCCTCCATCCACCCATCTTCACCAATCACCTCCCAGCCTCTCAGTTCAACCCCCTTCTCCGTCCACTCTTCACCTATCACCTCCCAGCTTCTCACTTCAACCTCCCTCCATCCAACCGTCTTCACCTATCACCTCCCAGCCTCTCACTTCAACCCCCTCCTCCATCCACCCATCTTCACCTATCATCTCCCAGCCTCTCAGTTCAACCCCCTCCTCCATCCACCCATCTTCACCTATCACCTCCCAGCCTCTCACTTCAACCCCCTCCTCCATCCACCCTTCACCTATCACCTCGCAGCTTCTCACTTCAACCTCCCTCCATCCACCCATCTTCACCTATCACCTCCCAGCCTCTCACTTCAACCACCTCCTCCATCCACCCTTCACCTATCACCTCCAAGCAGCTCACTTCAACCCCTCTTCCATCCACCCGTCTTCACCAATCACCTCCCAGCCTCTCAGTTCAACCCCCTGCTCCATCCACCCTTCACCTATCACCTCCCAGCCTCTCACTTCAACCCCCTCCTCCATCCACCCTTCACCTATCACCTCCCAGCCTCTCAGTTCAACCCCCTCCTCCATCCACCCTTCACCTATCACCTCCCAGCCTCTCAGTTCAACCCCCTGCTCCATCCACCCGTCTTCACCTATCACCTCCCAGCCTCTCACTTCAACCCCCTCTTCCATCCACCCTTCACCTATCACCTCCCAGCTTCTCACTTCAACCCCCTCCTCCATCCACCCGTCTTCACCTATCACCTCCCAGCCTCTCAGGTCAACCCCCTCCTCCATCCACCCATCTTCACCTATCACCTCCCAGCCTCTCACTTCAACCCGTTCCTCCATCCACCCGTTTTCACATTATCACTCCCAGCCTCTCAATTCAACCCCCTCCTCCATCCACCCTTCACCTATCACCTCCCAGCCTCTCAGTTCAACCCGCTCCTCCATCCACCCTTCACCTATCACCTCCCAGCCTCTCACTTCAACCCCCTCCTCCATCCACCCTTCACCTATCACCTCCTAGCCTCTCACTTCAACCCCCTCCTCCATCCACCCATCTTCACCTATAACCTCCCAGCCTCTCACTTCAAACCCCTCCTCCATCCACCCGTCTTCACCTATCACCTCCCAGCTTCTCACAACCCCTCTTCCATCCACCCGTCTTCACCTATCATCTCCCAGCTTCTCACTTCAACCCCTCCTCCATCCACCAATCTTCACCTATCACCTCCCAGCCTCTCACTTCAACCCCCTGCTCCATCCACCCATCTTCACATATCACCTCCCAGCCTCTCAGTTCAACCCCCTCCTCCATCCACCCGTCTTCACCTATCACCTCCCAGCTTCTCACAAACCCTCTTCCATCCACCCGTCTTCACCTATCACCTCCCAGCCTCTCACTTCAACCCCCTCCTCCATCCATGCGTCTTCACCTATCACCTCCCAGACTCTCAGTTCAACCCACTCCTCCATCCACCCTTCACCTATCACCTCCCAGCCTCTCACTTTAACCCGGTCCTCCATCCACCCGTCTTCACCTATCACCTCCCAGCCTCTCAGTTCAACCCCCTCCTCCATCCACCCGTCTTCACCTATCACCTCCCAAACTCTCACTTCAACCCCCTCCTCCATCCACCCTTCACCTATCACCTCCCAGCCTCTCAGTTCAACCACCTCCTCCATCCACCCTTCACCTATCACCTGCCAGCCTCTCAGTTCAACCCCCTCCTCCATCCACCCGTCTTCACGTATCACCTCCCAGCCTCTCACTTCAACCCCCTCCTCCATCCACCCTTCACCTATCACCTCCCAGCCTCTCAGTTCAACCCCCTCCTCCATCCACCCTTCACCTACCACCTCCCAGCCTCTCACTTCAACCCGCTCCTCCATCCACCCGTCTTCACCTATCACCTCCCAGCTTCTCACAACCCCTCTTCCATCCACCCGTCTTCACCTATCACCTCCCAGCTTCTCACTTCAACCCCCTCCTCCATCTACCCTTCAACTATCACCTCCCAGCTTCTCACTTCAACCCCCCCTCCATCCACCCTTCACCTATCACCTCCCAGCCTCTCAGTTCAACCCCCTCCTCCATCCACCCTTCACCTATCACCTCCCAGCCTCTCACTTCAACCCGTTACTCCATCCACTCTTCACCTATCACCTCCCAGCCTCTCACTTCAACCCCCTCCTCCATCCACCCGTCTTCACCTATCACCTCCCAGCCTCTCAGTTCAACCCCCTCCTCCATCCACCCGTCTTCACCTATCTCCTCCCAGCCTCTCACATCAACCCCCTCCTCCATCCACCCTTCACCTATCACCTCCCAGCCTCTCAGTTCAACCCCCTCCTCCATCCACCCTTCACCTATCACCTCCCAGCCTCTGTTCAACCCCCCCTCCATCCACCCTTCACCTATCACCTCCCAGCCTCTCAGTTCAACCCGCTCCTCCATCCACCCTTCACCTATCACCTCCCAGCTTCTCACTTCAACCCCGACCTCCATCCACCCTTCACCTATCACCTCCCAGCTTCTCACTTCAACCCCATCCTCCATCCACCCTTCACCTATCACCTCCCAGCCTCTCACTTCAACCCCCTGCTCCATCCACCCTTCGCCTATCACCTCCCAGCCTCTCACTTCAACCACCTACTCCATCCACTCTTCACCTGTCACCTCCCAGCCTCTCACTTCAACCCCCTCCTCCATCCACCCTTCACCTATCACCTCCCAGCCTCTCACTTCAACCCGTTCCTCCATCCACCCGTTTTCACCTATCACCTCCCAGCCTCTCACTTCAACACCCTCCTCCATCCACCACCTATCACTTCCCAGCCTCTCACTTCAACCCCCTCCTCCATCCACCCGTCTTCTCCTATCACCTCCCAGCCTCTCACTTCAACCCCCTCCTCTATCCACCCTTCACCTATCAACTCCCAGCCTCTCACTTCAACCCCCTCCTCCATCCACCCATCTTCACCTATAACCTCCCAGCCTCTCACTTCAACCCCCTCCTCCATCCACCCATCTTCACCTATCATCTCCCAGCTTCTCACTTCAACCCCTCCTCCATCCACCCTTCACCTCTCACCTCCCAGCCTCTCACTTCAACTCCCTCCTCCATCCACCCATCTTCACCTATAACCTCCCAGCCTCTCACTTCAACCCCCTCCTCCATCCACCCATCTTCACCTATCATCTCCCAGCTTCTCACTTCAAACCCTCCTCCATCCACCCTTCACCTATCACCTCCCAGCCTCTCACTTCAACCCGTTCCTCCATCCACCCGTCTTCACCTATCACCTCCCAGCCTCTCACTTCAACCCCCTTCTCCATCCACCCTTCACCTATCACCTCCCAGCCTCTCAGTTCAACCCCCTCCTCCATCCACCCTTCACCTATCACCTCCCAGCCTCTCACTTCAACCCCCTCCTCCATCCACCCTTCACCTATCACCTCCCAGCCTCTCACTTCAACCCCCTCCTCCATCCACCCATCTTCACCTATCACCTACCAGCCTCTCAGTTCAACCCCCTCCTCCGTCCACTCATCTTCATCTATCACCTCCCAGCCTCTCACATCAACCCCCTCCTCCATCCACCCAACTTCACCTATCACCTCCCAGCCTCTCACTTCAACCCTCTCCTCCATCCACCCTTCACCTATCACCTCCCAGCCTCTCACTTCAACCACCTCCTCCATCCACCCTTCACCTGTCACCTCCCAGCCTCTCACTTCAACCCCTCTTCCATCCACCCGTCTTCACCTATCAACTCCCAGCCTCTCACTTCAACCCCCTGCTCCATTCACCCGTCTTCACCTATCACCTCCCAGCCTCTCACTTCAACCCCCTCCTCCATCCACCCTTCACCTATCACCTCCCAGCCTCTCACTTCCCCCTCCTCCATCCACCCTTCACCTATCACCTCCCAGCCTCTCAGTTCAACCCCCTCCTCCATCCACCCATCTTCACCTATCACCTCCCAGCCTCTCACTTCAACCCCCTCCTCCATCCACCCATCTTCACCTATCACCTCCCAGCCTCTCACTTCAACCACCTCCTCCATCCACCCTTCACCTATCACCTCCAAGCCTCTCACTTCAACCCCTCTTCCATCCACCCGTCTTCACCAATAACCTCCCAGCCTCTCAGTTCAACCCCCTGCTCCATCCACCCGTCTTCACCTATCACCTCCTAGCCTCTCACTTCAACCCCCTCCTCCATCCACCCTTCACCTATCACCTCCCAGCCTCTCACTTCAACCCCCTCCTCCATCCACCCTTCACCTATCACCTCCCAGCCTCTCAGTTCAACCCCCTCCTCCATCCACACTTCACCTATCACCTCCCAGCCTCTCAGTTCAACCCCCTGCTCCATCCACCCGTCTTCACCTATCACCTCCCAGCCTCTCACTTCAACCCCCTCTTCCATCCACCCTTCACCTATCACCTCCCAGCTTCTCACTTCAACCCCCTCCTCCATCCACCCGTCTTCACCTATCACCTCCCAGCCTCTCAGGTCAACCCCCTCCTCCATCCACCCTTCACCGATCACCTCCCAGCCTCTCACTTCAACCCGTTCCACCATCCACCCGTTTTCACATTATCACCTCCCAGCCTCTCACTTCAACCCCCTCCTCCATCCACCCTTCACCTATCACCTCCCAGCCTCTCACTTCAACCCCCTTCTCCATGCACCCTTCACCTATCACTTCCCAGCCTCTCACTTCAACCCCCTCCTCCATCCACCCTTCATCTATCACCTCCCAGCCTCTCACTTCAACCCCCTCCTCCATCCACCCATCTTCACCTATAACCTCCCAGCCTCTCACTTCAAACCCCTCCTCCATCCACCCATCTTAACCTATCATCTCCCAGCTTCTCACTTCAACCCCTCCTCCATCCACCTATCTTCACCTATCACCTCCCAGCCTCTCAGTTCAAACCCCTCCTCCATCCACCCGTCTTCACCTATCACCTCCCAACCTCTCACTTCAACCCCCTCCTCCATCCACCCTTCACCTATCACCTCCCAGCCTCTCAGTTCAACCCCCTCCTCCATCCACCCTTCACCTATCACCTCCCAGCCTCTCAGTTCAACCCCCTCCTCCATCCACCCGTCTTCACCTATCACCTCCCAGCCTCTCACTTCAACCCACTCCTCCATCCACCCTTCACCTATCACCTCCCAGCCTCTCAGTTCAACCCCCTCCTCCATCCACCCTTCATCTACCACCTCCCAGCCTCTCACTTCAACCCCCTCCTCCATCCACCCGTCTTCACCTATCACCTCCCAGCTTCTCACAACCCCTCTTCCATCCACCCGTCTTCACCTATCACCTCCCAGCTTCTCACTTCAACCCCCTCCTCCATCCACCCTTCAACTATCACCTCCCAGCTTCTCACTTCAACCCCCTCCTCCATCCACCCTTCAACTATCACCTCCCAGCTTCTCACTTCAACCCCCTCCTCCATCCATCCGTCTTCACCTATCACCTCCCAGCCTCTCAGTTCAACCACCTCCTCCATCCACCCTTCACCTATCACCTCCCAGCCTCTCACTTCAACCCCCTCCTCCATCCACCCATCTTCACCTATCATCTCCCAGCTTCTCACTTCAACCCCTCCTCCATCCACCTATCTTCACCTACCACCTCCCAGCCTCTCACTTCAAACCCCTGCTCCATCCACCCATCTTCACCTATCACCTCCCAGCCTCTCAGTTCAACCCCATCCTCTATCCACCCGTCTTCAACTATCACCTCCCAGCTTCTCACAACCCCTCTTCCATCCACCTGTCTTCACCGATCACCTCCCAGCCTCTCACTTCAACCCCCTCCTCCGTCCATGCGTCTTCACCTATCACCTCCCAGCCTCTCAGTTCAACCCACTCCTCCATCCACCCTTCACCTATCACCTCCCAGCCTCTCACTTTAACCCGGTCCTCCATCCACCCGTCTTCACCTATCACCTCCCAGCCTCTCAGTTCAACCCCCTCCTCCATCCACCCGTCTTCACCTATCACCTCCCAACCTCTCATTTCAACCCCCTCCTCCATCCACCCTTCACCTATCACCTCCCAGCCTCTCAGTTCAACCCCCTCCTCCATCCACCCTTCACCTATCACCTCCCAGCCTCTCAGTTCAACCCCCTCCTCCATCCACCCGTCTTCACCTATCACCTCCCAGCCTCTCACTTCAACCCCCTGCTCCATCCACCCGTCTTCACCTATCACCTCCCAGCTTCTCACAACCCCTCTTCCATCCACCCGTCTTCACCTATCACCTCCCAGCCTCTCACTTCAACCCCCTCCTCCATCCACCCTTCAACTATCACCTCCCAGCTTCTCACTTCAACCCCCTCCTCCATCCACCCTTCAACTATCACCTCCCAGCTTCTCACTTCAACCCCCTCCTCAATCCACCCTTCACCTATCACATCCCAGCCTCTCAGTTCAACCCCCTCCTCCATCCACCCTTCACCTATCACCTCCCAGCCTCTCACTTCAACCCCCTCCTCCATCCACCCATCTTCACCTATCACCTCCCAGCCTCTCAGTTCAACCCCCTCCTCCGTCCACTCATCTTCACCTATCACCTCCCAGCTTCTCACTTCAACCTCCCTCCATCCAACCGTCTTCACCTATCACCTCCCAGCCTCTCACTTCAACCCCCTCCTCCATCCACCCATCTTCACCTATCACCTCCCAGCCTCTCACTTCAACCACCTCCTCCATCCACCGTTCACCTATCACCTCCCAGCCTCTCACTTCAACCACCTCCTCCATCCACCCTTCACCTATCACCTCCCAGCCTCTCACTTCAACCCCCTTCACCATCCACCCATCTTCTCCTATCACCTCCCAGCCTCTCACTTCAACCCCCTCCTCCATCCACCCTTCACCTATCACCTCCCAGCCTCTCAGTTCAACCCCCTCCTCCATCCACCCTTCACCTATCACCTCCCAGCTTCTCAATTCAACCCCCTCCTCCATCCACCCTTCACCTGTCACCTCCCAGCCTCTCACTTCAACCCCCTCCTCCATCCAACAATCTTCACCTATCACCTCCCAGCCTCTCAGTTCAACCCCCTCCTCCATCCACCCGTCTTCACCTTTCACCTCCCAGCTTCTCACTTCAACCCCCTCCTCCATCCACCCGTCACCTATCACCTCCCAGCTTCTCACTTCAACCCCCTCCTCCATCCACCCTTCACCTATCACCTCCCAGCCTCTCACTTCAACCCCCTCCTCCATCCACCCATCTTCACCTATCACCTCCCAGCCTCTCAGTTCTACCCCCTCCTCCGTCCACTCATCTTCACCTATCACCTCCCAGCTTTTCACTTCAACCTCCCTCCATCCAACCGTCTTCACCTATCACCTCCCAGCCTCTCACTTCAACCCCCTCCTCCATCCACCCATCTTCACCTATCACCTCCCAGCCTCTCACTTCAACCCCCTCCTCCATCCACCCTTCACCTATCACCTCCCAGCCTCTCACTTCAACCACCTCCTCCATCCATCCTTCACCTGTCACCACCCAGCCTCTCACTTCAACCCCTCTTCCATCCACCCGTCTTCAGCTATCACCTCCCAGCCTCTCACTTCAACCCCCTCCTCCATCCACCCTTCACCTATCACGTCCCAGCCTCTCACTTCAACCCCCTCCTCCATCCACCCGTCTTCACCTATCACCTCCCAGCCTCTCACTTCAACCCCCTCCTCCATCCACCCTTCACCTATCACCTCCCAGCCTCTCAGTTCAACCCCCTCCTCCATACACCCGTCTTCACCTATCACCTCACACCTTCTCACTTCAACCCCCTCCTCCATCTACCCTTCACCTATCACCTCCCAGCCTCTCACTTCAACCACCTCTTCCTTCCATCCACCCTTCACCTATCATCTCCCAGCCTCTCAGTACAACCCCCTCCTCCATCCAGCCATCTTCACCTATCACCTCCCAGCTTCTCACAACCCCTCTTCCATCCACTCGTCTTCACCTATCACCTCCCAGCCTCTCACTTCAACCCACTCCTCCATCCACCCGTCTTCACCTATCACCTCCCAGCCTCACTGCAACCCCCTCCTCCATCCAGCCTTCACCTATCACCTCCCAGCCTCTCACATCAACCCACTCCTCCATCCACCCTTCACCTATCACCTCCCAGCCTCTCACTTCAACCCGTTCCTCCATCCACCCGTCTTCACCTATCACCTCCCAGCTTCTCACTTGAACCCCCTCCTCCATCCACCAGTCCTCACCTATCACCTCCCAGCCTCTAAGTTCAACCCCCTCCTCCATCCACCAGTCTTCACCTATCAACTCCCAGCCTCTCAGTTCAACCCCCTCCTCCAACCACCTATCACCTCCCAGCCTCTCAGTTCAACCCCCTCCTCCATCCACCCTTCACCTATCACCTCCCAGCCTCTCACTTCAACCCCCTCCTCCATCCACCCATCTTCACCTATCACCTCCCAGCTTCTCACTTCAACCCCCTCCTCCATCCACCCTTCACCTATCACCTCCCAGCCTCACACTTCAACCCCCTCCTCCATCCACCCTTCACCTATCACCTCCAAGCCTCTCAGTTCAACCCCCTCCTCCATCCACCCTTCACCTATCACCTCCCAGCCTCTCACTTCAACCCCCTCCTCCATCCACCCTTCACCTATCACCTCCCAGCCTCTCACTTCAACCCCCTCCTCCATCCACCCGTCTTCACCTATCACCTCCCAGCCTCTCAGTTCAACCCTCTCTTCCGTCCACCCTTCACCTATCACCACCCAGCCTTTCAGTTCAACCCCCTCCTCCATCCACCCTTCACCTATTACCTCCCAGCCTCTCACTTCAACCCCCTCCTCCATCCACCTGTCTTCACTTATCACCTCCCAGCCTCTCACTTCAACCCCCTCCTCCATCCACCCGTCTTCACCTATCACCTCCCAGCCTCTGACTTCAACCCCCTCCTGCATCCACCCGTCTTCACCTATCACCTCCCAGCCTCTCACTTCAACCCCCTCCTCCATCCACCCTTCACCTATCACCACCCAGCATCTCACTTCGACCCCCTCCTCCATCCACCACCTATCACCTCCCAGCCTCTCACTTCAACCCCCTCCTCCATCCACCCTTCACCTATCACCTTCCAGCCTCTCACTTCAACCCCCTCCTCCATCCACCCTTCACCTATCACCTCCCAGCCTCTCACTTCAACACCCTCCTCCATCCACCCTTCACCTATCACCTCCCAGCCTCTCAGTTCAACACCCTCCTCCATCCACCCTTCACCTATCACCTCCCAGCCTCTCACTTCAACCCCCTCCTCCATCCACCCTTCACCTATCACCTCCCAGCCTCTCAGTTCAACCCCCTCCTCCATCCACCCATCTTCACCTCACCTCCCAGCCTCTCACTTCAACCCCCTCCTCCATCCACCCTTCACCTATCACCTCCCAGCCTCTCAGTTCAACCCCCTCCTCCATCCACCCTTCACCTATCACCTCCCAGCCTCTCAGTTCAACCCCCTCCTCCATCCACCCGTCTTCACCTATCACCTCCCAGCCTCTCACTTCAACCCCCTCCTCCATCCACCCTTCACCTATCACCTCCCAGCCTCTCAGTTCAACCCCCTCCTCCATCCACCCTTCACCTATAACCTCCCAGCCTCTCTGTTCAAGCCCCTCCTCCATACACCCGTCTTCACCAATCACCTCACAGCTTCTCACTTCAACCCCCTCCTCCATCCACCCTTCACCTATCACCTCACACCTTCTCACTTCAACCCCCTCCTCCATCCACCCTTCACCTATCACCTCCCAGCCTCTCACTTCAACCACCTCTTCCTTCCATCCACCCTTCACCTATCATCTCCCAGCCTCTCAGTTCAACCCCCTCCTCCATCCACCCGTCTTCACCTATCACCTCCCAGCCTCTCACTTCAACCCCCTCCTCCATCCAGCCATCTTCACCTATCACCTCCCAGCTTCTCACAACCCCTCTTCCATCCACTCGTCTTCACCTATCACCTCCCAGCCTCTCAATTCAACCCACTGCTCCATCCACCCGTCTTCACCTATCACCTCCCAGCCTCACTTCAACCCCCTCCTCCATCCAGCCTTCACCTATCACCTCCCAGCCTCTCACATCAACCCACTCCTCCATCCACCCTTCACCTATCACCTCCCAGCCTCTCACTTCAACCCGTTCCTCCATCCACCCGTCTTCACCTATCACCTCCCAGCTTCTCACTTGAACCCCCTCCTCCATCCACGTCCTCACCTATCACCTCCCAGCCTCTAAGTTCAACCCCCTCCTCCATCCACCCGTCTTCACCTATCACCTCCCAGCCTCTCACTTCAACCCCCTCCTCCAACCACCTATCACCTCCCAGCCTCTCAGTTCAACCCCCTCCTCCATCCACCCTTCACCTATCACCTCCCAGCCTCTCAGTTCAACCCCCTCCTCCATCCACCCTTCACCTATCACCTTCCAGCCTCTCAGTTCAACCCCCTCCTCCATCCACCCGTCTTCACCTATCACCTCCCAGCCTCTCACTTCAACCCCCTCCTCCATCCACCCTTCACCTATCACCTCCCAGCCTCTCAGTTCAACCCCCTCCTCCATCCACCCTTCTCCTATCACCTCCCAGCCTCTCAGTTCAACCCCCTCCTCCATCCAACCTTCACCTATAACCTCCCAGCCTCTCTGTTCAACCCCCTCCTCCATACACCCGTCTTCACCAATCACCTCACAGCTTCTCACTTCAACCCCCTCCTCCATCCACCCTTCACCTGTCACCTCCCAGCCTCTCACTTCAACCCCCTGCTCCATCCACCCGTCTTCACCTATCACCTCCCTGCTTCTCACTTCAACCCCCTCCTCCATCCACCCTTCACCTATCACTTCCCAGCCTCTCACTTCAACCCCCTCCTCCATCCACCCTTCACCTATCACCTCCCAGCCTCACACTTCAACCCCCTCCTCCATCCACCCTTCACCTATCACCTCCAAGCCTCTCAGTTCAAACCCCTCCTCCATCCACCCTTCACCTATCACCTCCCAGCCTCTCACTTCAACCCCCTCCTCCATCCACCCTTCACCTATCACCTCCCAGCCTCTCACTTCAACCCCCTCCTCCATCCACCCGTCTTCACCTATCACCTCCCAGCCTCTCAGTTCAACCCTCTCTTCCGTCCACCCTTCACCTATCACCACCCAGCCTTTCAGTTCAACCCCCTCCTCCATCCACCCTTCACCTATTACCTCCCAGCCTCTCACTTCAACCCCCTCCTCCATCCACCTGTCTTCACTTATCACCTCCCAGCCTCTCACTTCAACCCCCTCCTCCATCCACCCGTCTTCACCTATCACCTCCCAGCCTCTGACTTCAACCCCCTCCTGCATCCACCCGTCTTCACCTATCACCTCCCAGCCTCTCACTTCAACCCCCTCCTCCATCCACCCTTCACCTATCACCACCCAGCATCTCACTTCGACCCCCTCCTCCATCCACCACCTATCACCTCCCAGCCTCTCACTTCAACCCCCTCCTCCATCCACCCTTCACCTATCACCTCCCAGCCTCTCACTTCAACCCCCTCCTCCATCCACCCTTCACCTATCACCTCCCAGCCTCTCACTTCAACACCCTCCTCCATCCACCCTTCACCTATCACCTCCCAGCCTCTCAGTTCAACACCCTCCTCCATCCACCCTTCACCTATCACCTCCCAGCCTCTCACTTCAACCCCGTCCTCCATCCACCCTTCACCTATCACCTCCCAGCCTCTCAGTTCAACCCCCTCCTCCATCCACCCGTCTTCACCTCACCTCCCAGCCTCTCACTTCAACCCCCTCCTCCATCCACCCTTCACCTATCACCTCCCAGCCTCTCAGTTCAACCCCCTCCTCCATCCACCCTTCACCTATCACCTCCCAGCCTCTCAGTTCAACCCCCTCCTCCATCCACCCGTCTTCACCTATCACCTCCCAGCCTCTCACTTCAACCCCCTCCTCCATCCACCCTTCACCTATCACCTCCCAGCCTCTCAGTTCAACCCCCTCCTCCATCCACCCTTCACCTATAACCTCCCAGCCTCTCTGTTCAACCCCCTCCTCCATACACCCGTCTTCACCAATCACCTCACAGCTTCTCACTTCAACCCCCTCCTCCATCCACCCTTCACCTATCACCTCACACCTTCTCACTTCAACCCCCTCCTCCATCCACCCTTCACCTATCACCTCCCAGCCTCTCACTTCAACCACCTCTTCCTTCCATCCACCCTTCACCTATCATCTCCCAGCCTCTCAGTTCAACCCCCTCCTCCATCCACCCGTCTTCACCTATCACCTCCCAGCCTCTCACTTCAACCCCCTCCTCCATCCAGCCATCTTCACCTATCACCTCCCAGCTTCTCACAACCCCTCTTCCATCCACTCGTCTTCACCTATCACCTCCCAGCCTCTCACTTCAACCCACTCCTCCATCCACCCGTCTTCACCTATCACCTCCCAGCCTCACTTCAACCCCCTCCTCCATCCAGCCTTCACCTATCACCTCCCAGCCTCTCACATCAACCCACTCCTCCATCCACCCTTCACCTATCACCTCCCAGCCTCTCACTTCAACCCGTTCCTCCATCCACCCGTCTTCACCTATCACCTCCCAGCTTCTCACTTGAACCCCCTCCTCCATCCACGTCCTCACCTATCACCTCCCAGCCTCTAAGTTCAACCCCCTCCTCCATCCACCCGTCTTCACCTATCACCTCCCAGCCTCTCACTTCAACCCCCTCCTCCAACCACCTATCACCTCCCAGCCTCTCAGTTCAACCCCCTCCTCCATCCACCCTTCACCTATCACCTCCCAGCCTCTCAGTTCAACCCCCTCCTCCATCCACCCTTCACCTATCACCTTCCAGCCTCTCAGTTCAACCCCCTCCTCCATCCACCCGTCTTCACCTATCACCACCCAGCCTCTCACTTCAACCCCCTCCTCCATCCACCCTTCACCTATCACCTCCCAGCCTCTCAGTTCAACCCCCTCCTCCATCCACCCTTCTCCTATCACCTCCCAGCCTCTCAGTTCAACCCCCTCCTCCATCCAACCTTCACCTATAACCTCCCAGCCTCTCTGTTCAACCCCCTCCTCCATACACCCGTCTTCACCAATCACCTCACAGCTTCTCACTTCAACCCCCTCCTCCATCCACCCTTCACCTGTCACCTCCCAGCCTCTCACTTCAACCCCCTGCTCCATCCACCCGTCTTCACCTATCACCTCCCTGCTTCTCACTTCAACCCCCTCCTCCATCCACCCTTCACCTATCACTTCCCAGCCTCTCACTTCAACCCCCTCCTCCATCCACCCATCTTGACCTATCACCTCCCAGCCTCTCAGTTCAACTCCCTCCTCCATCCACCCATCTTCACCTATCACCTCCCAGCTTCTCACTTCAACCTCCCTCCATCCAACCATCTTCACCTATCACCTCCCAGCCTCTCAGTTCAACCCCCTCCTCCATCCACCCATCTTCACCTATCACCTCCCAGCCTCTCAGTTCAACCCCCTCCTCCATCCACCCTTCACCTATCAGCTCCCAGCCTCTCACTTCAACCCCCTCCTCCATCCACCCTTCACCTATCACCTCCCAGCCTCTCAGTTCAAACCCCTCCTCCATCCACCCTTCACCTATCACCTCCCAGCCTCTCACTTCAACCCGCTCCTCCATCCACCCATCTTCACCTATCACCTCCCAGACTCTCAGTTCAACTCCCTCCTCCATCCACCCATCTTCACCTATCACCTCCCAGCCTCTCACTTCAACCCCCTCCTCCATCCACCCGTCTTCACCTATCACCTCCCAGATTCTCACTTCAACCCCCTCCTCCATCCACCCTTCACCTATCACCTCCCAGCTTCTCACTTCAACCCCCTCCTCCATCCACCCTTCACCTATCACCTCCCAGCCACTCAGTTCAACCCCCTCCTCCATCCACCCTTCACCTATCACCTCCCAGCTTCTCAGTTCAACCCCCTCCTCCGTCCACCCATCTTCACCTATCACCTAGCAGCCTCTCAGTTCAACCCCCTCCTCAGTCCACTCATCTTCACCTATCACCTCCCAGCTTCTCACTTCAACCTCCCTCCATCCATCCGTCTTCACCTATCACCTCCCAGCCTCTCACTTCAACCCCCTCCTCCATCCACCCTTCACCTATCACCTCCCAGCCTCTCACTTCAACCCGCTCCTCCAACCACCCTTCACCTATCACCTCCCAGCCTCTCACTTCAACCACCTCCTCCATCCACCCTTCACCTGTCACCTCCCAGCCTCTCACTTCAACCCCTCTTCCATCCACCCGTCTTCAGCTATCACCTCCCAGCCTCTCACTTCAACCCCCTCCTCCATCCACCCTTCACCTATCTCCTCCCAGCTTCTCACTTCAATCCCCTCCTCCATCCACCCTTCACCTATCACTTCCCAGCCTCTCACTTCAACCCCCTCCTCCATCCACCCTTCACCTATCACCTCCCAGCCTCTCACTTCAACCCCCTCCTCCATCCACCCTTCACCTATCACCTCCCAGCTTCTCACTTCAACCTCCCTCCATCCAACCGTCTTCACCTATCACCTCCCAGCCTCTCAGTTCAACTCCCTCCTCCATCCACCCATCTTCACCTATCACCTCCCAGCTTCTCACTTCAACCTCCCTCCATCCAACCGTCTTCACCTATCACCTCCCAGCCTCTCACTTCAACCCCCTCCTCCATCCACCCATCTTCACCTATCACCTCCCAGCCTCTCACTTCAACCCCCTCCTCCATCCACACTTCACCTATCACCTCCCAGCCTCCCACTTCAACCTCCTCCTCCATCCACCCTTCACCTATCACCTCCCAGCCTCTCACTTCAACCCCCTCCTCCATCCACCCATCACCTATCACCTCCCAGACTCTCAGTTCAACTCCCTCCTCCATCCACCCGTCTTCACCTATCACTTCCCAGCCTCTCACTTCAACCCCCTCCTCCATCCACCCATCTTCACCTATCACCTCCCAGCCTCTCACTTCAACCCCCTCCTCCATCCACCCGTCTTCACCTATCACCTCCCAGCTTCTCACAACCCCTCTTCCATCCACCCTTCACCTATCACCTCCCAGCCTCTCACTTCAACTCCCACCTCCATCCACCCTTCACCTATCACCTCCCAGCCTCTCAGTTCAACCCCCTCCTCCATCCACCCATCTTCACCTATCACCTCCCAGCCTCTCAGTTCAACCCCCTCCTCCATCCACCCTTCACCTATCAGCTCCCAGCCTCTCACTTCAACCCCCTCCTCCATCCACCCTTCACCTATCACCTCCCAGCTTCTCACTTCAACCTCCCTCCATCCAACCGTCTTCACCTATCACCTCCCAGCCTCTCAGTTCAACTCCCTCCTCCATCCACCCATCTTCACCTATCACCTCCCAGCTTCTCACTTCAACCTCCCTCCATCCAACCGTCTTCACCTATCACCTCCCAGCCTCTCACTTCAACCCCCTCCTCCATCCACCCATCTTCACCTGTCACCTCCCAGCCTCTCACTTCAACCCCCTCCTCCATCCACCCTTCACCTATCACCTCCCAGCCTCTCACTTCACCCCCTCCTCCATCCACCCTTCACCTATCACCTCCCAGCCTCTCACTTCAACCCCCTCCTCCATCCACCCATCACCTATCACCTCCCAGACTCTCAGTTCAACTCCCTCCTCCATCCACTCGTCTTCACCTATCACCTCCCAGCCTCTCACTTCAACCCCCTCCTCCATCCACCCATCTTCACCTATCACCTCCCAGCCTCTCACTTCAACCCCCTCCTCCATCCACCCGTCTTCACCTATCACCTCCCAGCTTCTCACAACCCCTCTTCCATCCACCCTTCACCTATCACCTCCCAGCCTCTCACTTCAACTCCCACCTCCATCCACCCTTCACCTATCACCTCCCAGCTTCTCAGTTCAACCCCCTCCTCCATCCACCCATCTTCACCTATCACCTCCCAGCCTCTCAGTTCAACCCCCTCCTCCATCCACCCTTCACCTATCACCTCCCAGCCTCTCACTTCAACCCCCTCCTCCATCCACCCTTCACCTATCTCCTGCCAGCTTCTCACTTCAACCCCCTCCTCCATCCACCCTTCACCTATCACCTCCCAGCCTCTCACTTCAACCCCCTCCTCCATCCACCCGTCTTCACCTATCACCTCCCAGCTTCTCACTTCAACCCCCTCCTCCATCCACCCTTCACCTATCACCTCCCAGCTTCTCACTTCAACCCCCTCCTCCATCCACCCTTCACCTATCACCTCCCAGCCTCTCAGTTCAACCCCCTCCTCCATCCACCCTTCACCTATCACCTCCCAGCTTCTCAGTTCAACCCCCTCCTCCGTCCACCCATCTTCACCTATCACCTACCAGCCTCTCAGTTCAACCCCCTCCTAAGTCCACTCATCTTCACCTATCACCTCCCAGCTTCTCACTTCAACCTCCCTCCATCCATCCGTCTTCACCTATCACCTCCCAGCCTCTCACTTCAACCCCCTCCTCCATCCACCCTTCACCTATCACCTCCCAGCCTCTCACTTCAACCCGCTCCTCCAACCACCCTTCACCTATCACCTCCCAGCCTCTCACTTCAACCACCTCCTCCATCCACCCTTCACCTGTCACCTCCCAGCCTCTCACTTCAACCCCTCTTCCATCCACCCGTCTTCAGCTATCACCTCCCAGCCTCTCAGTTCAACCCCCTCCTCCATCCACCCTTCACCTATCAGCTCCCAGCCTCTCACTTCAACCCCCTCCTCCATCCACCCTTCACCTATCACCTCCCAGCCTCTCAGTTCAAACCCCTCCTCCATCCACCCTTCACCTATCACCTCCCAGCCTCTCACTTCAACCCGCTCCTCCATCCACCCATCTTCACCTATCACCTCCCAGACTCTCAGTTCAACTCCCTCCTCCATCCACCCATCTTCACCTATCACCTCCCAGCCTCTCACTTCAACCCCCTCCTCCATCCACCTGTCTTCACCTATCACCTCCCAGATTCTCACTTCAACCCCCTCCTCCATCCACCCTTCACCTATCACCTCCCAGCTTCTCACTTCAACCCCCTCCTCCATCCACCCTTCACCTATCACCTCCCAGCCACTCAGTTCAACCCCCTCCTCCATCCACCCTTCACCTATCACCTCCCAGCTTCTCAGTTCAACCCCCTCCTCCGTCCACCCATCTTCACCTATCACCTACCAGCCTCTCAGTTCAACCCCCTCCTCAGTCCACTCATCTTCACCTATCACCTCCCAGCTTCTCACTTCAACCTCCCTCCATCCATCCGTCTTCACCTATCACCTCCCAGCCTCTCACTTCAACCCCCTCCTCCATCCACCCTTCACCTAACACCTCCCAGCCTCTCACTTCAACCCGCTCCTCCAACCACCCTTCACCTATCACCTCCCAGCCTCTCACTTCAACCACCTCCTCCATCCACCCTTCACCTGTCACCTCCCAGCCTCTCACTTCAACCCCTCTTCCATCCACCCGTCTTCAGCTATCACCTCCCAGCCTCTCACTTCAACCCCCTCCTCCATCCACCCTTCACCTATCTCCTCTCAGCTTCTCACTTCAACCCCCTCCTCCATCCACCCTTCACCTATCACTTCCCAGCCTCTCACTTCAACCCCCTCCTCCATCCACCCTTCACCTATCACCTCCCAGCCTCTCACTTCAACCCCCTCCTCCATCCACCCTTCACCTATCACCTCCCAGCTTCTCACTTCAACCTCCCTCCATCCAACCGTCTTCACCTATCACCTCCCAGCCTCTCAGTTCAACTCCCTCCTCCATCCACCCATCTTCACCTATCACCTCCCAGCTTCTCACTTCAACCTCCCTCCATCCAACCGTCTTCACCTATCACCTCCCAGCCTCTCACTTCAACCCCCTCCTCCATCCACCCATCTTCACCTATCACCTCCCAGCCTCTCACTTCAACCCCCTCCTCCATCCACCCTTCACCTATCACCTCCCAGCCTCTCACTTCAACCTCCTCCTCCATCCACCCTTCACCTATCACCTCCCAGCCTCTCACTTCAACCCCCTCCTCCATCCACCCATCACCTATCACCTCCCAGACTCTCAGTTCAACTCCCTCCTCCATCCACCCGTCTTCACCTATCACCTCCCAGCCTCTCACTTCAACCCCCTCCTCCATCCACCCATCTTCACCTATCACCTCCCAGCCTCTCACTTCAACCCCCTCCTCCATCCACCCGTCTTCACCTATCACCTCCCAGCTTCTCACAACCCCTCTTCCATCCACCCTTCACCTATCACCTCCCAGCCTCTCACTTCAACTCCCACCTCCATCCACCCTTCACCTATCACCTCCCAGCCTCTCAGTTCAACCCCCTCCTCCATCCACCCATCTTCACCTATCACCTCCCAGCCTCTCAGTTCAACCCCCTCCTCCATCCACCCTTCACCTATCAGCTCCCAGCCTCTCACTTCAACCCCCTCCTCCATCCACCCTTCACCTATCACCTCCCAGCCTCTCACTTCACCCCCTCCTCCATCCACCCTTCACCTATCACCTCCCAGCCTCTCACTTCAACCCCCTCCTCCATCCACCCATCACCTATCACCTCCCAGACTCTCAGTTCAACTCCCTCCTCCATCCACTCGTCTTCACCTATCACCTCCCAGCCTCTCACTTCAACCCCCTCATCCATCCACCCTTCACCTATCACCTCCCAGCTTCTCACTTCAACCTCCCTCCATCCAACCGTCTTCACCTATCACCTCCCAGCCTCTCAGTTCAACTCCCTCCTCCATCCACCCATCTTCACCTATCACCTCCCAGCTTCTCACTTCAACCTCCCTCCATCCAACCGTCTTCACCTATCACCTCCCAGCCTCTCACTTCAACCCCCTCCTCCATCCACCCATCTTCACCTATCACCTCCCAGCCTCTCACTTCAACCCCCTCCTCCATCCACCCTTCACCTATCACCTCCCAGCCTCTCACTTCACCCCCTCCTCCATCCACCCTTCACCTATCACCTCCCAGCCTCTCACTTCAACCCCCTCCTCCATCCACCCATCACCTATCACCTCCCAGACTCTCAGTTCAACTCCCTCCTCCATCCACTCGTCTTCACCTATCACCTCCCAGCCTCTCACTTCAACCCCCTCCTCCATACACCCATCTTCACCTATCACCTCCCAGCCTCTCACTTCAACCCCCTCCTCCATCCACCCGTCCTCACCTATCACCTCCCAGCTTCTCACAACCCCTCTTCCATCCACCCTTCACCTATCACCTCCCAGCCTCTCACTTCAACTCCCACCTCCATCCACCCTTCACCTATCACCTCCCAGCTTCTCAGTTCAACCCCCTCCTCCATCCACCCATCTTCACCTATCACCTCCCAGCCTCTCAGTTCAACCCCCTCCTCCATCCACCCTTCACCTATCACCTCCCAGCCTCTCACTTCAACCCCCTCCTCCATCCACCCTTCACCTATCTCCTCCCAGCTTCTCACTTCAACCCCCTCCTCCATCCACCCTTCACCTATCACCTCCCAGCCTCTCACTTCAACCCCCTCCTCCATCCACCCGTCTTCACCTATCACCTCCCAGCTTCTCACTTCAACCCCCTCCTCCATCCACCCTTCACCTATCACCTCCCAGCTTCTCACTTCAACCCCCTCCTCCATCCACCCTTCACCTATCACCTCCCAGCCTCTCAGTTCAACCCCCTCCTCCATCCACCCTTCACCTATCACCTCCCAGCTTCTCAGTTCAACCCCCTCCTCCGTCCACCCATCTTCACCTATCACCTACCAGCCTCTCAGTTCAACCCCCTCCTAAGTCCACTCATCTTCACCTATCACCTCCCAGCTTCTCACTTCAACCTCCCTCCATCCATCCGTCTTCACCTATCACCTCCCAGCCTCTCACTTCAACCCCCTCCTCCATCCACCCTTCACCTATCACCTCCCAGCCTCTCACTTCAACCCGCTCCTCCAACCACCCTTCACCTATCACCTCCCAGCCTCTCACTTCAACCACCTCCTCCATCCACCCTTCACCTGTCACCTCCCAGCCTCACTTCAACCCCTCTTCCATCCACCCGTCTTCAGCTATCACCTCCCAGCCTCTCACTTCAACCCCCTCCTCCATCCACCCTTCACCTATCTCCTCCCAGCTTCTCACTTCAACCCCCTCCTCCATCCACCCTTCACCTATCACTTCCCAGCCTCTCACTTCAACCCCCTGCTCCATCCACCCTTCACCTATCACCTCCCAGCCTCTCACTTCAACCCCCTCCTCCATCCACCCTTCACCTATCACCTCCCAGCTTCTCACTTCAACCTCCCTCCATCCAACCGTCTTCACCTATCACCTCCCAGCCTCTCAGTTCAACTCCCTCCTCCATCCACCCATCTTCACCTATCACCTCCCAGCTTCTCACTTCAACCTCCCTCCATCCAACCGTCTTCACCTATCACCTCCCAGCCTCTCACTTCAACCCGCTCCTCCATCCACCCATCTTCACCTATCACCTCCCAGCCTCTCACTTCAACCCCCTCCTCCATCCACCCTTCACCTATCACCTCCCAGCGTCTCACTTCAACCCCCTCCTCCATCCACCCTTCACCTATCACCTCCCAGCCTCTCACTTCAACCCCCTCCTCCATCCACCCATCACCTATCACCTCCCAGACTCTCAGTTCAACTCCCTCCTCCATCCACCCGTCTTCACCTATCACCTCCCAGCCTCTCACTTCAACCCCCTCCTCCATCCACCCATCTTCACCTATCACCTCCCAGCCTCTCACTTCAACCCGCTCCTCCATCCACCCGTCTTCACCTATCACCTCCCAGCTTCTCACAACCCCTCTTCCATCCACCCTTCACCTATCACCTCCCAGCCTCTCACTTCAACTCCCACCTCCATCCACCCTTCACCTATCACCTCCCAGCCTCTCAGTTCAACCCCCTCCTCCATCCACCCATCTTCACCTATCACCTCCCAGCCTCTCAGTTCAACCCCCTCCTCCATCCACCCTTCACCTATCAGCTCCCAGCCTCTCACTTCAACCCCCTCCTCCATCCACCCTTCACCTATCACCTCCCAGCTTCTCACTTCAACCTCCCTCCATCCAACCGTCTTCACCTATCACCTCCCAGCCTCTCAGTTCAACTCCCTCCTCCATCCACCCATCTTCACCTATCACCTCCCAGCTTCTCACTTCAACCTCCCTCCATCCAACGGTTTTCACCTATCACCTCCCAGCCTCTCACTTCAACCCCCTCCTCCATCCACCCATCTTCACCTATCACCTCCCAGCCTCTCACTTCAACCCCCTCCTCCATCCACCCTTCACCTATCACCTCCCAGCCTCTCACTTCAACCCCCTCCTCCATCCACCCTTCACCGATCACCTCCCAGCCTCTCACTTCAACCCCCTCCTCCATCCACCCATCACCTATCACCTCCCAGACTCTCAGTTCAACTCCCTCCTCCATCCACCCGTCTTCACCTATCACCTCCCAGCCTCTCACTTCAACCCCCTCCTCCATCCACCCATCTTCACCTATCACCTCCCAGCCTCTCACTTCAACCCCCTCCTCCATCCACCCGTCTTCACCTATCACCTCCCAGCTTCTCACAACCCCTCTTCCATCCACCCTTCACCTATCACCTCCCAGCACTCTCACTTCAACTCCCACCTCCATCCACCCTTCACCTATCACCTCCCAGCTTCTCAGTTCAACCCCCTCCTCCATCCACCCATCTTCACCTATCACCTCCCAGCCTCTCAGTTCAACCCCCTCCTCCATCCACCCTTCACCTATCACCTCCCAGCCTCTCACTTCAACCCCCTCCTCCATCCACCCTTCACCTATCTCCTCCCAGCTTCTCACTTCAACCCCCTCCTCCATCCACCCTTCACCTATCACTTCCCAGCCTCTCACTTCAACCCCCTCCTCCATCCACCCTTCACCTATCACCTCCCAGCCTCTCACTTCAACCCCCTCCTCCATCCACCCTTCACCTATCACCTCCCAGCTTCTCACTTCAACCTCCCTCCATCCAACCGTCTTCACCTATCACCTCCCAGCCTCTCAGTTCAACTCCCCCCTCCATCCACCCATCTTCACCTATCACCTCCCAGCTTCTCACTTCAACCTCCCTCCATCCAACCGTCTTCACCTATCACCTCCCAGCCTCTCACTTCAACCCCCTCCTCCATCCACCCATCTTCACCTATCACCTCCCAGCCTCTCACTTCAACCCCCTCCTCCATCCACCCTTCACCTATCACCTCCCAGCCTCTCACTTCAACCCCCTCCTCCATCCACCCTTCACCTATCACCTCCCAGTCTCTCACTTCAACCCCCTCCTCCATCCACCCATCACCTATCACCTCCCAGACTCTCAGTTCAACTCCCTCCTCCATCCACCCATCTTCACCTATCACCTCCCAGCCTCTCACTTCAACCCACTCCTCCATCCACCCATCTTCACCTATCACCTCCCAGCCTCTCACTTCAACCCACTCCTCCATCCACCCATCTTCACCTATCACCTCCCAGCCTCTCACTTCAACCCCCTCCTCCATCCACCCTTCACCTATCACCTCCCAGCCCCTCACTACAACTCCCACCTCCATCCACCCTTCACCTATCACCTCCCAGCCTCTCAGTTCAACCCCCTCCTCCATCCACCCATCTTCACCTTTCACCTCCCAGCCTCTCAGTTCAACCCCCTCCTCCATCCACCCTTCACCTATCGCCTCCCAGCTTCTCACTTCAACCCCCTCCTCCATCCACCCATCTTCACCTATCACCTCCCAGCCTCTCAGTTCAACTCCCTCCTCCATCCACCCATCTTCACCTATCACCTCCCAGCTTCTCACTTCAACCTCCCTCCATCCAACCGTCTTCACCTATCACCTCCCAGCCTCTCACTTCAACCCCCTCCTCCATCCACCCATCTTCACCTATCACCTCCCAGCCTCTCACTTCAACCCCCTCCTCCATCCTCCCTTCACCTATCACCTCCCAGCCTCTCACTTCAACCACCTCCTCCATCCACCCTTCACCTATCACCTCCCAGCTTCTCACTTCAACCCCTCTTCCATCCACCCGTCTTCAGCTATCACCTCCCAGCCTCTCACTTCAACCCCCTGCTCCATCCACCCGTCTTCACCTATCCCCTCCCAGCCTCTCACTTCAACCCCCTCCTCCATCCACCCTTCACCTATCACTTCCCAGCCTCTCACTTCAACCCCCTCCTCCATCCACCCTTCACCTATCACCTTCCAGCCTCTCAGTTCAATACCCTCCTCCATCCACCCTTCACCTATCACCTCCCAGCCTCTCAGTTCAACCCCCTCCTCCATACACCCGCCTTCACCTATCACCTCACAGTTTCTCACTTCAACCCCCTCCTCCATCCACCCATCTTCACCTATCACCTCCCAGCCTCTCACTTCAACCCCCTCCTCCATCCATCCGTCTTCACCTATCACCTCCCAGCCTCTCGGTTCAACCCCCTCCTCCATCCACCCTTCACCTATCACCTCCCAGCCTCTCAGTTCAACCCCCTCCTCCATCCACCTGTCTTCACCTATCTCCTCCCAGCCTCTCACTTTAACCCCCTCCTCCATCCACCCATCTTCACCTATCACCTCCCAGCTTCTCACAACCCCTCTTCCATCCACTCGTCTTCACCTATCACCTCCCAGCCTCTCACTTCAACCCCCTCCTCCATCCACCCGTCATCACCTATCACCTCCCAGCCTCACTTCAACCCCCTCCTCCATCCACCCTTCACCTATCACCTCCCAGCCTCTCAGTTCAACCCACTCCTCCATCCACCCTTCACCTATCACCTCCCAGCCTCTCACTTCAACCCGTTCCTCCATCCACCCGTCTTCACCTATCACCTCCCAGCTTCTCACTTGAACCCCCTCCTCCATCCACCAGTCCTCACCTATCACCTCCCAGCCTCTCAGTTCAACCCCCTCCTCCATCCACCCGTCTTCACCTATCACCTCCCAGCCTCTCACTTCAACCCCCTCCTTCATCCACCTATCACCTCCCAGCCTCAGTTCAACCCCCTCCTCCATCCACCCTTCACCTATCACCTCCCAGCCTCTCACTTCAACCCCCTCCTCCATCCACCCATCTTCACCTATCACCTCCCAGCCTCTCAGTTCAACCCGCTCCTCCATCCACCCTTCACCTATCACCTCCCAGCCTCTCACTTCAACCCCCTCCTCCATCCACCTATCACCTCCCAGCCTCTCACTTCATCCACCTCCTCCATCCACCTATCACCTCCCAGCCTCTCACTTCAACCCCCTCCTCCATCCACCTATCACCTCCCAGCCTCTCAGTTCAACCCCCTCCTCCATCCACCCTTCACCTATCACCTCCCAGCTTCTCACTTCAACCTCCCTCCATCCAACCGTCTTCACCTATCATCTCCCAGCCTCTCAGTTCAACTCCCTCCTCCATCCACCCATCTTCACCTATCACCTCCCAGCTTCTCACTTCAACCTCCCTCCATCCAACCGTCTTCACCTATCACCTCCCAGCCTCTCACTTCAACCCCCTCCTCCATCCACCCATCTTCACCTATCACCTCCCAGCCTCTCACTTCAACTCCCTCCTCCATCCACCCTTCACCTATCACCTCCCAGCCTCTCACTTCAACCACCTCCTCCATCCACCCTTCACCTATCACCTCCCAGCTTCTCACTTCAACCCCTCTTCCATCCACCCGTCTTCAGCTATCACCTCCCAGCCTCTCACTTCAACCCCCTGCTCCATCCACCCGTCTTCACCTATCCCCTCCCAGCCTCTCACTTCAACCCCCTCCTCCATCCACCCTTCACCTATCACCTTCCAGCCTCTCAGTTCAATACCCTCCTCCATCCACCCTTCACCTATCACCTCCCAGCCTCTCAGTTCAACCCCCTCCTCCATACACCCGCCTTCACCTATCACCTCACAGTTTCTCACTTCAACCCCCTCCTCCATCCACCCATCTTCACCTATCACCTCCCAGCCTCTCACTTCAACCCCCTCCTCCATCCATCCGTCTTCACCTATCACCTCCCAGCCTCTCGGTTCAACCCCCTCCTCCATCCACCCTTCACCTATCACCTCCCAGCCTCTCACTTCAACCCCCTCCTCCATCCACCCATCTTCACCTATCACCTCCCAGCCTCTCAGTTCAACCCCCTCCTCCATCCACCTGTCTTCACCTATCTCCTCCCAGCCTCTCACTTTAACCCCCTCCTCCATCCACCCATCTTCACCTATCACCTCCCAGCTTCTCACAACCCCTCTTCCATCCACTCGTCTTCACCTATCACCTCCCAGCCTCTCACTTCAACCCCCTCCTCCATCCACCCGTCTTCACCTATCACCTCCCAGCCTCACTTCAACCCCCTCCTCCATCCACCCTTCACCTATCACCTCCCAGCCTCTCAGTTCAACCCACTCCTCCATCCACCCTTCACCTATCACCTCCCAGCCTCTCACTTCAACCCCCTCCTCCATCCACCCGTCTTCACCTATCACCTCCCAGCCCCTCACTTCAACCCGCTCCTCCATCCACCCGTCTTCACCTGTCACCTCCCAGCCTCTCACTTCAACCCCCTCTTCCATCCACCTGTCTTCACCTATGACCTCCCAGCTTCTCACATCAACCCCCTCCTCCATCCACCCTTCACCTATCACCTCCCAGCTTCTCACTTCAACCCCCTCCTCCATCCACCCATCTTCACCTATCATCTCCCAGCTTGTCCTCCTGCCTCTCCCCTACCTTCTTACTCAGTCCTGATGAAGGACCCCAAAACAACTCACTACAGGAAGGATGTGGAAGCATTGGAAAGGGTACAGAGGAGATTTACCAGGATGCTGCCTGGTTTAGAGAATATGGATTATGATCAGAGATTAAGGGAGCTAGGGCTTTACTCGTTGGAGAGAAGTAGGATGAGAGGAGACATGATAGAGGTATACAAGATATTATGAGGAATAGATACAGTGGACAGCCAGCGCCTCTTCACCAGGGCACCACTGCTCAGTACAAGAAGACATGGCTTTAAGGTAAGGGGTGGGAAGTTCAAGGGGGATATTAGAGGAGGGTTTTTCAGTCAGAGAGTGGTTGGTGCGTGGAATGCACTGCCTGAGTCAGTGGTGGAGGCAGATACACTAGTGAAATTTAAGAGACTACTAGACAGGTATACGGAGAAATTTAAGGTGGGGGGTTATAAGGGCGGCAGGGTTTAAGGATCAGCACAATATTGTGGGCTGTACTATTCTAAAACATCAACTGTTTATTCCTCTCCATCGATGCCTCCTGCGTTGCTGAGTTTCTTCAGCATCTTGTGTGTTAAAATCTTCAGTTCAGCCACATTTGGTGTGTCGTGCCTTGGCTTCTCAAACTACCTCACTATGATCTTGTTTGCCTGTGCTGCACTTCCTCTGTAAATATTACACTTTATTCTGCAATGTTTTACCTTATTCTAGTTCAGGGGTTCCAACCTGAGGTCCATGGGCCCCTTGCTTTGGTCCATGGCATAAAAATGGTTGAGAACTCCTGTGCTGCCTCGATGCACTGTGCAATGTCTCTATGAACACTATGGAAGACAAGCTTTTCACTGTGACAATAATAAACCGATACCAAACTAAAATAACACCTTGGGATTGTTGCTGGATTTCTAAAGGTTGACTATGAAGAGCTTCAGCCCACAAGACCATAAGACAAAGGAGCAGATTAGGCCTTTCAGCCCATCAAGTCTTCTATGCCATTCAATCAGGCCTGATTTGTTATCCCTTTCAACCCCATTCTCCTGCATTCTTTCCATAATGTTTCACACCTTTACTAATCATGAGCCTAACAATCTTCACCTTAAACATACACAATGATTTGGTCTCCACAGCCGACTGTAGCAATGAATTCCACAGATTTTCCACCCTCAAGCTAAAGAAATTCCTCCCCATTCCTGGTCTGAAGGGACATCCTTCTATTCTGAAGCCATTCCCTCTGACCCTAGACTCTCCTGCTATAGGAAACATCCACTTCATGCCCACTCTATCAAGGCCTTTCAATATTCAGTAGTTTTCAATAAGATCCCCCCTCATTCTTCCAAACAACCCAGGCTAATTTTCAACACTTTATATGGAGGCTTGTACAGGTAGGATATATAGAGACCAACTTCAGTAATCTGGCTCCCTCATTTGGGCTAAACACAGCAACTATCTGGCGGGAAATCATGAAGATGAGAGAATCTGCAGATCACAAACAAGAGAACATCTGCAGATGCTGGAAGTCCATATGACACACACAAAAAGCTGGAGGAACTCAACAGGCCAGGAAGCATCTATGGAAAAGAGTAGTCGATGTTTCAGGTTGAGGCCCCTTGGCAGGACTCTGCAGATACTGGAAATCCAGAGTAGCACACACAAAAATCTGGAGGAACTCAGCAGGACAGACAGCATGTATGGAGGGGACAAACAGTCAAAGGTGTGGGGTGAAACTCTTCATTAGAGCTGGAAAGGAAGAGGGAAAAGCCAGAATAAGAAAGTGGGGTAGGGAAGGGATAGGTGAGACCAGGTGAGGAGGAAGGTAGGGGGTGGGGAGGAGGGGGTATGAAGAGAGAAGCTGGGATGGGATAGTTGGAAAAGAAGAGAAAGGAATCTGATAGGAGGAGAATGGACATGGGAGAAGGGGGAAGGGGAAGGGGGTCAGATTGGGTAATGGAAAAGGAAAGAAGGGGGCCAGGAGCAGGAGAAGTTAACGAACATCAGAAAAATCAAGTGTTCATGCTGTTAGATTTCGAGGCTACCCAGATGGAATATGAGGTGTTGCACCTCCAATCTAAGAGTGGCCTCATCGTGGCAGTAGAGGAAGCCATATAACTATATAACAATTACAGCACGGAAACAAGGCATCTCAGCCCTTCTAGTCCGTGCCGAATGCTTACTCTCACCTAGTCCCACTGACCCACACTCAGCCCATAACCCTCCATTCCTTTCCTGTCCATATACCTATCCAATTTTACTTTAAATGACAAAACCTAACCTGTCTCTACCACTTCTACTGAAAGCTCGTTCCACACAGCTGCCACTCTCTGAGTAAAGAAATTCCCCCTCATGTTACGCTTAAACTTTTGCCCCTTAACTCTCAACTCATGTCTTCTTGTTTGAATCTCCCCTACTCTCAATGGAAAAAGCCTATCCACGTCAACTCTATCTATTCCCCTCATAATTTTAAATACCTTTATCAAGTCCCCCCTCAACTTTCTGTGCTCCAAAGAATAAAGACCTAACTTGTTCAGCCTTTCCCTATAACTTAGGTGCTGAAACCCAGGTAACATTCTAGTAAATCTTCTCCGTACTCTCTCTATTTTGTTGTCATCTTTCCTATAATTCGGTGACCGGAATTGTACACAACACTCCAAATTTAGCCTTACAATTTACGATTACAATTACAATTTAGCCCTGTACAATTTTAACATTACATTCTAACTCCTATACTCCTATCCATCGAATTCTCCAACTTCCGGTAATTCCCTCCCTCTCCCTTCCCCCATCCCACCTTCACTCTGTCTCCTCTTCTAGCTGCCTTATCACCTCTCATGACTCTGCCTTCTTCTATTACCCATAGTGCTTTCCCCTTAGACTCCTTCTTCACCTCTCCTGCCTATCCCCTCCCTGCTTCCCCTCCCCCACCCTTTGATCTTTCCTTTGATCGGTTTTCCACCCTCCCCATACCTTCTTTATAGGGCCCCTGCCCCCTCCTTCTTTAGTCCCGACAAAGGATCTCAACCCAAGACTGCTTCTTTCAACGGATGCTGCCCGACCTGCTGAGTTCATCCAGCTTTTTTGTACGTCCTATACCCAATGCTCTGATTTATAAAGGCCAACATACCAAAAGCTTTTTTCACCACCCTATCCACATGAGATTCCACCTTCAGGGAACTATGCACCATTATTCCTAGATCACTCTGTTCTACTGCGTTCTTCAATGCCCTACCATTTACCATATTTGTCCTATTTGGATTATTCCTACCAAAATATAGCACTTCACACTTATCAGCATTAATCTCCATCTGCCATCGTTCAGCCCACTCTTCTAACTGGCCTAAATCTCTCTGCAAACTTTGAAAACCTACTTCATTATCCACAACGCCACCTACCTTAGTATCATCTGCATACTTACTAATCCAATTTACCACCCCATCATCCAGATCATTAATGTATATGACAAACAACACTGGACCCAGTGCAGATCCCTGAGGCACACCACTAGTTACCGGCCTCCAACCTGACAAACAGTTATCCACCACTACTCTCTGACATCTCCCATCCAGCCACTGTTGAATCCATTTTACTACTTCAATATCAATACCTAACGATTGAACCTTCCTAACTAACCTTCCATGCGGAACCTTGTCAAAGGCCTTACTGAAGTCCATATAGACAACATCCACTGCTTTACCATCGTCAACTTTCCTTGTAACCTCTTCAAAAAATTCAATAAGATTTGTCAAACATGACCTTCCACGCACAAATCCATGTTGACTGCTCCTAACCAGACTCTGTCTATCCAGATAATTATATATACCATCTCTAAGAATACTTTCCATTAAGTTATCCACCACTGACATCAAACTGACAGGCCTATAATTGCTAGGTTTACTCTTAGAACCCTTTTTAATCAATGGAACCACATGAGCAATATGCCAATCCTCTGGCACCATCCCTGTTTCTGATGACATTTGAAATATTTCTGTCAGAGCCCCTGCTACTTCTACACTAACTTCCCTCAAGGTCCCAGGGAATATCCTGTCAGGACTTGGAGATTTATCCACTTTTATGTTCCTTAAAAGTGCCAGTACTTCCTCCTCTTTAATCATCATAGTTTCCATAACTACCTGACTTGTTTTCCTTACCTTACACAATTCAATATCCTTCTCCTCAGTGAATACCAAAGAAAAGAAATTGTTCAAAATCTCCCCCATCTCTTTTGGCTCCACAGATAGCTGTCCACTCTGATTCTCTATGGCACCAATTTTATCCCTCACGATCCTTTTGCTATTAATATAACTGTAGAAACCCTTTGGATTTATTTTCACCTTACTTACCAAAGCAACCTCATATCTTCTTTTATCTTTTCTAATTTCTTTCTTAAGATTCTTCTTACATTCTTTATATTCCTTGAGCACCTCATTTACTCCATGCTGCCTATATTTATTGTAGATCTCCCTCTTTTTCCGAACCAAGTTTCCAATATCGCTCGAAAACCATGGCTCTCTCAAACTATTAACCTTTCCTTTCAACATAACAAGAACATAAAGATTCTTTACCCTCAAAATTTCACCTTTAAATGACTGCCATTACTCTATTACATCTTTCCCATAAAACAAATTGTCCCAATCCACTCTTTCTAAATCCTTTCACATCTCCTCAAAGTTAGCCTTTCTCCAATCAAAAATCTCAACCCTGGGTCCAGTCCTATCCTTCTCCATAATTATATTGAAACTAATGGCATTGTGATCACTGGACCCGAAGTGCTCCCCAACACATACCTCCGTCACCTGACCTATCTCATTCCCTAACAGGAGATCCAAAACTGCCCCTCCTCTAGTTGGTACCTCTATGTATTGCTGCAAAAAACTGTCCTGCACACATTTTACAAACTCCAAACCATCCATCCCTTTTACCGTATGGGCTTCGAAGTCTATATGTGGAAAATTTAAATCTCCCACAATCACAACCCTGTGCTTACTACAAATATCTGTTATCTCCTTGCAAATTTGCTCCTCCAATTCTCGCTCCCCATTAGGTGGTCTATAATACACCCCTATAAGTGTTACTACACCTTTCCCATTCCTCAATTCCACCCAAATAGTCTCCCTAGACGAGCCCTCTAATCTATCCTGCCAGAGCACCACTGTAATATTTTCTCTGACAAGCAACACAACACCTCCTCCTCTTGTCCCTCCAATTCTATCACACCTGAAGCAACGAAATCCAGGAATATTTAGTTGCCAATCACACCCCTCCTGCAACCATGTTTCAGTAATAGCTACAACATCATATTTCCAGATATCAATCCATGCTCTAAGCTCATCCACCTTTCTTACAATGCTCCTAGCAATAAAATAAATGCATTTAAGAAATTCTCCACCTCTTCCTCTCTGTTTATCTCTAACAGTACAAAGAACTTTACTGTCTTCCTTTTCTTCCTTCCCCCATACATCTGTTCCTACACTCTGGTTCCCCTCCCCCCCCCCTCATATCTAGTTTAAATCCACTGGAGTCTCTCTAGCAAACCTACCTGCAAGAATATTTGTCCCCCTCCAGTTCAGATGTAAACCGTCCCACCGGAACAGGTGAACAGGTCCCACCTTCCCTGGAAAACTGCGCAATTATCTATAAATCTGAAGCCCTCCCTCCTGCACCATGTGTTGATCTGCGCTATCTTACTATTTCTAAACCCACCTGCACGTGGCACTGGTAGCAATCCTGAGATTGCTATCCTGGAGGTCCTGTCCTTTAACTTGGCACCTAGCTCCCTAAACTCACCTTTCGGGACCTGCTCACTCTTCCTACCCACGTCATTGGTCCCTACATGGACCACGACATCCGGCTGCTCAACCTCCCTCTTGAGAATACTGAGAACACAATCTGAGATATCGCGGACCCTGGCACCAGGGAGGCAACAGATCATATGGGATTCTCGATCTCTTCCACAGAACCTCCTATCTGTCCCCCTAACTATCAAATCCCCTATCACTACAGATCTCCTCTTTGCCCTCCTTCCCTTCTGAGCTGAGGGTCCAGTCTCGGTGCCAGAGACGCAACCACTGCAACTTGTCCCTGGTAGGTCATCCCCACCAACAGTATCCAAAACGGTATACTTATTGTTGATGGGAACGGCCACAGGGGTGCTCCGCTCTTCCTGTCTATTCCCCTTCCCTCTCCTGACAGTCACCCAACTACCTGTCTCCTGAGCCATGGACCGACATGTTGGAATGGGAATGGGAATGGGGATTGGAATTGAAAAGTTATTTGCCACTGGGAGATCCTGCCTGTTGTGGATGGGGCGACGGTGTTTGGCTGAGGTGTGAGTGGATAACCAAAGATATTTCACAGGGCATAAATAGGTGATTCAAGGGAGCATAACTTTAAGTTAATTGGAGGAAAGTATAGAGTGAATGTCAGAGGTAATTTTTTTTTACACAGAGGGTGGTAGCTGAGTGGAGCACACTGCCAGGGGTGTAGAGACAGATACATTAGGGACATTTAAAAGACTCTTGGATAGACACGTGCGTGAGAGAAAAATGAAGAGCTATGTTAGACTGAAAAGGTTATATAGGTTTAAAGGTTGGCACCAAAGGGCCTGGATAAGCTCAATGTTTCCACAACTGACCAATCATACTTTGTCATGAGCCCTGCAGTGAGACACAGAGCATGGGGCTTTTAGGTTTCTTCAGCACCTGTATTTACTAATTGTTGCTTTAATGAGAGCCCTTGTGCTTTCTGTTTAATCTGCTCAAGTTAACCTTGACTGCCACAGGTTTTTCACTTTCCATAATTATTTAATTGGAGTCTTGCTTAGTGATCATTGTGGGATTCTTCTGATGAGATTGATTTGTTTCACAGTTTCATTCAGTTAAACTACTAATGCTCTTTTGGTATTCTGAGGTGTAACATCTTGTTTATGTAACGTGCTGTAAGGATTCACTGCTACTGTAATGGCCTCTCAGTAAAGTTCCACTGCTAATGCTAATGCCTTCTCTGTAACATTCACTGCTGAGGTAATAGTTTCTCTGTAGCAGCAACGTTTGGGTTATGGCTGGAGATTATAGGACTGTGGTATACATGTTAGCCAATAAGAGATCGTTGCTGTCTTGTGAATCTGGAAGGAGGTTTTTCGCGGTCTTTGGTCAAGGAGAGATGAAGAGGGAAGACGCGTGTGGAGAGAGCTGGTAGACCACCAGATGGAGTGGAATGGGATCTGAAGGTCAGCAACACTCAGAGAAGATCGATGGTGGAAGAATGGCGAATGAGTGAGCTCCAACATGCACTTTTGACTTTTCCTTGAAATGGGCCCTTTTTTATTTTCATTTCTAACCCTATATTCAGATTAAGATTCATAAAGTTCAATCATTTAATCACATATGGTGTACTGTCTGATGTTTTACATTATGAGTTTGTAACTGGGTGGTACATTACACAGCATCCACACAAACGTGATTTCTCAGTTTGACGGGGCCAGAGGCTGTTTTCCACTAGGCGAACCCGAGCTGGCCGAGCCTGACGGTTACATTTACGTCTCTACATTGGAGTCTGTCATTCCTCTGCACCCCAGGTTCATTGTTTGCCAGTGCTCACTGTGACAGAGTCTGCCATTCCTCTACACCTGGGTTCAGTTGTTGCCGGTGCTCACCATGATGTACTGTCCATTTTGTGGCCTTCTACACCAAAATATTAACCACAACCTTTCATCAGTTCGATGCCTAAAATGTCTGCTCTTTATTGACTTCCATACATGCAGTCTACTGGTGGTGGGTTGGGAAAATGCTGGTAGATAACACAAGAATATAAGAACATAAGAAACAAGAGCAGGAGTAGGCCATCAGGCCCATCGAGCCTGCTCTGCCATAAAAATAAGATCATGGCTGATCTGGCCATGGACTCATCTCCACCTACCTGCCTTTTCCCCATAACCCTTAATTCCCCTGCTATGCAAAATCTCTCCAACCTTGTCTTAAATATATTTACTGAGCAAGCCTCCAGTGCTTCTGTAGGCGGAGAATTCCACAGTTTCTCCACTCTCTGGGAAAAGCAGTTCCTCCTCATCTCTGTCCTAAATCTCCTCCCCCGAACCTTGAAGATATGTCCCCTAGTTCTTATTTCACCTACCAATGGAAACAACTTTCTGCCTCTATCTTATCTACCCCTTTCATAATTTTATGTTTCAATAAGATCCCTTCTTTTGAATTACAGCAAGTACAGTCCCAGGCAACTCAATCTCTCCTCATAGTCTAATCCCCTCATCTCTGGAATCAACCTGGTGAACCCCCTCTGCACCCCCCCCCAAGCCAGTAAGCCTCCAGTAAGGAGACCAGAACTGCACACAGTGCTCTAGGTGTGGCCTCATCAGTACCCTGTACAGTTGCAGTATAACCTCCCTGCTCCTAAATTCAATCTGTCTAGCAATGAAGGCCATTGTTTCATTTGCCTTCTTGATAGCCTGCTGCTCCTGCAAGTGAAACTTTAGTGATTCATGCACAAGCACTCCCAAGTCGCTCTGCACAACAGCATGCTGCAATCTTTCACCATTTAAATAATGATCTGCTTTTTCATTTTTCCTTCCAAAGATCTCCAGTAAGTTTGTCAGGCAGGACCTGCCTTTGCTGAATCCATGCAGCATCTGCCTGATGGATCCATTTCTTTCCAGGTGCCTCACTATTTCTTCTTTAACAATAGCTTCAAGCATTTTCCCAACAGCAGATACTAAACTAACTGGTCTATAGTTACCTGCCTTTTGCCTACATCATTTTCTGAACAGTGGTGTGACATTCACTATCTTCCAATTTGCTGTGATCTGCCCAGAATCGAGAGAATTTTTGTAAATCATCACCAAAGCCTCTACTATAGCTTCTGCCATTTCTTTCAGTTCCCTGGGATGCATTCCATCAGGACCGGGGGACTTCTCTATCTTTTGGCCTACAAGTTTGCTCAGCACCATCTCTTTAGTGATAGCTATTGCATCGAGGTCCTCACCTCCTATCACATCCATAACATCTCTCTTTGGCATGTTAGCTGTGAAGACTGACTCCACAGTGATGACTGACACAAAATAATCATTCAAAGCCTCGGCCACTTCTTCATTACCCAATATCAATTCCCCCTTCTTGTCCTTCAAGGGACTTACATTCACCTTAGCCACCCTTTTCCGCTTTATAAAATTATAAAAGAATTCACAATCCATTTTTCTATTTTGTGTGAGTTTATTTTTATAATTTAGATTCCCTTTCTTTATTTATTGCTCACTTAGTGGTTCTTAGTTGCTTTTTAAAGTTTTCCCAATCTTCCAGTTTCCAGTACTCTGACTTTGTACCTATGACCTTTTAGTTTGCCTTTCTTTATTTCCTTAATTCTCCAAGTCTGGCTCTCCCCACCCTTACTGTCCTTGCTTTTAACTGGAATATACTTTTGTTGAGCACCATGGAAAAATCCCTTTGACAGTCTTCCACAGTTCCTCATCATCCCACCATGTAGCCTGTGTTCCCAGTCAACACTAGTCAAACCCTCCCTCATCCCATTGTAGTTTCCATTGTGTAGACATAATACATTGGTTTTAGATCAAACTATTGCACCCTCCATTTGTATGAGAAACTCTACTGTGATCACTCTTTCCAAGAGGATCCCTAACTACAAGATCACTAATTTTGCCTGTCTCATTTCACAGGTGCAGATCTAAGATATAACATTCCCTTGTAGGCCCAGTAACATGCTGTTCAAGAAAGCCATCACGGATGCATTCTATGAAGTCCTCCTCAAGACAGCCTCGACCAACTTGATTCACCTAATCTATGTGCAAGTTAAAGCCTCCATGATAACTGCTGTTCCGTTCTTACAAGCCTCAGGTATTTTTCTGTTTATTGCCTGTGCCATTGCAAAGTTATTACTTGGTTACCGATTGACAACTCCCACCAGTCATTTTTCCCTTTACTATTCCTAATCTCAACCCAGATGGATTCAACATTCTGCACTTTAGAGCTTATATCATCTCTCACTATTGCCCTGATCTCATCTTTCATTAAGAGCACTACCTCACCTCCCTTGCCTTCCTACCTATTCTTCAGTATTACCTGATATCCTTGGATATTTAATTTCCAACCAACCAAGGTGCTGGTGCAGATGGTGGGTTGGGAAGGTGCGGGTGGAGATGGTGGGTCGGGAAGGTGCTGGTGGAGGTGGTGGGTCGGGAAGGTGCTGGTGGAGGTGGTGGGTCGGGAAGGTGCTGGTGGAGGTGGTGTGTCGGGAAGGTGCTGGTGGAGGTGGTGGGTCGGGAAGGTGCTGGTGGAGATGGTGGGTCGGGAAGGTGCTGGTGGAGGTGGTGGGTCGGGAAGGTGCTGGTGGAGGTGGTGTGTCGGGAAGGTGCTGGTGGAGGTGGTGGGTCGGGAAGGTGCTGGTAGAGATGGGTTGGGAAGGTGCTGGTGGAGATGGTGGGTCGGGAAGGTGCTGGTGGAGGTGGTGGGTCGGGAAGGTGCTGGTGGAGGTGGTGGGTCGGGAAGGTGCTGGTGGAGGTGGTGAGTTGGGAAGGTGCTGGTGGAGGTGGTGGGTTGGGAAGGTGCCGGTGGAGATGGTGGGTGGGGAAGGTGCTGGTGGAGGTGGTGGTCGGGAAGGTGCTGGTGGAGGTGGTGGGTCGGGAAGGTGCTGGTGGAGGTGGTGGGTCGGGAAGGTGCTGGTGGAGGTGGTGTGTCGGGAAGGTGCTGGTGGAGGTGGTGGGTCGGGAAGGTGCTGGTGGAGATGGTGGGTCGGGAAGGTGCTGGTGGAGGTGGTGGGTCGGGAAGGTGCTGGTGGAGGTGGTGTGTCGGGAAGGTGCTGGTGGAGGTGGTGGGTCGGGAAGGTGCTGGTAGAGATGGGTTGGGAAGGTGCTGGTGGAGATGGTGGGTCGGGAAGGTGCTGGTGGAGGTGGTGTGTCGGGAAGGCGCTGGTGGAGGTGGTGGGTCGGGAAGGTGCTGGTGGAGGTGGTGAGTTGAAAAGGTGCTGGTGGAGGTGGTGGGTCGGGAAGGTGCTGGTGGAGGTGGTGGATTGAGAAGGTGGTGGTTTGGGAAGGTGCCGGGGGAAGTGGTCGGTCAGGAAGGTGCTGTGGAGGGTCCTTCAGCCCATCTATTCCTTTCCAAACCATTTAAGCTGCCTACCCCCTTTGATTTTCACATGGACCATAGAGCTCCATAACTCTACTATCCATCTGCCTATCCAAACTTCCCTTAAGCATTGAGATCGAGCTGGCATGTTCCACTTGTGCTGGGAGCTCTTTCCAAACTCTCATGACTCTCTGAGTAAACAAGTTTCCCCTCATATTCCCCTTATACTTTTGACCTTTTACCCTTAACCCACAACCTCTGCTTGTTGTTCTACCCAGCTTTAGTGGAAATAGCCTACTAGCATTTACCTTATCTATTACCCCTCATAATTATAAATACTTCTATCAAATCTCCTCTCATTCTTCTACACTCTCAGAAATAAAGTCCCGATCTATTCAATCTTTTCTTATAACTCAGGTCTTCCAGGTCTAGCAACATCCTTGTAAATTTTCTCTCTCCCCTTTCAATCTTATTTACATCTTTCCTGTAGGTAGGTGAACAAAGCTGCACACAATACTCCAAATTTGGCCTCACCTTCATCTTTTCCAGCTTCAGCATAACATCCCATCTCCTGTATTTAACGCGTTGAATTACAATATGAAGGCCAATGTGCCAAAAGCTTTCTTTACAACCCTATCTACCCATGATGCCACTTGCAATGAATTATGGACCTGTATTCCCAGATCCCTTTGTTCCACCACACTCCTCAGTGCCCTACCATTCACTGTCTAATACCTACCCTGGTTGGTCCTACCGAAGTGCAAAACCTCGCACTTGGTTGCATTAAACTCCATCTGTGTGTTTTCAGCACTTTTTCCCAGCTGATGTGAATCCCACTGCAAGCCCTGATAAACTTCCTCGCTGTCCACTACATCCCAAATCTTGGCGTCATTCGCAAATTTGCTGCTCCAGTTAACTGCATCATCATCCAAATTGTTGATATAGGTGACTGACCACAACAGACCCAGCACTGATCCCTATGGCACACCATGAGTTACAGGCCACCCATCAGAGAGGCAACCATCTACTACTACTCTCTGGCTTCTCCCACAAAACCATTATCTAATCCAATTTACTACCGCATCTTGAGTGCAAGGTGACTGAACCTTCTTGACCAACCTCACAGATGGGATCTTGTCAAATGTCTTGTTAAAGTCCATATAGACAACATCTACTATCTTGCCTTCCTCCACTTTCCTGGTAACTTGCTCAAAAAATTCTAAGTTTGGTTAGACATGAAGCCACAGTGACTATCCTTAATCAGTCCATGGTTATCCAAATACTTTATACATCCAGTCCCTTAGAATACCTTCCAATAATTTTCCCACAGCTGATGTCAGACTGACTGGCCTAGAATTTCCCAGTTTATGTTTGGAGCCTTTCTTAAACAACAAAACAACTTTGGCTGCCCTCTGATACCTTTGCTGTCACTAAGGATCAACTTCATGCCTTCTTTTAGCTCTCCTGATCTATTTCTTCAATGTTCTCTTGCATTTCTTATACTCCATAAGTGGCTCATTTGTTCCTACCTGCTTATACTACTGTGCACCTCCAGTTTTCTCTTAACCAGGGCTTCAATATCACTTGAAAACCAAGCTTTCCTACACTTGTTACCTTTTGTTCTGACAGGCACATGCCAGGCCTCCCATTTACCAAGTACACAGCTGCCAGAAAACAGCCTTTCCCAAACCACACTTACCAGATCACTTCTGATACCATCAAAATCGGCCTTTCTCCAAGTACGATTCTCAACTCGTAGATCAACCTATCTTTTTGCGTATTTACTTTAAGACTAATTGTATTGTACTCACTAGATGCAAAGTGTTCCCCTAAACAAACTTCTGTAACCTGTCCTCATTTCACAATAGCAGATCAGGTTACGCACTCTCTCATTGGGACTTCTACATACTTCTACTTCCTGAAGACATTTTACAAATGCTATCCCACCTAGTCTTTGACAGTATGAGAGTCCCAGTCAATATGTGGAAAGTTAAATTCACTTACTATAACAACCATATGTTGCTTGCAGCAGTCTGCGATCCCTCTCCAAATTGGTTCCTCTAAATCCCTCAGACTGCTGGGTGGTCTGTAATATAGCCTCATTAACATGGTCATAGCTATCATTTCTCAGTTCCACCCATAAGACCTCACTAGATGAGTTCTCCAGACTGTCCTGATGGAGCATTGCCATGACATTTTCCCTGACTAGTAATGCCACCCCTCCTCCTTTAATCCTTCCCACCCTGTCATGCCTAAAACAACAGAACCCTGGAATATTAATCTGCCAGTCCTGCCCCTCCTGCAACCAAGTCTCACTTACAACAAGCTGGAGGAACTCGGCAAGTTGGGCAGTATCTGTGGAAACGAGCAGTCAATTTTTCGGGGGATGCTGCCTGACCTACTGAGTTCCTCCAGCTTGTTGTAGGTGTTGCTTTGACCACAGCATCTGCAGTTTACTTCGTGTTTACCAAGTCTCACTAATGGCTACGATATGATAAGTCCAGGTTTGATCCATGCCCTGAGCTCATTTGCCTTTCTTATGATACTTCTTGCACAGGAATATACACAGCTCAGCCCACTAAGCTCAACCTTTTCATTCCTGGCTTTGTCCGAGGAATTACCAACATCTGACTCCACAACCTCCCCACTAACTGTTCTGGTACCCTGGTTCCTATCCCTCTGCAACTCTAGTTCAAACCCTACTGTGCAAACATCCCGGCTAGGATATTAGTTTCCTTTCAGTTCTGGTACAAACAGTCTCTTCTGTACAGGTCCCACCTTCCCTGGAAGAGAGACCAATGATCCAAAACTCTTATGTCCTCCTTCACCGAGATCCTAGCCATGTGTTAAACTGCATAATCTTCCTACTTCTGGCCTCACTAGCACATGGAACGGGGAGGGGGGAGATTGTTGTTTGCTGCAGCTTATGAGCGGAAGGGAGGGGGAGCTGGTGGGGATTTTGGGGTTCTAACATTTCACTGTCATTCATTCTTTGGGGCACTCCTTTATTTTCGTGGATGGATGCGAAGAAAAAGCATTTTGGGATGTATAACATACCTTTGAAACCTTTGAACAGAAAACAGTCTTTCGTGTCAAAGTGAAAAATTTCTACAAATTGGTCTAAATGTATAATTATTAAACACAAAATAATTGATTGCATAATTACTCACCCACCTCAAGTCAGTATTTAGTAGATTCACCTTTGGTAGCAATTACAGACTTGAGTCTGTGTGCAAAGGCACTGCAATTTTTCCCCATTCTTCTTTACCAAACTTCTCCAGCTCTGCCAAATTGCATGTGGATCATGAGTGAACAACCCTTTTCAAGTCCAGACACAAATTCTCAATTGGATTGAGGTCTGTATTCTGATTTGGCCAATCCAGGACATTAACTTTGTTGGTTTTAAGCCATTCCTGTGTAGCTTTAGCTTTACGCTTGGGGTCTTGCTGGAAAACAAATCATCTCCCAAGTCGCAGTTCTCTTGCAGACTGCATCAGGTTTTCCTCCAGGATTTCCCTGCATTTTGTTGCACTCATTTTACCGTGCTTCATAGTAGGGATGGGGTGTTTTTGATGATGTGCAGTGTTTGGCTTATGCCAAACGTAGCATTTAGTCTGATGGCCAAAACGCTCAATTTTGTTTTTATCAGACCATAGAACCTTCTTCCAGCTGACTTCAGAGTCTCCCACATGGCTTCTGGCAAACTCTAGCCAAGATTTCATGTGAGTTTTTCCCAACAGTGGCTTTCTCTTTGCCACTCCCATAAAGCTGTGACTGGTGAAGCACCTGGGGAACAGTTGTATGCACAGTCTCTCCCATCTCAGCCACTGAAACTTGTAACTTCTCCAGAATTATCATAGGTCTCATGGTGGCCTCCCTCACTTGTCCCCTACTTGCACGGTCACTCGGTTTTGAGGACAGCCTGCTCTGGGCAGATTTACAGCTGTGACATATTCTTTCCATTTCTTGATGATTGATTTAACTGTACTTCAAAGGATATTCAGTGACTTGTGCTTTTCAATAACCTTTTTGCAGAGTTGTTTGGAGTGTTCTTTTATCTTCATGATGTAGTTTTTGCAGGGATACTGACCCACCAGCAGCTGGACCTTCCAGATACAGGTGTATTTTTACTACTGTCAATTGAAACACCTTGACTCTATTTAACTGATTATGTGACTTAAAAAACCAATTGGCTACACCGGTGGTGATTTGGTCTGTCATGTCAAAGGGGGTGAATACTTATGCAACCAATTATTTTATGTTTTATATTTGTAATTAATTTAGATAACTTTGCAATGATCTGTTTTCACTTTGACACAGAAGAGTCTGTTGCTGTTGATCAGCGTCAAAAAAGCCAAATTAAATCCACTGTGATTCAATGGTGTAAAACAATAAAACACAAAAACCTGGGGGGAGGGGGAGTGAATACTTTTCTAGGCACTGTACTCCTGGTTCCCATTCTGACATGTTGATCCGTGGCCCCCTTTTACTGACTATGCAGGAAGGAAGAGTTAGATTGATCTGACAGTAGGTTAAAAGATCGTGGGCCGAAGGGCCTGCACTGTGCTATAACGGTCTATGTTCTATAGTAGCTGCCGAGTTCCTCCATATTTTAACCTTCATCGAGGCAATTTGCGGTGTCCAATTAAATTAAAAGCATGAATATGAGATAGATGTTGGAAACGGGCAGGGGGCTGAACTCTCCCCTCCCCCGCGTTCCTCCCACCACAGACGCTGCCCGACCGGCAGATTGCGGCCTCTGTTATACTTGAGATCTGCGGTTTCCATTCCAACATCCATGAAATGGAGGAGACGCGTCGTGGGCAGTGCAGACGTCGGCACGTTCAGTGACGCCTTTGTCTAGATGCGGCTGGAAAGCTGCATGCCCTCTAACACAGTGGGCGAATCGTCTCCCAGCCCCGGCCCTGTCCTCCGGGAAGAACCCGGCTGACGAGGCGCTGTCTGTCGGCGGGAGAGGAGAGCAGCCGGGGCTGATTCGGAGCCGCACTGCGGTCCTTCGGGCTGGGTGGGCGACCTCCCACCGGGTGAAGGCGGTGGAGCTGGGGAGGGGGGGGGCGGCCGCGCACACCCCCAGACACAAGCATACAGGCATTGACACACCCAGTGTTTCTGGAGGTGGTAGGAGGGGTGTCGGTAAGGGCGTGCGGTGGCGGTGCGCAGTTCTGAATCCATGTCTGTCAGTCATCCCGGGAATCAGGCAATCCTTCGCCGCTCGGTCCTTCGCCGAACTCCTGTGCCATCTCATGCAAACAGTACATTTATACACCATGCTCTCATCCCATTTTATTTCCCATCAAATAGCTCCAGATATGTTTCCTCACCGGAGGTAAGTTAATTTCTTCGCACGGTTTACAAACCTTCAGTTAACTGACACATTACCTTGCAAAATCCTGGACACAATTAACACGCATACAATGCTAGAGGAACTCAGAAGGCCAGACAGCATCTATGGAAAAAAGTAAACAGTCGACGTTTCGGACCAAGTCTCTTCATCAGGACCCTTTCGTACCGGTCGACTGTGTAACTCTTTTTCCATAGATGCTGCCTGGCCTGCTGAGTTCCTCCAGCATTTCCTATATTTAGCTTGGATTTCCAACATCTGCAGATTTTCTCTTGTTTGTGCTGGGGACACAATTAACTGCGGCGACGCAGCTACGCGATTGGAGACCCCCCCCCCCCCCCCATTCAGAAAACCGGCTTCGAGACTGACCTGACGCCGTCTGTGTGGAGTTTGCGCGTTCTCTCAGTACTGGCGTGGCTTTTCTCTGCGTGCTCTGACTTTCCCACACGACCCGAAGAGTGTGAATTTGTAGGTTAATTGGCCACTGTAAATAGTGTGTGTGTGTGTGAGAGAGAGAGAGAGAGAGAGAATATGTGTGTGAATGTACTTGTGTGTGAGAGAGAATGTGTCTCTGAATGTATTTGTATGTGAGAGAGAATGTGTGTGTGAATGTATTTGTGTGTGGGGGGGGTGGGGGATTGATAGGAACGTAGGGGCAAATGTGTTTAGTGTACGCTGTACCGTGCGGGTAGCGTAGTCAATGTCATGTCCCGGACTCCGCGCTATAAAACACACCATCGTTAATCCGAACGAAATAGCCATTATATCCAATCAAGATTTCCAACAAACCTGCTTCGAACCAATCCCGGAGCTCAATAAAACCGTGCCGATGCACAGATTTAAAGAAGGCTGTTGTAATTTTCGGGTGTCCTTTGACGAGCTGCTATGATGCCGGAGACCCACAAGCACCGAAATCCTAAATCAAACATCGCCCTGTTTCTCCCGCCCATCTCCGTCCATGAAACGAAATATTATTATTTTCACTGTAATATTTCACAGGTATTCTGTGGGGAATGCGGGAGAGGAAAACCAACTGCTGGCGAGGAAGTGTGCTTGCGCTAAAAAGAATGCACTTGCCAATTTCTTGATTGCAATTTAAACTCCGTCAGAAGACAAAACCTTTATTTTCCTGTAAACCGACGCATTTTCCTCGGCAACTCTCTCTCTTTCCAACACACAAAAAAAAACACTGAAAAATTAACTGTGATATTTAACTGCGGGATCTCCGCTATGAGGAGGACGTGCCGCAGTTTGAAGCGATTTTCCTCGGACTCCCGCGAATGAAGAAATATCCTCCTTCGATCTTTGCACCATTTTACCGAGAGAGGGTGTGGGTGTTTGTGTGTGTGTGGGGGGGGGGAATGGGGGGTGAGAGTGGGACATCTCCCCAGGTCTCCGAGAAAATCTGGTGCTCGGTATCAGAAGGAGACTATTCACCTTCAAACGTAATTACAAATCCAGTCCCAGTTGACGGGTCCAAGCTTCATCCCAATCTCGGCTGTTCCAAACCTAACGCCCCAGATGTATGAAAATGGCAAGAAACCACAAAGATGCCAAGACTGATATGGTGGAAGAAATATTGGTCGCGAGAAACAGGTGCACCGACTGCAGGGGCAGAATTAAATAGGGAAGAGGAGAGTGTGTTCCCTGAGTGGGATCGGGAAACGTCTTGTCACGACGGATAGCGGTGTCTAACAAGACACCCCACCCCCCCCCCCCCAATCCCCAGGAACGCCAGACTGACTGGACCCCTTAAACTCGGGTCAAGGCAGCGAGACGGAGAACAGAACCCAACGCCATTAATATTCAACGATCTCTCACAGCTCTTGATGTTAACCCTCCGCATGTATTGGGAGCTGCAGATTTTTTTGAGAGGGAGGGAAGTGGGGGGTGTTAGGTTGGCGGGATAATTATAACCCAATTCTTTTCTTTTAAAAAATCACATTAAGCGCTTTGCCAGAATTGCAGTGGGCGACATCACCTTTAATGTGATTGACTGCTTTGATGGAGAGCGAGAGGGAGATGTGATAGTATTTGCGATGGGGAGGGGTGCTGGGGTGGGGGGGGGAGTTCTCTCTCCAGAAGCCCCGACCACCGATCACATGAGACAGATCTCACAGCCAACGGGGCGGCGAGGCCCCATAAACTGAATAAGAGGCGACAGTCCGCTCCCTATAAGTAGGGCTGGAGCGCCAACGGAAGGACAGAACAGAACGGCTGCAGGGGGGAGAAGATATTACGGGGGTCTCTCTCTCTCTCTCTCTCCCCCTCTCTCTCTCTCTCCCCCCATCTTTTTATCACTCATTAACCCCCAACACCCGTCCTCATAGATTTACTTGACATTACTGTTCTTGTTTTGAACCTGTCCCCGGGATTGTCCAATTTTATGCCGATTTCGCCTCCCGTCATGGTTTGCCAGACGAAGATCGTGGCCGACGAAGAGATGCCCGGTTCCAAGAACGACCCGATCGTCTCTTCCAGTCAGATGTGGCCTCCGCCGGCTCCACAGCCGCCTGCCGGCTCCTCCTCGCCCGCGGCGCCGCTCGAAACTACCCCCGGCGAGCCGCGCCTGAAGCGGGGCGCCGTCTACATTCGTGAGTTTGAGCTCAGCGACAGAGACAGCGTGCGCCGTATTTTCTTCGATGGTATCATGGAGAGGATTCCTAATACGGCCTTCAGAGGGTTAAAACAGCAGCCCAGAATTCTTCTGTTTTATCTATGTTTGACCGGTGAGCGAAATCTAATCTAAATTTACAGCCGTTGTCTACATTCGCCGGTCTAACGTCGCCCGCAGTTTAACATTGTTTTTACCAGGGTTCCACATTATGTTGTAAGCGGGATTCACACAAAAACATTGCGTGTCATTTGTGTAATATCTGGAACTGTGCCGTTTGAATTACTTTAATGATTATGTTTTTATTTTAGAGAAAAAAAGACACTTTATGTGACGATCATTTTAATCTTTTAAAAGTTCTCGGTCAGAAATCATTTGAAAATGAGAAACAAAAAAGACGATCGCGAGCCGCATTGCGAATGTAAGTGGAGCAGGGTTTGGACGGGAGTTAGACTGACCGCATGGGGCTCCGCTGGTCCCGGCTGGACCGGGACTGGAACTGCACTGGGGATCAGTTTGGATGGGGGTGATACTGACCCGGTAGGGTTCATGTTGGACTGGAGTCATTCCGACCTAGTTCAGTTTGGTTTGTATGGGAGCTATACTAACCCAGTGGGGTGATGGTTTCAATGGGAGTTATACTGTCCCAGAGGGGGTGATGGTTTTGATGAGAGTTATACTGTCCCAGTGGGGGTGATGGTTTTGATGGGAGTTATACTGTCCCAGTGGGGGTGATGGTTTTGATGGGATTTATACTGTCCCAGTGGGGGTGATGGTTTTGATGGGATTTATACTGTCCCAGTGGGGGTGATGGTTTGAATGGAAGTTATACTGTCCCAGAGGGGGTGATGGTTTGAATGGAAGTTATACTGTCCCAGTAGGGGTAATGATTTGGGTGGGAGTTATACTGTCCCAGAGGGGGTGATGGTTTTGATGGGAGTTATACTGTCCCAGTGGGGGTGATGGTTTGGGTGGGAGTTATACTGTCCCAGTGGGGGTGATGGTTTGGGTGGGAGTTATACTGTCCCAGTAGGGGTAATGATTTGGGTGGGAGTTATACTGTCCCAGTGGGGGTGATGGTTTTGATGGGAGTTATACTGTCCCAGAGGGGGTGATGGTTTGGGTGGGAGTTATACTGTCCCAGTAGGGGTAATGGTTTGGGTGGGAGTTATACTGTCCCAGTGGGGATGATGGTTTGAATGGAAGTTATACTGTCCCAGTGGGGGTGATGGTTTCAATGGGAGTTATACTGTCCCAGTGGGGGTGATGGTTTTGATGGAAGTTATACTGTCCCGGTGGGGATGATGGTTTGAATGGAAGTTATACTGTCCCAGAGGGGGTGATGGTTTTGATGGGAGTTATACTGTCCCAGTGGGGGTGATGGTTTGGGTGGGAGTTATACTGTCCCAGTAGGGGTAATGATTTGGGTGGGAGTTATACTGTCCCAGTGGGGGTGATGGTTTTGATGGGAGTTATACTGTCCCAGAGGGGGTGATGGTTTGGGTGGGAGTTATACTGTCCCAGTAGGGGTAATGATTTGGGTGGGAGTTATACTGTCCCAGTGGGGGTGATGGTTTTGATGGAAGTTATACTGTCCCAGTGGGGATGATGGTTTGAATGGAAGTTATACTGTCCCAGTGGGGGTGATGGTTTTGATGGAAGTTATACTGTCCCAGTGGGGGTGATGGTTTGAATGGAAGTTATACTGTCCCAGTGGGGATGATGGTTTTGATGGAAGTTATACTGTCCCAGTGGGGGTGATGGTTTGAATGGAAGTTATACTGTCCCAGTGGGGGTGATGGTTTCAATGGGAGTTATACTGTCCCAGTGGGGATGATGGTTTGAATGGAAGTTATACTGTCCCAGTGGGGGGTGATGGTTTAGATGGGAGTTATACTATCCCAGATGGGGTGATGGTTTTGATGGGAATTATATTGTCCCAGAGGGGGTGATGGTTTGAATGGAAGTTATACTGTCCCAGTGGGGGTGATGGTTTAGATGGGAGTTATACTATCCCAGATGGGGTGATGGTTTTGATGGGAATTATATTGTCCCAGAGGGGGTGATGGTTTTAATGGAAGTTATACTGTCCCAGTGGGGGTGATGGTTTAGGTTGGAGTTATACTGTCCCAGTGGGGGTGATGGTTTTGATGGGAGTTATACTGTCCCAGTGGGTTTGATGGTTTTGATGGGAGTTATACTGTCCCAGTGGGGTGATGGTTTGAATGGAAGTTATACTGTCCCAGTGGGGTGATGGTTTGAATGGAAGTTATACTGTCCCAGTGGGGTGATGGTTTTAATGGAAGTTATACTGTCCCAGTGGGGGTGATGGTTTAGATGGGAGTTATACTGTCCCAGTGGGTGTGATGGTTTTAATGGGAGTTATACTGTCCCAGTGGGGGTGATGGTTTAGATGGGAGTTATACTGTCCCAGTGGGGTGATGATCTGCATGTAGTTATACTGTCCCAGTGGGGGTGATAGTTTAGGTTGGAGCTATACTGTCCCAGTGGGGTGATGATCTGCATGTAGCTATACTGTCCCAGTAGGGGTGATAGTTTAGGTTGTAGTTATACTGTCCCAGTGGGGGTGATGGTTTAGGTTGGAGTTATACTGTCCCAGTGGGGTGATGATCTGCATGTAGCTATACTGTCCCAGTAGGGGTGATAGTTTAGGTTGGAGTTATACTGTCCCAGTGGGGGTGATGGTTTAGGTTGGAGTTATACTGTCCCAGTGGGGTGATGATCTGCATGTAGCTATACTGTCCCAGTAGGGTGATGGTTTGGGTGGGAGTTTTACTGATGCAATGGGACTCAGCTGGGATTACAGGACTGGAGCTGTAAAGGCCAATGGGACTGAACAGGGGCACACTGGAAGGGAGATTTACCGGACCAGCGGGATTCTGATGTTCCCTGCCAGAATGGATCTTTACTGATCCATGTGGGCACAGGAAGAAACCACTGGATGAGTGGTCTCGTCCAGGTGGTATCAGCAACATTCTCTGCCCAGTGTAGTGACTGCACCCAACTGCTTCAATCCAGAGCTTCAATACCTAAAGCAGCAAGTTATTGTTACAGGAAACACATGGCAGCTCTATCAGAAATGTAACTGTTTCTCTTTAACATGGTACCCTAACACCTAAACTGACATCACCCCTATGGCACTGTCAATGTCACAGCCTTAGTAGGATTCCCACAAATGGGTTACACTGTCTAAGTATCTCTAAGTTCAAAGTCCAATGCAAATTTGTTATCGAAGTACGTATATGTTACCATATGGAGTCTTGAGGTTCCTTTTCTTGTGGGCATTCACAGTAAATACCTGAAACACAACAGAATCAACGAAAGATCACAGCCAACAAGATGGACAGCAACCAATGTGCAAAACAAAATCTTGATTTCCCTCCCTCCGATACCTGCTGTATCATCGCAGTCAGTGCAATGCTACTACAGATCAGGGCATCAGAGTTCAGAGTTTAATTCCGGTGTCCTCTGTAAGAAATTTGTTCGTTTTTCCTGAATGCACGTGCGTTTCCTCTGGGTGTTCCAGCTTCCTCCTACAGTCCAAAGAATAACTGCCTAGTTGATTGGTCATTGTAAATTGTCCTGTAATTGGGCTAGGGCCAAATAGATGGGTTGCTGGGCCAGAAAAACCTGTTCCATGCTGTATTTCTAAATAGAATAAAAATACCCCAAATATGGTTCCCAAAATGTTCCCATCATATGGCTTTCTTATCTAAGTGACTTTAAAATGGCAGCTATGTGCAATTTACCCCTATCCAAGTGAGGGGTATAGTCAGATAAATACAAGCAGGCTTTTTCCACTGAGGTTGGGTGAGCCTAGAACTAGAGGTTATGGGTTAAGGGTGAAAGGTGAAATGTTTAAGGAGCATACAAGGGGGAACTTCTTCACTCAGAGTGGTAAGGGTGTGGAATGAACTGCCAGTGGAAGTGACGGATGTGGGTTTGATTTCAACATTTAAGAGAAATTTGGATAGGTACATGGAAGGGAGAAGTATGGAGGGCCACGGTCCAAGTGCTGGTTGATGAGTTTAAGCAGATTATTAGTTTGGCACAGACTAGATGGGCCAAAGGGCCTGTTTCTGTGCTGTAGTGTAATATGAGCCTCGCAAAGGTTTCACTAACCCATACGCTGTTCCCTTGCCCAGGTTCTCATGACATGGAACTGAGACCATACTCTCAATTTTGTTCTTTATCCTTAACCCAGATACCCTCACCTTATCTCAGATATTTTACCCAGTGCCTTTATCTTGACCCAGATACCTTTCCTAACCCAAACCCTCCTGTTTTAACCCAGGTGTCTTACCTAGTAGATTTACCTTAACCCAGGTACCTTTCCTCAACTCAACCCCCTTCCCCGAGCTTTCACCTGGATCCCTTTACCATTGTCATGTCTTCATGTTTGGCTGGTCTGCTGTGTCAAGAATGTTCTATTTATTTGGCATTTCGGCATTGTGATTATTTTTAATCATCCTTCAGCAATGTTCATCGTCTCACTGTAGGGACCTACATCTCATGCATATAGAAACACAAAAGCAAAATGCTGCAGGTGCTGAAAATCTGAATGAAAATTGAAAATGCAGGCAACACTCGGCAGGTCAGGCAACATCTGTGGGGGGAGAGAGATGGCCCATGTTTTAGGTGGAGAACCCTTCATCAGAATAATCACCAATTTATTTCATTGATCCCTAATTCTGTACCTTGGGATTGTTGCCTGATTAGCCGGGCATTTTCAGCATTTTCTGTTTGATGTGCAACTGGAAAATTATCCCATGGGAATACTACAAGGTTGACAGAATTCTATCAAAATAAGAGGAGGAATATTGTATTTGAATATACTCTCAGTGGCCACTTTATCAGATACACCTGTAGACCTGCTCATTAATGTAAATATTTAATCAGCCAATCATGTGACAGCAACTCAATGCATGACATGGTCAAGAGGTTCAGTTGTTGTTGAGATAAAACATCAGAATGGTGAAGAAATGTGATCGAAGTGACCTCGGCCATGGAGTGATTGTTGGTGCCTGACAGGGTGGTTTGAGTATCTCAGAAACTGTTGATCTCCTGGGATTTTCATGCACAAAAGTCTCTAGAGTTTACAGAGAATGGTGCAAGACACAAGAAACATCCAGTGAGCAGCAGCTCTGTGAGCAAAAACACCTTGTTAATGAGAGGGGTCAGAGGAGAATGGCCAGACTGGTTCAAGCTGATGGGAAGGTGACAGTCACTCAAATAACCACCTGGTACAACTGTGATGCACAGAAGAACATCCCTGAATGCACAACACATGAAACCTTGAAGTGGATGGGCAGCAGTAGCAGAAGACCACACCGGGTTCCACTCCTGTACCTAATACAGTGGCCACTGAGTGTATGAGCCAATAGACAGGGAGTAGGAATATCCCATGGGACCATGTGGTGTCCGCTACATTCCTGCACAGTTGGAAGTTCCATCCAACGATTGTTGCTACTTCCATTTCAGACACTTTCTAAAAACCATCATGTGTTGTGTCGGCATGTATGTGCATGAGTGCATGCACGCGTGTGTGTTATGTGAGGCTTTGTCCTGAGTGAGGAGCGCTATTAGGATGGTGCGCTTGTGAATTAGGCTGCCCAGTGGATCCTATGTTAATAATTTGACAGAACTGTTGTTTAAACCATCTGGTCAGTTTTGGCAATAGAACAGGCTAATAAAATGCGATACTTACTATGTTGCGGACTCTTGTGGACACCTCCTGCAGTTGAAACAAACGAGCCATGTAAGTATATAAATATATAGGCATTATTACCTAAACAATGCACGATAAATGTATTTATATTTTTTTATATAACTGTTTGTAACTCTCCTCTGGGGTTGTTCCGAAATAAACACTCCATTCTCTTTTCTGACAGGTATCGTTTATTTCTCTCCCTTGTCTCCATAGTAATGTGCTTTTATCTGACCAAGTCCTTGCTGCTGACGTGCTGTGTGCCCATCTTACTTTTGGGCTCGAGATACCACTACAGTAGGAAAGTTATCGTCAGCTATCTTGAGTGCGCACTGCAAACCGACATGTCAGATATTGAGCAATATTACATGAAACCGGCAGGTAAGTTCCCAGTTTTCAGAAACATGGGATTGGGTGCTGAGGTGGGAATATTTCTATGGAGTGCTTTTCTGCTGCCACTTTGGCCTTCCCCAACTTGCAAATAATAGGTTGCCTCATGTTGTTCTATAATAAACGAGGGGCAAGAGATGTGTAGTTTTGAATGAACAGATTTTATTTTTGTCTAGAACTCCTCTATCATAGAATCAATTTCCACTTTCTGTTCACTTTGTATAAAACCTACACACATCGAATGACATTGGCATCAGTAGCTTTCTTCTTCACCTGGCTAATTCATTGGATATATTTCAAGCAGAGCTTGATAGGTTCTTGATTAGTCAGGGTGTCAAAGGTTATGGGGAGAAGGCAGAGAATGGGTGTTGAGAGGGGTAATAAGTTAGCCATGATGGAATGGCGGAGCAGACTTGATGGGTCTGATAGTCTTTCCGTTCAATTTCAAGTTGATTTTTATTCAACCATACACATGTATACAGCTAAATGAAACAATGTCCCTCAGGGACCAAAATGCAAAACGTAGCACATAGATCACATACAGCACATATTAACACACTAAGCAACACACAACAATGCTGGAGGAACTCAGCAGGTCAGGCAGCATCTATGAAAATTAATAAACAGTGGATGTTTTGGGACAAGAACCTTTACCAGGACTGCAAAAGAAGGGGGAAAGATGCCAGAATAAAAAGGTGTGTGGAGGGGAAGGGGGATAGCAAGAAGGTGACAGGTGAAGCCAGGTGGGTGGGAAAGGTAGAAGGCTAGAGAGGAAGGAATCTGATAGGGAAGGAGCATGGACCATAGGAGAAAGGGAAGGAGGGACACCAGGGTGGGGTGACAGGCAGGTGAGGAGAAGGGGTAAAAGGCTGGAGTGGGGAATAGAAAACCAGGAAGGGTGAAGGGAAAAGAAAAAAAGGGAAAAAAATTATCGGAAGGAGGAATTGATGTTCACATCATCAGGTTGGAGGCTACCCAGATGGAATATGAGGTGTTGCTCCTCCAGTCTGAGAGTGGCTTCATCATAGAAAAAGAGGAGAATATTACCTGATAAAAAAAAAGATTCTGTAGATGTACAAGCTGACATAAAGCGCATATACAGCATTTAGTTAAATATATAACAGGTATATTACCTCATGGTGGGCTATGTAATGTTGCATTGTTGGTGATGATCAACATCACTTAACAACATAACACGACAGAGCACACCTGGTGAAGATAAAGGCTACTGATGGAAATGATGCTGCAAGTGTGCAGGTGTGGAATTTGTGGTTAGGAAAGCGTAAATATAATATCCAGGCAAGGAGAGAGTGCAGACATCCGAGACGAGAAAGGTCTTCGAAGAGCTTAGCTTCCATTTACACACCAGGGTTCTGGAGATGAGATAGATGATCCAAGGCACACACGTCAACTAAGGGACAATTGCTTTACTAACTCCAAAGTATCATCGGTTGACTTGTAGTTTCTACTGACTCTTAACACCAGTATTGAGAATGGCGATTGATCTTGCAAATAAGGAATTCCAATATAGACAATTTACCAATATCATAACTGATAAGCTAATTCTGTATAAAAATAGCAGCTTCTGCCCTGGCTTCAGAACAGAGTGGTGACAGAGGTCATGCTGGTCTCCTTGTGCACAAGGAAAATAAAGTGTGTTTGAGTCATAGAGTGCATGTGTTCTGGGTTCTGTTATTTTATGATCAGTGATGATATTTGCCCTGTACAACGTGAACATAAAGTGTGATTTGCAATTTCCTTATGCAGTTTTGGTACTGGTAACTTGGAACTCATTCCCCTTGACAGGAGGGTGTGGGAAGGATGCTAAAACTATCACTCACGGGGTCAACAAGGGTCAAGACTTCATGGAGGTGCATGAAGCGAATGGAGTTGGCATGGTTTTTGTTTGTATAGTAATCTGACCAAGTCCTTTGTGCTCATGTGCTGTGTGCCCATATTACTCTTAGGCTTGAAATACCACTACAGTAGGAAAGTTATCGCCAGCTAACCCAGAATCCTTTCCCATTGCGTTGGGCATAACTTATCATCATTGAAACTACTGAATAGCTGGGAGAGGAATTAACCCCGGTCCGAACCCCCTCAGTGTTATGAGTCAATGAATGAGAAAATAAGAGCTCAGTTGAAGTTGAAGAAAGAATCTTCGTGCAGTCCTTTGAACTCCTCTCTAGTTAACAATACTCCGGGCAGTCCAATTCTAGCCCATTCCAATCTTCCTGTCCAATCCTCCTAATTCCTGATTTTCCTACAGACCATGACCTATGTCAAGCCTTCATTTGTTTACTGGCTCCATCGGCACAGCTCTCTGGGGTGAAAAGCTCCAGCGATCTGAGAGAAGCAATTTAAGACCATAAGCTACAGGAGGTGAATTAGTCCATTTGGCCCATTGAGTCTGCTCCACCATTTCATCATGGTAATCAATTTTCCCTCAGCTCTAATCTCCTGTCTTCTGCCCGTATCCCTTCATCCCCTGACCAGTCAAGAATCTATCAACCTCTGCCTTAAGTATACCCAATGACTTGGCCTCCACAACCGCCTGTGGCAATGAAGTCCACAGATTCACCATTCACTGGCTAAAGAAGTTCCTCCTCATCTCCGTTCTAAAAGGATACCTCTCTATACTGAGGCCATCCCCTCTTGTCTTGGACTCCTTCACCATCCTCTCCACATCCCCTACATCAAGGCTGTTCAACTTTCAATAGGTTTCCATGGGGTCACCCCTCATTCTTCTGAATTCCAGTGAGTAGAGACATAGAGCCAGCAAATGCTCATCATATGACAGACTGGTCCATCCTGGAATAACTTTTATGAACCTTCTCGGACCCTCTCGATGTCAGCTCATCCTTTCATAGTTAAGGGGCCCAAAACAGCCCACAGTAATCCAAGCGAGGCTTCAGCAGTGCCTTATAAAGCCTCAACATTACCCCCTTGCTTTTGTGTTCTGGTCCTCTTGAAATTGTCTCCCAAACCCTTTCTGATCTCATCAGCTCGGGAGATCTCCCATCCACGGCCACCAAACTTATAGTTCCCACACCCCGCACTTCCCGTTTCTACCTCCTACCTAAGATTCACAAACCTGCCTGTCCAGGCAGTACCCGTTGTCTCTGCTTGCTCCTGCCCCACTGAACTCATTTCTGCCTATCTCGACTCTGTTTTATCTCCCCTTGTTCAATCCTTTCCCACCTATGTCCATGATTCTTCCCATGCTTTACATCTCTTCGAAGATTTCAAGTTCCCCGGCCCCCACCGCCTCATTTTCACCATGGACGTCCAGTCCCTATATACCTCTATCCCCCACCAGGAAGGTCTCCGAGCTCTCCGTTTCTTCCTGGATTCCAGACCCAGCCAGTCACCCTCTACCACCACTCTTCTCCGCCTCGCGGAATTAGTCCTCACGCTTAACAATTTCTCCTTTGGCTCCTCCCACTTCCTCCAAACTAAAGGTGTAGCCATGGGCACCCACATGGGTCCTAGCTACGCCTGCCTTTTTGTCGGCCATGTGGAGCAATCTATGTTCCAAGCCTACACCGGTATCTGTCCTCCTCTTTTCTTACGTTATATCGACGACTGCATCGGCGCTGCTTCCTGCACACATGCTGAGCTCGTCAACTTCATTAACTTCGTCTCCAACTTTCACCCTGCCCTCAAATTCACCTGGTCTATTTCCGACACCTCCCTCCCCTTTCTAGATCTTTCTGTTTCTATCTCTGGAGACAGCCTATCCACCGATGTCTACTACAGACCTACAGACTCCCACAGCTGCCTAGACTATTCCTCCTCCCACCCTGTCTCCTGCAAAAATGCTATCCCTTTCTCTCAACTCCTCCACCTCCACCGCATCTGCTCTCAGGATGAGGCTTTTCATTCCAGGACAAAGGAGATGTCTTCCTTTTTTAAAGAAAGGGGCTTCCCTTCATCCACTATCAACTCTGCCCTCCATCGCGTCTCCTGTATTTCACACACCTCTGCCCTCACCCCATCCCCCTGCCAGCCCACCAGGGATAGAGTCCCCCTGGTCCTCACCTATCACCCTACCAGCCTACAGATCCAACGCATAATCCTCCGTAACTTCTGCCACCTCCTACGGGATCCCACCACCAGACACAACTTCCCCTCCCCCCCCACTCTCGGCTTTCCACAGGGATCGCTCCCTACACGACTCCCTTGTCCATTCATCCCCACTCCATCCCTCCCCACCGACCTCCCTCCAGGCACTCATCCCTGCAAACGGAAGAAGTGCTACACCTGCCCCCACACTTCTTCCCTCACCACCATCCCAGGCCCCAGACAGTCCTTTCAGGTGAGGCACCACTTCACCTGCGAGTCAGCTGGGGTGATATATTGTATCCGGTGCTCCCGATGTGGCCATTTATACATTGGGGAGATCCACCACAGACTGGGAGACCATTTCGCCGAACATCGGCACTCAGTCCTCCAGCAGTGGTGGGATCTCCCTGTGGCCACACACTTCAATTCCACAGACCACTCCCACTCCAACATGTCTGTCCATGGCCTCCTCTACCATCAAGATGAGGCCGTGCGCAGGTCGATGGAGCAATACCTTATCTCCCGCCTAGGTAGCCTCCTACCTGCCGGCATGAACATTCAACTCATGGACCTCCGTTGATACCCCTGCCCCACTCTTACCCCCATCCCTATCTATAATTTTAGTCTGGTTCTCTTACTCTCTCTTTTTCCCCCCTCACTATAATCTCCCCCCAGCCCTACCTTTCGTTCTCTTTTATTTCCCATAATTCTCCACCTTCCCCCAGCCCATTTCCCTCCAGCCTATCACTTCCCAGCTCTCTACTTCATCCCTCCCCCCATTTCTTATCCCCCCTCGACCATCCCATGTTACTTCACTCCTGATAAAAGGTTTCGGCCCAAAACGCTGTCACTACCTCCTCCCATAGATGCTGTCTGGCCTGCTGAGTTCTGCCAGCGTTTTGTGTTTTTATATACTTCTGGACATGATTCCATCTGCCACTTCCTTGTCCACTCTCTCGGTCTTAAATGGGTGATTCCCTTCTCCGGGGATACCAGATCCACCCCTCCACCACACTCAGGAACCATCTCTCAGCATCTCCACCCTTCAAAATCTCATGCTTCCGTGAGATCACCTCTCAGTCTCCCAGATAACAATGAGCATGGGTCTGATCCTTACCATGGCCACCTTTCCTCATAAGCCAACCCTGAACTCAACCTAGTCAGCCACCTTCCAATTCAAGTGATAGGTCCTTCAGTCAGAAAACTAGAAGAGTAGACAGAACTCCGACTGTGGGTGATAATATCTGAACATCTGTACAAAACTTTGCTGGTGTAACACGCTGCAATAACTGCCAAAATTCCCATTGGCTTCCTGACCACACCTTGTACTTGCTCACAATTCTAAACACAAGAGATTCTGCAGAAGCTGGGAATCCAGAGCAACACACACATGCTGGAGGAACTCAGCAGGTCAGGCAGCATCTATGGAGAGGAATAAACAGTCAATGTTTCTTTCTTTATTTATTTAGAGATACAGCACAGAACAAGCTGCACCACCCAACAACCCACCTACTTAACCCAAGCTAATCACAGGACAATTTACAATGACCAATGAACCTACTAATTGAACGTCTTTGGACTGGGAGGAAACTGGAGCACCCGAGGAAATGCAAAGTTATGGGGAAAATATGTTAACTCCTTCCAGATAGCACCAGAAATTATCTTCAAGCTCCGACACCTCAAGTTGTAATAACACCACACTAACCATTATGTCACCTTGGTTCTGGCAGAGTCCCTTCATCAGGACTGGAGAAGAAAGGGGGTAGAAGCCAGAGTAGGAAGTGAGGGGAGGGCAAGAGTACAAGCTGGCAGGTGAGACCTGGAGAGAGGGAAGGTAAGAGGGTGGGGGAGGAAATGAGGTTTGGTGAAAAAGATAAAGGGCTGAAGAAGAAGGAATCTGAGAGGAGAGAGTGCTTTCTGAGAGAGTTCCTCGAGCATTGTGTGTGTGCTTACTGCTATCTTTCTGTGTTTCCTGGATGAGACAGATAGTACTCTGAACATTCACTGGTGTTTCACATTAGAGTAATTGTTTCACATTCCACCGCTCTCCCCCCAACCCTCAGCATTTTCCAGTCGACCTTGGATCACACACTGATTTAACCTGTTTATTCTGCAGTCTTTTGCAGAATCCCTGCATGGTCCTCTCTTTGAGCGATGGGTGGGAGTGTTGGAGGGGAGGAAGCATATTTGAGTTTTACCTTTCAAGTCCTGTTAATACTTAATGAGCCAACAATCCGTCCTACTTACCACAACAAAGCTCCCTGCTCCTTTCACTGTGATAACATTAGCAATATTTTATGAAGAGCCTGCTCTATGCCGTTGATATTAATTCATTTCAAACTTCCTCACAATAATAATTGGACAACTATATTCTTTAATCTCATTAAGGAACAATTAAACCTGTAACTTGGAAGAAAGTTATAAATATTCCTTTGTTAAGTTAACTGGGGTGCTGTATTTTACAAATATTGGCTGTCAGATTAATTCTGCCGTGCCTGTGAAGACCATAGATTTAGTGATTATGGATTTAATGGTTTGGTTTTGTGTTAAGACCAGAAGACATGGCAGCAGAATTAGGCCATTCAGTCCATCTATCTGCTCCACCATTCCATCATGGCTGATTTACTATTCCTCTCTGCTCCATTCTCCTGCCTCTCCCCATAACCTTTGATGCCCTACATAATCAAGGAAAGGGTGCATAATACCCCTGTGGCTGTTCCCTTCAATAATAAGTATACAGCTTTGGATACTGTTGGAGGGATGACCTGCTGGGGGAGGCTTCAGGAACTCGGTCTCTGGCTCTGTGTCTGAAGCAGGCAGGAGAGAGTGTCGACCTGGTTGGACTATGTGTTGGGCAAAATTTTGTAGCTAGGCTCTGGTGGACAAAATTCCAGCACTATTCAGGCCTCTTTACCCATTTGACTCATGGTAACTCCACACAGAGGAGTTTACGAATCATTTTAATGAAGCAGATCAAACAACTGCAGTACAATGCAGTGTTGTTTTCTCTGGAATTACCAGATGATTTGAATCAAGCGACTTCAGATGTTAATAGCCTTGCTGTACATGCTGGGTGTAATAATCACACTTGTTTCGTGTCACACTATCCCAGTGACGCCTGGTAACTAACACCTGTCTTGAAAGGCAGTACATCTCCTGACTTGTTGTGAAGACAGCAGTCAATCTGTGCTGTGATATTTTCAGAGGAAAATATTTTAAAGAAAGGGCAGGTGAAAACTTGGCTGATAGAATTTCTTCACACTGTCCAGGCATCGTGTTTGCAGGCTGGCTGTACAAGCCTTTATCTTGGCCAGGTGTGCTGTGTTGTGCGAGGGTGTCAATGGTGATAATTTTATTGAGGCCAGAAGTGTGTAGGTTCAAGATTCAAGATTGTTTAATGTCATGTCATTTACACAGGTGTAAAGGGGAACAAAGTAATTGTTACTTCAGATCTAATGCAGCACAAAAAACCTAATAGATATAAATATATAAGACAGCTTTTATATAGCACTGTGCAAAAGTATCAGGCACATATATTTAACTAGGGTGCCTAACACTTTTGCACAGTTCTTCAATAATTTTATATATTCCACTGTACTGCTGCCACAAAAGAGGAAACACTTTTCATGACACATGTGACTGATGATAAACCTGATTCTGATATTGCGGACTGAGAGTGGGAAAGGGACAGGGAGAGGGGAATCATGATTGGGAAAAAGGGAAGGGAGAGGGAATGGAGCGGGAAGAGCCAGAGAGACATTCTGTAATGATCAATAAACCGATTGTTCGGAAACAAATGACCTTGCCTCATGTCTCAGGTCTAGGTGTGTCTGCACCTGAAATGCTACCTGCCCCTGGCACTCTACTGCCACCGGTCCCATGCCCACCCCCCTTGGCACTCTACCCTCACCGTTCCCAACCTCCTTTACTCCCACCATATTTACAAACTCTTTCTCTGCTCTGCGTTGACGAATTCGGTACTGTGGGAAAATAGCGCTCTAGCTATTTATATGTGACTAACACGTTCACACAGTGTTGTAAATAGATTGATTGTACATCCATAAAGTGACGTTAGACACAGGTGTGTACAGAAGGTGACTGACAGGAAATGATAAATTAGTGATGGGGGCATGGAGGGGTGGGTTACTGGGTGGAGGTGGTGATCAGCCTTGGGGAAAAGTGACTGTTTTTGAGGCTGGTGGTCCTGGTGTGGCTGCTACGTAGCCTCTTCCCTGATGGGAGTGGGACAAACGGTCCATGAGCAGAGTGGGTGCATCCTTCCTGATCCAGTATGTCCTTCGTGGTGGGTAGACTGGTGCTGGTGATGCATTGGGCAGTTTTGACTAATCGTTGCAGAACCTTCCTGTCCACTGTAGTGCATTTTCCATAACAAGAATGTTAGAGCATAAAACCATAAAACACAGGAGCAGAATTAGGCAATTGAGCCATCGAGTCTGCTCTGCCATTCAATCATGGCTGATCCTTTTTTTCTCTCCTCAACCCCAGTTCTCAGCCTTCTCCCCGTAATCTTTGATGCCATGTCCAATCAAGAACCTATCAATCTCTGCCTTAAATACACCCAACGACCCGGCCTCCACAGCTGCATGTGGTAACAAATTCCACAAATTCACCACCTTCTGACTAAAGAAATTTTTCTGCATCTCTGTTTTAAATGGACACCTCTCTATCCTGAGGCTGTGTCCTCTTGTCCTAGACTCCCTCACCATGGGAAACACCCTTTCCACATCTGCTCTGCCTAGACCTTTCAACATTCGAAAGGTTTCAATGAGATCCCCCCCCCCCCCATCCTTCTAAATGCCAGTGAGTACAGGCCCAGAGCCATCAAACGTTCCTCATATGATAACCCTTTCATTCCTGGAATCATCCTTGTAATCCTTCTCAGAACCCTTTCCATTGTCAGCATATCTTTTATTGCATAAGGAGCCCAAAACAGTTCACAATACCTCAAGGTGAGGCCTCACCAGTACCTTATAAACCCGCAGCATCACATCCCTGTTCTTGTATTCTAGTCCTCTTGAAATGAATGCAAGCATTACATTTGCCTTCCTCCCCACCAACTCAACCTGCAAGCTTGCCTTTAGGGTGTTCTGCACAAGGACTCCCAAGTCCCTTTGCATCTCAGATTTTTGGATTTTCTCCCCATTATAAAATAGTTTGCATATTTATTTCTTCTATCAAAGTCAAAGTGTATGACCATGCATTTTCCAGCATTGTATTTCATAAGCCACTTTCTTGCTCATTCTCCTAATCTGTTTAAGTCCTTCTGCAGCCTTCCTGTTTCCTCAACACTACCTACCTCTCCACCAATCTTCATATCATCTTCAAACTTAACTTGGTAAGCAGCCTCATGTGTGGCACCTTGTCAAAGGCCTTCTGAACATCAAAAAATACAAAATCTACCGCATCCCCTTTATCTATTCTACTTGTAATCTCTTCAAAGAATTCCAACAGGTTTGTCAGGCAATATTTTCCCTTAAGGAAACCATGCTGACTTTGCTATCTTGTCCTGTGTCACCAAGTGCCCTATAACCTCATCATTAACAATTGACTCCAGTGTCTTCCCAACCACTGAGGACAGGCTAACTGGTCTGTAATTTCATTTCTGCCGCCTTCCTCGTTTCTTAAAGAGTGGAGTGACCTTTGCAATTTTCCAGTCCTCCAGAACCGTGCCAGAGTGATGCACCATCAATAACTCTCGGAGACAGGAGGCAAAAGATAGGCTTTTATTAGCTGTAAACGTGACCACGACATCTTGGCGACTGAGGGAGGAGCAGTGCCTCCAATCGCCTTTATTCAGGGGTCTGTGGGAGGAGCCACAGGAGCAGTCAGCAGAGGGGCGTGTCCAGACATGTATACACATAGTTAACCACACAGAGTCCAATGATTCTTGAAAGATCATTACCACTGCCTCTTTCCGAACCTTCCGGTGCAGTTCATCTGGTCTGGGTGACTTATGTACCTTTAGGTCTTTCAGGTTTTTGGGCACCTTCTCCCTTGTAACAGTAACTGAACTCACTTCTCTTCCCTCACACCCTTCAACACCTGACACACAGCTAAGGTCTTCCACAGTGAGGACTGCTGCAGAATTCTAGCTTAGTTCATCTGCTATCTCCTTGGTCCCCATTATTATTTCTCCAGCCTCTTCTAGCCCTCCTATATCCACTATCAACTCTTTTTTTTATGTACTTGAAACAGCTTTTTCTGTTTATCTTGATATTGTTTGTTAGCTTGCTTTTATGTTTCATCTTTTCCCTCCTAATATTACTTTCTGTTGCTTTGGTTTCTGAAAGCTTCCCAATCCTCTGTCTTCCCACTGATTTTTGCTTTGTTGTTTGCTGTGGCTTCCCTTGTCAGTCACGATTGTACTATTTTACTATTTGTGTATTTCTTTGTTTTTGAAATACATCTATCCTGCACCTTCCTCATTTTCCCCAGAAACTCACACCATTGCTGCTCTGCTCTCATCCCTGCCAGCAGCTCCTTCCAGTTTACTCCTCTCTCATACCACTGTAATTTTCTTCACTCCACTGAAATACTGTTTCATCAGACTTTACTCTCTCCCTATCAGATTTCAAGTTGAACTCAATCACTGTCTCCTAAGGGTTCTTTTATCTTAAACTCCTTAATCACATCCAGTTAATTACATAACACCAAATCCAGTATAGCTGCTCCTAGTAGGCTCAATGAAAAACTGCTCTAAAAATCCACCTCGTAGGCATTCAACAAATTAACTCTCTTGGGATCCATTAACAACCTGATTTTCCCAATGTACCAGCATGTTGAAATCTCCCATGACAATCATAACATTTCCCTTTTGATACACCTTTCTAATTTTCTGTTGTAATCTGTGGTCCACATCCCAGTTACTGTTTGGAGGCCTGTATATAAGTGCCATCAGGGTCCTGTTACCTTTGCAATTTCTTAACTCAACCCACAAGGGTTCAACATTTTCTGATCCTATGTCACATCTTTCTACTGATTTGATGCCATTCTTTACCAGCAGAGCCACACCACCCCCTCTGCCTACCTTCCTATCCCTCTGATACAACGTGTAACTTTGGACATTCAGCTCCCAACTACAACCATCCTTCAGCCATGATTCAGTGATGGCCACACCATCATACCCGATCATCTGCAATAGTGCAACAAGATCATCCACCTTATTTCTTATACTCCGTGCATTGAGATATAACTCTTTGAGTGCTGTATTTGCTCTCTACTGAGCATCTGTAGAACTTTGTGAATATTGATGTGCATAGCCCAGTTCCTCAGAAAGTTGAGGCATTGGTGAGCTTTCCTGAGTGTGTGGAATTTGCTTGAGTAGGTTTTATACAATGTGAACAGAAAGTGAACTTGTGATGGTACCAGCATTCTGGGACCAACACACGAGTGTCATCATAAAGAAGGCACAACTGCTCCTCTACTTGCTCTCAAGCTTTAATAAATTCAGTATGTCACCTAAAATGCCTAGTTACGTCACAGCCTGGTACGAATAACCAAATGCCTAGGAATGCGAAATTCTGCACAAATGGTGGATACAGCCCAGATCATCACACGCAAGGGCCTCCCCACCATTTAGAAGCAATGACACAAGAAAGCAGCATCTTTCATCAAGGACCCCAATCATCCAAGCCATGCTGTCTTATTGCTGTTTGCATCAGGCAGGAGGTACAGGAGCCTTAGGTCCCAAACCCCCAGGTTCAGGAACAGTTGTTACCCTTCAACCTTAGGCTCCTGAACTGGTGTGGATAACTTCACTCACCATAACGCTGACCTGATTCTAAAATCTACAGACTCACTTTCAGGGACTCTACAGTTTATCTTCTCAGTATTATTTTACTTTTTTGCCAATTTGTCTTCCTTTATACATTGGTTGTTTGTCAGTCTTTGTGTGCAGTTTTTTGTAAACTCTGTTGTTCTGCTTTTTATTTTCCTGTATCATGGTGTGGTTAAATCTAGTGCTCTGGATATAAATAGTGCAGTAATGTTCATAGGCTCATTATCCTTTCAGAAATCTGATGGTGCAAAGGAAGAGGGTATTCCTAAGATATCTTTATGCTCAGTAACAAGAAGAGGGCATGTCCTGGATGGTGAGGGCTTTAATAATGGATGTCATCTTCCTGAGGCACTGCCTTCTGAAGATGTCCTCAATATTAGGGAGGCTAGTACCCATGATGGAGCTGACTGAGTTTACAGCCCTCGGCAGCATTTTCCAATCCTATGCAACCAATCAGAATTTTCTTCACAGTACATCTGTAGAAATTTGCTAGAGTCTTTGGTGACATATCAATTTCAAAGTTCAAAGTAAATTTATTATCAAAGTACCAAAGATAATGAGCCCATGAACATTACTGCACCATTTATATCCAGAGCACTAGATTTGTGAGTGAAGTTATCCACACCAGTTCAGGAGCCTAAGGTTGAAGGGTAACAACTGTTCCTGAACCTGGGGGTTTGGGACCTAAGGCTCCTGTACCTCCTGCCTGATGCAAACAGCAATAAGACAGCATGGCTTGGATGATTGGGGTCCTTGATGAAAGATGCTGCTTTCTTGTGGCATTGCTTCTAAATGGTGGGGAGGCCCTTGCGTGTGATGATCTGGGCTGTATCCACCATTTGTGCAGTCTTTCGCATTCCTAGGCATTTGGTTATTCGTACCAGGCTGTATCAAAGATTTATTTTCTTGCAGGCATACTCAATAATTTCATAATAGAACAATAACCATAATAGAATCAAGGAAAGACTGCACCAAATGGGCATTCAGCCAGTGTGCAAAGGACAACAAACTGTGCAAATACAAAAAGAAAGAAATAGTACAGTAATAATAAATAAGCAAGAAGTATCAAGAACATGAGATGAAGAGTCATTGAAAGTGAGTCCATAGGTTTTGGGAGCATTTCAATAATAGGGCAAGTGAAATTATCTCAACTGATTCAAGACCCCAATGGCTGAGGGGTAGCAACTGTTCCTGAGCCTCGTGGTGCGAGTCCTGAGGCTCCTGTACATTCTTCCTGATGGCAGCAGCGAGAAGAGACTATGATCTGGGTGGTGGGGATTCTTGATGGTGGGTGCTGCTTTCCTGCGAAGATGCTCCAGATAATGTCCTCAGTAGTTTTACCTGTGATGGACTGGGCCATATCCACTACCTTCTGTAGGATTTTCCATTCAAGGGCGTTGGTGTTTCCATATCAGGCAGTGTTGCAGCCAGTCAATATACTCTCCATCACACATCTATAGAAGGTTGTCAAAGTTTTGAATGTCATGCTGAAACTTCACGAACTCCAAAGGAAGTAGAAACACTTATGTGCTCTCTTTGTAATTGCACCTATGTACTGGGCTCAGGGAAAGTCCTCCAAAACGATGGTATTGGAGCTGTGCTTAGCCACACAGTCATATATATAAAGCGAATAGATCAGGGGCTAAGCACATAACCTTGTGGTGCACCTGTGCCAATGGAGATTGTGGAAGAGATGTTGCCAATCTGAACTAACTGGGGTCCACAAGTAAGCAAATCGAGGGTCCATTGCATAAGGAGGTATTGAGGCCAAATTTGGGTAATCTCCCCAAACTCCTATTGAACTAGAGCCACTGTTGTGCCTTCTTCATGATTGTACCAATATGTTGGGCCCAGGATAGATCTTCAGAGATGTTGATGCCCAGGAACTTGAAACTGCTCACCCTTCCCACTACTGACCCCTTCAATGAGGATTGATGTGCTCCCTTGACTTCCACTTCCTGAAGTTCACACTCAATTCCTTGGTCTCACTGAGGTTGCGAGGTTGTTGTTGGGACACCTCTCAGCTAGCCAATTTATCTCACTCCTCATCACCTTCTGAGATTCTGCCAACTGCAGTGGTTTCAAAGGCAAGTTTATAGATGGCATTTTAATTGTGCCTAGCCACGCAGTCATGAGGGTAGAGAGCGTAGAGCAGAGGGCTGAGCACACATCCTTGTGGTGTGCCAGTGTTGATTGTCATCGAGGGGGAGATGTTATTTCTGATCCACACTGACTGTGGTCTTTCGACAAGGATGTCAAGCATACAGTTTCAGAGGGAGGTACAGACACCCAGGTTTGGAAGCTTGCTGATGAAATATTATAACATTATAAGGAGCACAGATGCGTTAGATGGTCACAGTCAAATCTTGAACTAGAGACACTGAAATGCTCCCACTCACATTGCCTGTGTTGCCATGTAGCTGGGGTCTTCCTTTACATAATGGTAATATAATTTTGAAATCTTCGTTAATATAATTGTGAAATCCCCAGTAATTAATTATGTGTTAATGAATATAATCCATACATTTTCTAAATAATAAACATATCACATCCTTTCCTTTGTGACATTTCAGAGCGTCAATGTATTTACATTGTCAGTGTTTCAAGTTATGACAATGTTACAAATTGTAACAATAAACACAGAATGGAAGCCAGTAGCTCATTGTTAATAAACCACCATTACATTAGTAGTGGTCATAGTATCCGTATTACAAAAATAAACATTTAAAGTCCCTTAGAGCAATGGTTGATCTACACAGCTGTGTAAAAATTAGAGGGAATGTTGACTAGTCAAGTAGTTTATTGACATTTAACTATATACATGTATATAACTATATAATGTATATAGAAACGAGATAACATTTCTCTGAACCAGGGTGTAAAGCACAGTACATAACACATGATAACCTATATAAAGGTAAGGATAAAATCCACAGATGAATCACACATAAATAATAAACTAAAGAGCATTAATATTGAATATTGTAAGGTACTGAACAGATTAACCAGTGACACTTCAAATACGATGCAGTGGGGAGTTCAGAAGCCTAATGGCCTGGGGGAAGAAACTTTCCCATCCTGACCGTTCTTGTTTTTCTGCATCGGAGTCTCCTGCCTAATGGTAGAAAGTCAGAGAGGATGCTGGATGGATGGGTGGGATCCTCAGTAATACCAAGTGTCCTGTGTGTGCAGCGCTCCTGATAAATGCCCTGATGGATGGTAGAGAGACCACAATGATCCTCTCAGCTGTTCTCACATTCCTTCGTAGGGACTTCTGCTCCAAGGCTCAGCTGCTCCCTTACCAGATGGAAATGCAACTTTTCCGGATGCTAATGGTGCTCCTGTAACATACAGTTATGATGGGGGAGGGGAGGTGCAAGAGAGTACAGGTTTAAAGTGAGAGGGGGAAAATTTAAAGGAGGTATGAGGAGGCAAGTTTTGCACACAGAGTGTGGTATTTATCAGGAATAAGCTGACAGAGAAAGTGGTGGTGACAGGTACAATTGCAATACTTAAAAGATATTTGGACAGGTACATCACAGGCAAAGCCCTCCCCACTATGGAGTACATTTGCAGGGAGCATTGCCACAAGAAAGCAGCATCCATTATCTCAGAAACTGCCCCCCCCCCCCCCCACGCAGACCACGTTCTCTTCTCTTCTCGCTGCTACCACTGGGCAGAAGATGTAGAATACCTGGGTCCCACACCACCAGGTTCAGGAACAGTTATTACCCTACAACTTTCAGGCTCTTGAACTGGTGTGGATAACTTCACTCACCACTACTCTGAACTGATTCTATGATCTATAGACTCACTTTTATAGTCTCTTTACAACTCGTGTTCCCAATTTGTGTTTTAGTTTGCATGATCTGTCTCCTTTTGTTTCTCCGTGTTTGTTTATGTATGGTTTTTCATAGAATCTATTTCTTTATTTTTCATGTAAATGTCTGCAAGAAAATGTATCTCAAGACATACATTCTTTGATAAGAAAATTACTTTTGACCTTAGACTTGGATAGGAAAAGTGGAGAGGGATGTTTGCCTAACCTGGGCACAAACATAAGAGATTCTGTAGATGCTAGAAATCCAGAGTAGCACACACAAAATGCTGGAGGAACTCAGCTGGTCAGGCAGCGTCTGTGAAAGCAATAAAGAGTCAACGTTTCGGGCTGAGACCCTTCATCAGGCCTGAGATGTCGACCGCTGACTCCTTTCCATAGGTTTCTCCTGAGATGGGCGAGGTGGTGGTAAAACAGCCCATTTCTGTGCTGAATCATTTTATCAGTCCTTACTTCTATCTTGGGCATGTATTATATCTGATAAGCTTAAAAGGGTGAGCATGAACACAGCAGGCAGAATGGCCTTCTTCTGGGCTGTGTGGTTTTATAATTGCATCACAATAGCCTGCTTTGCCCAACTCTTTCCTGACCTGCACTGTTACCCATTCCCGGGATACAGTTGGCCATTGCTTTGCCGGAACTTCTGGGAATGTTGCAAAACCTATACTGTGGAGAATTCAAGTTTTGAAAATCCAGTTTTCACTGAAGGAGGTATTTCCTAACAGCGCATTCACAAGCATATCCAGTGGCCCTGTCCTCTCAGCAGCGGGCCGAGCGCTAAGATGTGCAGGTCGCTGGCCACAGACCTTCACTATCCAAGTGGCCTCACCTGCAGAGAGCTTGGAACCAGACACAAGATGAAGGGAGATTACCAGGATAGCGCAGTGGCTGACACGATGCTGCTAAAGCTTGGTCTTCTATGTTCTTACCATGTGCACATGGGTTTCCACCGGATGCTCCAGTTTCCTCTCACGGTCCAAAGCTAGTAGACTAATTGGTCATTGTAAGTTGTCCAGTGATTAGGCTAGGGGTTAAAGCAGGAACTGCTGGGCAGCATGGCTCAAAGGGCCAGAAGGGCCTGTTCCAAGTTGTATCTCAACAAACAAGTAAGTAACTAAATACTTTGGAAGTACTTGCGGTGGTAGTGGAGCAAGCCCTGAATGTGTGGCTCAGCAGGGAGAGCTGCTGCTCCACAGCTCCAGGTTCAATCTTGACTTGAGGAGCTGTCAGCAGGGAGCTCACACGTTCTCCCTGTTACCCGGAAGGTTTCCCTTGCCTGCTCTAATTCTCTCCCTAGTGGCAGGGTGCAGACGAGAGGATGAGCTGCAGGAGAATAGGAGGGGTGACAGGATTATAAGCACAAGAGATCCTGCAGAGGCTGAAAATTTGGAGCAACACACAGAAAATGCTGGAGGAACTCAGAAGGTCAGGCAGCATCTTCGGCAGGGAATTAACTGATGTTTTGGACTAGCAACCCGATGAAGGGTTTCAGCCTGAATGTTTGATTTTTGAATTCCTCTCCATTGATGCCTCCTGACCCGCTGAGTTCCCCCAACATTTTGTGTATGTTGTGGGGGATAGAATTGATGGCAAAGCTGTGATGGATGCAATGGGCTGAATGGCCTCCTCTTCACCAATAACTAATCTGTAATATAGTTACTGTTTCAGCCGAACTCCCACAAAGCAGCACACACACTACGTGGCATGGCAGCACAGCAGTCGGCATAATGCTATACCGTACCAGTGATCCGGGTTCAGTTCCTGCCTCTGTCTGTAAAGAGTTTGTGTGTTCTCCCTGAGACCCTGTAGGTTTCCTCCCATATTTGAGGCGTATGGGTTAGTAAGCTTTTGGTGTTTTTTGTAGGCGCCGGAAGCATGGCAATTTTCTGCAGCTGCTCTCGTGCACAACTCGGACTGCATTGGTCGTTAATGTAAAGGATGCATTTCACTCTGTGTTTTGATGTACATGTGATTAATAAAGCTCTTTAACCATCGGCTTACTGTTCAAAGATGGGGGACAAGAAGTTAAAATTGCCATCAAAAGGTTAACTCTGGGTGCTATTATCCAGAATTCTCTGCCTGTGAGGCTGATACTGCAGATACGTTATCAATGTAATAACTAATCTTTAAATGTGTGAAATATCTGTATAGTAATGTGAGCAGATAAGTATATTTAGTGATCAGTTTGGAGTGAATGTTGTCTTGGTGCCTATGGAGAACTCCTTGATCTTCTGTGAGTAATGGCAGGGAGTCTTTTACCTGCCCCTGTTAGACTAGGCAGGTCTTCAGTTTTATGTGTCATGTGAACGATGGTACATCCTACAAAGCTGCTACTGTGTCTTCAGAAATAGTCCATCCTTAACATTTACTGATCGTCAGAACGGTCCCTATGAATCTTATTGGTCTGCACTTGCCTGGCGCATCTCCTTTAAACTTTCCCCCTCTCACCTTAAAGCTACGTCCTCTAGTGTTGGACTTTTTTACCCTGGGGGGAAGATTCTACCTGTGCCCGTAATTACATTCAAGTTGGTGAAAGGTGCCCTTTGGCCTGACTTGTTGGTCTGCCAGCACGTCAAGATGTCTGTGGAGGAACGTTGCTGACTGGCACATTCCAGGCCACGCGAGGACACGCTGAGGGTCTCACTGAAGCTTGGTGCAGCCTCCGCAAGGGCTCGGTGGGGGAAGGACCACAGTGTAGGGTCCTTCAGCTACTGGAGAGGGAGGGCCAGGCTGGGTGAGGAAGTCCCTCGATTATAGAAGTATTGCCCCAGCCCAGGGTGGCAGGAGTGGCAGCGATGGTGTTGGTGTGTATGAATGTGATAGAGCTGCATGGAAAGCATTGACGGTGGATGTAAAGAACGAAAAGGCACTGAACAGTTTATTCTTATAAATATTTCATTACGAATAAAATTTATTTTGTTTTTAAAAAAGATAAACTTCTACCAGGTCTTCCCTCAGCTTCTGCCCCTGCAGCAGAAGCAGTGCTCGTTATATTAAGCATGTTAGATATTACCCACGTTAGGGAAGGAATTGCGGGATTTGACCCGGCAACGTTGAAGCAACAGGACACTGTGTGGCTTGGAAGGAACTTGCAGGAGACCAGAAGATATAGGAGCAGAATTAGGCCATTTGGCCCATCGAGTCTTCTCTGCCAATTCATCATGGCTGATCCATTTTTCTTCTCAGGCCCAATTTCCTGCTTCCCCCCCCCCCCCACCCCCATATCTCTCCAAGGGGAGGAGTGCCCTAACAAAATTCTTCAGGTTGGGAGCTCAGTCAGAGAACCCTGTTCGTCTAGAGTTTGGCTTCGAGCTCTGTTGGTGACAATGTAACTGGGAATGCTCTGGGGTGCCCTATAGATGAACTGGCATCTATACCCATGTGGGTTTGGTTTAATGCTATATACAGAACAAGAGGTGACAGTTCAATATGACCATAAGGCCATTAGACATCGTAGAAGGGTTAGACCATTCAGTCCATTGACTCTGCTCCACCAATCAATCATGGCTGATTTATTATCCCCCTCAACTCCATTCTCCTGCCTTTTCCCTGTCATCTTTGACATCCTGTTTAATCAAGAACCTATCAACCCTTGCTTTAAATATACCCAATGACTTGCTCTCCACAGTCATTTGTGGCATTGAATTCCACAGATTCACTACTCTCTGACAAAAGAAATTCCTACTTTTCTTTGTTCTTAAGTGACACCCTTCTATTCTGAGGCTGTGCCCTCTGATCCTGGATCCACTCTATCAAGGCCCTTCAATATTCAATAGGTTTCAATGAGATTCCCCCTCCTTCATCTAAAATCCAGTGAGTATAGGCTCAGAGCCATCAAACAGATGGTCTGGTCTCTGGTAGTGGACTTGAATCCCATTGCCCTATGGCTGAGAATAAAATACTCAAATCGGTCCATTACCAGAGAACAACAAGGAGAATCCTGTCATTCAAGTACAGCTGGACTGTGTTTGGTAGACTAAATGTCTCCTTATTTTTCTTTGATTACAATAATCAGAAACAGTAGTCTTCAAAAGATGGATTTAGGACTTGATGTACTAAACTTAGTAGCGTAGAGGTTAAAGCAATCATTTTACACCATCATCAATTACCAGTTAGGTTTTGATTCTTGCCACTATCTGTAAGGAGTTGGTACATTCTCCCCGTGACCACTTGGGTTACCTCCGTGTGCTCTAGTTCCACATTCCAAAGACTTACGGTTAGGATTAGTAAGTTTTGGACATGCTATGTTGGTGCCAGAAGCGTGGTGGCACTTGTGGGCTGCCCGCAGCACAATTTTGATTTCATGTAAAATGATGCATTTCAGTGTATGATTTCACATACGTGTGACAAATAGAGCTAATCCTTTTTCTCTAAGACTTGCGCACCAAAGTTCCTTGGTCCCAGTGCACCTATACCCCTTGTAGAACTGAATCTTTTGTGGATCTCATTCACCAAAATGTGTTGCCTGCCAGTTCGCCACATTAAACTTCATCTGCCATGTGTTTGCCCATCTACCAGCCTCCAACCATCACTCCAACCTATTACAATCCTCTTCGTCATCAGAATTCTGATGTTTTGCATCTTCTGCAAATTTAGAAACTATGAAAACACAAAAGGGTGGTGTAGAAATCAGTTAGTAAGTTGCTAGACTCCAAAACTAAAGAAAAAGAGACTAATCATCTGTTTCATTGAAAGTGGTCAGTTGTTCAAATGCTGTCAAGGGTAGGACATGTCTGATGGACATTTTGAAGGACTGATAAAAGGTAGTTAACAGGAAGACTGTTCGTGTGGATTACAGGGAGAAGGCAGGAGAAAGAGGTTGAGGGGGAAGTGAATCAGCCATGATTGAATAGCAGAGCAGACTTAATGGGCCAAATGGCCTATTCTGTTCCTATGTCTATGTCTAATCCATTCTGCTTGTTGAGGTAAAAATCTAATCATACAATCGTGTGGCAGCAACATGGTCAAGAGATTCAGTTGCATTTCAAACCAAACATGAAAATGGAGAAGAAATGTGATCTAAGTGACTTTGACCAGAGAATGCAAAACACACAAAAATGCTGGAGGAACTCAGCAGGCCAGGCAGCATCTATGGAAAAGAGTAAACAGTCGATGTTTTGGGCCGAAACCCTTCATCATAGATGCTACCTGACCTGCTGATTTCTCTCAGTATTTAGCGTGTGTTGCTTTGGAATTCTAGTATCTGCAGATTTCTTGTGTTTGTGAGACCACTACTACTGTGAAGTCACTTTGAGGGATATCTATCCTGCAGAAATTTAAAGCTTTCCGGTCCTGAAGAAGAGTCTCGGCCCAAAATGTCAACTGTACGCTTTTCCATAGATGCTGTTTGACCTGCTGAGTACCTCAAGCACTTTGTGTGTGTTACCCTGGATTTCCAACACCTGCAGATTTTTCTCATGTTTGTTGATCATGGAATGATTGTTGGTGCCAGATTGGGTGGTTTGAGTATCTCAGAAACTGCTGATCTCCTGGGATTTTCACGCACAACGGTGTCTAGAGTTTACAGAGAATGGTGCAAAAAAAACTAAAGCATCCAGTGGGCAGCAGTTCTGTGGGAGAAAACGCCTTGTTAATGAGAGAGATCAGAGGAGAATGGCCAGACTGGTTCGAGATGACAGGAAGGTAAAGGTAACTGAAGAGCATTTCTGAACCTCGCAGTAGAACAGCAGTAGATCACAAGCATAAACTCAGGGGCCACTTTATTAAGTACAAGAGATACCCACTAAAATAGCCATTCTGTGTATATAGGGATCCGGGTGTTTTGCAGCATGGGGAGGGCTCCATTGTAGGAACCTGAAGTTGTGAGGACAGATACTGAACATCACCCCCCCCCCCTTTGTTTCACAAGGAACCCTAAGCTTTTAAAGCTGGAAGTGCTGGCGTTGTTTTTCTTGCATTGTTGGCCACAGCTCCCTTATCTCACTCAGCAGACCAGCAGTGAGGTTGGCTTAGTGGCGCAGCTGGTAAAGCCACTATCTCAGAAAACCAGTGGACCTGGGTTCGATCCCAACCTCAGACTCTGTCTGTGTGTGGCTTCCCATGTTCTCCATACACATCCCCAAGCCGTGCAGGTCAGTGAGTTAATTGTCCGCTTTGTTCTGCCTGAGTGTTTATCTGAGCGAATTGATTAGAATGTGGGGAATTAAAAACTTGAATTAATATAGGGTTTGTATAAATAAAAAGAAAAAGAGAGATTAGGTTTATTTGTCACGTGAACATCAAAACATAGAGTGCAATGTGTTGTCTTGCATCAACGACTGAGGATTGTGCTGGGGGCAGTCCGCAAATGTCACCGTTCGTCCGACACGCCATAGCACGCCCACACCTTACTATCCCCAACCTGTATGTCTTCAGAATGTGGGAGAGAACTGGAGCACCCAGAGGAAAGCCGGGCAGTCAAGGGGAGAAACGGGCAAAGTCCTTACAGACAGCAACGGGAATTGAACGTCGATCTGTAATGGCGGGTGCTGTAAAGTGTTGCATTAACCATGCCGCCCTTGGTGGTTGAAGGCCAGTAACAAAGTGGATGGGCCAAAGGCTCCCTGTGAAGGGGAACCATGTTCTGTTAGATAGAATTAAACCTATTTCTGTGCAGACGAGGCTTTGTAACTGAGCTGGAAAGTAAAGGTAGAAAGTGTGGCTTCATTCAGAGACTGTAATGGGTGTCTGTGGAGGTTTATGCTTTGACGAGAGGATAACCTCCCTCTTGCTTTCCCATCCTTTTCATCAGGGCTGCTTCAGAAAGAGCCACACAGATCAACTGTCGATAGTCTCTGCCTGTCCTGAAGCCCCTGTACACTACACTGCGTGATGTGCTGTTCCATTCTCTCTGTGAGCCTTGCAGTAACGCTTTGACAGCTAATCTTAGTCCCTCGCCTGAAAGCTGGAACAGCACAAAGTGATGTTAAAATGTCAGGCTCAGTCAGAATAAACAATCAGGCCAATGCAATTCAAAAATGATTTGGGATAATATTGAAGTCACACTTTTATGCAATTATAGCAAAAGGCTTTGTAAAATTATCCTTTGGTAATTTGATTCTGTTTCTTTTGCTGAAATTCTATTACTTTTATTATATTAAAAAAATCAGATTCCTGCATTTTGAAACGTGAAGCAGTTTTATTCACAGGTGAATAACCTAATTAAATACTTAATACAATTCATTATCTGCTTTACTTCAAATCTAAAAGGGAGAATCCCTTGGTACTGCTGGTGCCAGTGTCAGAAATTTGAGACCCTCAAGGCCCATTCATAGGGCCATTCAAGGGCCATTCATAGGCCCATCCAGGATTCATAGGATCAGGCCCTTCGGCCCGACTGGCCAGGGTGCCCCATCCAAGCCAGTCCTATTTGCCTGTGTATGGCCCATATTCTTCTAAACCTTTTCTATCCATGTGCCTGCGCAGAGCAGCACACATACACAAAATGCTGGAGGAACCTTGCAGGTCAAGGAGCAACTATGGAGAGGAATAAACAGCTGACGTTTTGGGCTTGACCTGAAACGTCGACTGTTTACTGGACCTCCACAGATGCTACCTGATCTGCTGAGTTCCTCCAGCACCTTGTGTGTGTGTTTTGCTCTGGATGTCCAGCACTTGCAGAATCTTTCATGTTTATGATGTACCGCCCAACTGTCTTTAAAAAGCTGTTATTGTACCACTTCTCTGGCAGCTCATTCCACAAAAATACCATCCTGTGTGTAAAGATAAAAAGTTGCCAATCAAGTTCCTATTAAATCTTTCACCTCAAAGCTGACTTGCCGGATTAGATGATAATTGCAACTCCATAAGACACAGGAGCACTGAGTCCGCTCCGCCATTCCACCATGACTGATTTATTATCCCCCTCAGCAACATTCTCCTGCCTTCTCCCCGTAACCTTTGACACCCTGACTAATCAAGAACCTGTTAACCTGAATATACCCAAGCCAGGGGTACAGGCTACTGTTGGTTTGGAATGTTGGAGCATAATGGATATTGGAGCCTGTTCTCCCACCCAAACAACCCAACAACTTTCCACCAATCACAGTCTGAGTCAAGTTTATCAATTCCTCTCCTCTTTCCAAGCAACAGCCTCTGTGGATTTGTTGGTGCATGGGCCTCTTGCCTCTTGAGCACTCCTTGCATCCTGTCTGACGTGGAACAAACTGACAGCCTGACACGGCTCACCGAAAACCCGTTACCTGGAGCAGGAGTGGGCCATTCAACTCTTCAAGCCTACTCCAGCACTCAATATCACTCTGGCAGGTCAGTCCCCCACTCTGAGTCAGTTCCCCATGTCCTCAACTGTCCAGTCACTCAAAATGTACCTAAAATATCGAACATTGAACAGTGCGGGAAGAGACCCTTCAGCCACTAAATTATACTGAACCAATAAATCTAATGACACAAGATCCATTCTGTCTGCACAAGGTCCATGTCCCTCCATTATCTGGACAATCAGATACTTACCTTCTTCTTCTTAAAGATGTCACCCCTACTGGGCATGGGCTGCCAACAGTACCTCACCAGAGGCTTCTATCCTGGGCCAGTCTTCCAAATTGTCCCCAGGTGTAGCCCATCTTCAAAAATTCTTCCTCTCCTAGTGATGAGCTCTTCGAAGCTTCTGCTGGTATTTCTGTTACTCTGGGATTTTACTGGATGGGGTTGCTATCCCCAAGCCCACCATCCCTATTGCTGCAACCAGGCTTGGGACTGCCTATGGGGGAGTTATATACCTGTCTAGGAGCCTCTTAAATACCACTATCGTACTTGCCCCTGGCAGGGCATTCCAGGCTCATGCCCCTCTCTGTTACGCTAACTGCTGAGCTGCCTCGCTGCCTAGTACTGTGTGTCTGGAAGGTACGCTTCTGCGTGTGTGACTTTGTCAAACTGCAGTTGGACCATCCTGTGGGACCCGTCTCCCGATTTAGACCCTGGTGTCTAGGTATTTGTGAGGAGGACGCTTGCAAGGTCAGGTTGTCTGAGAATGACTTTGCAGTGTTCTATACCTCCGCCAATAAGATCACTTGCCTTCCTTTCCAACTTCTCGACCTGCCCTGTTGTCTTCAGGGACAGTTAACTTTGATGCCACAGCCCTGCAATTACAATTCCACCATTCCCTTTTCTTGCCCCACCCATTCCATCACCGTTTCCCTTTAGCCCATCTCCCCTACTGGGGCACAGGCCACCGAAAGAAGCTCACCAGAGCCCTGGGACAGTCTTTCAAGTTGACTCCAGGTGGAACCCATCTTCTCCCAGGCAAAGGTCCTCCCATCTTCTCCCAGGCATGCGTTCATTGGAGCTTCTGTTGGCATTTCTGTACCTCTGGGTTTTTACGGGATGGGGTTGCTAGCCCCATGGTCAGCCCTCCTCCTGTCACAGCCGGGCTTGGGACTATCCATGGCAAGGCAAGGCAAGTTTACTTGTATAAAACACTTTTCAAACACAAAGTGGTTCAAAGTGCTTTACATAAAATGATACAAAATCAAACATCAAATTTCGGACAATATAAAGAGAATAAAATCACACATAAAAACAAAGGAATGATAGTTACAGTGCAGGAGATTCTAACGAAAAGCTACAGCAGAGTAAGAAGTTTTAAGCCTGAGTTTAAAAGAGCTTAAAGTTGAGGCAGGCTTCAGACCCTCTGAAAGGTTATTCCAGTAACTAAAAGCTGCTTCACCACATTTAGCTTTGACCCTGGGGATGGTAAGCAAACCTGACCTGAGGGCTCGGAATGAAGGTTCATAATGCAGCAGAAGATCAGAGTTGCATTTTGGCCTGAGCACATCCATCCTCTGATGGACAGAAAGCCAGTGTAGTGGCTTCCTGCTCACCCTCTCCCTACTCTCCACCCACCCACTCCCTACCCTATCTTCACTCTTGTTCCCTCTCACCCACCCCACCCTCAGTCTCACCCCGCCCTTTCCTCCTTATTGCCCCCCCACCCACTCCCTTGCCTCACACTACTCCTGACTTAATACCTTCCTGCTGCCTGAACATTCCACTGTAATCCAGAACTCTCTCATTAATCCTACTGCCAACTTTGATTTGAGCAGCCCCCTTCTCAACTGTGGCTCCTGCAATTATTGTGTTGTTCTGCCGAGCAGCGTGGGTATGTGGGTATGCCACGTTGGCACCGGAAAGTGCAGCAACACTTGTGGGCTGCCCACAGCACATCCTTGGGCATGTTGGTTGTTAGACCAAGTGACGCATTTCACTGTAAGTTCTGTTGTGTTTGGTGTAGTTCTGCCAAGAATCGTGGCATGGCATACGATGTCGGTACTGGAATGCATGGCAACATTTGCAGGCTGCCCCCAGTGCACCCTTGTGTGTGCTGGTTGTTAATGCAAACCACACATTTCACTGTATGGACGGGGGATAAACAAATCTGAAGTTCAAATCATTTTTACTCCTTTGGAAGCAGGAAGACCAAACATATTGTATCTAGTTCCATGGAAATTCACTGGTGACAATGACACCTGTGAGTTTCTGTTACCCCACAAGAAGGTCACTTGTGAATCCTCTTTGCCACTCTTGTTCTCCTCAGTCCTTTGGCTTATTACTGTCACATGTATCAAAGTACAGTGAAAAGCTGTTCATAGAGATCAGGTCACTGCACAGTACACTGAGGTAGAACAATAACAATGCAGAATAGTGCAGGAGGCCCAAGGGTCCAGGTAAGGCACCCTTCCTCGAACTGTTCCATTATCGCTCAAAACCAACTCACAATAGACCAGAGACATCTTCCAAACCAGGACCACCAGTTACTTTCCTCAAGCAGCAAGACTGATCAACACCTCCACCCACTAACCCACCCCTCCACACTTTATCATTTCCTGTCAGTCACTTTACGTGCAGCTTAGCATCACTTTATGGAGATACAATCAGTGTACAGTACTGGGGAAAAGCCTTCGGCACATACGTATAGCTAGGGTGCCTAAGACTTCTGCACAGCACTGGAGCAGCAAGCAAGTTTGTAAATCGGGCGGGAGCAAAGGATGTTGGAAATAGCGAGGGTGGAGCGCCGCTGGAGGGGTGTGGGATAGGTGGCAGAGAAGGAGTGCCAGGGGCAGGAGGAGATGACACAAGTGCAGGCACACCGAGCTCCGAGATATGAGGCACGTTCATTTGATTTCAAACAACTGGTTTATTGATCATTACAGAATGTCTCTCTGGTGCTTCCCACTCCCTCCCCTCTCCCTTCTCCTTTTCCCAATTGTGATTCCCCATCCCACTCCCACTCCACAATAGACAATAGAGACCCATATCAGAATCAGGTCTATCATCGCTCACGTATGTCATGAAATTTGTTTTTATTTTTGTGGCAGCAGTACAGTGTAACACATAAAATTACTACAGGGCTGTGCAAAAGTCTTAGGCACCCTGGCTATATATACATATCAGCCTATGACTTTTGTACAGTACTGTACAGCATCTATCTTACGTACTTATATTTATTGTGTTTTCATTATTATTGTGTTCTTTATGTTTTGTGTTTCTTTTTGTGCTCCTTCAGATCCAGAAGAACAATAATTTTGTTCTCCTTTACACTTGTATACAGGAATTTACATTTAACAATCTTGAATCATGGATCTTGAATCAGTAGTCACCAGATGCTCACATTTCCAGTCCTGAAGAAGGGCCTTGGTCCAAAACGTCGACTATTTATCCCTTTCCACAGATGCTACCTGGTCTGCTGAGTTCCTCCAGCATTTTGTTTGTGTTGATCTGGATTCCCAGCATCTGCGGAATCACTTGTGTTTATGAGATGGTCACCTTGACTGACCCCTGGGAAAGGCATGTAAATAACTCTCACTGGGTTCTGGGGGCTCTGGCTGCTGACCCCAGAATGGGGCCCAGGGTAAGTCAAAGTTGATCATTAGTGGGACAATTTTAGTTGCCTACAGTGACAAAAGAGTGTTGGGGTGGAGATACGTCTCTACCAAAGGAGGTGTAAGGCACTTCTTCCCTCCACTAGCCTGCAGGTCACTCTTGGGCAAGTTGCTGCACCTTCTTAGCCCCCCTCTCCCCAATCAGGGTCACGTGAGGCCAGTGGAGCAGGTGGTGGATGGTCGTATGAACAACTGGTGCATATCACAAGTCCTGGTGATGTGGTCACCGGCAAACTCTGAAGGCTATTGATAATGTCTGGGGTCACCCATTTTGTAAAGGCACTGCCAGGGAAAGGCAATGGCAAACCCTTCTGTAGAAAAATTTGCCAAGAACAATCATGGAAATGGATAAGAGCATAATCACCCGTGTCGTACGATGGGGCATGTAATGATGATGATGTCAACAACAGACCCTAGGTAGATCTGCCAAACCATAGGGGAACCTGAGGCTGGCAGTCCCTCTTCTCGTAGGACTCTCAGTGGGTTAAATGTGACACAGAGGGTTGTGGGTATGTGGGATTGAGCTGCCAAGTGCTGGAGATGAGTATCTAATTATGTGTGGCTGGCACAGTTGTATCGCAGTGATGTAATACTTCACAGTGTGAGTGATCGGGACACCATTCTCACCTTCGTACGCACGGAGTTTGTACGCTCTCCCCATGACTGTGTGGGTTTCCTCCGGGTGTTCTGTTTCCTCCCACGTTCTAAAGACGTACTGGTTAGTAGGTTAATTGCTTACATGGATGTAATGCGCAGACTCGCTGGACTGGAGGGGTCTGTTACTGTGTTGTATCTCAAAGTAAAATAAATTAAATGAGAGGTCAGGTAGCTTTATCTCCATCTTTTGCCATCTGCAGTCTATACACTTTGTCTGGGGAGCATTCTCCTTGATAAGTAATGGTGACACTGAGCCACCCTTGGCGAAGGACATTAAAGTTCCCCACTAGCCTGTATGATTCGTTCATTCGTTCGTTACATGGGCGATCGTGGTCTTCCCAGACCATGGCCGTTCTTGGTAAGTTTTTCTACAGAAGTGGTTTGCCTTCTTCTGGGCAGTGTCTCTACAGGACAGGTAACCACAGCCATTATCAATACTCGTCAGAGATTGTCTGGCTGCTGTCGGTGGTCGTATAACCAGGACTTGTGATATGCACCGGCTGCTCATACGACCATCCACCACCTGCTCCCATGGCTTCACGCGACCATGATCGGTGGGGGGTGGGGGGCTAAGCAGGTGCCACACTTTGCCATGGATGACCTGCAGGCTAGCGGAGAGAAAGAGCACCTTACACCTCCATATCTCCACACCACCACCTTCAGCAGGTTAACTGATCTGTAAATTGCCCCGATGTGAGGGTGATGGGTTGATGGGAGTGTGAGGAGAGGATGTAGAGTTAGTTTAAATGAGTCCTTATTGTCAGCACAGACTGGATGGGCTAAAGGCTCTGCTTCTGTGGCCCGAGGTGTTAGATCAGAGCCTTGATAACAGTTGTTTATTGTACTTCATTCTCTGCCTGTTGAAAGGTCAAAAGATGTTGATAAGCACCAGAACTCCAGCGTTGTTGATAAACACCAGTGGTGTGGTGACGGAGCCTGTCTGATTCACAGTGACAATGTGCAGGGTGCAGTCACAGGCTCGTCCAGATACCAGGCCACTGTCACATGGCGATTGGCCAGAGGCTCAGCGAGGAGCAGCCAATTAGAACATAAGGAATAGGAGCAGGGGTCAGCCAGCTCAGAATTCAAGATTCAGGATTGTTTAATGTCATTTCCAGTACACACGTGTAAAGGAGAATGAAATAATTGTCACTCTGGATCCGATGCAGCGCAAAAAAAACTATTAGATAAATATAAATACATAAAATAGCTTATATGCATAGATTGATTGTAGGTGCATAAAGTGACGCTAGGCACAAGAGTGTCTGTACATAAGGTGACTGACAGGGAATGATAAAGTAGTGGTGGTTGGGGGGGTGTGAAGAGGTGGGTTAGTAGGTGGAGGTGTTGATCAGCCTTACTGCTTAAGGAAAGTACTGTACCTGTTTTTGGGTGTGGTTGTCCTGACGTGGACATTATGTGGCCTCCTCTTGTTGGGAGTGGGACGAACAGTCCATGAGCAGGGTGGGTGGGATCCTTCATTCAATACACTCATGCCTGCACTGGCCCATGGGCTGAGTTCCACCTACTTGCCTTCTCCACACAATCCTTAATTACCCTGTTAATCAAAAATCTATCTAACCGTGTCTTAAAGATATTTAATAAGGTGGCCTTCAAGATTCACTGGGCAGAGAATTTCACAAATTCACTACTCTCCAGAAAAAGCAGTTCCTTCTCATCTCGGTCTTGAATCTACTCACCCAAATCTTGAGGCTATTTCCACTTGTTCTGGTCTCATCTACCAGTGGGAAAAAAAATCCTGCCTCTATCTCACCTACTCCTTTCTTAAGATTTCAGAATTCAGATTTAGATTTATTATTCACGTGTACATTGAAATATACAGTTTGAATGTACAAATTTCAAAGTAAATTTATTATCAAAGTACATATATGACACCATATACAACACACTCATTTTCTTGTAGGCATTTCTGGTCTATACAAGAAACACAATAGAATCGATAAAAGAGCAAACCCAACTGGGCATAGGGCAGCCAAGGGGCAAAAAAAACAATACAAGTACAAAAAGAAAGAGAAAATAATAATAACTAATAAATAAAGAATAAATATTCAGAACATCAGATGAGAAGTCCAATGGTTGTGACATTATTCCCTCTGGTTCAGGAGCCTGATGGCTGAGGGGTAATAACTGTTCCTGAACCTGGTGGTGAGGGACCAGAGGCTCCTGTGCCTCCTTCCTGAGAGCTACAGTGAGAATAGAGTATCTCCTGGATGGTGGATGCCACTTTCCAATGGCAATGCTCCATGGAAATGTGCTCAATGATGGGGAAGGTTGGACCCATGATGAACTGGGCCATATCTAATATTTTTTGTAGGCTTTTCTGTACAAGGGCATCGACGTTTCCTTGCCAGGCTGTGATGCAACCAGTTAATATTCTCTCCACCATCTGTCTACAGAAGTTTGCCAGAGTTTTAGATTATGTCAAATCTTCACAAACTTCTAAGAAATTAGAGGCACTTTCTTCATAATCGCTCATACTTGCTGGACCCAGGATAAATCTTCTGAAATGATAACACTGAGGAATTTAAAGTTGTTGACCCTCTTCACCTCTGATCCCCTGATGAGGACTGGCTCATGGACCTCTGAAGTCAATAATCTTCTCCTTGGTCTTGCTGAGAGGTTGTGGTTGTGGTACCTCTCAGCCAGATGTTCAATCTTCCTCCTATATGCTGATTCATCATGACCTTTGATTTGCTCAACGACAGTGGTGTCTTCGACAAACTTTAATATGGCACTGGAACTGTGCTTAGCCACACAGTCATAAGTGCAAAGTGAGCAGAGCAGGAGACTAAGACTAGGACCTTGTGTTGCATCTGTAATGATGGAGATTGTGGAGGAGATATCGTTGCCAATCCAAATTTACTGTGGTCTGCAAGTGAAGAAATTGAGGATCCATTTGCACATGAGGTATTCAACCCTACAACTTGATGCTTATTGATTAGTTCTGAGAGGCTGATAGAATTGAATTCCAAGCTGTTGTCAATGAAGAACATCCTGATGTATGCATCTTGGCTGTCCAGATGCTCCAGGATTGAGCGAAGAGCCAGTGAAATGGAATCTGCTCTGGACCCATTGTGATGGTAGGCAAATTGGAGTGGATCCAAGTCACTTATCAGGTAGGAGTTGTTCTGTTTCATCACCAACCTTTCAAAGCCCTTCATCACTGTGGATGTAGATGCTGCTGGGTGATAGTCATTGAGGCAGGTTTCTACATTCGTCTTAGGCAACGGTATACTGGTATCGTTGACTGCTGAAGTGAGATATTAAAGATATCGGTGAACATTCCAGCCAGTTGATCTTTAGTACTCGGCCAGGTACCCTCTCTGGGCCAGATGCTTTCCATGGATTCACGCTCCTGAAGAATTCTCTCTCATCAGCCCAAGAGACTGAAATCACAGGGTCATGGGGGGCTGTGGGAATTCATGAAGGTGCCTCCATGTTTTTATGGTCAAAGCGAGCATAAAGGGCATTGAGTTCACCTGTGTCACTTGGTTTCACTTTGTAGGATGTGATAGCGATCAAACCCTGCCACAGTTGTTGAACATCCTTCAGGGATTAGTTTGGTCAGGAATTGCTACTTCTCACGTGAGATGACTTTCCAGAGATCGTACCTGGACCTCTTATATTTAACTTGGTCGCCTGACCTGAATTCCACTGATCTGGCCCTTAGCAGGTTGTGGATCTCATGGTTCATTCAGGGCTTCTGGTTGGGGAAGACTGAATGATTTTGTGAGAATACACTTGTCTAGCACTGCTTTCATAAAGTCCATGACAATCATGGTGTATTCATTCTGATGAGTCCTTGAATATGGCCCAGTCTACTGACTTCAAGCAATCCTGTAGCCACTCCTCTGCCTTATGTGGCCTCCTCTTTGTTGTCCTTATCTCTAGAGGTTTGATCTTTACCTCTGCCTGTATGCAGGTAGGAGAAGGACAGCCAAGTGATCAGATTTCTCAAAGTGTGGTCTAGGCATGGAAAGGTAGGCATTCCTAATTGTAGTGCAACAGTGGTCATGTGTATTGGGACCCCTGGTGCTGCAGGCAATATGTTGATGATAATTGGGCAAAGTTTTCTTCAAATAAGCCTGGTTGAAGTTCTTAAAAATAACTTCAAAGGTGTCAGGGTAGGCTGTTTCTTGTTTGCCAATCACGACACTCAGTACGTCAAGTGCCTTTTTGATATCTGTTTATGAAGGTATGTAAACAGCAGTCAGGATCACAAAGGCAAACTCTCTTGGTAAGTAGAGCGATTGGCACTTAATCATCAGATGCTTCAGGTTGGGGGAACAAGAGTGGTAGAGGACCATTGCGTCTGAGCAGCATGGAGGGTTTATCATGAAACACAGAGACCCACCTTCTGACTTTTCCAAATCAGCAGTCTGGTCTGTCCTGTATATCGAGAAGCCTTTGGGTGTTACCAATGTATCCAGTGGGTCCAGAGCGAACCATGTCTCCGTGAAACACAGAGTACAGCTATCCCTTATTTCCCTCTGATCCAGCAATCTTCCCCTTAGAATTTAAGGGGAAGATTGCTGGATCAGAGGGAAATAAGGAATTGCTGTGCTTTGTGTTTCACCGAGACATGGCTCGCTCTGGAGGATCTAAGGCTGAGATCCTTAAACTTCCTCTTCAGCTAACAAGATTCTGGGTAGAGGAAGTTTTTGGCTTGAGCCTGTCTGATTCAGAGCCCTCGCTTCCTCCCTCGCTTACGGCCGTGGCAATGTACCTCTTTTGCTTAAAGGTACCTACCCATATGGTTGAGAGTTCAGTCTGCCGAGTCCTTCAAAGATCGTGATATCACTAGTTCATTAAAACAGTTCAAAAATACATTGTATAAAGGGAAAGCATAGTCTGCAGATTGCAGTGAGAGTAATTCAGAAGTTTGCTTAAAAGGTTTGCCAGCAGCCCACAACATGTCACTGTGGTTCACGAGCATCGTCTTGGATAGTGAAATGCATCGTTGCATTAACAGCCTACAGAAACTAGTGCAAATTGTGCTTTAAATCTTATGTTTCTATGAGCTCCCCTCTCATTCTTCTGAATTTCAGTGCCAATATGTTTAGAAACAGAAATCGAGAGGATGGCCAGAGGCTTCTGCCCATGTCAGAAATGACTAACACGAGGGGTCATCATTTTAAGGTGATTGGAGGATATAAGTATGTATATGTTTGTATAGGTGGGGTCTCAAAGGTAGTTTTTTAATATATAAATATATACACTTATTTGTATATATTTTTTTTAAATATCTATATATATTTGTATAGGGTAGGTTTTTTCACAGAGAGTGGGAGGTGCGTGCAATATGCTGCCAGGAGTGGTGTTACGTTAGGGACATTTAAGAGACTCATAGATAGGTACATAGATGATAGAAAACTGGAGTTGTATGTGCGAAGGAAAGGTCAGATTAACATGTTCGCACAACATCAAGGGCCCAAGGGTCTGTATTGTGCTATCATGTTCTATGTTCTTTGGACATAGTCCTAGGTTACTCAACCTCTCCTTGTAGGGTTAGTCCCTCATCTCCAGAATCCAGAATCAACTTGATGAACCTCATCTACACAGCATCCAAAACCAGTATACTGTACCTTCCTTCAGACAGGGAGACCAGTACTCAGGCAGCAGGTTCAACAGGAGGCAGGTGGGTGGGTATTGGGAGTTATTTAGAGCGATTTAGAGTAATACTGGATTTATGAGACAAGACTTCCAGAGAGACAGAGAACTGACACAGTGGGCTGCATGGCCTTTGTGTGGCTTAATCAATGAGAGAACCAGTAAATGTGAAATTGAGTTCAGCCCAGGACTGTCAATCAAGGCGGATTAAGTTCCAGTTGTTACATGGGAGCCTTCATTGTCTTAAAACAAAGATTTCTGGAGGTCATAAGCACCAATTGTGCCTGAAGACAATCACTCCAGTTTTGGCAAAGGTGCCTTTAACTGTTGAAACTTGGCTCTGTAATTCCCTTCTTAAAGATCTCCATTCCCCCACTTTTGTACCCACCCCCCCTCTCTCTCTCTCTCTCTCTCTCACACACACACACACACACACACACACACACACACACACACACACACACACACACACACACACACTCTCACACACACACACACACACACACATACACACACACACACACACACACACACACACACACACACACACACACTCTCACACACACACACATCCACACACACACACTCTCACACACACACACACACACACACACACACACACACACACACACACACACACACACACACACACACTCCAGTACATTCCACTCCACCCTGTGGACACTCACCCCTTTACATTCACCCCTGGGAACACTCATCCCTGGCTTGGCCTTCATCAGTTGGGAGACTGAGTTCAAGAGCTTCAAGATAATGTTGCAGCTCTATAAAACCCTGGTTCGACCACACTTGGAGCAACACACACAAAATGCTGGAGGAACTCAGCAGGCCAGGCAGCATCTGTGGAAAAGAGTACAGTCAGTGTTTCAGGCCAAGACCCTTCATCGGGTTTAGAAATATTTAAACTTCATCAGGGTAGACATGCCTCGAAGAGATTTCATAGCAGTAGTAATATCACACACAAGAGAAAATCTGCAGATGCTGGAAATCCAGAGCAACACACACAAGATGCTGGAGGAATTCAGCAGGTCAGGCAGCACCTATGATGAGGCCACCAGAACTGAACACAACATTCCCAAGGTGCTGCCTGGCCTGCGGAGTTCCTCCAGCAGTTTGTGTGTGTTGCTCGGATTTCCAGCTTTGGCAGATTTTCTCTTGTTTGTGCTCCCACCTCTGGAGTATTGTGTTCAGTTCTGGTTGCCTCATTATAGGGAGGATGTGAAAGCTTTAGAGAGGGTGCAGAGGAGATTTACCAGGACGCTGCCTGGATTGGAGAGCATGAGGATAGGTTGAGTCAGCCAGAGGTGACTTGATAGAGGTGTACAAAATGATTAGAGGCATGGATGAAGTGACAGCCTTTTCCCAGGGTGGAAATGGTTAATACAAGGTGATTGTAGGACAGTATAGGGGGAATGTCAGAGGTGGGTTTTTTTACACAGAGTGATGGGTACGTGGAAAGTACGGGCATGTACTGGTAAAGCCAGATACATTGGGCACATTTAAAAGACTGAGATTGGCACGTGAATGAAAGAAACATGGAGGGCCATGAGGAGGGAAGGGCTAGATTGGTCTTGGAGCAGGTTAAAGGGTAGGAAGGGCGTGTACTTGCTGTAACATTCTATGTTAAGTGCTGATAGGACTGGGTACAGGAGAGGAGGGTGTGAAGCTTGGATGAGTTGAACTGCCTTCTCCGTCTCAGCCAGAAGGAATCCAGGGTGGATTCAATGCACAGCCGACTGTTAGCAGGAGATCCAAGGGTGAATTTATAAAGCCATGAGGGGTGTAAATAAGCTGAGCAGGCACAGTCTTTTCCCCAGGGCAAGGGAGTCACAGCTAGAAGCCATTGGTTTAATGTGAGAGAGGACCTGGTCTTATCAGAAAAGACAGGAGAATGGGATTGAGAAGGATATTAAATCAACCATAATTGAATGGCAGAGCAGACTTGATGGGCCAAACGGCCCAATTCTGCTGCTACAGCACTCTGCAAGAATCTTAGGAGTCTGTGTCTGTGAGAGAGAGAGAGAGAGAGCACTAGGGTACCCAAGACTTTTGCACAGTCCTGTATCCTGTAGTAATTTTATGAATTGCACTGTACTGCTGCCACAGAAAAAAACAAATTTAATGACACGTGAGTGATGATAAATCTGATTCTGAAATGGGTCTCTATTGTGGAGTGGGACAGGGAGTGGGGAATCATGCTCTGCACCCACCACTGGCAGGCCTTCTCTGCCATCTGACCCACACCCCTCCTGCGACACTCCACCCTCACCATTCCCAACATCCCTCGCTCCCGACAGGTTTACAAATTCTCTCTCCATTCCACATTGACAATCGCGGTACTGTGCAAAAGCCTTAAGTGCTCTAGCTATATACATGTGCCTACAACTTCTGCGCAGTACTGGTTGAGTTATGCCTTTTCACACAGAGGGTGGTGAGTATGTGAAACTAGTTGCCAGAGTAGTGATAGAGGCAGATCCAACGGGGACATCTGGACAGGCAAGGTTCAGAAGGAAGTGAGCAAATATAGACAAATATGCAAACACGAGGAAATCAGCAGACGCTGAAAATTTAAACAACACACACAAAATGCTGGTGGAACGCAGCAGGCCAGGCAGCATCTATAGTGAGAAGCGCTGTCGACGTTTCGGGCCAAGACCCTTCGTCAGGACTAACTGAAAGGAAAGATAGTAAGAAATTTGAAAGTGGGAGGGGGCGGGGGAAATGCAAAATGATAGAAGAAGACCGGAGGGGTTGGGGAGAAGCTGAGAGCCAGAAAGGTGATTGGCAAAAGAGATACAGAGCTGGAGAAGGGAAACGATCATGGGACGGGAGGCCTAGGGAGAAAGAAGAGGCGAGGGGAGCACCAGAGGGAGATGGAGAACAGGCAGGGTGATGGACAGAGAGAGAGAAAAAAAAGGGAGGGGGGAAAAACTAAATATGTCAGGGATGGGGTAAGAAGGGGAGGAGGGGCATTAACGGAAGTTAGAGAAGTCAATGTTCATGCCGTCAGGTTGGAGGCTACCCAGCCGGTATATAAGGTGTTGTTCCTCCAAACTGAATGTGGCTTCATCTTGACAGTAGAGGAGGCCATGGATAGACATATCAGAATGGGAATGGGACGTGGAATTAAAATGTGTGGCCACTGGGAGATCCTGCTTTCTCTGGCGGACTGAGCGTAGGTGTTCAGCGAAACGGTCTCCCAGTCTGCGTCGGGTCTCACCAATATATAAAAGGCAACACCGGGAGCACTGGACACAGTATACCACACCAGCCGACTCACAGGTGAAATGTTGCCTCTCCTGGAAGGACTGTCTGGGGCCCTGAATGGTGGTGAGGGAGGAAGTGTAAGGGCAGGTGTCGCACTTGTTCCGCTTACAAGGATAAGTGCCAGGAGGGAGATCCGTGGGAAGGGATGGGAGGGACGAGTAGACAAGGGAGTTGCGTAGGGAGCGATCCCTAGGGAAAGCAGAAAGAGGGGGGAGGGAAAGATGTGCTTGGTAGTGGGATCCCGTTGGAGGTGGCGGAAGTTACGTTGAGTTATACATTGGACACGAAGGCTGTTGGGGTGGTAGGTGAGGACAAGGGGAACCCTATCCCGAGTAGGGTGGCGGGCGGATGGGGTGAGGGCAGATGTGCGGGAAATGGGAAAGATGCGTTTGAGCGCAGAGTTGATGGTCCCATTTCCCGTCCATCTGCCCTCACCCCATCCGCCCGCCACCCTACTCGGGATAGGGTTCCCCTTGTCCTCACCTACCACCCCACCAGCCTCCGGGTCCAACGTATAACTCAACGTAACTTCCGCCACCTCCAATGGGATCCCACTACCAAGCACTTCTTTCCCTCCCCCCCTTTCTGCTTTCCGCAGGGATCGCTCCCTATGCGACTCCCTTGTCCATTCGTCACCCTCATCCCTTCCCACCGATCTCCCTCCTGGCTCTTATATAGCAGAATAAGTGCTACACCTGCCCTTACACTTCCTCCCTCACCACCATTCAGGGCCCCAGACAGTCCTTCCAGGTGAGGCGACACTTCACCTGTGAGTTGGCTGGTGTGGTATACTGCGTCCGGTGCTCCCGGTGTGGCCTTTTATATTTTGGTGAGACCCAACGCAGACTGGGAGACTGCTTAGCTGAACACCTACGCTCGGTCCGCC